>NC_136072.1:564938270-565640421 GCF_964261635.1 Lissotriton helveticus
ACCGATTTTGGAAAAGGGGGTGGTGATGGACAGAGCTTCTGAATGATGCAGAATACTCTTACCAAGTCAAGAGATCATGGTTTTAATCCATCACCGTTTTTTAGCTCACTGCACCATCCCAGCTCAGAACTTGGCTATATGCAAATTAGTCTGTTCCTGTCCCAGTGCATGATGGGAACAGGGGCAAACCAAACTACCAAGCCAATTCTTATACTGGGAAGGAAACAAGCTCCCGGGGACCAGTTTCTGGCATCACAGCCTTCTTCGGCCCGGTTTGCTTGAATCCTGAGGGTGCAATGAGCAAGGGACTCACGTCTGAGTATACCTCCCACACATGGTGTGGATAAAACCGATTTTGGAAAAGGGGGTGGTGATGGACAGAGCTTCTGAATGATGCAGAATACTCTTACCAAGTCAAGAGATCATGGTTTTAATCCATCACCGTTTTTTAGCTCACTGCACCATCCCAGCTCAGAACTTGGCTATATGCAAATTAGTCTGTTCCTGTCCCAGTGCATGATGGGAACAGGGCAAACCAAACTACCAAGCCAATTCTTATACTGGGAAGGAAACAAGCTCCCGGGGACCGGTTTCTGGCATCACAGCCTTCTTCGGCCCGGTTTGCTTGAATCCTGATGGTGCAATGAGCAAGGGACTCACGTCTGAGTATACCCTCCCACACATGGTGTGGATAAAACCGATTTTGGAAAAGGGGGTGGTGATGGACAGAGCTTCTGAATGATGCAGAGAATACTCTTACCAAGTCAAGAGATCATGGTTTTAATCCATCACCGTTTTTTAGCTCACTGCACCATCCCAGCTCAGAACTTGGCTATATGCAAATTAGTCTGTTCCTGTCCCAGTGCATGATGGGAACAGGGCAAACCAAACTACCAAGCCAATTCTTATACTCCGGAAGGAAACAAGCTCCCGGGGACCGGTTTCTGGCATCACAGCCTTCTTCGCCCGGTTTGCTTGAATCCTGATGGTGCAATGAGCAAGGGACTCCCGTCTGAGTATACCCTCCCACACATGGTGTGGATAAAACCGATTTTGGAAAAGGGGGTGGTGATGGACAGATCCTTCTGAATGATGCAGAATACTCTTACCAAGTCAAGAGATCATGGTTTTAATCCATCACCGTTTTTTAGCTCACTGCACCATCCCAGCTCAGAACTTGGCTATATGCAAATTAGTCTGTTCCTGTCCCCAGTGCATGATGGGAACAGGGCAAACCAAACTACCAAGCCAATTCTAATACAGGAAGGAAACAAGCTCCCGGGGACCGGTTTCTGGCATCACAGCCTTCTTCGGCCCGGTTTGCTTGAATCCTGATGGTGCAATGAGCAAGGGACTCACGTCTGAGTATACCCTCCCACACATGGTGTGGATAAAACCGATTTTGGAAAAGGGGGTGGTGATGGACAGAGCTTCTGAATGATGCAGAATACTCTTACCAAGTCAAGAGATCATGGTTTTAATCCATCACCGTTTTTTAGCTCACTGCACCATCCCAGCTCAGAACTTGGCTATATGCAAATTAGTCTGTTCCTGTCCCAGTGCATGATGGGAACAGGGCAAACCAAACTACCAAGCCAATTCTTATACTGGGAAGGAAACAAGCTCCCGGGGACCGGTTTCTGGCATCACAGCCTTCTTGGGCCCGGTTTGCTTGAATCTGATGGTGCAATGAGCAAGGGACTCACGTCTGAGTATACCCTCCCACACATGGTGTGGATAAAACCGATTTTGGAAAAGGGGGTGGTGATGGACAGAGCTTCTGAATGATGCAGAATACTCTTACCAAGTCAAGAGATCATGGTTTTAATCCATCACCGTTTTTTAGCTCACTGCACCATCCCAGCTCAGAACTTGGCTATATGCAAATTAGTCTGTTCCTGTCCCAGTGCATGATGGGAACAGGGCAAACCAAACTACCAAGCCAATTCTTATACTGGGAAGGAAACAAGCTCCCGGGGACCGGTTTCTGGCATCACAGCCTTCTTCGGCCCGGTTTGCTTGAATCCTGATGGTGCAATGAGCAAGGGACTCACGTCTGAGTATACCCCTCCTACACATGGTGTGGATAAAACCGATTTTGGAAAGGGGGTGGTGATGGACAGAGCTTCTGAATGATGCCAGAATACTCTTACCAAGTCAAGAGATCATGGTTTTAATCCACCACCGTTTTTTAGCTCACTGCACCATCCCAGCTCAGAACTTGGCTATATGCAAATTAGTCTGTTCCTGTCCCAGTGCATGATGGGAACAGGGCAAACCAAACTACCAAGCCAATTCTTATACTGGGAAGGAAACAAGCTCCCGGGGACCGGTTTCTGGCATCACAGCCTTCTTCGGCCCGGTTTGCTTGAATCCTGATGGTGCAATGAGCAAGGGACTCACGTCTGAGTATACCCTCCCACACATGGTGTGGATAAAACCGATTTTGGAAAAGGGGGTGGTGATGGACAGAGCTTCTGAATGATGCAGAATACTCTTACCAAGTCAAGAGATCATGGTTTTAATCCATCACCGTTTTTAGCTCACTGCACCATCCCAGCTCAGAACTTGGCTATATGCAAATTAGTCTGTCCTGTCCCAGTGCATGATGGGAACAGGGCAAACCAAACTACCAAGCCAATTCTTATACTGGGAAGGAAACAAGCTCCCGGGACCGGTTTCTGGCATCACAGCCTTCTTCGGCCCGGTTTGCTTGAATCCTGATGGTGCAATGAGCAAGGGACACACGTCTGAGTATACCCTCCCACACATGGTGTGGATAAAACCGATTTTGGAAAAGGGGGTGGTGATGGACAGAGCTTCTGAATGATGCAGAATACTCATTACCAAGTCAAGAGATCATGGTTTTTAATCCATCACCGTTTTTTAGCTCACTGCACCATCCCAGCTCAGAACTTGGCTATATGCAAATTAGTCTGTTCCTGTCCCAGTGCATGATGGGAACAGGGCAAACCAAACTACCAAGCCAATTCTTATACTGGGAAGGAAACAAGCTCCCGGGGACCGGTTTCTGGCATCACAGCCTTCTTCGGCCCGGTTTGCTTGAATCCTGATGGTGCAATGAGCAAGGGACTCAGGAGTACCCTCCCACACATGGTGTGGATAAAACCGATTTTGGAAAAGGGGGTGGTGATGGACAGAGCTTCTGAATGATGCAGAATACTCTTACCAAGTCAAGAGATCATGGTTTTAATCCATCACCGTTTTTTAGCTCACTGCACCATCCCAGCTCAGAACTTGGCTATATGCAAATTAGTCTGTTCCTGTCCCAGTGCATGATGGGAACAGGGCAAACCAAACTACCAAGCCAATTCTTATACTGGGAAGGAAACAAGCTCCCGGGGACCAGTTTCTGGCATCACAGCCTTCTTCGGCCCGGTTTGCTTGAATCCTGATGGTGCAATGAGCAAGGGACTCACGTCTGAGTATACCCTCCCACACATGGTGTGGATAAAACCGATTTTGGAAAAGGGGGTGGTGATGGACAGAGCTTCTGAATGATGCAGAATACTCTTACCAAGTCAAGAGATCATGGTTTTAATCCATCACCGTTTTTTAGCTCACTGCACCATCCCAGCTCAGAACTTGGCTATATGCAAATTAGTCTGTTCCTGTCCCAGTGCATGATGGGAACAGGGCAAACCAAACTACCAAGCCAATTCTTATACTGGGAAGGAAACAAGCTCCCGGGGACCGGTTTCTGGCATCACAGCCTTCTTCGGCCCGGTTTGCTTGAATCCTGATGGTGCAATGAGCAAGGGACTCACGTCTGAGTATACCCTCCCACACATGGTGTGGATAAAACCGATTTTGGAAAAGGGGGTGGTGATGGACAGAGCTTCTGAATGATGCAGAATACTCTTACCAAGTCAAGAGATCATGGTTTTAATCCATCACCGTTTTTTAGCTCACTGCACCATCCCAGCTCAGAACTTGGCTATATGCAAATTAGTCTGTTCCTGTCCCAGTGCATGATGGGAACAGGGCAAACCAAACTACCAAGCCAATTCTTATACTGGAAAGGAAACAAGCTCCCGGGGACCGGTTTCTGGCATCACAGCCTTCTTCGGCCCGGTTTGCTTGAATCCTGATGGTGCAATGAGCAAGGGACTCACGTCTGAGTATACCCTCCCACACATGGTGTGGATAAAACCGATTTTGGAAAAGGGGGTGGTGATGGACAGAGCTTCTGAATGATGCAGAATACTCTTACCAAGTCAAGAGATCATGGTTTTAATCCATCACCGTTTTTTAGCTCACTGCACCATCCCAGCTCAGAACTTGGCTATATGCAAATTAGTCTGTTCCTGTCCCAGTGCATGATGGGAACAGGGCAAACCAAACTACCAAGCCAATTCTTATACTCGGAAGGAAACAAGCTCCCGGGGACCGGTTTCTGGCATCACAGCCTTCTTCGGCCCGGTTTGCTTGAATCCTGATGGTGCAATGAGCAAGGGACTCACGTCTGAGTATACCCTCCCACACATGGTGTGGATAAAACCGATTTTGGAAAAGGGGGTGGTGATGGACAGATCTTCTGAATGATGCAGAATACTCTTACCAAGTCAAGAGATCATGGTTTTAATCCATCACCGTTTTTTAGCTCACTGCACCATCCCAGCTCAGAACTTGGCTATATGCAAATTAGTCTGTTCCTGTCCCAGTGCATGATGGGAACAGGGCAAACCAAACTACCAAGCCAATTCTAATACTGGGAAGGAAACAAGCTCCCGGGGACCGGTTTCTGGCATCACAGCCTTCTTCGGCCCGGTTTGCTTGAATCCTGATGGTGCAATGAGCAAGGGACTCACGTCTGAGTATACCCTCCCACACATGGTGTGGATAAAACCGATTTTGGAAAAGGGGGTGGTGATGGACAGAGCTTCTGAATGATGCAGAATACTCTTACCAAGTCAAGAGATCATGGTTTTAATCCATCACCGTTTTTTAGCTCACTGCACCATCCCAGCTCAGAACTTGGCTATATGCAAATTAGTCTGTTCCTGTCCCAGTGCATGATGGGAACAGGGCAAACCAAACTACCAAGCCAATTCTTATACTGGGAAGGAAACAAGCTCCCGGGGACCGGTTTCTGGCATCACAGCCTTCTTCGGCCCGGTTTGCTTGAATCCTGATGGTGCAATGAGCAAGGGACTCACGTCTGAGTATACCCTCCCACACATGGTGTGGATAAAACCGATTTTGGAAAAGGGGGTGGTGATGGACAGAGCTTCTGAATGATGCAGAATACTCTTACCAAGTCAAGAGATCATGGTTTTAATCCATCACCGTTTTTTAGCTCACTGCACCATCCCAGCTCAGAACTTGGCTATATGCAAATTAGTCTGTTCCTGTCCCAGTGCATGATGGGAACAGGGCAAACCAAACTACCAAGCCAATTCTTATACTGGGAAGGAAACAAGCTCCCGGGGACCGGTTTCTGGCATCACAGCCTTCTTCGGCCCGGTTTGCTTGAATCCTGATGGTGCAATGAGCAAGGGACTCACGTCTGAGTATACCCTCCTACACATGGTGTGGATAAAACCGATTTTGGAAAAGGGGGTGGTGATGGACAGAGCTTCTGAATGATGCAGAATACTCTTACCAAGTCAAGAGATCATGGTTTTAATCCATCACCGTTTTTTAGCTCACTGCACCATCCCAGCTCAGAACTTGGCTATATGCAAATTAGTCTGTTCCTGTCCCAGTGCATGATGGGAACAGGGCAAACCAAACTACCAAGCCAATTCTTATACTGGGAAGGAAACAAGCTCCCGGGGACCGGTTTCTGGCATCACAGCCTTCTTCGGCCCGGTTTGCTTGAATCCTGATGGTGCAATGAGCAAGGGACTCACGTCTGAGTATACCCTCCCACACATGGTGTGGATAAAACCGATTTTGGAAAAGGGGGTGGTGATGGACAGAGCTTCTGAATGATGCAGAATACTCTTACCAAGTCAAGAGATCATGGTTTTAATCCATCACCGTTTTTTAGCTCACTGCACCATCCCAGCTCAGAACTTGGCTATATGCAAATTAGTCTGTTCCTGTCCCAGTGCATGATGGGAACAGGGCAAACCAAACTACCAAGCCAATTCTTATACTGGGAAGGAAACAAGCTCCCGGGGACCGGTTTCTGGCATCACAGCCTTCTTCGGCCCGGTTTGCTTGAATCCTGATGGTGCAATGAGCAAGGGACTCACGTCTGAGTATACCCTCCCACACATGGTGTGGATAAAACCGATTTTGGAAAAGGGGGTGGTGATGGACAGAGCTTCTGAATGATGCAGAATACTCTTACCAAGTCAAGAGATCATGGTTTTAATCCATCACCGTTTTTTAGCTCACTGCACCATCCCAGCTCAGAACTTGGCTATATGCAAATTAGTCTGTTCCTGTCCCAGTGCATGATGGGAACAGGGCAAACCAAACTACCAAGCCAATTCTTATACTGGGAAGGAAACAAGCTCCCGGGGACCGGTTTCTGGCATCACAGCCTTCTTCGGCCCGGTTTGCTTGAATCCTGATGGTGCAATGAGCAAGGGACTCACGTCTGAGTATACCCTCCCACACATGGTGTGGATAAAACCGATTTTGGAAAAGGGGGTGGTGATGGACAGAGCTTCTGAATGATGCAGAATACTCTTACCAAGTCAAGAGATCATGGTTTTAATCCATCACCGTTTTTTAGCTCACTGCACCATCCCAGCTCAGAACTTGGCTATATGCAAATTAGTCTGTTCCTGTCCCAGTGCATGATGGGAACAGGGCAAACCAAACTACCAAGCCAATTCTTATACTGGGAAGGAAACAAGCTCCCGGGGACCGGTTTCTGGCATCACAGCCTTCTTCGGCCCGGTTTGCTTGAATCCTGATGGTGCAATGAGCAAGGGACTCACGTATGAGTATACCCTCCCACCCATGGTGTGGATAAAACCGATTTTGGAAAAGGGGGTGGTGATGGACAGAGCTTCTGAATGATGCAGAATACTCTTACCAAGTCAAGAGATCATGGTTTTAATCCATCACCGTTTTTTAGCTCACTGCACCATCCCAGCTCAGAACTTGGCTATATGCAAATTAGTCTGTTCCTGTCCCAGTGCATGATGGGAACAGGGCAAACCAAACTACCAAGCCAATTCTTATACTGGGAAGGAAACAAGCTCCCGGGGACCGGTTTCTGGCATCACGGCCTTCTTCGGCCCGGTTTGCTTGAATCCTGATGGTGCAATGAGCAAGGGACTCACGTCTGAGTATACCCTCCCACACATGGTGTGGATAAAACCGATTTTGGAAAAGGGGGTGGTGATGGACAGAGCTTCTGAATGATGCAGAATACTCTTACCAAGTCAAGAGATCATGGTTTTAATCCATCACCGTTTTTTAGCTCACTGCACCATCCCAGCTCAGAACTTGGCTATATGCAAATTAGTCTGTTCCTGTCCCAGTGCATGATGGGAACAGGGCAAACCAAACTACCAAGCCAATTCTTATACTGGGAAGGAAACAAGCTCCCGGGGACCAGTTTCTGGCATCACAGCCTTCTTCGGCCTGGTTTGCTTGAATCCTGATGGTGCAATGAGCAAGGGACTCACGTCTGAGTATACCCTCCCACACATGGTGTGGATAAAACCGATTTTGGAAAAGGGGGTGGTGATGGACAGAGCTTCTGAATGATGCAGAATACTCTTACCAAGTCAAGAGATCATGGTTTTAATCCATCACCGTTTTTTAGCTCACTGCACCATCCCAGCTCAGAACTTGGCTATATGCAAATTAGTCTGTTCCTGTCCCAGTGCATGATGGGAACAGGGCAAACCAAACTACCAAGCCAATTCTTATACTGGGAAGGAAACAAGCTCCCGGGGACCGGTTTCTGGCATCACAGCCTTCTTCGGCCCGGTTTGCTTGAATCCTGATGGTGCAATGAGCAAGGGACTCACGTATGAGTATACCCTCCCACCCATGGTGTGGATAAAACCGATTTTGGAAAAGGGGGTGGTGATGGACAGAGCTTCTGAATGATGCAGAATACTCTTACCAAGTCAAGAGATCATGGTTTTAATCCATCACCGTTTTTTAGCTCACTGCACCATCCCAGCTCAGAACTTGGCTATATGCAAATTAGTCTGTTCCTGTCCCAGTGCATGATGGGAACAGGGCAAACCAAACTACCAAGCCAATTCTTATACTGGGAAGGAAACAAGCTCCCGGGGACCGGTTTCTGGCATCACAGCCTTCTTCGGCCCGGTTTGCTTGAATCCTGATGGTGCAATGAGCAAGGGACTCACGTCTGAGTATACCCTCCCACACATGGTGTGGATAAAACCGATTTTGGAAAAGGGGGTGGTGATGGACAGAGCTTCTGAATGATGCAGAATACTCTTACCAAGTCAAGAGATCATGGTTTTAATCCATCACCGTTTTTTAGCTCACTGCACCATCCCAGCTCAGAACTTGGCTATATGCAAATTAGTCTGTTCCTGTCCCAGTGCATGATGGGAACAGGGCAAACCAAACTACCAAGCCAATTCTTATACTGGGAAGGAAACAAGCTCCCGGGGACCAGTTTCTGGCATCACAGCCTTCTTCGGCCCGGTTTGCTTGAATCCCGATGGTGCAATGAGCAAGGGACTCACGTCTGAGTATACCCTCCCACACATGGTGTGGATAAAACCGATTTTGGAAAAGGGGGTGGTGATGGACAGAGCTTCTGAATGATGCAGAATACTCTTACCAAGTCAAGAGATCATGGTTTTAATCCATCACCGTTTTTTAGCTCACTGCACCATCCCAGCTCAGAACTTGGCTATATGCAAATTAGTCTGTTCCTGTCCCAGTGCATGATGGGAACAGGGCAAACCAAACTACCAAGCCAATTCTTATACTGGGAAGGAAACAAGCTCCCGGGGACCGGTTTCTGGCATCACAGCCTTCTTCGGCCCGGTTTGCTTGAATCCTGATGGTGCAATGAGCAAGGGACTCACGTCTGAGTATACCCTCCCACACATGGTGTGGATAAAACCGATTTTGGAAAAGGGGGTGGTGATGGACAGAGCTTCTGAATGATGCAGAATACTCTTACCAAGTCAAGAGATCATGGTTTTAATCCATCACCGTTTTTTAGCTCACTGCACCATCCCAGCTCAGAACTTGGCTATATGCAAATTAGTCTGTTCCTGTCCCAGTGCATGATGGGAACAGGGCAAACCAAACTACCAAGCCAATTCTTATACTGGGAAGGAAACAAGCTCCCGGGGACCGGTTTCTGGCATCACAGCCTTCTTCGGCCCGGTTTGCTTGAATCCTGATGGTGCAATGAGCAAGGGACTCACGTCTGAGTATACCCTCCCACACATGGTGTGGATAAAACCGATTTTGGAAAAGGGGGTGGTGATGGACAGAGCTTCTGAATGATGCAGAATACTCTTACCAAGTCAAGAGATCATGGTTTTAATCCATCACCGTTTTTTAGCTCACTGCACCATCCCAGCTCAGAACTTGGCTATATGCAAATTAGTCTGTTCCTGTCCCAGTGCATGATGGGAACAGGGCAAACCAAACTACCAAGCCAATTCTTATACTCGGAAGGAAACAAGCTCCCGGGGACCGGTTTCTGGCATCACAGCCTTCTTCGGCCCGGTTTGCTTGAATCCTGATGGTGCAATGAGCAAGGGACTCACGTCTGAGTATACCCTCCCACACATGGTGTGGATAAAACCGATTTTGGAAAAGGGGGTGGTGATGGACAGATCTTCTGAATGATGCAGAATACTCTTACCAAGTCAAGAGATCATGGTTTTAATCCATCACCGTTTTTTAGCTCACTGCACCATCCCAGCTCAGAACTTGGCTATATGCAAATTAGTCTGTTCCTGTCCCAGTGCATGATGGGAACAGGGCAAACCAAACTACCAAGCCAATTCTAATACTGGGAAGGAAACAAGCTCCCGGGGACCGGTTTCTGGCATCACAGCCTTCTTCGGCCCGGTTTGCTTGAATCCTGATGGTGCAATGAGCAAGGGACTCACGTCTGAGTATACCCTCCCACACATGGTGTGGATAAAACCGATTTTGGAAAAGGGGGTGGTGATGGACAGAGCTTCTGAATGATGCAGAATACTCTTACCAAGTCAAGAGATCATGGTTTTAATCCATCACCGTTTTTTAGCTCACTGCACCATCCCAGCTCAGAACTTGGCTATATGCAAATTAGTCTGTTCCTGTCCCAGTGCATGATGGGAACAGGGCAAACCAAACTACCAAGCCAATTCTTATACTGGGAAGGAAACAAGCTCCCGGGGACCGGTTTCTGGCATCACAGCCTTCTTCGGCCCGGTTTGCTTGAATCCTGATGGTGCAATGAGCAAGGGACTCACGTCTGAGTATACCCTCCCACACATGGTGTGGATAAAACCGATTTTGGAAAAGGGGGTGGTGATGGACAGAGCTTCTGAATGATGCAGAATACTCTTACCAAGTCAAGAGATCATGGTTTTAATCCATCACCGTTTTTTAGCTCACTGCACCATCCCAGCTCAGAACTTGGCTATATGCAAATTAGTCTGTTCCTGTCCCAGTGCATGATGGGAACAGGGCAAACCAAACTACCAAGCCAATTCTTATACTGGGAAGGAAACAAGCTCCCGGGGACCGGTTTCTGGCATCACAGCCTTCTTCGGCCCGGTTTGCTTGAATCCTGATGGTGCAATGAGCAAGGGACTCACGTCTGAGTATACCCTCCTACACATGGTGTGGATAAAACCGATTTTGGAAAAGGGGGTGGTGATGGACAGAGCTTCTGAATGATGCAGAATACTCTTACCAAGTCAAGAGATCATGGTTTTAATCCATCACCGTTTTTTAGCTCACTGCACCATCCCAGCTCAGAACTTGGCTATATGCAAATTAGTCTGTTCCTGTCCCAGTGCATGATGGGAACAGGGCAAACCAAACTACCAAGCCAATTCTTATACTGGGAAGGAAACAAGCTCCCGGGGACCGGTTTCTGGCATCACAGCCTTCTTCGGCCCGGTTTGCTTGAATCCTGATGGTGCAATGAGCAAGGGACTCACGTCTGAGTATACCCTCCCACACATGGTGTGGATAAAACCGATTTTGGAAAAGGGGGTGGTGATGGACAGAGCTTCTGAATGATGCAGAATACTCTTACCAAGTCAAGAGATCATGGTTTTAATCCATCACCGTTTTTTAGCTCACTGCACCATCCCAGCTCAGAACTTGGCTATATGCAAATTAGTCTGTTCCTGTCCCAGTGCATGATGGGAACAGGGCAAACCAAACTACCAAGCCAATTCTTATACTGGGAAGGAAACAAGCTCCCGGGGACCGGTTTCTGGCATCACAGCCTTCTTCGGCCCGGTTTGCTTGAATCCTGATGGTGCAATGAGCAAGGGACTCACGTCTGAGTATACCCTCCCACACATGGTGTGGATAAAACCGATTTTGGAAAAGGGGGTGGTGATGGACAGAGCTTCTGAATGATGCAGAATACTCTTACCAAGTCAAGAGATCATGGTTTTAATCCATCACCGTTTTTTAGCTCACTGCACCATCCCAGCTCAGAACTTGGCTATATGCAAATTAGTCTGTTCCTGTCCCAGTGCATGATGGGAACAGGGCAAACCAAACTACCAAGCCAATTCTTATACTGGGAAGGAAACAAGCTCCCGGGGACCGGTTTCTGGCATCACAGCCTTCTTCGGCCCGGTTTGCTTGAATCCTGATGGTGCAATGAGCAAGGGACTCACGTCTGAGTATACCCTCCCACACATGGTGTGGATAAAACCGATTTTGGAAAAGGGGGTGGTGATGGACAGAGCTTCTGAATGATGCAGAATACTCTTACCAAGTCAAGAGATCATGGTTTTAATCCATCACCGTTTTTTAGCTCACTGCACCATCCCAGCTCAGAACTTGGCTATATGCAAATTAGTCTGTTCCTGTCCCAGTGCATGATGGGAACAGGGCAAACCAAACTACCAAGCCAATTCTTATACTGGGAAGGAAACAAGCTCCCGGGGACCAGTTTCTGGCATCACAGCCTTCTTCGGCCCGGTTTGCTTGAATCCTGATGGTGCAATGAGCAAGGGACTCACGTCTGAGTATACCCTCCCACACATGGTGTGGATAAAACCGATTTTGGAAAAGGGGGTGGTGATGGACAGAGCTTCTGAATGATGCAGAATACTCTTACCAAGTCAAGAGATCATGGTTTTAATCCATCACCGTTTTTTAGCTCACTGCACCATCCCAGCTCAGAACTTGGCTATATGCAAATTAGTCTGTTCCTGTCCCAGTGCATGATGGGAACAGGGCAAACCAAACTACCAAGCCAATTCTTATACTGGGAAGGAAACAAGCTCCCGGGGACCGGTTTCTGGCATCACAGCCTTCTTCGGCCCGGTTTGCTTGAATCCTGATGGTGCAATGAGCAAGGGACTCACGTCTGAGTATACCCTCCCACACATGGTGTGGATAAAACCGATTTTGGAAAAGGGGGTGGTGATGGACAGAGCTTCTGAATGATGCAGAATACTCTTACCAAGTCAAGAGATCATGGTTTTAATCCATCACCGTTTTTTAGCTCACTGCACCATCCCAGCTCAGAACTTGGCTTTATGCAAATTAGTCTGTTCCTGTCCCAGTGCATGATGGGAACAGGGCAAACCAAACTACCAAGCCAATTCTTATACTGGGAAGGAAACAAGCTCCCGGGGACCGGTTTCTGGCATCACAGCCTTCTTCGGCCCGGTTTGCTTGAATCCTGATGGTGCAATGAGCAAGGGACTCACGTCTGAGTATACCCTCCCACACATGGTGTGGATAAAACCGATTTTGGAAAAGGGGGTGGTGATGGACAGAGCTTCTGAATGATGCAGAATACTCTTACCAAGTCAAGAGATCATGGTTTTAATCCATCACCGTTTTTTAGCTCACTGCACCATCCCAGCTCAGAACTTGGCTATATGCAAATTAGTCTGTTCCTGTCCCAGTGCATGATGGGAACAGGGCAAACCAAACTACCAAGCCAATTCTTATACTCGGAAGGAAACAAGCTCCCGGGGACCGGTTTCTGGCATCACAGCCTTCTTCGGCCCGGTTTGCTTGAATCCTGATGGTGCAATGAGCAAGGGACTCACGTCTGAGTATACCCTCCCACACATGGTGTGGATAAAACCGATTTTGGAAAAGGGGGTGGTGATGGACAGATCTTCTGAATGATGCAGAATACTCTTACCAAGTCAAGAGATCATGGTTTTAATCCATCACCGTTTTTTAGCTCACTGCACCATCCCAGCTCAGAACTTGGCTATATGCAAATTAGTCTGTTCCTGTCCCAGTGCATGATGGGAACAGGGCAAACCAAACTACCAAGCCAATTCTAATACTGGGAAGGAAACAAGCTCCCGGGGACCGGTTTCTGGCATCACAGCCTTCTTCGGCCCGGTTTGCTTGAATCCTGATGGTGCAATGAGCAAGGGACTCACGTCTGAGTATACCCTCCCACACATGGTGTGGATAAAACCGATTTTGGAAAAGGGGGTGGTGATGGACAGAGCTTCTGAATGATGCAGAATACTCTTACCAAGTCAAGAGATCATGGTTTTAATCCATCACCGTTTTTTAGCTCACTGCACCATCCCAGCTCAGAACTTGGCTATATGCAAATTAGTCTGTTCCTGTCCCAGTGCATGATGGGAACAGGGCAAACCAAACTACCAAGCCAATTCTTATACTGGGAAGGAAACAAGCTCCCGGGGACCGGTTTCTGGCATCACAGCCTTCTTCGGCCCGGTTTGCTTGAATCCTGATGGTGCAATGAGCAAGGGACTCACGTCTGAGTATACCCTCCCACACATGGTGTGGATAAAACCGATTTTGGAAAAGGGGGTGGTGATGGACAGAGCTTCTGAATGATGCAGAATACTCTTACCAAGTCAAGAGATCATGGTTTTAATCCATCACCGTTTTTTAGCTCACTGCACCATCCCAGCTCAGAACTTGGCTATATGCAAATTAGTCTGTTCCTGTCCCAGTGCATGATGGGAACAGGGCAAACCAAACTACCAAGCCAATTCTTATACTGGGAAGGAAACAAGCTCCCGGGGACCGGTTTCTGGCATCACAGCCTTCTTCGGCCCGGTTTGCTTGAATCCTGATGGTGCAATGAGCAAGGGACTCACGTCTGAGTATACCCTCCTACACATGGTGTGGATAAAACCGATTTTGGAAAAGGGGGTGGTGATGGACAGAGCTTCTGAATGATGCAGAATACTCTTACCAAGTCAAGAGATCATGGTTTTAATCCATCACCGTTTTTTAGCTCACTGCACCATCCCAGCTCAGAACTTGGCTATATGCAAATTAGTCTGTTCCTGTCCCAGTGCATGATGGGAACAGGGCAAACCAAACTACCAAGCCAATTCTTATACTGGGAAGGAAACAAGCTCCCGGGGACCGGTTTCTGGCATCACAGCCTTCTTCGGCCCGGTTTGCTTGAATCCTGATGGTGCAATGAGCAAGGGACTCACGTCTGAGTATACCCTCCCACACATGGTGTGGATAAAACCGATTTTGGAAAAGGGGGTGGTGATGGACAGAGCTTCTGAATGATGCAGAATACTCTTACCAAGTCAAGAGATCATGGTTTTAATCCATCACCGTTTTTTAGCTCACTGCACCATCCCAGCTCAGAACTTGGCTATATGCAAATTAGTCTGTTCCTGTCCCAGTGCATGATGGGAACAGGGCAAACCAAACTACCAAGCCAATTCTTATACTGGGAAGGAAACAAGCTCCCGGGGACCGGTTTCTGGCATCACAGCCTTCTTCGGCCCGGTTTGCTTGAATCCTGATGGTGCAATGAGCAAGGGACTCACGTCTGAGTATACCCTCCCACACATGGTGTGGATAAAACCGATTTTGGAAAAGGGGGTGGTGATGGACAGAGCTTCTGAATGATGCAGAATACTCTTACCAAGTCAAGAGATCATGGTTTTAATCCATCACCGTTTTTTAGCTCACTGCACCATCCCAGCTCAGAACTTGGCTATATGCAAATTAGTCTGTTCCTGTCCCAGTGCATGATGGGAACAGGGCAAACCAAACTACCAAGCCAATTCTTATACTGGGAAGGAAACAAGCTCCCGGGGACCGGTTTCTGGCATCACAGCCTTCTTCGGCCCGGTTTGCTTGAATCCTGATGGTGCAATGAGCAAGGGACTCACGTCTGAGTATACCCTCCCACACATGGTGTGGATAAAACCGATTTTGGAAAAGGGGGTGGTGATGGACAGAGCTTCTGAATGATGCAGAATACTCTTACCAAGTCAAGAGATCATGGTTTTAATCCATCACCGTTTTTTAGCTCACTGCACCATCCCAGCTCAGAACTTGGCTATATGCAAATTAGTCTGTTCCTGTCCCAGTGCATGATGGGAACAGGGCAAACCAAACTACCAAGCCAATTCTTATACTGGGAAGGAAACAAGCTCCCGGGGACCGGTTTCTGGCATCACAGCCTTCTTCGGCCCGGTTTGCTTGAATCCTGATGGTGCAATGAGCAAGGGACTCACGTCTGCGTATACCCTCCCACACATGGTGTGGATAAAACCGATTTTGGAAAAGGGGGTGGTGATGGACAGAGCTTCTGAATGATGCAGAATACTCTTACCAAGTCAAGAGATCATGGTTTTAATCCATCACCGTTTTTTAGCTCACTGCACCATCCCAGCTCAGAACTTGGCTATATGCAAATTAGTCTGTTCCTGTCCCAGTGCATGATGGGAACAGGGCAAACCAAACTACCAAGCCAATTCTTATACTGGGAAGGAAACAAGCTCCCGGGGACCGGTTTCTGGCATCACAGCCTTCTTCGGCCCGGTTTGCTTGAATCCTGATGGTGCAATGAGCAAGGGACTCACGTCTGAGTATACCCTCCCACACATGGTGTGGATAAAACCGATTTTGGAAAAGGGGGTGGTGATGGACAGAGCTTCTGAATGATGCAGAATACTCTTACCAAGTCAAGAGATCATGGTTTTAATGCATCACCGTTTTTTAGCTCACTGCACCATCCCAGCTCAGAACTTGGCTATATGCAAATTAGTCTGTTCCTGTCCCAGTGCATGATGGGAACAGTGCAAACCAAACTATCAAGCCAATTCTTATACTGGGAAGGAAACAAGCTCCCGGGGACCGGTTTCTGGCATCACAGCCTTCTTCGGCCCGGTTTGCTTGAATCCTGATGGTGCAATGAGCAAGGGACTCACGTCTGAGTATACCCTCCCACACATGGTGTGGATAAAACCGATTTTGGAAAAGGGGGTGGTGATGGACAGAGCTTCTGAATGATGCAGAATACTCTTACCAAGTCAAGAGATCATGGTTTTAATCCATCACCGTTTTTTAGCTCACTGCACCATCCCAGCTCAGAACTTGGCTATATGCAAATTAGTCTGTTCCTGTCCCAGTGCATGATGGGAACAGGGCAAACCAAACTACCAAGCCAATTCTTATACTGGGAAGGAAACAAGCTCCCGGGGACCGGTTTCTGGCATCACAGCCTTCTTTGGCCCGGTTTGCTTGAATCCTGATGGTGCAATGAGCAAGGGACTCATGTCTGAGTATACCCTCCCACACATGGTGTGGATAAAACCGATTTTGGAAAAGGGGGTGGTGATGGACAGAGCTTCTGAATGATGCAGAATACTCTTACCAAGTCAAGAGATCATGGTTTTAATCCATCACCGTTTTTTAGCTCACTGCACCATCCCAGCTCAGAACTTGGCTATATGCAAATTAGTCTGTTCCTGTCCCAGTGCATGATGGGAACAGGGCAAACCAAACTACCAAGCCAATTCTTATACTGGGAAGGAAACAAGCTCCCGGGGACCGGTTTCTGGCATCACAGCCTTCTTCGGCCCGGTTTGCTTGAATCCTGATGGTGCAATGAGCAAGGGACTCACGTCTGCGTATACCCTCCCACACATGGTGTGGATAAAACCGATTTTGGAAAAGGGGGTGGTGATGGACAGAGCTTCTGAATGATGCAGAATACTCTTACCAAGTCAAGAGATCATGGTTTTAATCCATCACCGTTTTTTAGCTCACTGCACCATCCCAGCTCAGAACTTGGCTATATGCAAATTAGTCTGTTCCTGTCCCAGTGCATGATGGGAACAGGGCAAACCAAACTACCAAGCCAATTCTTATACTGGGAAGGAAACAAGCTCCCGGGGACCGGTTTCTGGCATCACAGCCTTCTTCGGCCCGGTTTGCTTGAATCCTGATGGTGCAATGAGCAAGGGACTCACGTCTGAGTATACCCTCCCACACATGGTGTGGATAAAACCGATTTTGGAAAAGGGGGTGGTGATGGACAGAGCTTCTGAATGATGCAGAATACTCTTACCAAGTCAAGAGATCATGGTTTTAATCCATCACCGTTTTTTAGCTCACTGCACCATCCCAGCTCAGAACTTGGCTATATGCAAATTAGTCTGTTCCTGTCCCAGTGCATGATGGGAACAGGGCAAACCAAACTACCAAGCCAATTCTTATACTGGGAAGGAAACAAGCTCCCGGGGACCGGTTTCTGGCATCACAGCCTTCTTCGGCCCGGTTTGCTTGAATCCTGATGGTGCAATGAGCAAGGGACTCACGTCTGCGTATACCCTCCCACACATGGTGTGGATAAAACCGATTTTGGAAAAGGGGGTGGTGATGGACAGAGCTTCTGAATGATGCAGAATACTCTTACCAAGTCAAGAGATCATGGTTTTAATCCATCACCGTTTTTTAGCTCACTGCACCATCCCAGCTCAGAACTTGGCTATATGCAAATTAGTCTGTTCCTGTCCCAGTGCATGATGGGAACAGGGCAAACCAAACTACCAAGCCAATTCTTATACTGGGAAGGAAACAAGCTCCCGGGGACCGGTTTCTGGCATCACAGCCTTCTTCGGCCCGGTTTGCTTGAATCCTGGTGGTGCAATGAGCAAGGGACTCACGTCTGAGTATACCCTCCCACACATGGTGTGGATAAAACCGATTTTGGAAAAGGGGGTGGTGATGGACAGAGCTTCTGAATGATGCAGAATACTCTTACCAAGTCAAGAGATCATGGTTTTAATGCATCACCGTTTTTTAGCTCACTGCACCATCCCAGCTCAGAACTTGGCTATATGCAAATTAGTCTGTTCCTGTCCCAGTGCATGATGGGAACAGGGCAAACCAAACTATCAAGCCAATTCTTATACTGGGAAGGAAACAAGCTCCCGGGGACCGGTTTCTGGCATCACAGCCTTCTTCGGCCCGGTTTGCTTGAATCCTGATGGTGCAATGAGCAAGGGACTCACGTCTGAGTATACCCTCCCACACATGGTGTGGATAAAACCAGACATGCCACACAATGGCACCAAGAACACATTGATACATATCATTTTGAAATTGCATTTGCATAGTGCGTCATTTACCGCTATCTATATTTCTATACATCTACGTGGCCGCTTCCTAAACAATAACATTTTGCAAAAACCATGACAGAAAAAAAAGAATTTCCATTGGCAAAAGGCTGGCAGCTCTCAGATGCAAATGGCCAGAACATGTACATTTTCAGCTGCTCCCACTGCATCACAGATTTTGTTTCTGCTTTCATGCTGAATGGGGAGTTGTTGATTTTAGTGAGCCGAATCTGTGAAGTTACAGTCTGCTTCCATCCTCTCTAGCTCTCACTTTATTACACCACTGCATTCCCTTTAGCAAACCAACACAAAAAGTTTCTGACCTACAGTAAACTCATTGACATCAGTTCAATGTCTAGAGTGTTATTCTTCCACAGCGTGCAATATCCTTCGCCCTTACCTTCCTGTACTACACAGTCCCACCAGAGAGGCTATGCTAATTGTTACCAACTGGACCAACTCTGTGAAGAATACTTAGTCCAGTGTCTTCAGTGAGCTCGATGGGGCTCCAGAGTCAGGGGTAGCGTCTCTTCACAAGAGTGGCACACAGTGGAACAGCAGCAAGCTGGCTGCATTTAGAAGAATGCATCCTGATCACTCAATTCTGCATAAGCATCCCACGAGTTTTTGGTAATTTGCATCCATTTTTAAATGTGAATTTGTGTAATGTTGAAAACCGTCACATCTTGGTATTTACATACAAACAAGTACTTGACTATTTGTGATCCAGAAATGAATCCATGCATTGTATACATATATGTACTTTCACCAGGGCCGGCTTTAGTGCTAGTGGCGCCCTGTGCACCAATGTTTGTTGGCGCCCCCCCCCCCATGACCACCTTTGTCACGGATTCCCTCACTACCACTCTTCTACAGTGCCCCTCAAGTCTCCATAACTACTCTCTCACAGATGCATTAAATTAGTTTTATAGCACCACTCATACCAGTTTAGTGTGTCAGACCCTTTTACATCAGAAATATTACACAGAGACAATCAATCCAGTTGCGTAGCTAGCCCTTTGGCTCCCTGTGGTGGGCACTGCATTTGCCACCCCGCCGCAACCGATTAAAGAGTGAGGGGGATTTCTGCACCGAGACGACAGGTAGGAGTGGGAGGAGGCAGCTGCTGCCAAAACGTGTGCCACCTGGGTTGGACCACCCACCTCCCACCTCCCCCCTTGCTACACCACTGAATCAATTATACGTGTGTAAATCAGTGTATGGGAAATGCTACATAATACAGAGGACTACAAAAGGAGTCATGTAATCCATACTTGTAGGCAGTATAATTTAAGAGTGCTTGGTTTGGAGAAGCACAACGTAGAATATAAAACTTAACACCGTGGTTGGGGGTTCTCTTTAATAATGAGAATTGATTTCTGTCCAAATGAACCTATTTTGCAACATTAGGATAATGAAAGGCTAGGGGAAAATCATAAAGCTCTAACCTATACCATGCAGTTTTCATTCAGCTCTTTGAGGATCGATAATAGCTCCCTGTTCTACATTAGGATTTTAACTTACAAACTGCAAGTAACAATAGGATCTCTCTGACAAAAGCAGTAACCTACTGACTTATTTACATTACATGCTCCTTGTGATGTGCATGGTACATGTTCTTTTTAGCAGGCATATTAACCCTGTATGCTACCTTACAAAACAATTACATTCCCACTTAACAAAGTTTCAATCTCTCTCTCTCTCAAGAAAGAATATTAATCACCGGAGTTATCTTGACATGTTTATTGTTGCCTGAAAATTGCTGGAAGGAAATAATGCAGCAGCAGGTGCTTTTAAAACCATAATATATGTTGCACTGCCACAGAGCTGGCCCTGCCTAAAACATACATGTTTTAATTAACAAACTGAAAGTGAATTACACAAAATTATTCTGGCGTGGAATGTCGTCTAGTAATCAAGGCGGTAAGAAGATATACTGATAGTGCAAGTAGAGAGCGGAGCTCGTCTCTATATGCCTAGATCAATTCAATAAAATCCCCGAACATGAAACCTTTTATTTTGTTTTCTGGCTCGTAAGCAAAACAAATATTTAACTTCAGTGTATTGGTGGACGTAAAAGCGTGCCTCCTGATCTATTTATCACTGTTTTCTCTCTTCTAGTTCTACGAAGTTTAACATCGTGGAAAAGAAAGAGGGACAACAGTGTTCAACAGTGCGGGCTTTTGGGCAATGCGACTGGTGCCGATTTCAGAGCGCAAATGGCGCCTCCCTGACCTTGGCACACGGTGCGGTGGCACCGTTTGCACCGCCCAAATGCCAGCACTGACTTTCACAACATGACAACTGGTATATGTGTATATGTGTGTGTGTGGATAGATAGATAGATAGATAGATAGATAGATAGATAGATAGATAGATAGATAGATAGATAGATAGATAGATAGATAGATAGATAGATAGATAGATAGATAGATAGATAGATAGATAGATAGATAGATAGATAGATAGATAGATAGATAGATTCTCCTTTGACATGACATCACTTCCTGTGACAATAGTGGAAAGGCGGGATTTCATCTCTAGAGTCTGCTTATTATTCTCCAGAATCCCGTCACAGGTCGACTGGACCTTTTTACCTGTCATAGAGTGTATTAGGCAACCTAGTCACAACTAAACAATTCAATTATCAAAATACCCAATTGCTTTCCCCAAAGAACCACTGACTAAAGACTGAATTTATAAGGTTTATTACATAACCAAAAATAACTGGAGATACAGGTACCTCAGCAAGAGGTTCAAAAGATAAACCGGTACTAATACAAACATAATCCTACGGAAAAGTCTCAAGCGGCTAATGAATAGGACTAGAATTAATTCCAGGATCATCAGACTAAACAGGATTGTTATTACTTGAGTTCTGGTACTCATCAGGATAATAGACATAAATTCAGATCAGTCTGTCCCTACACTATGCTAGGTGACATCCCTACTCAACAATAGCCCAACCTAACCAAAAGGTGTCAGCCGTGGTGACTTCCCAAAGAAGTTCGCCCACATTCTCTCGAAGACTATGGTTCTCGACTTGCAACTACGCTCTTTGCCCAAACGACCGCTCTCTCTAGCTCCTCAGCTCGTCTGCTCTGCCTCCACCCTCGGGGTACTGTCCCTAATACCAAACCCCACAATGTGAATGGCACGCCTTCAGGTACGCCCCTCCAAGAGGTGTTGGGTTCTGGAAATTTCCAGCATGGCTCTGGTCCATCCTTGTCCGTTCAAACGTCCTTGGGTCCCAGGCTTTTCATCCTTTCAAGTTGCTTCCTTGAATTCCTGGTCTACTCCTCCATGTCTGAGTCTAGCATCCTAACGCTCATACACAATGGGCCCTTCTACTCTACTATCTGCTTGATGAGGCGCCTGCAAAGGAATACACGCAAATAGCTCACAGTCTACAAATGTTGCAACATCTTCTAAAAGCTTCTTTTATAAAACATTTCTACAGTTAAAATGTTAAGCAAGACATTTCCAATCAGGCCTGCACCAATTCTATGAACCAGGCCTCTGCTTGAATTATAGGCCCAACGCTTTACATTAGCACTTCTTCTTAGTTCACTAGGCCTCCAACCTTAAACAGCAAATGCATTTTCTACTTTAAGCTAATTACTAGGAATATATAAAGTCCGTTATATTTCAATTTAGTCAATCTGAAGGCACATTAGTAAATCAATTAAACACTTTTCAATAGTGAAAGATTTCATTTCAAAAGCACCTCTATATTGCAGCAAATATGGATTTGCACCTTGTAATGTTGGTTCTGCACATATTCTGATACCAATTTACTTCAGTACTTCGTCATACATTAT
The DNA here is from genome assembly GCF_964261635.1 of Lissotriton helveticus. NCBI lineage: Eukaryota > Metazoa > Chordata > Amphibia > Caudata > Salamandridae > Lissotriton > Lissotriton helveticus. Next base: position 564,960,601 of record NC_136072.1, read on the forward strand.
CTCTAAACATGATTAAAAGTTCTCTACTTATGCGGGTGCTGACTACTTGCACATATGCTGCACTCCTACGAATTTCACTGTAAATGGCGCTCTCTCAATAGTGTGTATTGCTCATGCTAACCCATACTTTTTTCAGGATTCTGGAACATTCTGCAACAGACTTTATGTTTCTGAAATGGCTGCAAGGACTTTAAGATGACTACGGCTTAGTGTGCCAGGAGCCATTCACCTTTGATGGGCTCCTCAAGTGGCCACCTCACTCCTTGTCAATTGCTTCCAGTCCTGGGCTTTTCAGATAATTCATTGCTATCAGGTTCGCTCATCTGAGAAATTCAATGAAAGCAAACCAAGACTACAATACCCAGAATGCACCGAGCTGTCCCAAGAAAGACCCTGACTGTGATTGATGTGACCACTGTACATGCACAGACCTCCCAAACCACTCTATTTGCCTGTGTGCCAGTCTGCCTCTCCTGCCAATGCACCACTCCAAGCACAGCACTTACATGAAAGAGGTGCAGAACAGCATTACCAATGAGCGGATAAGCCAATTAGTACCAGAACGACAACAGAAGGTGTAAAAGCACAGGTAAACCCATCAGGGTTCGAAGCCTCCTCTGTTCTTGTCTCTAAACCCCTTTCAGCTGGAACTGTGAGATCTGAAGATTCACTCTTTGAAGGACTCAGAGCCACAAACCACCCTCCCTCCTCCTCGTTGGAGGCCTTCACCGACCACCCAGCGCCTAAAAAGCCTAACTGAAGCCGGTAAGGTAGCTCAGTGGGTGGATGTACCCGCTGCAGTGATCTATGGATAACATTCAAGGTGCTGTTTCAGATCAATGAGGCCCTGTCTCAGTCGTTCATCCTTCCCATGATAAAGAAACCATAACGTCTGGTTGTTATAAAAGTGCATCACCTTGTCCTAATGCAATGAGTTGTCAGGAAATCTCTGAGATCCACAAGGGGGAAAGATGTGGTATGCAGGATCAGGGAGATGGGCTGGTATGTATATTTATGTTATCAATGTGAATCTGTAAGATGTGTCTAATCAGCAAAAGTACCTGGCCATTAGTATAAGCACATCTTTGAAACCCTTAAAATTAGATATAAGGGGAGGGGGAGTTGCAATAGGATATTTTGATCATTGGGTAGAAAAGGTCAAACACAAACAGTACTACAGCATATATGTGCATTAACTTATATATTGAGTAAGTTAAGTAAGGAATACAACAGTTTCTGATATTGGTGGTGTTTGGGGCATTTAGGAAGGACCTGAGAATGAATATGTATGAAATATCAATAAACACTAGAGTTATCATCCTGCAAGGCTTCTCACTGGGCAATATGAGTTTGCTTTTCCTCTTAATATCTCAATCCTGTATTGCCATTTCCTTTATTATCTACACAAACTTGAAGTCAGATCAAACTGAACAGATTCTGGTTAATTTTCCCTCCTTGTGGCCTAGTTTGCGTGAGTACCGGACACTTTGTTGGTAACATCTGCATCCAAAGTCCCAAAATGTGTATTTTTACCAACTAACCAGTGTACCTAGGAGAGGATATTTTCCACCAGTTGTTTGGAAAAAATGCCAATTCAAGACTAGAGCTGGCTTTATTTGAGCACTTGTGGTCCATTCCTTACCATTTTTCTTTAATTAATCTCTTATTACATACTTAAGGGAAACTGTCTAATTTCAAGTAAGTGTTATTTGGTATCCCAGTAGTAACTAAGTAATTTCGCTGAGACTGTATAGTTAACAAATGCACTTGATGCTGACCAATGGTTTCCTTTAGGATGTTTGATGTCATTTTTTAAAAACATAAAATATGGTATAATTCAAGCATTCCACCCATCACTTTTTCCTCACTGAGAAACCTAAGTGTAATGTATTCGTCAAATCACGAGTCAAAGCGAGGTTGCACAACAGCCTTGTGCCTGGTATCAGTTAATGTGATTGTATATTCCCCATCTGTGTAGAGTGTCACACAGGACTTAATTACATCAGTGTTAGTATACATAGGAAGAGCAGAACAATGTGAAAGTAGATGAAAATTAAACTCAGAGGGGTCCGTCTGGGTTGGCTTTACTATTGACTTGAGATATTTACTTACTTCTGAATTGTGCCTGAATTTTTTTCAAAGCGATACCAAAAGGGATGATGGACGGAGCATTTGAGCAAATTAAACACCCAGTCAACTGATCTTGGTTTAATCCTTCATCATTCTTTAGCTCACTCCACCACTCCAGTTCAGACATGGCCATATGCAAATCAGTCTGACCCTGTGCCTCATGGGAACAGTCCAGCGCCGAACTGCCAAGCCATGTCTTCCCTGGCACTAAATTACAGTACAAGCAGTGAAACATGCTTGTACTGTAATTTAGTGCCAGCGAGCAGCACTGAAAAATCAGTGTGAATGGCACCATGAGGTGCGCAAGAGTACGAGCCATTCGAGTTGATTATGATGCCGCTCGAGTAGATGTGGCAGGATATCTACTCAAGAAGCAGCTCTATTTATGCGAATTAAATAAGGCCGGGAAGAGTTTATCGGCGTACCTCAAATTCAAAATCCAGAAAAACACGATAAAATCTATTGTAGACCACTTTGGGGTTACACAATCCGACCCGATAAAAATCGCAGAACTCTTTAAAGACTTCTACAAACGACTATATGCCAAAAATAGGGAAGTAGAAATGGATAAAATCCAAAGTTACTTAGGAGAATGTAGACTACCGTCTCTCTCTCCGGAAGAACAGGAGATCATAAACGGTCCGATTACGATTGTAGAGATTCAGAATGCCATCAAAACACTGAAATGCGGAAAGTCCCCCGGGCCCGATGGCTTTACGGCCAAGGTTCTACAAGTGTTTCTCCCACGAAATCACACAACCTCTCCTCCATATGTTCGAAGAAGTCAGTGAGACAGGGTCAATGAAAGGCACTCTATCAGAAGCCATCATCGCAGTAATCTCGAAGGAAGGTAAGGACCCCACACAACCCAAGAACTACAGGCCCATTTCCCTCATTAATCTAGACTGTAAGCTCTTTGCTTCTATCTTAGCTGGACGACTCCAAAAAACACTACCACAGCTTATACACCCCTCCCAATCAGGATTTCTAAAAAACAGGTTGTCTAGTGACAACACCACGACCCTGGCACACGTTCTAGAAAAAGCTAAGCTTCTAACCACCCCATCTGTAGCAATAACGCTAGATGCCTTGAAGGCTTTCGATAGGGTAGACTGGGCATATCTAGAAGCTGTACTACACAAATTCAACTTAGAACCACAACTCATTAAGATGATCATGTCTCTCTACTTCTGCCCGGTAGCAAAAGTTAGGGCTGGTGGATCCCTCTCGTCTCAATTCCAAATGCACCAAGGTACGCGACAGGGATGCCTCCTATCACCATCACTGTTTCTTCTGGCAATCAAACCATACTTATATCAGATTAGACATAAAAAAATATCTCAGGGATTCCATTCACTGATTGCACTATAAAACTAACAGCCTACGCGGACGATGTCTTGGTCGTCTCAGAGAAGGCAGATGAGGCTATACCGGCACTCCTCACCACTATTGATGATTTCTCAAAAGTTTCCGGATATAAATTAAACAAGGACAAGACAGAAGTGAAATTACTCAATAATGCAGGGGGTAAAGACATCATGGGGAACTCGGGTTTAACGTGGCTACCGGGCACCTTTAAATTCTTAGGCATAGACTTTGAAAGTGACCTCATATCCACGATGCGAATTAACGAACACTCACTCCTGACTAAGATAAAGACACTACTCGATGGCTGGTCTCCTAAGTATTTATCCTGGTGGGGTAGGGCTGTAACCCTGAAGATGATGGTGACGCCCCTGGTTAACTATCTAGCAAGCATGATGCCTATGACATTCTCTGATGACTTTCTACATAAAACAGACAAACTGCTTGGTGAGTTTCTGTGGCAAGGGAAGAAACCCAGGATATCAATAAAGAAGCTACAGCTTACTAAAGAAAAAGGCGACCTGGGCCTTCCAAACTTTAGACACTACCAAACTGCATTTTTATGCAAACAGGGAAGTCACTGGATAAACGGGGAATCGGACTATACCCCGCTATGGATGGATATCGAGAAAACCATTATGGGCAATATTCCATTGTCGGCCATACTAACCATGGATCTCGCGCACCTACCCCACTCAAAATACATATTCCTGAATACAAGACGGGCACTTCTAAAGCTGGACCAGACTAATCATAAAGGTCTTAAACTTAAAAAGTCCAACTCAATTGCCCTATGGTATAACCCATATTTGAAAATAAACGGGACGCCCCTCAGATGGAACCACTGGTCCGCCAAAGGTATCAACATGGTAAGCGATCTCTTTAACGGGAAGGATCCCCTGCCGTTCTCTTCTACCAAAAATACATACGGCCTTGAGCCGATAGATTTCTATGACTTCTTAAAACTTAAAACACTTTTGTCTGCCCGCTCACTGACACCCTCTACACCATGGCTATGGAGCGCCATACCACGACTCAATAGAGCAGGTCACTTCGTCTCAAGGGTATACAAAATGCTCCTCCCCCTCCCACAGAAAAAACATAGACGAAATGAGATAAAGTGGGAATCTGAACCCAATACATCGGGTGTGACTTTTGACTGGGAGGTAATCCACACAACGGCTGTTAAAAACAAAATCTCTCCTATATTAGCTCAAACTAAATTCATGTTAGTCAACAGAACCTACTGGACACCAGAAAAGTTGTTTAAGCTCCACCTAAGAGAAGACCCCAAGTGCTGGAATTGTGAGGCGGAAGTGGGAGATTTGGCTCATATGTTGTTCGATTGTTCCACACTGAGGAAATACTGGAATAGAGTTTTTGAGTGCATCGAACACATCCTTGGTATAAAACCGGTGAGGGAATGTAGCTATATTCTTCTAGGTGTTCTAGAACTGAACCTGCCTAGTCCTATCGATCGCCAGTTACTAGATCTCCTACTCACGCTGGCATGCAAAGTAGTGCTGTGCAAGTAGAAAAATACCACGGAGGTAACATTTAAAATGGGGCTAGACTGGCTGTCCTTCCGCAGAGGGGCCGAAAACCCAGCTCTACAAGCCTCACCAGGGCGCACCTCTCACAAAAAGCTGTGGAAATCACTAGACGCTTCCTCCTTTTCATTTGACCCCCCCGTAATTTAAGAAATTTAAGTGAACTGTGAAACCCGCCTGTGAAGTCTACAACCGAACAACGGTGCCTATACCGTGAGGTGTACATAGATACTAACGCAACGTGCAAATATATACATAACTGGATATACATATACAAATATATTCAATGACCTTCCCTACTCTACTTTTTGTTCAATATTGCTTCGCAATGTATTATACTGTAATGCAAAGGAATCTACATCTGTTATGTAATGACACGCATTTATTGTATTTTTATTTTGTGTTCTACATTATTGTACTGTCATGTCTACTTGTTTTTCTTTCCCTGAATAAAAATTATTTGAACTAAAAAAAAAAAAGAAGATGCTCTATGACTGCGACAGATCACGACTGTCCACGAATGCTCTTGTTAGCAAATCTCGCTTGCGCTCACCATTGCGTATTTCTGGAGCCTTGTGGGAAAAGGGTTATGCCACGAGGTGATTGGCAGAATTTGGCTGGAACACCGAGTTCCAAGAGTAACCAAGTTCCACCTATGCCCTAGGTGGAATGAAACATTCCGCCCACCCCCGCTTTAATCTACTGAGCTTTGTGAAGTAATATTTTTTACAGCACTTCAACACTTTAGTGAATCAGAGGTATATATAAACGTATATATAAAATATAAATTATTTAATCAAGCAGTCTTTGACATTGGAGGCTACATCACCCGGTATGGGCTGGAAGGAAAAACTCAGTGACATACAGGGGGCAGATTTACAAGCCCCTTGCGGCACTTTTAACATCGGAAAAGTGGCGCAAAAGTGGCGCAAGGGGCTTGTAAATAAGCCCCCAGGGGCCTCATTCATGAGAAGTGACGCATAGCTGCGTGAAAGCAGTGATGCTTCACTTCTCAGTGCGCCCTCCTTGCGACATGATTGATGCGTCATATTTACTGTATGACGCATCATGTCGCAAGGAGTTACAGATACGTCAGTATTTCTGACGTATCTGTATGGCGCAAAAGTGACGCATTGCTGGAGTGTGTCACAAAAGTGACGCAACTCCAGCAATGTGTCCTTTCACATGGGGCAAGCCCCATGTGAAAGTGCCTGCGTCAGTCTTACGCCTGCTGTGAGGCAGGCGTAAGAAATTGATACATTTGCGTCCTAGAAGTGGCGCAATGAAATCTTATAGATTTCACTGCGTCACTTCTATGACCCTTTCTTTGCTTCTTTGCGTCAGAACGCCCCACTTACATACATTATACCTGGCGCAGGTATAATGTAGCGCTGGGGTTTACAAAGTGACGCATCTAAGTAGATGCGTCACTTTGTAAATATGGTGCAACAAGGCACATTTTTTACGCTGCTGGTGCGTCAAAAAAAGTGGCCCACCAGCGACGTAAAAGTGACGCACGGCCTCATAAATGAGGCCCCAGGGGCCTCATTTATCAGAAATGACGCATCGCTGCGTGAAAGCAGCGATGCGTTACTTCTCAGTGCGCACTCCTTGCAACATGATTGATGCGTCATATTTATAATATGACGCATCATGTCGCAAGGAGTTACAGATACCTCAGTATTTCTGACGTATCTGTGGGCGCAAAAGTGACGCATTGCTGGAGTGGGTCACAAAAGTGACGCAACTCCAGAAATGTGTACTTTCAAATGGGCAAGTCCCATGTTGTTAGTGCCTGCGTCAGTCTTACGCCTGCCATGAAGCAGGCGTAAGATATTGACGCATTAGCGGCCAAGAAATGGCGCAGTGAAATCTTATAGATTTCACTGCGTCATTTCCATGACCCTTTCTTGCGTCAAAACGCCCTCCTTGCATACATTATACCTGGCGCAGGTATAATGTGGCGCAGAGGTTTACAAAGTGAGGCATCTACATAGATGCCTCACTTTGTAAATATGGCGCAACAAGGTGCGTCACAAAAAGTGATGCACCGGCGGCGTAAAAGTGACGCACAGCCTCATAAATGAGGCCCCAGGTCTTTACCAGCTTTGTTGAAATAAATTGAGAAACATTGATTTCACAAATCTAAATCACATAAGCGCATGATCTTTACCATTTAAAACGACATATATGTAGCTTGATTAATGTTTTTCAAATAATGCCCTTTGTATGTGATTATGTTCAATTCGGAATTTCTCTCATCATTATTTTGCATTACAACAATACATCTAGAAACGCATTCAAAACAGTACAGAGAGATGCTCACACTTCCCCATTTCCTTTTTAAAAAATGCAGTACTGTTGTTGCTGGATTAAGAAACGCTGGATTTCACATCTCCCCTTGGTAGCAAGAAAATTCTCTTTCACTGGAGAGATGATCTGATGCCTCTTCATGACAAATCACCGAGCTCCGTCTGTCCCTTACTTGGCTGGAGAAGGGGCAATCCATCATCATGAAATAAACTAAAGTAACTTCCGGAAACAGGTGTCAGCTGTCGGACGTTTTTCGCCGTGGGGGCCTCTCGGAATCTGGCGTTCCTCAGAAACATGGACACAACCTTTCTGCAGTTCGGGGCGCGCGGCCCTGCGGCGACTGTCTGTGTGACTGGAGTTACCTTGACGAGTGCATCGAGGTGATGTAAAGATAAAGGCTGCAGCCCCGGCGGTCCTCGGGGGGCAGCAACAGGAGCACGGGCTGCCCCGGTACAAAGCAAAGGACTTTCTGACAGAGGTGTTGCAAGCGCGACACTGCGCCCGAGGAGAGCCAGCACGTTGCTTTATTTATCCTGCCTCTTCTGACAATCTAGGCGCTGTTTTAGTTATTTAACCTCATGGAAGGAGGAGGAGGCTTAGGGTGCTTCTACGTCGAGGACTTGAACCCGGCGAGGGCTCTCATTGTTCTGCTAAGGTATTTTAATCACACCCCTTATTTTTAGTGGAATGTTAATGTCAGCCCATTACCAGTAAGTGCTCACTTCTGCACCTTAAACACGGTCTCTATCCTTTCCCCAACTGGCTTCTTTAAACCCCGATTCCCTTCAATAAACTTATGCAGCAAATCATAAACTAATTTTATGTCACTTTTCACAGGATGCCAAGTTGTTTCATAATGTGACTCTATCAACCTCTCCTGTTTTTTTCCGTCAACAGCATTTTGTATTCAGGGGCTTGTAGTTTTTCTTTTAATATTATGATTATGGGCGCAAAATCTCAAGCATGGAAAGGGATGTTGGCTAAACATGTGTCACTTGGTAGCTATAGTTTAATATTTTGCAAAGTGTTCTAGTTTATGGCAAAAAGATCTGCTCGCTTCACACACAAAACCAAAGGTAAGCTTGGCTCACATATTTTGTAAGGGTTCCCTGTTTCATTTACATGACCAATTTAAACAAGCACTGACAATGCCAAACATTTTGGCTTTTGGACTGGCCAGTTACAGCTGGGCCAACAGCAGTGGAATACTTCATTCTTCAGGGAACATTTAAAGCATGGCTGCAGCAGAATAAGTTTTCCCTCACAAAGAAAGTGTCCACCGCCCAAGGTCCCCTCCCTGCCGAACAGCTGGAGTAATAATGCAAACCTCTGCCACTAAGGTATGAGTGGCATGTTGGTTGCACATAGCTCTCTGGAGCAGGTGCTTAATCCACCGATGTGCGTCGATAGATGCTTGAGTGAGTGAATATGCAAATGCTGCCACCTCTCCAAACTATGTCAAATTCCTTTAAAAAAGAAAATAATAATTATTGAGATATGAAACAAAACAATAGATATCAAAAGAAAATTTAGGGTACAGTAAATACATTGATGGCAGAAAAAATAATCACAAGGGTTAACCAGTTGTAAACTACAAAATCATGTGGGTGAGTCCATGGTAGGGAACTGTAGGCAATATAGGATGCCGCTGCAGCAAGGTGTAGTGTACTAAATTGACAGGTGAGTCTGAAGTACTAGCGGGATGTGGAGGCCGCAGCACTGTTCATTGAGGAGGTATCAGAGTGAGCCTGCAGCAGCAGATATGTTCCACGTGGGTCCCAGAATTCTTTAGTGCAACTCCTGATCATATATTTCAACCTGTTGTTTACAATATATCATATCGTGCAACCTGTGGTCATGTTGGAGATGTTTTTTACGTCCAATAAATTACCACTCTACTTTTAGCCCGTATTAAGGGCATAGCTGCAAATCAATGGGTTCCCTTGAGAGCATCTACGTGAGCACCCAACTAGGCAACAAAGGGAGCGTGGGGGATAGGACAGATCCCACCATGTCACTCAGTAGACCAAACATCCTGGACTAGTACTCAGTCATCCTAGGGCAGTACCACATGACATGCAAGAAGCCCACATTATTAGAATCACATTTCTTACAGGGCACTGGGGAGGCTTCTGCAAATTTGGCCAAATGAGTGGTGATGAAATAGAGATGGTGCAGACATTTAAAGTGTCTATGTTTGTGACAATATGTGAGAGGGTCGACTTGTACCTGTGCACCTGCTAGAATGGAACTGGCCCAGGGTTTGGTAAATTATGTTTGCTTACAGACACAAAATAGATCGGCTCATGTCCCCTCTTTGCATGTAATGAATAAATGCTTCAAATTCAGGTGGTGGACTAGGGAAGTCTGGGTAAGCAACTTGTCGTGGAGCGTAGTTAGTAGTAGAATAAAGTGAGCATGGGACATGGTCCTGCATGGCCTTGAAAATTGGCCAGACTATTGAATTCCCCCCTAAGGGAAACAGTCATCCATAGTGTCAATATCTGCCTGCATGCATGCATTAAAGTGCTTAGTGTTAGTCTTTCTAAAGGGGGGAGGACGCAAGGGATTGTACCTAAGTGGAGTATACAATATTGGTTGGTTCTCACCAGGCCACACATGTCATTCCAATCGTCCATTTGTAAATAGGGTTTCTTGAAAAGCGCACTCAAGGGTGGTTTGGGACGCTGGTAGGCTCGAGTTGACCATGCATCGTCACTTCAGTACTCTGGAGTCAATACTTATTATAGAGCTTGTTGGACTTGGCCCTTTTCGCAGGATCATCCGAGAAATTTTTGCCTTCATCCTGTATTTTTTCTGACCTGTTGTTGTTGGTTTTTTGACTCTGGGCACTTTTTCACTGTGGATCAGTGCTAAAGTGCATTTGCTCTCTCTTGTAAACTTGGTAAGATTGGTCTACACCTGTTTGGCATATTTAATATACCTGTGAGTCCCTTGTACAGTGGTATCCGATATACCCAGGGCCTGTAAAGTAAATGCTACTGGTGGGCTTGCAGCGCTGCTTGCGCCACCCACTGAAGTAGCCTTCCAAACCTGTCAGTGGTATTTCCTGACATGAGAGGGGTAGCGTGACCGTGTTTGGTATGTTTGGAATAGTAGTGATAAATCCTACTTATTGGTGCAAGCAGATTTATTATTACTATTTTAGAAATGCAACATGTAGAAGTGGGCATCTCTGTATGCAATGTGTCTTTGTGCCCTGCCTCATGGTGCAATATACAACAACCGGATGGTCTGCAAAAAGACAAAAACGGGGTACTAGTCTGCTACGTTGAAGCACTTCAAACATGTAGGTCCACTCCAAAGCATCACATGCTTTCCCTGTGTATAAAAAGACTGCTGATGCTGGCAAGTCAGGATCGAGTCGATATCGGATCGCCATCAGAATGCTAAGATTGAATGCTGTGGACCCCTGTGGAATAAATCCAAACTGCTCAGGAAATTCCAAACGGCATTGGCAGGAAATGCCAAACGGCGTAACTGCATTAACGGCTTAAGGGGCTTTGCAAGCAATATGATATCATACAACGTCTCAATGGGAGTCAATGAGAGAATACAATAAAAAAAGTAAATAAATTACACAAAAAACATGTAGTCCCACTTTCAAGCTTCAGCATAATTGTACTAACAAAAAGAAAAGAAAGGTATCAATTCATACTTTACAAGGAATAAAGAGCAGCATCAACCATGCTTTTAAAGTTGTGTACTTAGGTGCAGGGTGAACACATTGTGCTTGAGAAAAAAGTGTTTTAAACGGCGCAAGTGAAACACATAAAAAATACTGTCTTTTTATTTGGCTAATATTTGAAAGGAATATTATGCATGAACATTTACTTTATAATGCAACACTGAAAATAATCATGACATAATTAACAATCCCAAATAGGCTGATATAAGTCTAAAGCATTTTGACCTTCATGACTAGGGTAAACACATAGGGAGATTGCTGCCTGAAGAAAATCCAAATGTAAAAACAACAGTTGATGGACAGAATGCAGCACAATGTCATACATTCACCCCAGTACAGAGATATGGGCCTAAATCCATAGTTTTGTTGCTCACCACACCAACCCAGTTCAGACATGGCCATATGCAAATCAGCCTTGACCCTGTGCCTCATGGGAACAGTCCAGCCGGAACTGCCAAGCCATGTCTTCCCTGGACCGGAATCAAGCATCCTAGTACCAGGTTCTGGCTATCAGCCATCATCAGCCAGGATAGCTTGACTCCAGTGGTGTGGAGAGCACGGTACTCACGTCTGAGCATACCCGTCCCACTCGGGGTGACAAATGCAAAAACAACAGTTGATGGACAGAATGCAGCACAATGTCATACATTCACCCCAGTACAGAGATCGGGGCCTAAATCCATCGTTTCTTTGCTCACCACACCAACCCAGTTCAGACATGGCCATATGCAAATCAGCCTTGACCCTGTGCCTCATGGGAACATTCCAGCCCGAACTGCCAAGCCATGTCTTCCCTGGACCGAAATCAAGCATCCTAGGACCGGTTTCTGGCTATCAGCCAGGATAGCTTAACGATGGATTAAACCCAGATCTGTGACTGGGGGTGAATGTTTTGCCATTGTGCAACATTCCGTCCATCAATTGTTGTTTTTGCTGAAGAAAATCCAAGGCATGTTGGAAAACCACTGGTCACCAGGTAGGAAGGAAGGAAGGGGTCCTCAAGTAGGCCTTCAGGGTGTGGTAGTGGGGCAAGAATAAACATTATTCACAGTGCCAATGGTAATGAACAGTTCATGTATGAACAAGATTAGGTATTTAAAGAATTGACAACTGATCAGGAATGAATTCTAAAAAGCGGGGTGAGGCTGTTCAGTGGTAGCGATCCCAAATGAATCAGAAGCAATATGGCCAGTATTTTGTTGTCAGAATTTAGTAAAGAGGGCAGCCTATTGAAGGAACATTTAGTTGGGTCCCTTCTGAGTTTTGGGGTGCATGGTCATAATAGCCTCTCACAGTGACGGGGTGAGGTTCTCTTTCGTGTCCACTTCCTGATAAATCGCATGCAGCCATGGAGCCACCTGGTCAATATATATGTATTTTAAACTCAAGGGGAAGCACATCGCCACCAGGGGCCTTGCCACTGAGTAGGCTGCAGATAGCAAGTTTAACATCTTTCACCATAATAGGAGGGGGGGTCAAAATGTCCCTCACATTGCCCGTAATGAAAACCAGTGAAGTATGTTAGAGGTTGGCCAACAGCATTGGGGAATCACCTTAGGACCTGGAGGTATAGAAATCAGCATAATAGCGTCAGAATGCCTCAAGGATATCGGCATGGAGGGAGGAAGTTGCAAGATCCTACTCATGATAGTCGTAACACTATCACACCCACCCTCGGATCACAGCACTAACACCAGAGTTCTGTCTGGTGTATCTCCTTCCCCAAACACATGGGCCCTAGTAGTATTCCCCAGCTAAGGAATCTTGCAGTCAGAAGCTTTACAAACCTCCTGTAACTTTGCCTGCAAAAGAGGGAGAAGGAAAGCATGAGCGGTCTGGGCATAAGTAAACTTTAGCAGCTTGACCTCTGTCTCAAGATGAACAAGCGTGCCACAAATAAAGTGGAGGACACCTAAACTTCTGGATATGGACAGCCCTCTAATATTCATCTTGAAGACCTCCCATAGGTTGGCTTTGAAGACCTCCCATAGGGTTGCAACCTCCATGCCTGAAACCTGGTTAAGCTAAAAAAGTTCCTTCATAGCAACAAAAATGTCAGTGCAGAAAACCTAATCACGCAATTCAGGGCCTTTAAGGTGCCAGCTAATAGAGGGGGTAGATAAAGGGAGGTAAACAAGAGCACGGCAATCGGGGAGTGGTCAGACAGAGTCCTGGGATAAATGATGACCCTATCATCGCCTCAATAATGGACTGCGTTGCCAGATATATATATCTATATTCACTGAAAAAACCATAGGTTATAGACCATATATAGTTAGGAATTAGCATTTACAAAACCTTGAAAATTCACTGAAAAAACCATAGGTTATAGACCATATATAGTTAGGAATTAGCATTTACAAAACCTTGAAAATTCACTGAAAAAACCATAGGTTATAGACCATATATAGTTAGGAATTAGCATTTAAAAAACCTTATTTTACTCACACAAAACCATTGAAATTCCATATATAGTTAGTTGCACTAACTATATATCGCGCACCCGCAATCCACTGCTGATGATGTCACATATTACATCATTCATGACATGGTCAGTGACATCACTGATGACATCACTGATGACATCTCAAATGACATCACTGATGACATCACTGATGACATCATCCAGTGACTGTGTGTTTCTGTAAAGTTTAAATATGTTTTACATATTGAAGAATGAGTAGATGTAGAAGTGTCTGGATGAAGGATTTAGTAGGTGCGTGACTGACTGTATGAGTGAGTGATTAAATGTGTCTCACTGAGTGCATGGGTTAGTGACTAAACTGTCTTAATTTGTGCATCATTATGTCTGTTGTTCTGTAAACTGCTGCATGTGTTGATCAGTAGCTATATGAGTAACTATATGGGTTATTGATTGATTGCCCAAATATTTGTATGGGAGACTGAGTGTGTGTGTGGCTGGCTGGGAGGTGTGTGACTCTGTGCAGATCAATGTGCACTTGTATCAATGATTGTATAAGAGAGTAATTATGTGTTAGTATATGTTTCAAAATGTAAGGTGCTCTATGTTTAACTGTATAGATTAGAAAATGGAAGTGTGATTGATTCTTTACAGGACTGACTAGGTGTGTGAGTAACTCCATGGATGAGTGACAGAGTGTGAGAGTCTGTATAGGTGTATGAGTGCATATGATAGTGTTGTAAAGATGAGTGATTGTATGTATGAATGATTGTATGGGTAAATGAGTGAATGTGTGTGTAAACATAGGAATCACTGAGTGCGTATGTAGTAACTAGTATTGGTGTGTCAATGGTTTCAAAAATTATACTCTGTATTTAACACTGGGTGTAATAGAGGTTATATTAAAGTGTGAAGAGATGCATTGTATTGTCACATGAATGATATCATCAGTGATGTGGTCATTGATGTCAAATGAGATGTCATCAGTGATGTCATCAGTGATGTCATTTGAGATGTCATCAGTGATGTCATCAGTGATGTCACTGACCATGTCATGAATGATGTAATATGTGACATCATCAGCAGTGGATTGCGGGTGCGCGATATATAGTTAGTGCAACTAACTATATATGGAATTTCAATGGTTTTGTGTGAGTAAAATAAGGTTTTTTAAATGCTAATTCCTAACTATATATGGTCTATAACCTATGGTTTTTTCAGTGAATTTTCAAGGTTTTGTAAATGCTAATTCCTAACTATATATGGTCTATAACCTATGGTTTTTTCAGTGAATTTTCAAGGTTTTGTAAATGCTAATTCCTAACTATATATGGTCTATAACCTATGGTTTTTTCAGTGAATTTCAATGTTTTTTTAATAGCAAATATCATAAGCTGTCGAATGTCAAGTACGTGGTAAGAATTTTTTTTTTCGTGTTTATGCACACTGATCTGCTTTGATTGCTGCCCCCCACCCCTCATTTCTATTAGGAGTACTCTCTCTTTGCAGATAGTGAAGGGTAGTTAACGCAGCCCTTTCCCCCTTTGTAATCCGTCGTGCCTGCTTCTCTCTCCATTTGATTGATTGTTCTCTTTGGTTCATTCTCTATTTACAAACAAGCACAGAGTCGCAATACTCTGTTTAGTCTTTGCAGATAGCGAAAAATCGTGTAAAAAAACAAAAGGAATCGAGCAAAATCAGTAGGCCACTAATGGGATCTCTTTTGACCTCGCTAAAATAGAAACATTAGGAACAACCTGTTGAAAATAGCAATGCGTATGTATATAAGCGGCGTTCATTTGTGTTCACAGTACCCCTTGTTGATTGTTTCAATCGAGCATTGAATTGTTCGAAGTTAATTCTCTTAACGATCTTCTCTACCTGCAAACGAGGAAGAATAGGAATATTCTATCTCCCTTTGCAGATAGTGAAGGGTAGGTAACGCAAGCCTTTAACACGTCGTACCTATTTCATTCCTCATTGATTGATTGATTGTCCGAACATTGACTGTTTGGGAATTAGTTCTTTTTGGAGGTATTCCCTGTTTGCAAATAAACGTAGGAAAATCTTTGCAAGTAGTGAAAGGGTACGTAATGCGGACCGTTCTCCCCCGTTGTAATCTGTCATGCCTATCTACTCCCCACTGATTGATGCACCTTTTTCACCCGGACCATTTACTAGAGATACGTCATCTGGCCCGACCAGAGAGCACCCCTAGTGAAAAGGACATATGCAATAATAACGAAGTGATCACTGTATCCTGTTAACAGAAACTTTACCATGAAACAACCTGGAAAGAAAAAAATAGGAAAACGAAAATCAGTAGGCCACTGATGAACATGAACTTTTATTAAACAACGAACAAAGAAACGATAACATAACGTAATGATAAAACCTATTAATGTCCTAGAAACAAGAAAACGTTAAAATATGCCAGTGGTGAGAGACCAGAAAAACAGTAAGAGAAACCAAATCACCCCTCGCTGTCCCACCGCCTGCCACGCCAAAAAAATCGATAGACTAGGGAAAATGCAAGTCAGTAGAACATCCACCCCCACTCTGGAAACTTCCAAGGTGGGGCAGGGTTCCGGCTACGCCCAGCCGGGAGCAGCCCATATAAGGCAGGTCCTGCTGCCACGCCTCGGCCAGGAGATCCTAACGTAGGGTGTAGCCGGAGGAGAGGCCGAGACCAGCGGGACCCGGCCAGGAGATTGCCTTTACAACGCTGAACAGTTGCAGGGGGGGGGAATGTCTCCTCGACCCTCCCCTCTCTCTCCCAGTCCGGCCGCGGTGGCCCTTGAGAGTTGCAGGTAGTCCCGCCACATGCTCTTCCGGTCCGACCACCAACGGTCGGGGGGCCGAGGCCGACGGGATCCGGCTGCAGCCGATAAACCAAGAAACCCGTTCATGGGGCCAGAGCCAGGGGCGTCCGGCCGACATCCACCGGAAGCCCGGCCCGAAGACGGACGGGACACTTCTTTCTTTTATAATGGCTGCGACAACACTGGGGGGGGGATGTCTTGCACATGCCTCCGACCCCCCCCTCGTCCTCATCGCCTGGTCCGGCCATAACAAATCTCAAGCGAGACGCCGTGGGGTGCACTGGGAGGGAGAGACGGTGCGAACAGGCCTCTCCCGCCTCCCCAGGTGGAGACTTCCCAGCTGCACCCTCAGCGCTCCAGGCGGTGGCATCCTAACAACTACAGTGCTGCACAGTTTCGGAACGACCTAGATAACGGTTCTTCCACTGTGGCCATGCTGCAACGTCTCGCCCGGCAGGGTGGAGCCCGTCCGCTCATGTGACCCCGCGATCGCCGGTAGCTGCCGAACTCTCAAAATGGCGGTCGACCTGGCAAGAGCGGGCCCAACATAAAGAAATGGCCCGGTCACTGGTTGACTCCACCACCGTAGTCCTCCACGACCTTGAAGATTCTAGAGGAGCCGCGGGAGTCTCCGACCCCCGATGGGGAATGACTGCCATGATCGCCCGTGGAGTGACGAAACTGTATCCGCGGGACGTCGGCGCTCCCATGCTGGCGCCAGCCTCACTTTGAATTACTACAATCCTGCAGACCTCACTTCCGGTGAAAGCACAGTGTGACCCGGTAGGAAAAATTATTGCACCCCCTCCCCTTTTTGACTGATAGTTCAAACCACCGATCCTTTCCTTTGCCCTTTTAACGGAACTTTGGACTGCCTCCCCCTCTTTTACATTTTCTAGAGAAAACAAAACATTAACCACTACATTAGCATAGCAGTTGACACCAGAACTGTTTTCAAATTGAAAACCAACAACATCTTCAACAGAATCCTTTTTGTTTCTGCTGTGACCCTGCTACAGCACAGGCATTGTCCCCAGCAGTAATTCTGCAATGCCGGTAAGAATAGCTGTGGTGCCTACTGGACTCACTCACCCCCGCGGCGCCCCACGCCGTTTTTTGCTGGGCGGCAACTTACTAGACATCACTTTCGTGCCATCTAGATTTCAGCGCGTTCTGCTGCCTTGGAACTATTCGCACAACAGACCGCTACTGACAAGAATATTTCATTATTGGTGCTGTCAATTTCAATAAATCTATTGGATAATTAAAAAGAAATTGCCACGGTCTCTTCGTTGTTTAAATGTTTTTACTGTTTTTGTTTTGTTGTATATATTTATATGTTATTAAAGTTTTATATTCCTACTACTTTGTTGGAGTGCTATATATTTTTAATGTGACACATAATTGTAAAAACTTTGATGTACAAAGAGTCATTCCTGGAATCTTCCGCTTCAGGCTCGGTCCCCTCCCCAATCACAATACAGGATGGTTTTCAGATAGTAGGAACACGTGTGGTGTGACGGATCTCATCGAGTGTGGGCCTTGATCTACTATAACTCCTTTGAAGAGGGGTGATTCTTTACAGCTGGGGCCATAAACTACATCTGCAGGGCTAGCTGATAGCCTGGACAATCGGACACAGAGAAAGAGGAGTGTCAGAGGGTGCGGTAGTGAATAGGGCGAAAGGGAGGTGTCGGGCGGGCACAGAGTGTGATTCTCAGGGAAGAGCAGCGCAGATGGGGGGAGGTTTATTGCCCATGCATAAGACAGAGAGCGGTGGTGACCAGTGCCTGGGGGAGATGCTTACGAGGGTGAGGAGCCATGCTACGAATCGACAGCGTGCAGAGAGTGGGTCTGGTCAAGACATCTAAAATGGCTGCCGTGCACGACAAAAGTGTGGCATTTCAAAAAAGGCAAGATGGCGCAGACAATGTTTTTCAACACTTCCTCATTTCCTTCGAATCGAACGTTAACAGACGTTGGGGCATATTACCAAAGTTAAGCGATATTTATCGCTAACGATGCTTACCAACCAATTTTTTACCACTAAGCATCGTCAGAAATTATCGAAGATAAACCTTACTATTATCAAGGTTTATCGCAAATGCGATAATAAACGGCCGCAATGCATGAATATCGCTAAAAACTCAGCGATATTCATGCATTACCGAGCTAATACTCTTAGCCATGTTATCCACCTCCCATTGGATAACATGGCTAAGAACTGCTCAGGGCAGGTGTTACTTTTTGGAGATATTCGCGCTTAGCGCGAATATCTCCAAAAGTTGGTAATAGGAGATAGATATCTTGCATGTTGTAATGCAAGTTATTGTGGTATATGGAACTCATACCATAATCTCTCAGGAAAGCAGAAACTGATCCTTTTGGGACCGCCTAAAAAGGCCTAGGGGGTGAGGAGTACTCTACTTTGCCCCCTTTTCACGTTCCGAACTATTTTATTTTACTCTCTTCTGTAATTACACAAAATAGCAGCGATAAGATGCATCGGAGACACACAGTGAGAGAAAGGAGGCCGGAGATGAAGAAGACATGTCAAATACACATTGGAGATAATATAGTGGCAGAAGGGAAGTAAATATGAGTAAACTTACCATGTAACATAAAAATGTTGCACTCTATACTATAAGTCTCATTTTATACTACAATCACTTCGCTACAACCTCATAAATTAAAAATAAAAATGAATAATGTCTCAAACAATTTTTGATTTCTAAATATAAATTTATTCTTCAGAATTTTCTAAATTTGAAAGAACTAGTAACATGTCCTCATCAGCAATGTCCTCATTAAAAGTCTCCAATGATGATTCTTGTAACTCTATGGTCTCCAAACACTCGATAAATTCGCCATCAAGAGATTGATCAAAAAAATCATTCAAGTCATCTCCTCCTTCTGACAATATTTCATTATTGGTGCTGTCAATTTCAATCAATGTAGTGGAATCATTCAAGTCATCTCCTCGTGACAATATTTCATTATTGATGCTCTCAATTTCAATCAATGTAGTGGAATCATTCAAGTCATCTCCTCCTTGTGACAATATTTCATTATTGGTGCTGTCCATTTCAATCAATCTAATGGAATCATACAAGCCATCTCCTCCTTGTGACAATATTTCATTATTGGTGCTCTCAATTTCAATCAATGTAGTGGAATCATTCAAGTCATCTCCTTGTGACAATATTTCATTCTTGGTGCTGTCCATTTCAATCAATCTAATGGAATCATACAAGTCATGTCCTCCTTGTGACAATATTTCATTATTGGTGCTCTCAATTTCAATCAATGTGTTGGACAATTCAAAAGAAATTGCCACGGTCTCTTCATTGTGAGCCATTTTATTTTGAAATTGCTTGCTGTAAATTGCAGAAAAAAATAATCACTTTCATTTATCGTCTTTAGTAATACATAATATAAAACTAACTTTATCAAGTATTTAGTATAACAGAAGGACTGCAAATAAATAACAGAAAACATTTTTCAAATTATCTTCAAGTGTACAACATAGTTCCCCATACAAATTAACAACTCACCTTTTTAAAAGTAGCAGAAGTGTTAGTACTGTGTAAATCAAACACCAGAAATTCACCACCAAAAATTCCTCACAAATGTACCTCAGACAGTAGTATCACAAAATGGCTGTGGTTTCCTCTCATTTGACATATATACATAACCAATTAACTTTCATCACACACAAATACAAAACCAAAGTAACATTTTAATTGGTTCTAAATTTCAACACTTTCAAATGTGTTTTCCCCATGCAATTTTCCATAGGACATTTACATACGTCTACAGCCTGAATGGCTGAACGGAATTACACCAAACTTGGCAAAATGGTACATCAAACCTAAGAGGTCAGGAAGGATCTACTATGCCCCCTTATGGTCATTTCCCCCTTCGCTTTGGCCTCCTCTTGTCTCTCAATCCTACCGAGGGACAAGATGGCGGCCGCTACGGACTGTTTGGAATGTTGACAGACGCCGGAGAACCAATCAGCTTCGCAAAGCTCCGTAACGCGAAAAGTACGCGAAGCGGAGCGCTGTTACAGATATATATCTTTTCTTCAACGTTAATTTCTCAAAATCCACTGGAGCACATATATTGAGACCTAGCAAAGGCACATCGGGCTACCAGTCCCTAATATTTTGCCAAGTTTCGTGCAAATCCATTCAGCCGTTCGATTATTATTATTTTGGTTTTTTTTTGCCCCGCGGGGCCCTTTTAAAACCTCCACATCAAACCTAGGGGGTCAGCGAGGATCTACTATGCCCCCTTATAGTTATTTCCCCCTTTGTTTTGACCTCCTCTTGTCTCTCGATCCTACCGAGAGACAAGATGGCGGCCGCTACGGACTGTTTGGAATGTTGACAGACGCCGGAGAACCAATCAGCTTCGCTTCACAAAGCTCCGTTGCGCGAAAAGTCCGCGAACCAGAGCGCTGCCCGGTCCGCTGTTACAGATATATATCTTTTTTTAAACGTTAATTTCTCAAAATCCACTGGAGCACATATATTGAGACCTACAAAAGGCACATCGGGCTACCAGTCCCTACAATTTTGCCAAGTTTCGTGCAAATCCATTCAGCCGTTCGGGCTAAAAGTGAGGCCAACCGCCCTATGGAAAACTCAATGTTAAAAACACGTTTTGGGACCCCCCTTTTTTCTCGGCCCCCCCCTTGACGAACCCCCCCCAAATTTTCAAGGGCTGCTCAGAAACAAAATGTGCCATTTTCCTGAAAATTTCAGCCAATTCCGTCCACAAACGCCAAAGTTATTAGACATAGAATTTTCAAAAAACCCATAGAGAAAAAATCCTAACTATATATACCTACTGGCGACCGCCAGTAGGTAATATATATATATATATATATATATATATATATATATATATATATATATATATATATATATATATATATATATATATATATATATATATATATATATATATATATATGTATATATATATATATATATATATATATATATATATATATTCGTAACAATTCCGTTTTCTTCCCCACGCAACGAAATTAGACAGCACTCTGGTAATCCGTCTTTCAAAGATGATTTATTGGCAGACCCCCGTGCCCTCTCCAAAAAAAATATTTAAAAAAATAATAATAATATATATATATGTATTCTTGCGTGTAAGACCATGATTCAATAAATCTTCGTCTGCTGCAAAAAGTATCCTGTTTTGTGTCCGTTACTGCGGTGTTGTCGGCAAGGTGGAGAAGCACTGCATGGGCGTGATATATATATATATATATATTCACTGAAAAAAACATAGGTTTCACACCAGTTATAGTTAGCTGGAAATTTTACTGACATAAAACCATTGAAATTCCCACGTTATAGTTAGTTGGACTCACTATAACTCGCGCGCCCGCAATGCACTGCTGAAGATGTCACATATTACATCATTCATGACATGGTTAGTGACATCAGTGATGACATCACTGATGACATCTCAAATGACATCACTGATGACATCACTGATGACATCTCAAATGACTAACTATAACTGGTGTGAAACCTATGTTTTTTTCAGTGAATTTAATAGGTTTTTTAAATGCCAATTGCTAATTATAACTGGTGTGAAACCTATGGTTTTTTTCAGTGAATTTCATAGGTTTTTTAAATGCTAATTCCAAACTATAACTGGTGTGAAACCTATGGTTTTTTCAGTGAATTTCATAGGTTTTGTAAATGCTAATTCCTAACTATATATAGGGCCTCAAACCTATGTTTTTTTCAGTGAATTTCAAAGGTTTTGTAATAGCAAATCTCTATAGCTATGAAATATAATATTTTTTATAATGAATTTTATATTGTATATTTATGTAATACTATTTTTTTATGCATATTTTTCCCTTTTTTTTTTCCCCTGGTGCGCTCCCGGTGCGCGTACCGGGGAGCGTCCCGTTAGGGCTATTTCCACGAACGAAAACATCTTCGTGACGTATTGCGTAGCCACGTGATGCGTCTTATGACGCACGGCGTAAGCGCCCCCGGGAGCGCCCCGACGCGCTTACGCTACGTGCCCCGGGCACGTAGCGTAAGCGCGTCGGTTCATGTGACCTGAAAATAACACTTTTCATTGGTTCAGAACAGTTTTGGTTTCCAAATGATGAAAGCCCGGGTCATGTGACCTGAAAATAACATTTTTCATTGGTTCAGAACAGTTTTGCTTTCCAAATGAGGAAAGCCCCCACCTTTTTTCCTCATTCTCACTTTGTTCTTTGAGTGAGGAAGACCTGTTTCTATTCATTGAGAAATGGCTACAGTAGCAGCAGCAGCAGGAGCATCTGCACCACCACCACCACCACCACAAGGACCACCACAACACCACATTGGTGGTGAAGAAGAAGAGGAGGAGGAGGAGGAGGAGGAGGAGAGAAGGCACTTCCTGCCTGAAGATAATACCCCATATAAACCGAAGGAGCACTTTGTGTGGGAGTTTTTTAAAATCCCAAAGGACCAAAAGAAAGTCAATGCGCCAAAGGTGACATGTCTCATCTGTGGCACTGTACTTTCCAGGGGGAACCCTGCCAAAAAATATTCATTTGGGAACCATACAATGCTTCGCCACATGCAACGCAGGCACCCTAACAACTATGCTGAGGCAGAGGTCAGAGAACTGACCAGAAACCCTCCCCAATCTACTCCTAGCACCTCCAAAACAAATCAACCCACTCCATCAGGTCCAGAGACAAGGGAGATGGTCCCAAATATACAACGCCAGTCCGGAGATTACAAAATAATTTGAATATTTTGCGGGACT
The DNA here is from genome assembly GCF_964261635.1 of Lissotriton helveticus. Classification (NCBI taxonomy): domain Eukaryota; kingdom Metazoa; phylum Chordata; class Amphibia; order Caudata; family Salamandridae; genus Lissotriton; species Lissotriton helveticus. The sequence continues at coordinate 564,983,722 of NC_136072.1, forward strand.
ACAATTTCCTATGGTGAGCAAAGCATCAAACTCATCAACCGTGCTGGAGACAACCATAACTGCCGAAAGAAGCCTTAATTTTTTCCTGATTTTTTTTGCTCCTGTCGAGCCGTTTACAATTCCCTGTTTTTAGTTTGTCCCCATAAAAACTACAAAAAAATATAAAATTGTTCATAAAAGCCAAAAAATGTAAAAAATGTTCAAAAAAACAATAAAAAAATATAAAACAACAAAAAGAATAAAAAAAACTGTTCTTTTTAGAACTACCTCAAGTTTATAAAAAAATGCTACATTTTAAAAAAACTCTGTCATTCTTTTTTCTCCATAGTACGCTTCCCGGTACGCTCCCTGTTGCGCGTACCGGACGCTCCCCCCACGAAAATCGAAAAAAAAAAATATATGTTGCCCCGCGGAGCCCATTTATGGCCCCCACATCAAACCTAGGTGGTCAGGGGGGTCTACCCTGTCCCCTTTTGGTCATTTCCCCCTTTGTTTTTGCCACCTCTTGTGTCTCGATCCTACCTTGACACAAGATGGCGGCCGCTCCGGACTGTTTGGAATGTTCACAGACACCCGAGAGCCAATCAGCTCTCCGCTCGCGAACTCGCGTAGCGCGCTGGTGCGCGCCCCGGTACGCGTACCGGGGCGGGCTTACAGATATATATATTTTTTTAACCTAAATTACTCAAAATCCACTGGAGCACATATCTTGAGACATAGCAAAGGCCCATGGGCCTACCAGTCCCTACAATTTTGCCAAGTTTGGTGGAAATCCGTTCAGCCGTTCGGGCTAAAAGTGAGTCCAACCGCCCTATGGAAATTACCATGGGGAAAACATGTTTTGGGACCCCCTTTTATCTCGGCCCCCGCTTGACGAATCCCTCCCCAAACTTTCAGGGAAGGAGCGTAGCGGAGCGGGCCATCTTCTTGGAGAAATTCAGCCAATTCCGTCCATCAACGCCAAAGTTATTCCCAATAGCATGTTGCGGATTTCCTATGGAAACTAGGTCCTAACTTAACTATAACTACCTACTGGCGACCGCCAGTAGGTAATAAATATATATATATATATATATATATATATATATATATATATATATATATATATATATATATATATATATATATATATATATATATATATATGATGACCAGTCATGCACAGCAGAATAGAATGTGAAGTCGACTTCCGTTTCGTGCAGGACTCACCAAATGTCAATTAGGGCATGTAAGTACATTGTATGTTGAAGTACTTCAGCTGCCTGTGGAGACAACTGATAGGCATGTTTGGATTGGTCAATACCATCTGAGAGAGTTAGATTAAAGTCACCACCACAAAGCATGGCCTAATCCTTGTACTTGCTGCATTTGGGCAGGATGTCATAAAAAAATGTGGGGCCATCAGTATTCGGGGCATAAGTGTTAACAAGCAGCAAAGGCTGAGCTTTGAGTGCACCTGTTGAGATGATTGCCTGACCCACTGTGTCAGTAATAACGTCCCATCCGAGCAAAAGCAATGGTTCTTTTAATCTGGATGTCCTCCCCACAAGAATATGTGAAGTAAGAGGAGAAATAACAATAACCCACCCAAGCCAAAGCAAATTGTGGATGGTTCGTAGGGTATAGATGAGTCTCCTGCTGGAGGGCAATGTCCACTCTGTGCCTGTCCAAATAAGCCAACACTTGCTTGGATTTGTGCAGATTGTTAATATCATGGATGCTCCAGTTAAGTAAGCAGACCATATGTAGTCCATATGTACCGCATGGCCTGTTGAACTACATACCAGCCCAACATATAAAATGACGTGAAGAAGGCATACCCCGAATGTTGTTCAACATACAACAAAAGAATCAGGAGCCAAAAATGTCTCCTGGTTGCATACTCAACTCACCCCCCTCCAACTCCGACCCCATTCAATGCCCAACCCAAACAAAGATAGAATACCATTACCAGGCAGACTGCCATTGGGTGAGTCTGTTAGGTGCTTGTATGCACTCAATTCATGAGGGGAGGTGAATGAGAATATAGCCAGCTTGGGCTGAAGACTGGGATCAGTTCACAGCAGTGATAACATACAAAAACATTCTGGTAATGATACATTGGTACACAGCAGCGTTGCATGGGCAAGGGTTCACAGCATTTCAGTACATCACACTTTGCTATACTAAAATGAAAATAGGGTGAACAGTTAAGGTGCCACAAGTTATGAAGGAAATACTGGTCATTGTCACTTAAAGCTGAGTTGTGCCGCCGTAGATTTCCCCTGGCCGAGCAAGGACTGCAGGCCACAGACCCCTGGCGGTCACCTCACCGCAAGTGAGTGTCTATGAATTTGGAAACTGTGTCCTGGTGTGTGAAAAAATTAGTCCTTCCATTATTATTATTTATTTTTTTAGGAAATTTTTATTAAGCATTTAATAAGTAATACAAAAAACAAGTCAAAAATACATAGTGAAAAGTACAATGGGAAATAGTAATTAAATGACATAAGTAATCCTAAAAAAGTGCTTGAGAAGAAGGAGAAAAAGAATAGAGAAAGAGAAGATAAGGAAAGGGGAAAAGAAAGGAAAAGAAAGAAAGAGGAGAGTAAAAAGGAAAAGAGAAAAGAAAAAGAAGAGCAAGAATTACTACATGGGATTAATAGCACGTAATAAGGATGGGGGATTGGAAGAAAGGTAGGAGGTGAAGGGAAGCCAGAGTAGATCAGATTTAATTTTTAAAGGGACAGAGGTGGAGGAAGCAATAGAGATTCTGTGCTCATCACAGATAAAGTTCCACCAAGTGTGGACAGAAAGCGTTATCTTTCCAACACAATAACATAACTTTAAATGCAAGAGCAATAAACAGGTCTAATAACTTAGCAGAGGAAGATAAAATATCAATATCCTCAGATAAGGAACCTAAAAACACATTCAGTAAAGATAACGGGGAGGAGAAAGAAAACATTGGCATGCAGATATTCCATACTTCAGTCCAAAATGATAAAACAGGGGAACAGTCGTATAATTGGTGCTTAAGAGTACCAGGTTCCTTGGAGCATGACCAACATAAAGGTGAGGAAACTTGAGAGAACTTATGGATACTAACCGGGTTAATAACTACTCTATGATATATAAAGAATACCGATTGCGTAATACGTGCAGCAACAGATGTTTTAAAAAGTTTGGACCATAAACGATCCCACAATACAATAGATAGGGAGACATCGAGGTCAGTCTCCCAAGCAATCTCTACATTCGATTTAGAACGTTCCGAAACATTAGATAACAAAATTGAATACACAAGTACAGCTTTAGGTAGTTGAGTAGAAAATAAAGGGTACAGTGGTGTGGTGGGGGTGATTGAAGAAACAGAAATAGATGAGGAGAGGGAGGACAGGTGAGATTGAATGGAAGATGTTATAATGGTATATTCAGTAATAAATGATGAAGGCAAATGAAATACATCTTGCAATGCTGGGAAGGAAATGAGGGATGAACCAACAAAGAACTGATGTACGAATAGGATACCCTTTTCTTTCCAGTGTTTAAAGTAGAATGATTTACCTTTGTATCTAAGGAATTTGTTATACCACACCACAGAGGCTAGGAAACATTGAAGAGGGGATAAAGTAGAAGAAAAAGTAGTTTGTAGTAGAACTTGGGAATATTTCAAAATGGGACATTTGGATAAAAAAGTGTAATTTGACATGAAAACAATATGTTGAAATGAGAAATCTTTGAGAAGAGAGCGTTCTAGAAGAACCCACTTAGGCACAGGAGCATCCATGAAGTCATAAGCCAAGGAGAAGGACTGTTTGATCAAAAAGGCAGAATGGTATGATTTAAAATCAGGAAAACGAACACCACCTTCTTGTTTAGGTCGAATTAACTTGTGCAGTGCAATGCGTGGGTGTTTGCTATTCCACAAAAATTTTATACAAAGGGAAATAATTAGTGCAAAATAGGATGTAGGAATTTTAAAAGGGAGCATGGAAACAGTATATAGCACATGTGGGGTAATCATCATTTTAATAGTATCTAATCTACCCCACCAGGAGAGAAATAAGGGAGACCAAATTTGAAGAAGGGATTGAATTTTGGTAATTAATGAATCAAAGGTTAATTTAAGGGTGTCTTTTAGAGAGGAAGAAAACCATATACCAAGGTATTTAATTTTGGAGGGACACCATGTAAAATCAGTATCATTAAACATGTACTGGAAACAAAGTGGGTTAAGGGGTAGAACTTCAGTTTTTGATAAATTAAGCTTATAACCTGATATGGAGGAGTACAGGCTAACCTCATTCAAAAAATGTGGAAGGGAGGATTCCGGATTGGACATATATATTAGGACATCATCTGCATAAGCAGACAGTTTTGTTTCTGTAGCGGAGAGCATAAGGCCCGTAATATTAGAGTTAGAACGAATACACTCTAAAAAAGGCTCAAGACATAAAATAAATAACAAGGGGGAAAGGGGACAGCCTTGTCTTGTGCCTCTATTCAATGAAAAACATCTAGAGAATTGGTTGTTAACAAAAATACTGGCACGAGGGGAAGAATAGAGAAGTTGAACCAAGGAAATGAAAGAGGGACCAAAACCAAACCATTTGAGGGTACGGAACATGAATTGCCAATTAATATGATCAAAAGCTTTTTCAGCGTCCAGGGAGAGGGCCGCCAATGGGACTTTAACATGTTTAGCATGCGCAATGACATTGAAGAACAGGCGAGCATTATCAGCAGCAAGTCTACCCTTCACAAAACCCACTTGGTCTGTTTTAATTAAACAGGGAATAATAGAGTCTAGACGAGAGGCAAGGATTTTAGCAAAAATTTTGCAATCATAATTAATTAATGATATGGGGCGATAGTTTTTACATTGTGAGTGGTCTTTATCAGGTTTGGGAATAATGACAATAAGAGCGTCCAAAAAGGACCCAGAGGCTTTGGCATCTGAGATAAAAGAATTAAATAATTGAAGGAGTTTAGGTGCAAAAAAAGATTGAAAAGAGGAATAAAACTCAACAGGTAAACCGTCAGGGCCAGGAGCTTTCGATTTTTTAAGACGGGTAATAGCTGTAGTAATTTCCTGAAGAGTGATTTCCCGTTCCAAAAGAGCAAAATCCATCGGAAGGGATGGGGGAGCTGGGAGGCCCTCAAAAAATGTCGATAAGTTTGCTTCAGAGGGATGTGTATCATCTGAGTATAAGGCTTGGTAAAAATTATGAAGTACTTCGGCAATGTCTTCATCAGAAGTAACTAATTTATTTAAAGAGTCATTAAAGATCGGACCAATCGTTTTACGTTCAGATTTAATTTTTAAATAATTTGCCAACATTTTCCCTGCTTTATTTTGGCCTCCATGGAATTTAGATTTAATTTTGAGAAGGGTGTGACAAGCTTCATTAGTAATAATTTTGTTAAGGGCAGTTTTGGCTAGGATTAGCTCCTGGAGAGCCGAAGAGGACTTAGAGGAAAAATAAGAATGTTCAAGACTTTTGATCACTTTAAGCTGGTCTTCATATTTTTGTCTATTAAGCTTCTTCCTTTTGGAAACATAGGATATAGTAAATGCTCTAAAGGAAGCCTTAAAAGCATCCCAAGTGATGGGAATGGAGGTGTCCAAAGGATTATTAAAGGAGAAAAACTCATTGAAAAATTCCACACTCTCTTTCATAAAAATGGCATCAGATAAAAGAAAAGAATTAAATTTCCAAAGACTGAATTTAGAGGAAATAAGGGAGAGATCCAGGGTAGTATACACAGGGGCATGATCAGAGATAAAAATAGAGCCAATAACAGACTTTTGAATGGAGGGCAAAAGAGACTTACTAACCATAATATAATCAATTCTTGAGCGGGTGCGGTGAACATTAGAAAAAAAAGTATATTCAAACAAATCTGGGTTGCACATTTTCCAAGAATCATATAAAGGACGAGAGGCAATGGCAGATTGAAAACTCTTATGGGATTTGTCAGGATGAAATTTACTAGAGGATAATCTATCGGAGAAAGGGTCTAACCATTGATTAAAATCACCAGCAACAATAAAATCAGGGCAATCTATGGACGAGATTAGAACTTTTATATCTTTCCAAAATTTGGGATCAGGGCGGACAGGACCATATATATTAAGCAATACCATCGTCTTGTTTTGAATGACAACCTTAGCCATTGCCCAACGTCCTTCATCATCATTACTAGCAGAAATAATTTGAACATTTAGTGCTTTATGAAACAGTATAGCAACCCCTCCTTTTTTTTGAATAGCAGGCGAAAACACAACCTGGCCCACCCATTGTCTTTTAAGCTTAAGAGATTCAACATCAGAACAATGCGTTTCTTGAAGAAAAACAACCTGTGAATGAAATTTAGATAAATGAGACAGTACCTTTTGACGCTTGACAGGATGACCAAGACCTCGCACGTTCCACGAGACAAAGTTACACATGGTGGGAAGAGGGGAGGATGGGTGACAAGTGGAAGATACACATGGCAAGGAGATCACTACAAAAGGGAAGACAAAAAATGCATAAGCAATTGAAAAAGGGAACTCCCAAAACGCTCACAATAGCAAGACCAAAGAAAACCACGGGTATAAAAAATGACAATATGAAAAACAAAAAGAGAAGTAGAGATCGCTCAGGAATAGAATCGCATGGAAAGTGGGAAGAGAAGCAAAGAAACCAGAAAGAAAGAGAGAAAAAGATAAAGAAAAAGAAGAAACAGAAAAGAGAACACGGGTCAAGGTAAGATATCCTGACCTGTAAAGAGAAAAGCAACCAAGATAACAGGGACGTAGAAACACCAGAGATGGGACAGAACCCCGCATACTACCAATGAAAGGACAAATATAAGAATAAAAACAGAAAAAGATAAAAAGGCTGAACGCTAGGGAAGAGATGAAGAAATAGAAGGAAGAAACCAACAAAGACCATCAAGGAGGCATGAAGCACAAAAAGGAGAAGAAGAAGACATTAACGAGCAGTGTCCATATTAGGAGGAGAGACACTCTGAAGGAATGAATGCAGCTTCTGTGGATCGTCGAAGGAGCGGGTGCGTCCATCGTGAGTTATTTTGCAGAAGCAAGGATGTAGGATTCCATATTAAATGTTCAATTGTCTCATCAGAGGACGTAGATTCAATAATTCCTTGCGTCGAGCATTCGTGGCGGACGAGAGATCCTGTGAGATAAAAATGTTGTGACCAGACCATTGGAGACGTCGTTTAATCCTTGCTGCCTTCAAAACTGACATTAGCTCAGTAAACTCAAGGAAAAGCAGAATAATGCCGCGAGGCTTGGAAGAGCTGGAATTTAGACGACCCAAGCGGTGGGCTCTTTGTATGTTTAAAGGATGAGTAGATGGTGAGAGATCCAGAAGTTCCTGTAGGAATTTACGAATAAAAGACACCGTATCGGAGCCCTCCAAATTCTCTGGAACACCATAAACGCGTAGATTGTTCCTACGGTTACGATTTTCAAGGTCCTCGGTGTGTAGTTTTAGTTTGAGGATTTCTTGTTCCAATTGAGGGATTTTGGCAGAGACATCTTGTATATTACTAACACGCTGCTCCAAATTCAGCACCTTGCCCTCCATAACAACCCACCGCTCTTCTATCTGCCTCAGCTTTTCATTGGTGGCAGACATGAATGTTGTAGACCCCGAACCTCTTCCAAAATGGAGTCCAGAACAGGATTAGAGGAAGATTGGATGGGGGAAGGGGGGTCATTTTTGAGTCTCTTCGGTTTAGTGCCAGTCCGGGACAAGTTTGTGGTAGGTGAAACATTCGCCATTGCGCTATACAGATGGTGTATCACTGAAAATGGCTAGCAAGTAAGTTGTTCTGGAACGGACACAGCACGAAAGCCAACCAGGCGCAAACCTCCTGAGTGCTCCTCACAGATTCTGAGATATGAATAGAGTCATAGGGGCACGAGAACTCAGCAAGGTAAATAGAAATAGAAAGTACTAGAACTGAGGACAAAGCACTTGAACTTGAGGGAGAGCGCTGGAATGAGACAACTGGTTGAAGCGTTGCAGCTTGACGAACTGGATAGTGCGTCACTGCATGAAAAACTGATCAATGCGCCACAACACGAGAAACAGAACCTGCAATCAAGACCTCTTCATGAGCCAGCATTATTGATACACCCAAGTGGCAAACACCATCCATAGAATGCTGTAATTATGAAGGCAAGGACACTGGTAAGGCAAATAGGGTATGCATGTGAAGCATACCGAAAATGGCAGTCATAGTAGTGAAGCAGGAGAGATAGCAGCTGAATAGGAACCACAGCATCAAACGATGTAGGAGAACAGCAATAGCAGAGATAAATGAGGAAAGTACATCAGCGCTGTCATTTTAAAATGAAATAACGAGGGAAATCCAAAGCGGCAGAGCTCACCTCAGGAGCATTACGAGACGCGGGATCGGCGGCTCAAAATGGCAGCCACCCGCGTCTCCTGTGACAGAAAGTTACCGCTGGTCAAATGAAGCGCTCCTCGGCAACAAAACAGCCGCCGACGGGTAATAATTGCTCCCCGTACCTTCCGCCGGCTTTATAGACGAACAGCCCATTCAAAAGTCCGAGAAAATGTCATTTGCCGGACCCGGTGTCACGGAGCTCACGGGGAATCCATCCGAGCTCTCCGGCGCGTTAGCCACGCCCCCTAGTCCTTCCATTATGTTCAACTTAGAGCTTGGCCTGGTAAAGCATGGATTAAAGGATAGTTCAAGCCTGTAAAGCCTGCTTGACGTGTGTGAAAGAGAGCTGGACCTCCTCGACGGCCGGGGCACTTTTGGGTCGAAGGCCTCAGGGGCACCCTCATAGCAAAGGTCTGGTTGTGCCCTGTTGAGCCAGAGGGTCAGGTCACGAACTCTAGAATTCAGAAGGCGGGCTATGATGGGTCTAGTATTCAGTCCAGGTCGCAGTCTGAGTGCCAACAAGTGGTGTGCCCTTCTCAACAAGGAAAACGCCGGAGAATGTATTCCTACCAAACAGAGAGACCAACATGTCTTCTACAAAGGTCTCCATATTGCAGCTGCCATATAATTCTGCATACCCCTACTATGTGCACATTATTCTGCCTCGACCGGCCCTCATAATCTTCCTTCTTCTATATTATTGTAGCCAGCCTATGCTGGAGAGCAGAAAGAGATTTGAACATCTGACCCTGCCAGTCTTCGATATCAGAGATTGTGTTTCAGCTTGCATAAGTCTGGCATCCTGTTTGTCCATACAGTCTTAAAAGTGATGGCTACACTCTATAATGGTGTTGATTTTGCAGTCAATAGTGTGAAGACCGTCCTTCAATGTCATGATGCAGGGCTCTGATGACACAGTCCTGGGGAACAGTTTCAGGAGAGTGTTAACAATTATACCAGCAGGGTAAGGAGGGTCACAAAAAACTGCAGGCTAAGGAGCAAACCAACGTAGAAGGTCACCAGAGTAATCTGGTTATGGGAGGGGAAAGGCAGGCATCATAATACAGAAGGGTAACAGAGGGCAGTTCAACAGCAGGGAGTTTCACCCAAGGCCCCTGCTCAGGTCACAGGACTGTAGTGTGTTTATCTAGGTACCTATATTGATACTCCTATTTCTGACCCTTGTCCGGTTATTAATTCACTAATGTCATACACCGGCACAGAAACCCGTCTTCAGATTAGGTCATAACGCATGCTGTGACATTAAGCAAGCACTATCCCTTCAGCCCCCTAGAGAAGCACACCGATTTCTCAAAACAAATCAAACCTCCAACAGACCTGGGAAATCCCCGCAGCCATTGTTTTGATTTCGCTCGAGAACTCCTGCAAAGAATGTAAGAACGACCAGTCCTTATGACATTCTTTCTGACGTCTTATGTCCATCCTTACGTCAAACACGGCACCTTTCAGGTATAAATATACCGACGCTGCCCTAAGCTAAGACACGGTGGTGACGAGCTTGGAGCAGCGCTACTTTCCGGAGAGCCCAGCTGATGCAGAAAAGCCCACGGACGCTGCCCCTCCCTTTTGACGCGCTGAGAGAGACGCTGCCTTTTCTCCTGCCGAGAAATCCAGCCTCCGGCGTTTCCAGCCGCCCTCGCGGGTAACTGGGATATCGAGTCCTGAGACAGAGATACCAACCCTCCAGCCTTCTAAATCCCAGGTACTGAACTGACTAACCCCTTACAGAGAATTCTTCAGTCAGATTCTTGGCAAAACAAACTTAACTTAAACTGCTACTTACTTACTCCCTCCCAGGTATTAGGCTTAGGTCAGGTACACCGGGGTAGGCGTAGTTAGAAGCACCAGTTGAGTACGATTAGTCAATGTATATATGTATGTATATCTTTTATCCATTTTAAGTAATCATATGGCTAAGAAACCATATAAATGCTTTTACAGTATTATTTTATAATTCTGTTTTTACTGTATGCACTTTACTTAACTATAAGTATTGTAATAATAGCGATTCACTTCTCTTGTATGAGAAAAGAGACTGATCAATAAATAACATCTTTTTATTGAAGCACGCCCATCTCTTATTTCTCTACAAACTGCTGAAACTAAGAATGCACGTACTGACTGAGTAAAATAGTTGTCTTTTGTTTTCACACGACTCTAGAGATATACTCTTGATTAGGGGAGAGCAAAGTTGTCATGTTCTATGGTTGTCAGAAACTAAATCCCTTCTTGTCTATCCAGGGAGGTTAAACTCCTCCTTGCCTATTCGAGAAAGTTTCTAGTGAACTCTGAGCTAGCTGGCACACATAACTTTAAGTCTAATATCGTCAGTAGAAGACCTAGTTAACCACAGTCCTACGTCTATACTATTGAAGATATTATTCCAATGCGCAGAGCCTATTGGGAAAATAGGAACTACACTACATGGCGCCCAACGGTTTGGATAGGCGATAAATCTAACGCAAGACATTAGAGTAACTCAGTCATGCTTTTTCACACAGACCCTTTTTCCCATAAAACTCCAAAGACGTCTGGAGTGGGTGAAAGGTTAAATCCGCCAAACTTAGTAGGAGGAGACTCCTATGTATGGTTTTTGGTTTATTCAACGTTGAAGGATACAGTGTTCCAAAATATTGTACATCTAATCTTTGTTTCCGTGAAAACCTGATCTGCAACAAAAACTCTTCTTGACAGTAAAATGTCAGAAACTGAAGAAGATAGGGAGGCAGCTAGAATAGCAGCTCAACTCCTAGAGGAAGACACAAGTCTCCTACAGCAAGACCCGGGTGCAATACTCATCCCGGTCAGCATAAGAAAAACTATAACTTTAAAACTTATAGAAAATGGACTAACACCGAGAGGTGGTACAGTCATATTCGTAATTGAGGCACACGAATATCGGCAGACAGAGGTATTCTATTCATGGATAAATTTTCCAGCAGCAAGCGCTGTAACAAAGGAGTTCCATTATTACAAGATAGAGGAACCTCTGGATGAGTACACCCCTTTCGAGGAGGTGGAAATACCACTCAAATACCAAGAGCACCTGCTCTGGTTTAAAGGCGCCCTAAAACATAATGATCACATCACCAGGCTCGGTCCACTAGGTAGACCAGGAGCGACGTGGCCGGTTCTAGCCGGATACACACCACATCCAGACATTGAAAAAATGTCAATAACAGAACTTTTAACACAGTTAAAACAACTGATTAAAATACACAGACAACTAGTCCAATATGTATTGCGGACTTCAACAGTCCAACCAGCTATTCAAATTCCACAGCTGACCCCTCATCAGGGGAACACAAATAAAATCACACCACAGAACATACAGTCCTGTCTAGGTAAAGTACCCATTAAACGGGAACAAATTCCATTCTGGTTAGCACAAAAAATCACTCAAATAGAGGCGGTATTTCCAGATACCACACCTGTGGAGAAACACAGAATTCTGACTATCTCTCTCCCAATGGGGATCGCACCACATGTGGAGGACTGTGACACTTGGGGTACAGTCTTTGCTTCCATTTACACAAAAACACATGGTGTTCCGTCCATGGCGGTAATACCAGAGGTGCTAAAACAGATTCAAAATGAATACGTCCAGAACCTGCTTTAACTCTGGGTATGAAATTACTGAAAGACTTCAAGCAGGTCTCTGCAATATTACTAGCAAACATAAAAGGGGAAGCAGCAAATGTGGTGATCCGCCAAAGATTGAAGGAAACAGACATAGCAGACCAACCATTTGAACTTGCCAGAATCATAGAAAAATCCTATGAAGAACTAGGAAGAGATAGTTTGGGTGGGAAACCAGTGAAACCTCAACTAATAGAAAATCCTGAAAAGGTATTTATTAAAAATAATCTAAACACTTCAAAAAAGAACTGGGATGGAAATAAACAATCCACTCCCAAAGAAAAAAGATTCCAGTCCAGAGGAAGGTCTCCTCGGCGGAGAGGAAATCTCCGGACCAAGGACACAAGTCTCCCCAGAGGGAGCCCTCTGAGAAAAAATACAACCTTAGAAATAGGGATAATTTGAAGAAACCTGATAGATATCAAGATATTGATAGACGTCCCTCTCGATCTTTTCAGACTTCCTTGCAGAAATCGGAAAGAAGAGGACGGTCAAAACACAGGGAAGAGCTCGTCAAGTACAAAGACAAAGAACCTGCTCATCATAGTAAAAAGTTACAATTTCAAAAGAAGAAGGTAGCCAGCATTAAAATAATCAAACATGCCGAGGATCCTGAGGACTCAGCTGAAAAACAGAGAGTGGGCTCAGACAATGCTAGACAGCGCAGCAGAAGTGAGCATAGCTCGCAAGATCCTGATGAATCATCTGGAGACAGTGGACACGAATGAGTACATTCAGGTGGAAACTGCAGATACCAGAGTTAGCAAACCTCATAAAATATATGAAATAACTTTACGTATAGTGGGAGATAAGACTAGGAAAATAAGGGGTCTATTTTGGGATAATCTCTCCAAGGGCTATGACATCCTTCTAGCTGAAAAAGACTGGCCACCAGAGTTTGTCAGGGAGTGCCCTCATGGCGAAGAAATGATTATGCCTGCCTTCTCAAATCATATTCCAATTCATAAAAAATATACACTTGCAAGAAAGTGGGCAGTAGCCCAGGCTCCTGCACTATATAAAAATCATGTGGGATGGGATGAGGACTCTTCTCCTCACAAAATCCAGTTAAAATCTCAACCGACTGCACAAAGGCAGTACCCAATTAAGCAAGAAGCTAAAAAACAGGTCAGGGAGATCCTAGATCAACTTGAATACCAGGGGGTGATTGAAACATGCACCTCACAAATGAACAATCCTTTGTTTCCTGTCTCCAAACCAGATGATTCATATCGTCTAGTTTTGGACTACAGACACCTTAACTCATGCTGCAAAACGTTTGCAGTACAAAACTCACACAGTGCAGCACTAATGAATAGCATAGTGCGCAAAAAATACAAAACAACATTAGACATCTCTAATGGATTCTTTTGTCAAAATATAGCACCAGAAAGCAGATATTTGACCGCTTTCTCAATAAATGGCTCGCAGAAAAATTTCTGTTGTTTGCCCCAAGGGTTCAAGAACAGCCCAGGATTATTCTCTGCGAGAGTAACAGAATTACTACAAATGTATGATGATGAGGCATTATCTTATGCCGATGACATCTATCTAACAGATGATGACTTGGATACTCACTTGAAAAGAGTGAACACCATAATACTTGGGTTCGCAGCAGAGGGTTACAAATTCAACTTCAAGAAGTCAAGAATTGCCCATCTGACTGTCCTATTTTTAGGATATGAATTATCAAGTGAAGGCAAAAGCCTGGCAGACAATTTCCTAGAGAAATGTGCTGTAATCCAAGCACCTAGGACACTGAAATACTTGCAATCAATTCTAGGTTTCCTGAATTTCGGAAGAACTTACATTATAAATTATGCAGAGAGGGTTAAACCCCTCTATGATCTAATAAAACCAGATTTTAAAAGAATCAACTGGACTCAAAAACACACAGAAATTTTGAGATCTTTGCAAACAGACATGTTAGTTAAAACAAAACTGCAAACACGCGATAACACACGCAACCTTGTGATTCGAGTCATCCCAGGAAGATGCGGATTCACATACCTAACCTCAAATGAGGGAGAAACGGTACCAATAGCATACAGATCGCATTTGTACACAAAAGCTGAAATGAAATTCAGCCCAACGGAAAAAATTCTAACCGTGGTACAAACTGCTGTAGCGAAAGAAAGAGCCCTGGCACAAGGTAAACGAATAATCATCGTGACACCAATACCAGCCCTGGAGGCGGTAACAAAGGCAAGCATTCCGAATGCTAAAGCACTACATCCGAGATGGATACAGTGGGCTAATTCCCTTGCTGCAACAGACGTGGTATACGAATTTGACCCTAATTTAAAAACACAAGAATTTCTCCAATATGAATTCGAATGTCCTCTGCCGACTGAAATCCTGCCACTAGAACACTACGGCTGTATAATATATACGGACGGATCAGCACAACCCGCAGTTGGGGGTAAACAAGCTTACAGTGCTGCGTGCGGGATTGTTAAAGGTCGCTGGCACGAAGGAAAATTTAAACCACTGGTCATTAAAACGCAATCTCTAGGAGATTGTACAGCTCAGCGAGCTGAACTACTAGCATTTAAGATGGCGCTTGAAAATACTGATCGCGAATTCCCCACACTCATAGTGTGCGATTCATATTATTGCGTTCAGTCTTACAATGAATACTTACAAATCTGGGTTCAGAACGGTTTTAAAGATGCAAAAGGTGGCACAATCAAGCATAAAATGCTTTGGGAACAAATAGTTCTTTTACAAAAAGAACTACAAAAGACTCACGTGATACATACACTGAGTCATCAACGTGATGGCGTTGACGTTGCAGGGAATTCATTGGCTGACGAGGCCGCGAAGGCAGCTGTGCAAACGGCTTCCGTAGCTGCCATCACCCGGTCAAAAACAAAAATAGACAGCAAAATATTACAGGCTGTCTGCGCTACGGTAAAAAATGCGATAGAAACACTCCCGAAAGGCTTTCCAGTAAAGTACTCATACATAACTGATGCTAATAACGTTCCATTTGTTCAAATCCCTGGAGTGGGGGATAGGGCAATTCCGAACATGGAACATAGGTTAGGACTCATTATAGCGGCACACGAAGGGCTTGCTTCTGTACATGCTGGCGTTTCAGCCACAGTATCGTTATTAAAACAGAGATACTGGTGGCCACGAATGAGGAGACAAACTAGGAACTATGTTCTAGAATGTGAAATATGTCAAAGAGTGAAGGTATCAACAGTGAAACGACCAGCCCAGACGCCCCTTCTAATCTCAGATAAACCATTAGCCTGTGTTTACCTGGACCACTGCGGTCCCTTACAAAGGGACGGCAACTATAAATATATCATGGTCGCAGTGGATTCATGCACGAGATTCATATGGATGTGGCCCCAGCGATCGGCTGACGCCAGAACTGTTATAAAAGATTTGCGAGTCTTTATCGGCGCATACGCAATTGGCATGCTACATTCTGACCAGGGTCCTGCGTTTAGCTCTCGGGCTTACAAGGAGGCCATGACCAGCATGGGCATTGCATTGCGGTACTCTTGTCCCTTTAATCCTGAGGGAAACGGAATTGTGGAAAGAAAAAACCGTGACATAAAGCAATCTATAACAGCAAAGGTAATAGGTTCAGGAGCTGGGTGGGTCAAACATTTAATAAGTGTCCAACGTAGTCTTAATAATCTGCCAAGAAATTCTCTGAGAGGTCTCAGTCCGTACGAACTATTGTTTGGGACTAGAATGTTAATCCAGGACCTTGATAGTCAAACTTCAGTGGTTAAAGAAAAATGCTTTGATATCAAAGATCGTTTGGCTATTTTACAGGACTTAAACAAAAAAGAGAAAAGACCTGAGCAACATAAAGTTGAAGCAACAGCCAACAGCCACTGAAGAGAAACCACCTGTCCCAGCAAGGCCTGTCTGGATTCCAAAAATCGGGGATCTGGCCAGAGAGAAGATCGCGGTAAAGAAGGAATTTGGGCCTTCTTACAGAAAAGCAGTTCCTGTCTTGTCTGTCAACGGGACAAGATCAGTAGTACTACCGCCCCTTGCTGGTAAAAAGGAGAACCGAGTTGTATCCATCGACCTGGTTAAACCACAATCATGTGGCCGATAACAAGTAGTAGGCCAAGTGGACTCCCAAGAAGTAGCAGAACACCAAAGTTTGCTACAAACACAGAGGTTCAAACTGAAAGACTAATCACAATTGATAAACCTACAGTGAATCAACAAGGACTATGCAACAAAGCCATGGAACGTAAACCTCTTGAAACCCAAATTAAAATCTTAAATCAAGAAACACCAGTTTACAATGATGTAACCACAGACTATGCTAATGAAACAAAGAAAATTCCAAAAACAAAAAGGAATTAAGAAGCAATTGAAACAATTGACAGAACAGCATCAGGCTACTTCATCAACTTCGATGATTTTTCTGAGGATCCAAGTGAACCTGTGGAACAGCCGACAACAAAAACTCTTAAAGATAAAGCAAAGGTACTCTTTCATCAACTAAAAGAAACCTATCTAATTTCTCCATGGATTGAACTATGGGTGGGATGTATGACGTTACAACGCATACTTTTACCACGACTACCATTACCACGCAATTTTTACAACGCAGGATCCATTACAACGCAGTACCATTACAACGCATGTATTTACAACGCTGGTACCTTTACAACGCATACAATTACATCGTAAGTATTGGTAAGTTTCAAATATTTTTTTTAATGTAAATTAATTAAAATTAATATAATTTAATTTAATAAAAAATTTTTAATTTAATTAATTAAATTTAATTTAATGTAATTACTTTATTTTAATGTAATTTAAATTTAATTGTATTTAATTTTTACCCTGTACCCCTTTACCCAAAAACCCAAAACTGACCCTTAATCTTAAAAATACCCCTTTACCCAAAAACCCAAAACTGACCCTAAACCCTAAAAATACCCCTTTACCCAAAAACCCTAAACCCTAAAAATACCCCTTTACCCAAAAACCCAAAACTGACCCTGAACCCTAAAAATACCCCTTTACCCAAAAACCCAAAATTGACCCTGAACCCTAAAAATACCCCTTTACCCAAAAACTAAAAACTGACCCTGAACCCTAAAAATACCCTTTACCCAAAAACTAAAAACTGACCCTGAACCCTAAAAATACCCCTTTACCCAAAAACTAAAAACTGACCCTGAACCCTAAAAATACCCCTTTACCCAAAAACTAAAAACTGACCCTGAACCCTAAAAATACCCCTTTACCCAAAAACCCAAAACTGACCCTAAACCCTAAAAATACCCCTTTACCTAAAAACCCAAAACTGACCCTGAACCCTAAAAATACCCCTTTACCCAAAAACCCAAAACTGACCCTGAACCCTAAAAATACCCCTTTACCCAAAAACCCAAAACTGACCCTGAACCCTAAAAATACCCCTTTACCCAAAAACCCAAAACTGACCCTGAACCCTAAAAATACCCCTTTACCCAAAAACCCAAAACTGACCCTGAACCCTAAAAATACCCCTTTACCCAAAAACCCAAAACTGACCCTAAACCCTAAAAATACCCCTTTACCCAAAAACCCCAAACTGACCCTAAACCCTAAAAATACCCCTTTACCCAAAAACCCAAACTTATAATATTTTTAATAAAATTATATACTTACCAATACTTACGTTGTAATGGTATGCGTTGTAAAGGTACCTGCGTTGTAAATACATGCGTTGTAATGGTATTTCGTTGTAATGGATCCTGCGTTGTAAAAAATGTGTGGTAATGGTAGGTCGTTGTAAAAGTTGCGTGGTAATGGTTGTATACCCTATGGGTGGCACTTGGAGTATTCATCCTCATACTTTGGCTCATCATGGTACTATGCTTGGGACACTTCATTGAGGGAAAATAGGTTACAATGGACACAGCAAGTCAGAACATCAACTTGGTCCTGAAACCACACAAGTCTTCACACATCGAGAAAAGAGATCTTTCTTCAGTAAACTTCACAGCCAATCCTATACCCGGTGGGGTAGCATGGGACAAAACTGATTAAGAAATCTATGGTCCGGTTGAGCTCCTGAAGTATCCTCATCAATTCAAGATTTCATTAAGTGACTTTGTAAAACCAAGCACATTCGCTGATGATTGGGACTTTGAAAGTATTAATGATATGATGTCTGATCTAGTAATGTCAGCTAAATTTACAGAACATGATTATTTGCAAGGTTCATCTAATTACGATCAAATGTTTTGTTATAACCATTATGGTAATCATTATCTGCATAAATCTACTCAACCTAGAAATGTTTTAAAAATTTAACCAATGGGAACATTGTGCAACTCCACCAGAAGGCAGTTCAAAGACATATTTTGATAAATATTCATACTTTTCAGGGTTCAACACAAGTAATTCAGAATCATTTTATTTCAAATTGTTAAATAAGCCAGGAGTGAAAACCATGCTTACAAACACAAAATTGATATATTCAGACTCATTCTTTGAAAAAATGAATATCTTCGGTTTTGATTTCTGGAACAATAACATTGAAACGAAAACAATCTGGGGCACAAAAGATTGGCAAGTGCAAGGTATAGAATCATTATTTAGAGCCTGCATGATCCCAGAACAAATTATATTTTTGAATGATACAATTCAACAAACATCCTGTCTTGGCCTAGCCAAAATTAAAGACTTAAATAAACCGTCTATTCCAAAACCAACACCTAACAGTAATAGCTCTACGGAGGTTGAGATAGACGTATCCCATATTTTAAACCAAAACAGAACACATGCTGATTGGAAAAAATGGTTGATCTGGCCCACAGACACAAATAACTGTCAAGACAGATTCCTGAACAAAATACAGGGGTTCACATTGACCAGGCCAGACCCAAGATACTCCCAGAGACAACATCCAGGGATTGTAACTACTTATAGTGTGGGGAAACTCTGCCTTCAATGGCTACATACATCCACACTGTCAGAAATTAAGCAACACTTAACTTTACTTAAAGAAGGTGCTGACTTGCGTGATTTCATCATGGGACCACGCAAACAGCATCTAAAATGTTTTATAGCAGCCTCTATATATGCAGCTTACAATGAAGCTTGGAAAGTAACTCAAATTGAGACAGCAGAAAAAATACGGGAAATTGACCGTGTTAATTTGGAAAAATCACTTTCTGTTGTGGACAATGGGTTAATGACTCTGTCTTCCAGAATATATTCACTGGACAGTATTGTATCTTCTGCAATCGATATAATAGAACAAGACTTACCGATGTTGCAACACGGTCAGTCTCAATTGCGTTCTATTGTACAACTTGGCTGGACGTTACAAAATCTGCGTTCAGGCTATGTGCCTTGGCGTTTAATCAACACAACGTCACTATTTAATATCTTTAACCTTACTGATAAACAAATCAGTTTGGCACAAAAGGGTGCTGACTATACAATTCTGAGCATTGAAAAACTTGAGAGATTACCATTGACAATGTCAGAATGACCTGTCATTGAATGGATAATACATGGGATAATAAATACTCCGATAACAACTTTCCAGTTTCAATACTGCCAAAAATATATACAGACAGGCCAGTATGAAAGGTTGGGTAAAGGATACATTAAGTCTACATGGAACTTGCCCTATACACACACACATGTGTCAGTAACAACGGACAGAGTGTATTCCTTAGTGGTAATAATTGTGAAAAATCACTCAGTGGCATACTTCTGTGTCAGGGTATTAGTTTGCATGGAGCCTGTGAAGGGACTTCAAATAACCTTTCATGTCACCAGTTAGGCACACCTGCAACACAAATAGAACCATTCTTTAGAAGACTTTCGAACATGAGTTACATTCTAATTGTAGATCACAGATGTTGTGGCTTGCTGCCAGGAAAAGCTTATCTCATAAGCGTGACTTCCAGGGTCATGTGCTGTGAAAGAGTATTGTTCCCGAATGATGCTCCAGACAGGGAGGGAAGGTTATGGCCCAGTTTAAAAATCTCTTCTATTCGAATTAATACTTTAAGCAGAATGAAGACTGTGCTCCTACAGACGCCAACCCAGTTGACGTCATCAAAAGAAACGTATGATCTCCAAGTTGCAAGGACAACGGCAGAGATTCATTCAATGTTATCAACAAATTGCCCCCTACACTTCGCAGAAATGCTGAACGAAATCTTAAATATTTCTGATACAAGTGGTATCGCAAGTGTATTTAAGACAGTTTTTTCAGGCGCTTTAACACCATTCAAAGCGATCCTGGGTATTTTTCCAAATTTCGTCCATTCCATCTTTGGCGGACTTCCACTCCTGTTGGGACTCGTAGCAGGCATTTTATTCTTGCTACTCTTGCTTCGTTATGGCAAGCCATGTCACAGACAAGACTCCAGGTTCAATGGAAGAAACGATCCTAGCTATCCGCTACCGGGACCGCATAACTAAAGTCCTTGGCTTAGCCCGGCTACGAGATCTAAATATGACCTGGTTTCTTTCATTCAGACCCATCTGGCAGAATTGTGTTATGCCTGTATTAAGGTGCATGCTATGCGGCGAAGAATGCGTGTTGGACACCTGTCTTACACTACAATCAGACGTACCATTGGATGCAGATACTTTGTTGGGTCCGGTAAAGGCTCATGCATTGTGCTGTCCCCAGCAGCTACTTATCCTGATGACGGCATTCGTGGAAACTTCACCACTACGATTGAAGGGTAGTGAAGTACAAGATGAAAGCAGCATCAACCAGGTACGACCTTCTGTAAGCAGTTCTGATCAAACCATCAGTGAAAGCAATCATGCGCGTGACTGCATGGTAGCGACATTTTCTAACCTAGTCGAACTCTCACCAGAAGCTGTAGACTGTTTTTTCGAGAATCTATCTGAAATGATGTTTTCACCGGAACAGAGAGAATGATTTTAAACAAACTTGCACACGGCGTTCCCTGAACTCTGAATTTGGCCTTCAGTCTTTTGAAAACAAAGTGACTGTGAACTATTTTTTCTCTTCTCCCCTGAATAGCGAAAACTTTTTTCCAATTCCAAAATATTTACATTTTTGGCACTTATCTTCTGCTTAAAGTAAAACTATTCTTAGAGAACAGAACTTCTATTCTTAGGAAAACTAGAGACATTACATTACCTCAACCTCTAGTTTATATGCAATTAATTGTGTTTATATGTGATGAGATGGTCTCACAATTTTTTTTTCTGTATCAAGAGCCATTTCATGTGTAATTTCGCAAATCATTCATGCCGATATAAAATGTGCATCTCCTTATTGAATGATTATACTGCTTGAATGCATACAGTACCTATACTCATTTCGATCATTTTGCATACACCATTTTTTAAATACAAAAATGTTTTTGGGGTGGTTCGGTATACACATGCACTGTTAGTTATGTTTACTATTGCTTAGGTTAGTAAATATGTACATAAATTCGTGGAGTGGGTGTAGTGTGTTTATCTAGGTACCCATATTGATACTCCTATTTCTGACCCTTGTCCGGTTATTAATTCACTAATGTCATACACCGGCACAGAAACCCGTCTTCAGATTAGGTCATAACGCATGCTGTCACATTAAGCAAGCACTATCCCTTCAGCCCCCTAGAGAAGCACACCGAGTTCTCAAAACAAATCAAACCTCCAACAGACCTGGGAAATCCCCGCAGCCATTGTTTTGATTTTGCTCGAGAACTCCTGCAAAGAATGTAAGAACGACCAGTCTTGCTTGATGTCTTATGTCCATCCTTACGTCAAACACGGCACCTTTCAGGTATAAATATACCAACGCTGCCCTAAGGTAAGACACGGTGGTGACGAGCTTGGAGCAGCGCTACTTGCCGGAGAGCCCAGCTGATGCAGAAAAGCCCACGGACGCTGCCCCTCCCTTTTGACGCGCTGAGAGAGACGCTGCCTTTTCTCCTGCCGAGAAATCCAGCCTCCGGCGTTTCCAGCCACCCTCGCGGGTAACTGGGATATCGAGTCCTGAGACAGAGATACCAACCCTCCAGCCTTCTAAATCCCAGGTACTGAACTGACTTACCCCTTACAGAGAATTCTTGAGTCAGATTCTTGGCAAAACAAACTTAACTTAAACTGCTACTTACTTACTCCCTCCCAGGTATTAGGCTTAGGTCAGGTACACCGGGGTAGGCGTAGTTAGAAGCACCAGTTGAGTACGATTAGTCAATGTATATATGTATGTATATCTTTTATCCATTTTAAGTAATCATATGGCTAAGAAACCATATAAATGCTTTTACAGTATTATTTTATAATTCTGTTTTTACTGTATGCACTTTATTTAACTATAAGTATTGCAATAATAGCGATTCATTTCTCTTGTATGAGAAAAGAGACTGATCAATAAATAACATCTTTTTATTGAAGCACGCCCATCTCTTATTTCTCTACAAACTGCTGAAACTAAGAATGCACGTACTGACTGAGTAAAATAGTTGTCTTTTGTTTTCACACGACTCTAGAGATATACTCTTGATTAGGGGAGAGCAAAGTTGTCATGTTCTATGGTTGTCAGAAACTAAATCCCTTCTTGTCTATCCAGGGAGGTTAAACTCCTCCTTGCCTATTCGAGAAAGTTTCTAGTGAACTCTGAGCTAGCTGGCACACATAACTTTAAGTCTAATATCCTCAGTAGAAGACCTAGTTAACCACAGTCCAACGTCTATACTATTGAAGATATTATTCCAATGCGCAGAGCCTATTGGGAAAATAGGAACTACACTACGGGACAAGGTTCAAGCAGCTACAAACTGTGTAAGAAAAGAGCAATCTGGATAGACAGGGGTCACAGATGCCCACCCAATAGCAACAAGAGACTCCGACCAGTCATGAGCTGGGCCCTCCTACGAAAGGAAATGGTCCTCCAGTACATAGTCTTCCTCGCTGTCTGATTGCCCATTATTTCAGTGTAGAAGAGTCAAAGGGAGATGGAGGCAGGAAAGATAAAGGATATGTAGTGTCTCACCAATAGCCCAGCTGTGGGCATTGTGTGGTAGGCAGCATGGTCCAAAGGAGCAGAAGCGTGCACCCCAGCTGCAGGAACTGGTACCCAGGGGCCCCCACCCATCCTGCAACACTAGGCCCTAAGCATTTGAAAACCATGTTGGAAGGATAGGACCTATAAGGCAAGGGGGTACCCAGTGGAACATGCTCGCCTGCCTGATGACGGCAGAGACTCCTCCGGTTGTTGGCCACAAGGGTGAGGGGATGCAGGTTGCACCGCAAGATGCCACACAGCCGGGACACTACAACAATAAATTGACACCCCACCTGTGCCAGTGGACTAGCTCCTCCCAATGGAATACAGCCTGCCTGACCGACAGATGCAGGGGCCTCGACCACGGGCAAGGGGGGTGAAGGGGCCCTGGTGGACGAGCAAGCAGTGGTGGGTCATGGAGCCTTGCAGATGATCCCTCGTGCAATGAGGGGAGACCCCCAGCAGTCATCAGGGGAGGTAGAGAGCAATCAACACAGCAAGGCTCCAAACAGCCGCCTCTCCACCGGCTTCAAACAGCCCCACCCAATAGGGTGACCAACTGGCATGGGTGCCAATTCATGACAGTGAGTGAAAAAATTCAGGACAAAGGGTCAAAATTCAGGACAAAAATTCAAGACAGAATGTCAGAATTCAGGACGAAAATTCAGGACAAAAGGTACGTTTTGAAGACACATCAGAGGAAGTCGCGCAATAGTGCATAAGTAAATAGACAACCAACACAAGTTCATTTTAGGTTGAGAGAACCTTTCACTCATTGCATCTGTTGGGTATGCGAGTGAAACACACCTGCGTTTGCATATTCAAAAAAGTGAAGAAAAAGATCATAGCTGAAGGCTTCTCAGATTTTAAATGCGCCCTCTCCTCCACTGAAAAAAAACATCTGATCCGAAATGCTGTCACTGGGCAGAGAGGCCCATTATCATTCTGTATGTGATAATTAGGCCAACATACAGAATGATAATGGGCCTGATAGCAGTCTGTGGCAGGTTGAGGAGGGGCTGCTGCACGCCACAGATCACAGCAGGAGCGTGAGCTGGCCCCTGCAGTGAGAGTTACAGGCTGCTTGCAGGGGCAGCGCACGCCAATGTTTTAAATTACAGACAAAAGGCGTCCATGGAAGAAACCCTTACGGAAAACAGACAAGAGGACCAAATTATGGGCAGTCCATGAGATTTACGGACGGTTGGTCACCCTTCCCCCCAATGAGCACCACAATTTTAGTCCCCTCGATGCAGTAAAGCCCACCTGCCCAACAGCAGTAGGGACCTCTACCAGCCACGGGAAGGGAAGGCCTCCAAATGGAGAGCGATTAGCAGCAGGCTCAAGGAAGACCTTCCCAGTGTTGTAAGGGGAGACACACAACGGACCAAGGAGGGACAGTGGATACAGCAGACTTGGCACCACGTCTCTCAGTTCATGCCTGTTAGAAATGGAAGTCTCTAGTTGCAAGGGCTTGCACCTTTGTCCAAGTAGGGATCCTTCTTCCTTGTCAGTATAAGGGAGTTACACTGCTAAAATAACCCCTGCTTACCCCCTTGGTAGCTTGGCATGAGCAGTCAGGCTTATCGTAGAGGCAGTGTGTAAAGCATTTGCACATAACCAACAGTAATACAGTGTAAGCACTACAAAAGGACACCACGCCAGTTTAGAAAAATATCCAATATTTTTATATACTTAAAACAAGACCAAATACGATACAAATCCCCAATTAAAAACAGTTAATTTGCAAGATGTCTTTAAATTGCAAAAATACGTTGAAAACTTAGTCCGTACAAGTCGGTACCTCGGTCCAAGCCTAATGCGATGCTGAAAACAACAGCGTCTCGCAGTTCCAACTTACCACGTCGGTACGGGCCAGCAACAGTGTGAACAGACTCGTTAACAGTACCTTTCTTCGGGCGGCTTACACAGAGGTGCGAGTCAGTCTTGGCATCTGTCGCGGTTGCGATGCAAAGTGGAAGCGGTGCAAGGCACGGTGTCCTCTCGATGCGGTGTGAACAGCGGCTCGGTGATGATCGTCCAGACGACATCAGTGAGCCCAAGGCTGGCGGTACATGGCGAGACGGTGCTCGATGTGGTGGTGGCAGGTTGGGTGCTGGTGACAGAGCCGGTTGTGGCGTCCGTCGCGGTTACGGTGCAAAGTGGCAGTGGTGCAAGGCGCGGTGTCCTCTCGATGCAGTGTAGGCAGCGGCTAGGTGACGATCGTGCAGATGGCGCCGATGAGACAAAGGCTTACGATGCAGGGTGAGACGGTGCTTGATGCAGTGCTAGCAGGTTGCGATGCAAGCAACAGAGCCAGTTAGCGGGAATTGGTGCTGGCCAAGCCGGACAGCTGTGTGTGATGAGGCGGTCACGGGTGTCGAGCCAGCAGCGTCTGTGAGACCAGGCCAGCGAAGTGAAGCGAGGCAGTGCGGGCTGCGGTGTCCTCTCGATGCGGTGCAGGCAGCAGCTTGGTGACGATCGTGCAGACAAGGCTTGCGGTGCAGGCTGAGAAAGTGAGGCCTGCGGTGCCTTCAGGACAAAAGGCCAGTGACGGAGTTGGTGACAGAGTTGGTCGCGGTGCCCTCTTCTCTGTGGCAACTGAAACAGTGGTTCCAGGAGCGGTACCCAGAGGTTGGTGAAGTCTTTGCAGTCCCTGAGACTTCTTAACAGGAGGCCAGCTCGCATTCAGGGCCTTGGAGATACTCAGCACCAGTAGAGAATGTTCAGTCCAGTCCTTTCACTGCCCAAGGCAGAAGCAGCCGCTGCAGGCCAAACCAACAAAGCAACAACACAGCAAGGGGGCAGAACTCCTCCTGGCAGCTCTTCTTCTTGGCAGATTCCTTGATTCCAGCGAGTTCTAAAGCATTGGGGTCTGGACCCCAATATTTATATCAGCAATTCCTTTGTCCTCTGAAGGCAGAGGGGCCTGGACCTAATTCAACCCAGTTTTGGTTGCATCCTGCCAGTGTGCACCTTCTTCCCTTGTCAGTGTGGGCCAGGGTCCTCAGACGCACCCCAGGAGATGGAGCCAGCATTGTGGAAGGCAGGCATGGTCCTATTCAGGCCCAGGTGCTACTCCTCCCACCCATCTATGTGCAGATAGGTCTATTCAGCACTGTGCTGACTCACCCTGTCTTCTGGAGTCTCTCCCAGCCCCTGTCACTCACAAACCAGACAGACACTACACAAGCTAGAAGAGGCAGGCTGGATTGTTAGGTCAGAAAATAACCACTTTCTAAGTGGTATTTTCAAACACAGAATGTTTAAACCAACTTCACTAAAAGATGTATTTTATAATTTTGAGTTCAGGCATACTAAACTCAAAATTCCAATATGTTCCATGGGTCAGTTAGGATTATAGGATGTTATAATCAAACTGCCCACTCTGGCTTATGGGGAACAGGTAGCCTTGCAATAGTGAAAAACGAAGTAGGCTGTAATTTACTATCAGGACATGCAACACACACCAGGGCATGTCCTACCTTTCTCATACCATGCACCCTGTCCAGAGGGGTACATTGAGCCTACAATAGGGGCAACTCACATATAGAAAAGGGAAGGTTTAGGGACTTGCAAGTGTGTGCACTTGCCAGGTCGACATGGCAGCCCCAGGCTGTGCACAGGCTCTGCAATGGCAGGCCAGATTTACACTTTACGGGCTGTCTGCGTGGGTGGCACAATCCAGTGCTGCAGCCCACCAACAGCATTTGATTTATTGGCCCTGGCACTTGCAGTGCACTTTCCTTGGGACTGACACACAAATCAAATAGGTCAATCATGGAAACACCAATCCATAACACATTTTATACAGGAACACTGGGCAGCAGTGAGGAAATTGCGCAGAATTATTACACCAGCAAAAACAGAGTCAAAAACGAGAGGCCAGAAAGCAAAAACTCAGGGGAAACTTGCCAAAAGATGCCAAGTCTAAAAATGCAACATTAGCGTTCAAAGGTAGCAGATCCGCATCTGCGGCCATTTTCGGTTGTGGCTAGCTCCATCTCCCCAACCGTTTTCGGTTGTGGCTAGCTCCATCTCCCCAACCTCGGTCAAATTCCATGTCACTTGTTGTCATTCTCTTCCATGCCTCCTGCATTCACTTGTGATGCTGCCTGTGGTGTTTCTGTCATATACTGAAGGTCCTGCTGTAATCATAGTTGCACATTTGGGGTCCAAGGCCTCAGGGGCACCCTCGTAGCAAAGGTCTGGTTGTGCCACGTTGAGCCAGAGGGTCTGGTCACAAGCTCTAGAATTCAGAAGGCGGGCTATGATGGGTCTAATATTCAGTCCAGGTCGCAGTCTGGGTGCCAACAAGCGCTGTGCCCTTCTCAACAGTGAAAACGCTGAAAACCGAGAGACCAACATGTCTTTTACAAAGGTCTCCATATTGCAGCTGCCTAAAGATCCTGCAAACCCCTGCTATGTGCACATTATTCTGCTCGACCGGCCCTCATAATCTTCTTTCTTCTACTTTATTGTAGCCAGCTCATGTTGGAGAGGAGAAAGAGAGTTGGACACCTGACCCTGCAAGTCTTCGATATCAAAGGTTGCATGTGTCAGCTTGCATACGTCTGCCATTCTGATTGTCCATACAGTCTTAAAAGTGATCCCTGCACTGTATAATGATGTTGATATTGCAGTCAATAGTGTGCAGACCATCCTTCAAGTCAAGATGCAAGGCTGTGATGACGCAGTCCTGGGGAACAGTCTCAGGAGAGTTTTACCAATAATACCAGCACAGGATGGAGGGTCACAGAAAACCGCAGGCTAAGGAGAAAACCAACGTAGAAGGTCACAGGAGTAATCTGGTTATGGGAAGGGCAAGGCAAGCATCATAATACAGAAGGGTAACAGAGGGCAGTTCAGCAGCAGGGAGTTTCACCCAAGGCCCCTACTCTGATCACAGGACAAGATTCAAGCAGCTACAAACTGTGTAAGAAAAGAGCAAGCTGGATAGACAGGGTCACAGATGAACATGCCCACCCAATAGCAACAAGAGACTCCGACCAGTTATGAGTTGGGCCCTCCTATGAAAGGAAATGGTCCTCCATTGCGTAGTATTCCTCGCTGTCTGATTGCCCATGGTTTCAGTGTAGAAGAGTCAAAGGGAGATGGAGGCAGAAGAGATAGAGGATATGTAGTGTCTCAGCAATAGCCCAGCTGTGTGCATTGTGTGGTAGGCAGCATAGTCCAAAGGAGCAGCAGCGTGCACCCCAGCACAGAAAATAGCTGCCAGGGGCCCCCACCCATCCTGCAACACTAGGCCCTAAGCATTTGAAAACCATGTTTGAAGGATAGGACCCGATTGGTAAGGGGTTACCCTATGAAACATGTTCGCCTGCCTGAGGTTGGCAGAGACTCCTGCGGTTGTTGGCCACAAGGCTGAGGGAATGCAGGTTGCACCATGAGACACCACACAGCCGGGCCCCCAACCGTCAATTCACACCCCACCTGTGCAACTAAACTAGCTCCTCCCGATAGAATACATCCTGCCTGCCCGACAGAAGCAGGGGCCTCGACTACGGGCTAGGGTGGTGGAGGGGCCCTAATGGATGAGCAAGCAGTGGTTGATCACGGAGCCTTGCAGATAATCCCCAGTGCAATGAGGGGAGACCACCAGCAGTCATCAGGGGAGGCAGAGAGCAATCAACAAAATAAGGCTCAATACAGCCGCCTCCCTACCGGCTTCAAACAGCCCCACCCAATAGGGTAACCAACTGGCATGGGTGCAAATTTATGAAAGTGAGTGCAAAATCTCAGGACAAATGGTAAAAATTCAGGGCAGAAGGTCAGAATTCAGGACAAAAAATTGGGACAAAAGGTACGTTTCGCAGACACATCAGAGGAAGTCGCGCAATAATGCATAAGTAAAGAGACAACCAACACAAGCACAAGTCAAAATAAGTTTATTTTAGGTTGAGAGAACCTTGCACTCACTGCATCTGTTGTGTATACGAGTGAAACACACCTGCGCTTGCATATTCAAAATAAAGTGAGGAAAAAGATCAAAGCTGAAGGCTTACCAGATCTTACATGCCCCCTCTCCCCCACTGAAAAAAATACCTGATCCAAAATGCTGTCACTGGGCAGAGATGCCCATTATCATTCTGTATGTGATAATTAGTCCAACATACAGAATGATAATGGGCCTGATAGCAGTCTGTGCCAGGTTGAGGAGTGGCTCCTGCATGCTACAGTTCACAGCAGGAGCGTGAGCTGGCCCCTGCAGTGAGAGTTACAGGCTGCTTGCAGGGGGCAGCTCACGCCAATGTCTGAAATTACAGGCAAAAGGCGTCCATGGAAGAAACCCTTACGGAAAACAGACAAGAGGCCCAAATTACGGGCAGTCCGTGAAATTTAGGGACAGTTGGTCACCCTACCACCCAATGAGCACCACCATTTTAGTGCCCTCGATGCAGTGTAGCCAACCTGCCCAACAGCAGTAGGGACCTCAACCAACCACGGGAAGGGGAGGCATCCAAATGGTAAGCGATTAGCAGCAGGCTCAAGGAAGATCTTCCCTGTGTTGTAAGGGGAGACACACAACGGACCAAAGAGGGACAGCAGATGCAGCAGACTCGGCACTACGTCTCTCAGTTCATGCCTGTTAGAAATGGAGGTCTCTAGTTGGCAAGGGCTTGCACCTTTGTCCAAGTAGGGACCCTTCTTCCTTGTCAGGAGTTAAACTCCTTAAATAACCCCTGCTCGCCCCCTTGGTAGCTTGGAATGAGCAGTCAGGCTTATCTTAGAGGCAGTGTGTAAAGCATTTGCACATAACCAACAGTAATAAAGTATAAGCACTACAAAAGGACACCACACCATTTTAGAAAAATATCCAATATTTTTATATACTTAAAACAAGACCAAATACGATAAAAATCTACAATACAGTACTTTAAAAATAGTTTATTCGCAAGATGTCTTTAAATACCAAAAATACGTTGAAAACACAGTTCGTACGAGACTGTAGCTTGGTCCAAGCTTACCGCGATGCTGAAAACAACAGAGTCTCGCAGTTCCAGCTGACCACATTGTTACGGGCCATCAACAGAGTGAACAGACTCTTTAACAGTACCTTTCTTAGGGCGGCTCACATAGAGGTGCAAGTCGGTCTTGGCATCCGTCGCGGTTGCGATGCAAAGTGGAAGCGGTGCAAGGCGCAGTGTCCTCTCGATGCAGTACAGGCAGCGGCTCGGTGACGATCATGCAGACGGCGTCGGTGAGACCAAGGCTTGTGGTGCAGGGTGAGACGGTGCTTGATGCAGTGCTAGCAGGTTGCGATGCAAGCAACAGAGCTGGTTGGCGGGAATTGGTGCTGGCCGAGCCGGACAGCTGTGTGTGATGAGACGGTCACGGGTTTTGAGCCAGCGGCATCTGTGATACCAGGCCAGCGAACTGAAGCGAGGCGGTGCAGGCTGCTGTGTCCTCTCGATGCAGTGCAGGCAGCAGCTCGGTGACGATCGTGCAGACCAAGGCTTGAGGTGCAGGCTTAGAAAGAGCGGCCTGCAGTGCCTTCAGGACACAAGGCCAGTGACGGAGTTGGTGACAGAGTCGGTCATGGTTCCCTCTTCTCTGTGGTAACTGAAACAGCGGTTCCAGGAGCAGTACCCAGAGGTTGGTGAAGTCTTTACAGTCCCTGAGACTTCTTAACAGGAGGCCAGCTCGTATTCAGGGCCTTGGAGATACTCAGCACCAGTAGAGAAGGTTCAGTCCAGTCCTTTCACTGCCCAAGGCAGAAGCAGCCGCTGCAGGCCAGACCAACAAAGCAACAACACAGCAAGGGGGCAGTACTCCTCCTGGCAGCTCTTCCAGCTCTTCCTCTTGGCAGGTTCCTTGATTCCAGTGAGTTCTAAAGCCTTGGGGTCAGGGACCCAATATTTATAGCAGCAATTCCTTTGTCCTCTGAAGGCAGAGGGGTCTGGACTTAGTTCAAACCAGTTTTGGTTGCATTCTGCCAGTGTGCACCTTCTTCCCTTGTCAGTATAGCCAGGGTCCTCAGACGCACCCCAGGAGATGGAGCTAGCATTGTGGAAGGCAGGCATGCTCCTATTCAGGCCCAGGTGCTACTCCTCCTACCCATCTATGTGCAGATAGGTCTATTCAGCCCTGTGCTGACTCACCCTGTCTTCTGGAGTCTCTCCCAGCCCCTGTCACTCACAAACCAGACAGACAATACACAAGCTAGCAGAGGCAGGCTGGATTGTTAGGTCAGAAAATACCTACTTTCTAAGTGGTATTTTCAAACACAGAATGTTAAAACCAACTTCACTAAAAGATGTATTTTATAATTTTGAGTTCAGTCATACTAAACTCGAATTTCTACCATGTTCCCTGGGTCAGTTAGGATTATAGGATGTTATAATCAAACTGCCCACTCTGGCCTATGGGGAACAGGTAGCCTTGCAATAGTGAAAAACGAAGTAGGCTGTAATTTACTATCAGGACATGCAACACACACCAGGGCATGTCCTACCTTTCTCATACAATGCACCCTGCCCAGAGGGGTACCTTGAGCCTACAATAGGGGCAACTCACATATAGAAAAGGGAAGGTTTAGGGACTTCAAAGTGTGTGCACTTGCCAAGTCGACATGGCAGCCCCAGGCTGAGCACAGGCTCTGCAATGGCAGGCTAGAGTTACACTTTACGGGCTGTCTGCATGGGTGGCACAATCCAATGCTGCAGCCCACCAACAGCATTTGATTTATAGGCCCTCGCACTTGCAGTGCACTTTACTAGGGACTGACACATAAATGAAATAGGCCAATCATGGAAACACCAATCCATAGCACATTTTATACAGGAGCACTTGCACTTTACCACTGGGCACCAGTGAGGAAAGTGCGCATAATCATTACACCAGCAAAAACAGAGTCAAAACGGGAGGTCAGAAAGCAAAAACTAAGGGGAAACATGCCAAAAGCTGCCAAGCCCAAAAATGCCACATTAGCATTCAAAGGTAGCAGATCAGCATCTGCGGCCATTTTCGGTTGTGGCTATCTCCATCTCCCCAGCCGTTTTTGGTTGTGGCTAGCTCCATCTCCCCAATCTAGGTCAAATACCATGTCACTTGTTGTCATTCTCTTCCATGCCTCCTGCAATCATTTGTGATGCTGCCTGCGGTGTTTCTGTCATATACTGAAGGTCCTGCTGTAATCACAGTTGTTGTCATATTCATTAGCCTTACTGCCAACACTTTATGTAAATCCTATTGCTGTCATTCACATTAATGTCTACCTTTAATGATAAACCTTAGATCTCGGAGACTGGGTCCCTCTGCACTGTCTATACATATATCGTTTCTACTCGTGGTATGACAGAGGCAAGAGGGAGAGGCCATTGTCCAGTAGGTCCTTTAAAAAATTGCAAAAATAAAAAGGATCCATGCTACTTTTATTTTCTCCTCCCTCTCTCTGCTAGAAAAATCCTCTCTTATACATACTGTCAATAGATTATATATCTATTCAGTCCATCCCTTTCTCCCCATTTCTTCCTTTTCCATTGTATTGCTCACTGTGTCTGCTGTTCATTACTTCATCTTTAATGTTTCTATCTTCTAAATCTTTTCACATCTTTTCACATTTTCCTTGGTTCACCTTCATTTGTATTTTCACCATGTTTTATCCTTGTTTCCTTTACACTCTTTGTTCACCCCGGCCTAAGAATTAAAAAACAGCAGCCTCTGCAAGGCGCGCCAAAACTGCAAACCTAACAAAGCCAAAGAAAAAGAAAAATAATAAAAACCTGAAGTTGACTTCACTGAATCATCCAATTCCACCAATTCAATTTAAGGCAAAACCTATACCCGCGTGAAAAAAATATTTTAGGATAGTACCCAGCACTCTCATATTGAAACCAATGAACGGTGTTCCGGATACTCCAGGAAGTCATTTAAAAAGGCCCTTCACCTACCCAGAAGGAGTTCTATGCCCAAACACGTTTCAAGTATTGGAGGGGCAGCTAGAAGGGTCCAAAGCAGAAGGTTCCACGATGTCTGATATAAGTGAAGTAGCAGGGAACAAAGCACTCAACGTGAGCACTGTGCCCACAGGCGGGAATGTATCAAAGGTGAAACAGAACACGGCAAAGGAAGTGGGGAATACCTTTTTTTTTCAATGGGAATTTAGGGGATCTACCAACGCAGCAACCTGTCCTGCAACTTTTACAATCTTTAAGTGAGGAGATGAAGAATGGATTTTTGGTCTCAGAAAAGAACCAAGGTGAAATTAAGATCTTTTGAGAGAAACTGGAAGACAAGCTTGATTCCCTGGCAGCCAGGGCCTCAGCTTTAGAGTCCACAGTGGCAGAACTGACAGTTCAAACTACGGAAAATTCAAAAGAACTCACTAGAATACAAGAACGTGAACTGGGGATCCAGGAGAAGATATAATCCATTGAGAACTCCCAGGGAAGAAATAATCTACGCCTGCTCAAAGTTCCGGAAGGAGCGGAGGGAGACAACATTAAAGAGTTTGTGGTAAGTTGATCAAACAATCAACCCTAATTGACTTCACAGAGCAAGATCTTATGACTGATATTCAGAGAGTTCAAAGAGATCCATTCAGACTAAACCCAAACAAAACTAAATCTAGGAAAATTCTGTTACACTTCTTAACTTATAGCTTGAAGGATGAAATATTAAATAGAGCATTAAAGAAGAGCACACTAAATGCAGAAGGGATAACAATCCAGATAAGGTCAGATGTTTCATCGATAACAGCCTCCAGACAGTGGGAGTTAGGGAAGTTACTAGACCCCTTTAGACAGAAAGGATCAACAGTCCAGCTAAAATTCCCCGCAACTTTGAAAGTAATGTTCAATAATAAAATGCGGGTCTTTAAGAGGGTGGAAGAAGCAGAATCCTTCTTACAATAAATATTGGGGGTGGCCGGTGAGTTAGCAGTCAGTTAACACTTTAGGTTTCTCTGAATTTCCTCTTCCTTTAGTATAGTTTACTTTTTTCAGGCTGCGAAATCTACACAATTTTGTTTTAGTTAAAACAACAGACATTGAGTTAACTTTCATCCCGAGAACCGGGGAGGGATGCCTCAAGGCCAGAGTAGGGCCATAAGAGGAAGATCGGGGTTCTCCAGGGGAGCACTAGGGTGGCAGAGAGGGAGGGGGTGGTCACGGGGTGGGGAGCATAGGGAAAAAAACAAAAAAATAATTCTGAAGTAGGGGTGGGCATAGTGGGGCTAAGCGAAGCTCCGCGAAGTGGGGAGGGAGCTACGCCCACCCACACACTTCGCGTAGCCCCACTACGCGGCGCCCGCCTCCCTCCCGCCCTCTTCTACAACCCTAATTTTAATATTAAATGCAGTAAAAATAATGAAAAAGAACTTACCTTGCATGCGGCGTTCCGGGGCTCCCTCTTCCTGTTGACGCGCCGACTTCTTCAGACGAATGCGCATGCGCGGGCGCCCACGCATGTGCATTTCTCACAAGAAATGGGCAGGCGCCCGCGCATGCGCATTCGTCTGAAGAAGTCGGCGCGTCAACAGGAAGAGGGAGCCCCGGGACGCCGCATGCAAGCTAAGTTCTTTTTCATTATTTTTACTGCATTTAATATTGAAAATGGGGATGTTTAAGAGGGCGGGAGGGAGGCGGGTGGCGGGCAACTTCACTCCGCCATGGAGTGTGGGTAGTGTTGCCTACAACGCCTACTTTGCGAATCGCGATGTAGGCAACACTACGTACACTCCGTTGGCGGAGCGAAGCACTGCGCCCAGGGTTAGTCAGAAGTGCCAAAATAGGTCACTCAAGAAACACACTACCCATATCGAGAGAAATGGCACTAGCTATGACTGATCAGATATTATACCTAAAGGTTCTGTCATGGAACCTGAATGGTCTGAGAGTAAAATATAGAATGGAGAGAATTCTACAATACTTAAAAGATACTCCAGAACAAATTCTCATTTTTCAGGAGACACACCTTACAGAAAAGGAGATGAGAGATATATGCAAGCCCAAAAAATGGATCCAGGAAGTAATATGTACAACACAGCACCTGACTATGAAGGGAGTGACTATTCTTATTTAAAACAATTCAGCTCTAGCAGTGGAAGGGTTTAAAGCAGACAAGATGGGCAGGTGGGTCATAGCCAAGATCAGGTTTCATATGTATACATTTACAGTGGCAGGTTATTATGGACCCAATCTGGATGATCCAGCTCCACTGCAGGAGTTGCTGTCAGAGTTATTAACTTTTCAGGATCCATTAATTCTGGCCAGAGATATTAATCTGGTGTTAGACCCTCTGATGAACAGAACTTACAAGAATAGATCAGCACAGAATTGCTAAATAAGATCTTCTTTAATAAACGCAATGAACCAATTGGGATGGATAGATGTATGGAGAAGAAGAATGGGGAGTAAAAGGGGGTATACTTTCTACAATAGAAATATATGGCCATAAATCGAGATTAGATTTCTTCTTAATCAGTGTGGAGCTGCAAAGCTGGGTGATAGATTCGAAACACATAGGAGGTCACCTATCTGACCACTCGGCAGTATCGCTAGCCTTGAAACTCCAAACTAAGCAGGGCACTAAAAGATGGACCCTGGATCGAACCATTTTATTAGAGGAAGAAGTTGTGCAAAAGCTGGCAGTAGAAACAGAGAACTTATTTTCGACTAATTTAGAGACTACTTCAAAAGAAACAGTATGGGACGCGTATAAAGCCTTCTTGAGAGGCCAGATAACATCAATTCAAATTGCTAGGCAAAGGAAATATAGGACTGAGATAGAAGGAATAGAGGCAACAATTTGGAACCTAGAGCAAGAACTCTCTGCCCAGGGGCACACAGTTCAGGGGGACATTGATGGGAATTTGTCATCATGTAAGTTAGAACTGACAGGGGTGATAGATACCAGGTTAAGGAAAAGGTGGGAGGCTAGTAAGCGGGCCCACTTTGAATACGGGGAATCTAGTGGTAAGCTCCTAGCCTGGAAAACCAAACAGGATGTGAGCAAAAGCAATATAAAAGAAGTGCTATGCGAGACCTCTGGAAAACTACTGGAGAATCCTAAAGATATTGAAGAAGCTTTTCACAAGCATTTTGAACAGGTTTATAGGGAAGCTCTAACCCCACAAGATAACTTGATCCACTCATGGCTTGACCAATATTCTCTGAATAAAATCGATGAGGTGAAGTCTATCAACCTTAACAAAATGATTAGTTCCAGTGAGATAAGTAAGGCAATTGAGACTGGGAAAAAGGGCAAGACGCCAGGACCAGATGGGCTGCCAGCCGAGTTGCATAGAGCTCTAGCGGGAGTTCTTGCCCCTGTGATGCAAAAGCTATTTGCTCATATTTTTGAGAATAGAGGGAAGGCGCCCCTCTCATGGAACAAAGCAAAGGTAGTCTTGATTTTAAAACCATCTAAGCCACCAACTCAATGCGACATATACAGGCCAATTTCGCAGCTTAATCTTGACTACAAGATCTTTGCCAAGATTTTAGCAGAGAGACTAAATGGTGTCATAGGAGAGTTATTAAGACCAAAAAGGCTTTGTTAAAGGTAGGAGCATTCAGGACTTGACACACAATTTGGTTGGTGCCATAGATATAGCAACACTGCACAAATTGTCGCTGGCTATCATTACACTAGACACCACAAAGGCATTTGACCGTGTGAACTGGGCATATTTAGCTCAGGTATTAGACAGATGCAATCTGGGTGAAAACGTTTGCAGAACAATTCTATCAATTTATCAAAAGCCCTCAGCCAGAATTTTAGTAAATGGTAACCTTTCGGGCGGCTGTAACAATCAAAAGAGGGACAAGGCAGGGCTGTCCCCTGTCACCACTGCTTTTTAATCTCTATATATAGACACTGGCAGAGAAGTTTAGGCAGCAAGTTAGCATAGCTCCCTTTAAGTTTCGAAACTGGGAAAAGAAAGAATCCTTATATGCGGACGACATAATAATATACACATCCGACCCAGTTGAGGCGATCCCAAAAATATACAATATAGCTTCGCAATTTGGATAGATTTAAGGTTGCGAGATCAATCAGTCAAAAACAGAGCGTATGGTCTGGAATATAAATGTTCAACTCCCCATATTGAAAAAGGAGATAAGGTATTTGGGTATTAGAATCGCGCAAAACATCGATCACATCACCGATAAAAACCTACGCAGAATAGATAAAGAAATTGCTGACTTCCTAAAAAGCTGGACGTTCCTTCCTTTGACATTAATAGGCAGAGTCAACATAGTGAAAGTTATGCTTTTACTAAAACTTATATTTCTATTTCAGAACATCCCAGTATCATTTAAGGAGGAGGCTCTACGGAAAATACAAGCCAAAATGAATTCCTTCATCTGGGCCTTTAAGGGTAAAAGAATTTCATGGAAAAAACCTACAAAGGAAGAAAAATAAAGGGGGATTATGTGCACTAGACTTAACTCTCTATGCATGGGTATTTTTATTATGGGCAGGAAAGATGCTCTTGAACCAGCCAGATTACTCAGACATAGGAAAAATGTTCAAAGTAATGCTATGGGACATAAAAGTAGGTGACCAAGCCTTTATGTATAAGTTCGGAGACCCACATTTCTTCAAGAAATCCGCTTAAAGTACCTAAGAGAAATAGCGACTATCTGGTATAAAATCAGAAAGCTCTTGAAAATCAGCTACTATAGTGCCCTGGCTCCCATATGGGATTCCCCAGAAGCACCAGAGTGGGCCAAAGATGCATTGGCAACTCCATTGAAATCGGCAGGGCTGGAACGCTGGGCTCAATTAATGCCGGAGGGCTCCCTGCTACCATGGGAAGAGCTGAACAACATCACAGACAGTAAATTATCAAAATTCAAATATCTACAAATAAGAAGCTGGAGTCAGGCAATTGGTACAGTGGTGGGTGTCTCAAACGATCTGGAGAGGGCACTACATATGAGAAAGCGGAACAAGAAAGAGATAGCAAACTTATACTGGACGATGATGGACATGGCTGACGGAGATTTTACCTTACCTTTCCAGCTTTGGTGAGAATGCTTGCCAGAAGAAAGCCCAGAAAAAAATTGGCAAGTATCTTACTACTTACTGCATTATACAGTATCAGCTGCCAATTTAAAGAGAAATCATCTCATTTCTCTTCACAGAGTTTACTGGTCCCCTCTCAGGTTGTCTAAATTTTTGAAGGGACCCACCTCCCGCTACCCAAAGTGTCAGCAGGAAAAAGCTAACCACATCCATATGTTTTTATGATGCCCAATGATACACACATTTTGGGGTGCAGTTATTGAAGGTATGAAAGCTATGTTCAGTTTCGATATCCAGGTGGGCATTACTTTGGTATTTTTTAGTATCTTCTCGAATTAGGAATTGCTACCTCGAGATGTAAGTAAATTGTCCTTTTATTTAATTCTACTTGCTGGTAGAAAAATCGGCAAATGCTGGCTTAAACGTATCACCCCGACTGTCTTAGACTGGGTAAATGCAATTAGATATACAATAAACTGGTTAGGGCCAACTGTAAAAGGAAAAAAGATTTCTGGTTGCCATGTATGGGCTGGCTTGACAAGCTGCGACAATAGAGGCCTATTTGTCCAATGATTAGGCCTTTCCACAGATGTATGTATCCCTCGGATCAGTTTTAAGGGCCATCTAGTTAGAAAGACTAACCTGACTATTCAGGAGGGTCTCTGTGTAAAGTGCTTCCATTAAGATCAGATCAAAATCTTCATACTGTTGGTGCCAATCAATCGAATGGGGGGCCGCAGAAAGAGCAAAGCAGATTCTGGGTAAATCTAATGGTGTATGAGGACAAATTTTCTTTTTTTTAAACATACTGTCAATAGATTATATATCTATTCAGTCCATCCCTTTCTCCCGAATTCTTCCTTTACCATTGTATTGCTCACTCTGTCTGCTATTCATTTCTATCTTCTAAATCTTTTCACTTCTTTTCACATTTTCCTTGGTTTAAATTCATTTGTATTTTTTATCCTTGTTTCCTTTACACTCTTTGTTCACCCCGGCCTCTCTATCATCCTTTTGTTTCACAACCTACTCTTTTTACAGATAATCTTTGTGTTTAAAATGTTCCTTTTATCTGTTTTTTTCTCTTTTTGCTGAGTCCTATTTTTGCTAGCTTTAGAGCACATTACTCCTGCTAAACAGTGCTAAAGTGCCAATGCCTCTTCTTTTTAATATGTTGAAGTTGGCATGTACCTGATTGGCATATTTAACTTACCTATCCGTTCCTAATATATGGCATAAAGTGTAGGTTAAATCTCACAAGTGGGCTGCAGCACCCATTGTGTTACTCACTGCAGTGACAGTACAAACCTGCCACAGGTCTACCATTGTAGTCCGGCTGTTGAAGTTTTAAATTTCGCATTCAACCTGCCATGTAAAATCTTTAAGGCAGGGCTAAATCATTCTTTTAAACATTAATAAGTCAACACTATATATGCTTTTTGGGCCATATGTCAGGGCGAATTGTATTTTAAAGTAGGACATGTAAAATTGTAATGTAGTACATATCCTTACTATAAATAAAGCCCCAAAACTCTTTTCACTGTAGCAAGGCTTGTTACTCCATAGGAAAACACTGGGTTACATTATCACGTTTCATAACCCCAATTTCAGTGAGAAACAACTGAACATATCATTCACAGACTCTTTATAATAGTTAATTTAAAACCAATGTAATGGTACAATTGAATTTATAATAACTATTAAAGAAAAAAATACTTTTAGGAAATTAACTTTTCTCTGCTTAAATGCCCCCCTGGAATGAGGTGTGAACCGCACCCAGGACAGGGATAAAGAGTCCTGGGCGGTGTTGACCTTCCCTTGACAGCTTGACCTTGTGGCTGTGCCAAAGAACTTGATGGATCTTGATGAATTTAAAGGGGCCTCCCATGTCACAGGAAGATGAAGCTATCACCTGGGCCTGCCCCTGCCTTTGTCCCTCTAGTCAGGTGGGCTCCTATCCTACTGGGAGTGGAGCTACTCCCAGAAATGGTTTAGAGTGACCACAAGGAAGGGTTGCACATTTCCATGGCCACATCTCTTGGCTGGGCACAAGATCTGTGTACAGTTTGGTTTATGGACAGAGGGGCAATGTGGGATTGTTTGCAGAAGGGCACATGGGACATGCTGCAAAAGTGGGTAGGGTCACTGATTTTAACCCATTGTTTAGGGAGTGGTCAGGAGTTACCCCCACCCACAGGCTAGTGCCAGACAAAAATGTGACAGCCCCAGTACACTCCTCTGAACACTGCTGGACCTGTGGAAGATTCAGAAGATCTTCTGGACCTGCTGTCTGAGACCTGTGAAGAGCCTTGAAGGGTTGGGCCTGCTCTCCTTGTACCCAGCACTAAGAGGTAACTCCAAGGGGTTAGTTGGCTGGCTTCCTGTTACACGCTACAGGGACATAACAGGGACATAACAAGCTTTAAGAGGCTTTTCCCTGTTTTCCGCGGACAACAGCCTTATTAACAAAGCCTTACAATGACTGACCTGTACAACGAACGTCAAAGAACGACCTTTCAATGAACCACAACATCTTCACCTACAACTTATACGAACAACGACTTCCCTAAACCACGATAAAAACGACCTCCTAACTGGCCAATAGATGGCACTATTACAATGACAAGTTATATATAATAACAATGACAAGCCGTGGTTTGAGCCAGCAGGAAGCAGGAAGGACATAGAGGGGATGGCGTAATCAGCAAGAGCAGCAGCTGCAGTGATAGTGGCCTTGCGACAAGGAGGGAGAGTTTGTGTTCAGTAAGGGTTTCCCAATTAAGATTGGCTTACACTGTACCTACCTCACAAAAATAATAAGCTAAATGTGTTCTGCAGAATTTAAAAACAATGGTGGCAGAGCATTTAAAAGACAATAAAATTGCAGTTTTGGCTAATGGTGTCATTTACTAAATGATTAAATACAAGTTCCTTGTGGACTACTGTCTATGTTCTACCTCTTTTAGAATGAGCTTCCGGCCTCATAAACATGGTCTAAAATGATGTCGAGTAGAGGACCCAGGGTAGCTAAATAGGACACTTTACACGTCAGTGTTTTCAATGACGAAACTAGCTCTGCACCAAAGTAGAGTAGCACAACGTGTTTAATAATAAATACCACAACTGACACGGTGAACCTTCTAGGGTGACTTACAGATATGAGTAGAACCTTTAAACTAGTACTCGATTGTCGGAAGAGACCCCAGTCCGCCTATTTTATCATCGGAGCTCGGACACTCCCCCCATTTCTCTGAGCCTGCCTGTAAGCCTCACCCCAGTACCTTTCATCTCTACTCTGTAAACCCTCTGCCCCTCGTGCTGTGTCTCCACTTACCCTCCACCCCTCCTCATCTGTAGTTTTAAATATAGACTACCCCCATCGTTTTCTGGGCTCTGCTGTTTTCCTACAATTTAAGCTGCACTCATAAAAGTTTTTGCCTTTCTATCACCACTTTCTATGTTATCTACACAGATGTACGCTCAGTCAGTTTGCTAAATAGTCTTTATTCACACAATAAAAAAAATAGCTTGTGTAACAGGGAAACAGCCTTAATATAAAATACATGTTTAAATTAATTACATGTTTTTATTCTGTGTTTCGAACATGCTTTTTATTTTAGAGCAGAATGGTATATTCAGGAAATGAGCCAATTGAATATTTTGTGTTGTTTAGGAAACCGTTGTTAAGAATGTAGTGGTTTGGAAATGCTCATGATTTAGCATTCGTGGTTTAGGAATTCGTTGGAAAAGTAGTAGATGTTAAATCATACATCTGTTTTCCGCAGCTGACCAGTTCCAACTGAACCTGCCCTCGACTCGACTCGAGTGCTGTTGCTGTCCCCAAGATCTTGGACCTTTGGTTGGTGTCAAAGTGTACTCCTCCTACCATCCCTTAAAATCTGGGACTTTGAAATGTGTATTTTCTGAGAATAGCCTAAGGAATGGGAACGGTCTGATGACCCAATCCAATGAAGGTGCATTGCCGCTGGACCAAAGAGGCAGCAAATACTTTATATTGAGACTTCCCAATGACGGCATCCAGCCTCCTTAACCCTGTTCAGCTGCAGCCTACAGCCTTGCACGTGGAAGAAATCCGAGCCCAAACAAGTGACTACATCCAAATATAGAACTCTTCACTGGGCTAAGCTGTCAAAAGCATCCAACTGAAGAGAGGGCTCTCCAATTGGATTTTGGGTTTCTGAGATTTCCCCACCTAAATCAATGGTCACATCTGGATCGCATAAAATGGCTGTCTGGCTCTCCTTGGCCAAAGCCTGCTACCTTGGCCCACAGAAGATTTCTGTTCTCCGTTCCTGAGACTAAGGGCCTGATTTAGATTTCAGCATACGGGTTACTCCATCACAATGGTGACGGATATCCTGTCCACCAAAGTATAAATCTCAATATTATCCTATAGTATTTATATTTCGGTGGACAAAATGTTCATCAATGTTGTGATGGGTTAGCCGCTCTGCTGAAATCTAAATCAGGCCCTAAGTCAAAAGTAAAAACTTCAGCCCAGGGTGAACCTGGTCCCTTTACCTGACCTGCATTTCACCGCAGTCTGCATTAACTTTCCCCTAAGTACTGATCAAGCACAACAAGATGTCCACAGTTGGCTGTTATTGCTCTTTTGCATTATATGCCATATTTATAAATGAATAACTGCAGTTTTGGGTATTAGGTTTTTGTAATATTGGTGTCATTTTATTGAGTAAAATATTTTCTATATTTCTAAATTGGTTTGGGATTTTTCTTGTGGTATATTTTGGCTCTATCAATGGTTTGGTACAGTATAAACACTTTTCGCATTGCCTCTAAGTTAAGACTGTCTGCTCTGTGCCTTTGCTGTCTTGGGGTTGAGCCCAGGTTAATTTAGGGAATCTTGTGGTTCAGGGGTGATATTATTACTTCAGGTTAATACTTACCTCCCTCAGCTAATACTCCAGTTTATTACACTTTGCGACTCTACACATTTTTCCCATTCTTAATCCTATTATCTCCTACCTTCTCTCTCACTCACCCTCTTTCGTTTCTGTCTCCCTCTCCTGCTTGTAGGGCCAGAGCAAGGATTTTCCTCACCCGAAAAAGAAGGTACATCTTTCTGATCTTTCTACAGAATGCCCTCTACCAATGGTGTCACATCTGCTTTCCTTGCAAGTAATGTGGCCCTTCCTACTCATATCAACATAAGCATGCTCTTCCCTAACAATTGCTCTCTCTTACATGTCATATCTTGCTCTTAAACCTCCTCTTTTGATCTGTTTTTCATTCTTCTTCCTTCTTCTTCTGGAAGGTATTATTATCACACATTCTGCTTTCTCACCCTCTAGCTCTCTTTCTCTATCTAACATGCCCTTTTCTCTTTTCATCCTATCTCATAAATTTCCTTGGCACTCAGCCATCTCTTCGTCCTCCTTTGTTCCTCTAGCTCTCTCTCTCTCATACACACAATACTCTTCCTGACCTTTAGCTCACTGTGCTCTCTCGTACGTGCCATTCTTGAAAACTCCTTTCCAGGGCCGGACTGGCTGTAGCAGGGACTGGGCATTGCCCCGGTGGCCAGGCGGGTGCGGGCCGGTTTTGTGGCTGTGGGGGCCGGTTTTGTTACTGGGGGTCGGTGTTTCAGCAGTGCTGCAATATCGGCCTCCGTGAAACAAAAGCAGGAACGGTGCTTCTTACTAGCATTCCCCCCCCTTCCCAGGGCCTGTCAAGCAGCAATCTGCCAGGGCTGGTTGCTGTTCCCAGTCCGGCCCTGCTCCTTTTACATATCTTCTAATCTTGCTTTAATATCACACCCATCTCTTTAACACTCCCTTCTGCAACACACTCCACTTACTATGCTATTTAACTCACAAGCAGTTTCACAGCCTGTCCTGTCACTGAAACAGTCCCCGCTCATGCATGGCCTTCCTCATCACAAATCCTCCTTTCCCTCTCAAATCTCTCATATTCTTCGACCTCCCTTACACACTCCCTTGCCATTCATGTCCCTCTTTCTCACCCCAATTTCTCACAAACATTTTGACTTTTTTACTCTTTTACATGCACAGATTCACACGACAGCATTTTTATGGCTGTGATTTTTACACTCCCTATAACCACTATAAATATTGAATGACAGTTTTTCAAACATACTTTGATGAACATAAATTTGTGTTCCACAATTTATTAGAGTCGAGTTACGAAGAGAAAATGCTATGCAGGTTAGATCAATGCAGTGGTAATTTCAGGAAGAAAAATGAATC
The DNA here is from genome assembly GCF_964261635.1 of Lissotriton helveticus. NCBI lineage: Eukaryota > Metazoa > Chordata > Amphibia > Caudata > Salamandridae > Lissotriton > Lissotriton helveticus. Next base: position 565,028,026 of record NC_136072.1, read on the forward strand.
TTTAGATGTAAAAAACAAACAAAATAAAGGCTTGTAGATTTTACAGACTGATAGCCTTTGTGCTGACCTGTTAGTTTGTCAAATATTTCTAAATAATTATATGTCTGCTTCACTCGGAGAGGCTCTGCTACCATTAAAAGAACAATGCTGAAGTTAGGCACACATGGCAGCCTCTTTGAAAAGGTATTGAATAAACGTGCACCAGGATCCGTCATGTCCCGGTGCCTGCGCTGCACCTTTTTTTCGCAAATGGGCTGCAGTGCCATAATACTCTATTTCATGGACGTAAGTAAGCGACAAAAATAATAGGGGTCGCTGAGGCAAAGCCGAACCAAGGGTCTGTTAGGCGCTACGAGCCGAGCCATCAACATATTTGTCACGTAAATAATGAGACAAACTCCAAGAAAAACTATGACGACGGCCCTTTAAAATTGTCACAGTGTTTCCATGAAGGGTGTCAGAGTTGCGAAAAAAACTGTCCATAGTTGGCACGATGGCACCCATCAAGCCAGCACTGACCAGGGCATGAAGGTTGTGCTCTATAACCAAAGGGGAGCCGGGAGGATGATGGTTGATGGTTTAGCGCTTAAAGACCTGAAGTTGATAATGCGCTTTACAAATACCAATTACAAGGCTTTAGAGGGAATTACTTTCTAATCTAACTGGGGAGCATGCCAGTGACTAGGGGCCAGATGAACTTCCGTTTGTGATTTCCTAATAGTACATTTTTGCGATTTGCTATTAGTACATCGCAAACAGCTATGTACAGTAGTGTGTTTTACACTGTCTGCGATTAAGGGACCTGCCTCATTAATATTCATCAGGCAGGTTGCAATTTGGGACCCATTGGGAATGGCAGGCACTCACAGGGATGGTGGCCAGCTGGGGTCAGCAGACCACCCTGTCTGTGACTACTCGTTAAATAAAGCAGTATTTTTTATTTTTAAATGCAGCCCGTTTTCCACAAAAGAAAATGGAATGCATTTAAATAAGAAAAATTAAAGCTTCCTTTTCATGTTTTTCCAAGCACGTACCACTGTCTGCTCTTAATAAATGTTGGTGCCCACATTCACTAAAGGGGAAGGGGTCCCTTGGGGCCCCTTTACCATTTGTGTATGGGTTCCCATCAACTTGAAGTTGGTGGTAACTGTGAATGCTTTGTAACCTCATTCCCATTTGCAAAACATTCCTATATTCCATTGCGACTCGCTATTAGGCAGGGACGCACTTGGCACGCTCTTTCATAATAGTAACTTGCACACCCAATTCTGATTAGGTAATAGCTTACCAAATCGCAAATAGGGCTTTGTACATTTATTAATGTTTTTTTCAGGTCTCAAAAGGCCTGATTCTGTGATCAGGCCCTATGCGAGCTGAAAAAAGCTTTGTACATCTGGTCCCATGTATCAGAAGTGCAGTCAGTCCAAATTCGGAGGTGGTGTCAGTGATTGATGGTTTAAGTAAAAACAGGCAAAGTTGCGTTGGCAGTAAAGGAGGGTGTCTGAACAAGCCGCTTAAGCTCGACTGGGGATAAGATGTGGGATGTATGAGTGGCTTTAAACATTTTGAGGTATTGATTTGGCCCTGTTGAGTTCTGTGAGCCAAGAACCATGACATCTTTGGAAGAATGTAGAGGTTGAAAAGAGTACGAGTGTCAAAGTCAAACACTTTATAATAATAATAATAAAAGAGCTTGTAAAGCGCTCAGTAACGCCATCGCGGCGTGTCCCCGCGCTGAAAGCTATCAGTGAAACAGCATGATAAAGATCCAATGCTCTACGCAGTGTATAGATGAGTTTTAAGCAAGGCCCTAAACCGCGCTTCACTGCTCTCCAGTCTCATAACAAAGGGAAGTTTATTCCATTGTTGAGCTGCTTGGAGCGCAAAGGATCGTCCACCTAATCTAGCCTTCCTTATCCTGGGGACTGTCAACAGTCCGGTACCCTCCGAACGGAGGGTCCTAGTTGGTTCATATCGGCTGACTAGATCCTTTAGGTATGCGGGCGACCTGTCCCAGACAATTCGGTGACAGAAAAGGAGGCACTTAAACAGCACGCGTTTCTTCACAGGTAGCCAATGGAGCGCATCCAGCGCCTTTTGCGAGTTAGCTCTCCTAGGTCTTCTCAACACCAACCTGGCGGCTGAGTTCTGTATGACTTGTAGGCGACCCAGGCTGCCCTCTGTTGCCCCTAGGAACAAAATGTTTCCATAATCCAACCGCGAGGTCACCAGTGCCTGTGTTAGTGTCCTTCTGGTCGCTAGGGGTAGGAGGTCTAAGGTTTTATTAAGGGTCTTTAGTATTCCAAAACATTTACCCACAAGACGCCTTATGTGGCCATCATATGAGAGGGAGGGATTCATCCAGATTCCCAAATTCTTGGCCTCCTCACAGGGTATAGGAGTAGGGCCCAGGCATGAAGGCCACCACTCAGCTGACCAGTTTTCGCTTTTTCCCCCCACCACCAACACCTCTGTTTTAGAGCCATTGAGTTTTAAGCAATGGGAGTCCATCCACTCCCCTAGTGCCTGCATGCAGGATTTAAAGTTGGTAGGGGTGTTAGAGGTGTTCTGCGATAGGGAGATCAGCAGCTGGGTATCGTCGGCGTACGACACCAATTCCACCCCAAATGATTGTACAACCTTCGCCAGAGAGGCCATATAAAGATTAAAAAGAGTGGGGCTCAGGGCAGAGCCCTGAGGCACTCCCTGATCTAATGGCATCTCGTCTGAGCGACATGTCCCTTGCTGTACCTGGAAACATCTCTCCGTGAGGAACGACTGTAGCCAGCGCAGCGCATGACCAACGACCCCGGCTTCGTTCAGACACCGTAGCAGGATGGAATGTGCTACGGTGTCAAAAGCCGCGCTAAGGTCGAGCATGATCAGGGCCATTGTTTGACCTGCATCTGCCCCTGCTCTTAAGGTCTCAGTGGCTCGAAGGAGAGCCGTCTCCGTGGAGTAGCCCGCCCTAAATCCTGACTGAGAGGGGTGAAGTAAATTCCATCTCTCCAGGTGTTCCGTAAGCTGAGCATTGACCACCTTCTCAGCCACCTTCGCCACGTACGGCAATAAGGAAATAGGTCTGAGGTTTTCCAACACCTCCATGCTGACATTCGTTTTTTTCCTTATTGGCAGTACTATGGCCTTCTTCCACTCCATAGGGACTTGTTGAGTGCAAAAGGAGGTTTGTAAGACGTGTCTGATGTGGGGTTCTAGGGCTGTTAGGCCCTCTGAGATGACCCAGGCCGGAGCCGGATCGTTGGGGGAACCGGACTTCACACTTCGACAGATCTTTATTAGCTTGTCAGCTCCGGGAACCTCGAAATTTTGTAATGGGGAGTCAATGGCTGCCGGTGAGCTACCTGCAGTAAAATTTGTGCCCTTATCTGGTAGTTGAGAGAAAGAGGCATAAATCGCTTTCACTTTGTTAGAGAAAAAGTCAGCGGCTCTATTACATCCCTCCTTAGAGGCCTTAGTGGGGGTATTAGAGCTAGAGACTGAGGATATTTCTTTATAAATTTTGAATAGTTCACGCGAGGAGCTCTCGGCCGCCTCAATGCGTGTATGGAAATATTTGGCTTTAGCTCTGCGCACCGCATACTGATAGCTTCGGTGGGCTGAGCTATACCAGTTCTTTGCTAGTTCATTCGGGTTCTTTCTCCAGCTCCTTTCAAGTTTTTTACAGTTGGACTTGATTTGCTGGAGTTCAGGAGTGAACCAAGGGGCAGTGCGTTGTCTGCCTTCTCTAGCTTTACCCTTGCTCATGGGAGCTATCGCATCCAAGGTGGCAGTCACAAGTAGGTTAAATTCCTTGTTCGCCTGATCACTGTCCGTGGCACACAATGGTTGTGCTTTCTGGATGGCGCCTATGAAGTTTTCTTGAGAGTACTGTCTCCATTTACGTCTCATAATATTTCCCTTCCCCTTCTCAATATCCCTACTAGACTGGTAAAGACATTGGAAAGGGACCAAGAAGTGGTCGGTCCAAGGGAGCTGGCAAGGAGTAAGTGCTTTTATCATGTCCCAGCTGGCGAAAATAGGGTCCAAACAATGACCCCTCTGATGTGTGGCTGCAACACTTAGCAAGTTGAACTGTAATTCTTGCAGGACAAGGCGAACATCCTCTGCCTCCTTCTGTAAGGGATCCTCTATATGTAGGTTCAGATCACCCAACACTAATACTTTGTTGTGTTTAATCGCAGTCTGAGCAACCCCTTCTAGTAAACTACTACGGAAGTTGCCCAGAGAGCCAGGGGGTCTATAAATTAGGATGCCCGAGATTGCCTCATGTTGTGTCAGTTTGATACTAAATTCACCAGCCTCGCAGTCTTCAATTTTTGCTGGTTTAAGGACACACTCAAAAGGGTGTTTGACAATGATGGCGATGCCACCTCCCCTTCCTTTTCCTCTATCAAGTCTGTGGAGGGTATAACCTGGCGGAATGGTAGCCACTATATCAGGGTCAGAGTGTTCTCCTAACCAGGTTTCAGTTAAAAATAATATCTGCATGTCCTCATCCAGTAGGAGATCCCACAGCTGGAGGGCATGTTTGCTGACGGATCTACAATTTAGGAGACCCCCTTTAGCAGTAATCGCCTCAGGGTTAGGGACATCAGGCGCTAAACATCTTCCTCTGAATGAGCAATGAGGACACGGACCTAGGTCCCATGGCTCCATCGTGTGACGACATAGGGTGAATGAAACGGGGCCGAGATCTCTCAGCCTCTTACTTGAATAGGCCTGCCTGCGGCTCACGCGAGATGTAGGGGTTCGGGCCCCTGGCCCCGGTTGGGCGCGGACGGGCGCAGACGGGCTTGGCTTAGGCGCGGCTTCGGCGCGCATCCGGCGCGCCCGCTGCGCCAGCCCGCTGCGCCAGCCCGCTGCTTTGACCAAGGAGTGATGATGGTGACCCCTGGCACACTTTACACCAGCCAGTGCTTAATTTGAGGCAGTGGTTTCCTGTGCTCCACACTGGCACCTAATTGCGAGCCCGGGGGCTTATGACAGTCTGCCACATGGTGGCACTGTCAGTCTAATTTAGGTATGAGCACAAAAACATTTGTCTATTAGTTAAATTTGCATTTACAATTGTCTAATACCTGCCTCTTAAGCCATTCTTATAGTTTTGGGGACCTAGAATAGTATAAATTGTCACACTTGTAAGAGTGTGATAGTTAGTAGCTGTGTTTGTAGCGTCATTGGCAGCTGACAGGGGCAATGTATGATGCAAAGTGCAGCTGCCTCCAGACAAGATCCCCAGCACTTATTCTTTTAGAAATTAAGCACTGGACCAGACCTGTTAACTTAAATATATCTTCACTGTGTGAGGAGTGTGTGAGTCTTTGGAGGGGGAACCATGCCGAGAACTATATAAGAGGCACTCCTGTCCCCTTCCCAACAAATCCTCTCTCCTTGAAAACAAAAAGAGTGCTGAGGATGGTGCTGATATCCAGGGGGGTTTTCAAACCCCTTCATGAAAATGGGCTGTTCACTCCCTCCTAAGACAAGCTGGAAATCCACTCTGTGCAGATATTTCCAGCTCATTTTCCCTGCTACTGTGTAACATCGGCTCCTTACTTGGCGACTGCGTGCAGGGAACCGATATAGCATGACACGCGGTGGTAAGGTACTGTGTCATAGATCTGCCATGCTCGACATCCAGATAGTTAAATATTAATCAGTACAGTCCTCTCCCCTTGAAATATGCACTAGGAGTATTCTGACACCATGCAAGATTTGCATTGATATTGCTTTGAAGTCAGTTCGTCATGACATGGATGTTCAATCGTGCATGCACAGCACTCCCCAGGAAGTTATTGCTCTAAAGTCTTTTGTTTGATATTTGCTTTAACAACAGTGTCATGTTATGGCTTTCTCAGCATGAGCCTTGCATTAGGTTGCACCGATGTTAGCCTTGTGCTTTATACATCTCAAGCTGCCATATAAATGGTGTAGTCTGCTGCTTCTAATAAATCCATGCAGGTTTGTATGTCAGAACAAGAATGTAGTTGCTGGACTGTTGCTAACCAAAATATTGTAAAGATGAATATTTGCAAGTATAGACTTGATAATCTCAACTTCATATCTGCAACTCTTGTATATGTGTATATATGTGTAGATATATAATATATATGTGTGTGTGTATATTACCTACTGGCGGTCGCCAGTAGGTATATATAGTTAGGATTTTTTCTCTATGGGTTTTTTGAAAATTCTATGTCTAATAACTTTGGCGTTTGTGGACGGAATTGGCTGAAATTTTCAGGAAAATGGCACATTTTGTTTCTGAGCAGCCCCTGAAAATTTTGGGGGGGTTCGTCAAGGGGGGGCCGAGAAAAAAGGGGGGTCCCAAAACGCGTTTTTCCCATGTTAATTTCCATAGGGCGGTCGGCCTCACTTTTAGCCCGAACGGCTGAATGGATTTGCACGAAACTTGGCAAAATTGTAGGGACTGGTAGCCCGATGTGCCTTTTGTAGGTCTCAATATATGTGCTGCAGTGGATTTTGAGAAATTAACGTTTAAAAAAAGATATATATCTGTAACAGCGGACTGGGCAGCGGCCCAGGACGCGGACTTTTCGCGCAACGGAGCTTTGTGAAGCGAAGCTGATTGGTTCTCCGGCGTCTGTCAACATTCCAAACAGTCCGTAGCGGCCGCCATCTTGTCTCTCGGTAGGATCGAGAGACAAGAGGAGGTCAAAACAAAGGGGGAAATAACTATAAGGGGGCATAGTAGATCCTCGCTGACCCCCTAGGTTTGATGTGGAGGTTTTAAAAGGGCCCCGCGGGGCAAAAAAAAAAAATAATAATAATAATCGAACGGCTGAATGGATTTGCACGAAACTTGACAAAATATTAGGGACTGGTAGCCCGATGTGCCTTTGCTAGGTCTCAATATATGTGCTCCAGTGGATTTTGAGAAATTAACGTTCAAAAAAAGATATATATCTGTAACAGCGCTCCGCTTCGCGTAACGGAGGTTTGCGAAGCTGATTGGTCATTCTGTCACTGGGCTATAGTTGGGCTACATCTGGCTGATATTTGGGCTACATTTGTTTTTTTGTGTGTCTGGCGGCCATCTTTGGGCTACATTGGGCTACATTGGGCTTCATTGGGCTACATTCGGCTAATTAGCAAATAGCTCATCGCAAACTAGGAATGGTAAAGAATCGCTATTTATTCCTTAAAGTTCGCTATTTAGGAAATGCAAAAAACTTTGATGATACATATGGCGGTTCATCTCTAACAAGATAAGAAGCATAGGGATACATTTATGATGACTGGCGCATCACCAGGGATGTGTTAGTCATTCTGTGCCGCTGTTCCGTCACCTATGGTGTGCTGCATTTACAATGCGGCGCATCATGGGGCAAAAACAGCACAGATGCGTGATGTATCTGTGCCGTAAAGGTGGCGCATTGCTGGAGTTGTATCGCAAGTGTGATGAAGCTCCAGCAAGGGTCGGGGGTGCCCCTGTCGCAGGGTTTCTGTTCTCACACAGAACTGTGGGCAGAGGATTGGAACCTCGGCGAATGCATTGCTGGAGTTGTATCGCAAGTGTGATGAAGCTCCAGCAAGGGTCGGGGGTGCCCCTGTCGCAGGGTTTCTGTTCTCACACAGAACTGTGGACAGAGGATTGGAACCTCGGCGAATTAGGGAGGCCCCAAAACTCACGTTAGTAATCAAAAACTCCTTAGCAAGCTAGGTACAGTGTCACATTGGATATAACAAACTCTCAATGTTTAGACAATCCAGAATATGAACTTATAGTACCTCAGGATACGTGGAACTCATGAACAGTCGGTCGTTATAGATTTCTTAGAAACCAGAACATGGAGTTAAGAAGAACAGATGTGTATTTGAAATGTTTATTTACTAATGCCGTCTTCTCAGGCGTAGTACCTTAGATAATAAAAGTACACATATTATCAGTAGCAAAATTACCAGCATAGTTACTAGTACATAAAAAGCGAATGGTGACAGTATGTTAACATGCTGTAAATGAATAAGAGTTAGCAACACTTATCAGCAGCCGCGGGCCGTGGAGGGAGTTACGGTGGGGCAGGGAGGCGGGGAGGGGGAGGGGCAAGGTAGAGAGGGCTCCACCCTGCTTCTCCCCCTCCCCGCCTCCCTGCCCCATCGTAACTCCCTCCACGGCCCGCGGCTGCTTATATCTCACCCTCCCTAATACACATATTATATTATTTGCTAAGAAGGTCTCTTTGTGTTGGTTTAGGGCGTGCCCATACTTTAGTGTCTTAGATTTGAAGGAATCACATCAGCATACACCAGCTCTCTCTTCATGTGAACCGCATCAACTGTTGTGTATGTGTGTTCGGCAAAGCAATATAAAACCCGCCTCATGCCCAGAATTGGCAGAAGTTGCACTTATGTTATGAGTATGAAGTCGTGGAGATCAGACCTCATAACAATTCTGTATCGTGTTGTTCTTGAAACTTTAGCACTCGCTGTACAGATATAGTTTAACAAGTAAAGCAGATAGTAGACCAATAACATATTATTCTCATGTAAACCACGATGAACTACTAGGTGGAAAGCTAAAGCAACAACTAAGTGTCTTGTGCAGAAGTTGCAAAAAAGGAAAAATGGCGTTTAAACCGGTAATGAGCCCATGCTAACTTAACACGGTGTAAAGATATCCAGGACCTAGATGACACCTCCCCATGATCCGGAAACGAACTGAATAAGATAATAGAAGTGCCATCTCATGAGAGCAGATTGCAAGTTTATATGTGGACGGTCCGCAAGGTAAAGCATTAAAAACTAGGAAAATTTAATGCTAAAGAAAAATAAAACAGCCAAGTACTTTATCGAGTCTTAAGCCAATAGGCAAGGTAAATAATAAAAACTTGACAAATAAGTCAATGAATTGTCAATGAAATGCTAGTACTCAGCATATCAAACATGAAAAAGGTCTATGACATAACTGTGTATGCAAAATAAGCTGCAACAGCCTCCAATAGGAAGTCACCGTCTTCATCCGAAAACAGTTCAGCCATCCAATTTAAAAGCGGAAAAGAACATACGTGCTCTCCCAGCACCGGATCCTCTATCACCATCAGAGGACAGCTCGGTGGGTTTTCAAGAAAGCTCTGTTCCAAGAAAGACTGTGCTGCCGCCAGTAAATTCCAGGGACCAAGTAGTCCATGCATCAATGCCACAGCCATAATCCTTTCGCCAGGACAAACCAACTCGTGAGTAATGATAGGAGTCATCAGCTGATTAAAGTCGACGTCAGGAGAAACCGGTCCGCAGAGACACAAATCAATGGCCCAATCGAAATCACAGGTCAGGCAGTGAAATACAGGCTGGACACAGGTGAAGTAGGAGAATCGAAAAGATAATCCATATGCCGTGCTTAATATCGCCAACGGCATTGTGCCATAATATTCTAGCATGCGATTGCGGAACAGTGTCAGCAGCTGCAGGGTGTGAGGTTGCATAGGAGGGACATCCATATTTAAAAATGTAAAAAAGCACAAGAGCGTCCGCTGGTAATGCAAGTAAAAATGCCAATCCACGAACCAGAGTGGAGAAAATGGAATGAAAGGAAGCAGGGATGACTCCAAAGATTTTCTCAAATGAAGTCACGAGACCACTGGTAACAACTTTAAAAAAGTGCGCCAGGGACTTTGTGGAGGATGCGTTAAAGATAGTTGGAAACATGTTGCTGAAATTGAAAGGCAAATCTTAATTGAAAAGGGTGTGCACCTCTGTACGGGTGTTCGCTATGTGAAGTACGAAAGTTTCACGGGCCGAACTCAAGGCCACCTCTCTCTGAGACAAAAGAGCTCTTATTCTTGCCATGCCGTTGAAACGTGTCCCAAGGTTGGTATTTGTTTCTATTTTAGCGAGGTCAAAAAGAGATCCCATTAGTGGCCTACTGATTTTACTCGATTCCTTTTCTTTCTTTTACATGATTTTTCGTTATCTGCAAAGACTAAACAGAGTATTGCGACTCTGTGTTTGTTTGTAAATAGAGAATGAACCAAAGAGAACTAATTCTAAAACAGTAAATACTTGGATAACAATCAATCAAATGGAGAGAGAAGCAGGCACGACGGATTACAACGGGGGCAAAGGCCTGCGTTAACTACCTTTCACTATCTGCAAAGAGAGAGTACTCGTAATAGAAATGAGGGGGGGGGGCACCATTCAAAGCAGATCAGTGTGCATAAACACGAAAATGTTTTCACTTACCACGTACTTGACATTCGACAGCTTATGATATTTGCTATTAAAAAACCATTGAAATTCACTGAAAAAACCATAGGTTATAGACCATATATAGTTAGGAATTAGCATTTACAAAACCTTGAAAATTCACTGAAAAAACCATAGGTTATAGACCATATATAGTTAGGAATTAGCATTTAAAAAACCTTATTTTACTCACACAAAACCATTGAAATTCCATATATAGTTAGTTGCACTAACTATATATTGCGCACCCGCAATCCACTGCTGATGATGTCACATATTACATCATTCATGACATGGTCAGTGACATCACTGATGACATCACTGATGACATCTCAAATGACATCACTGATGACATCACTGATGACATCTCATTTGACATCAATGACCACATCACTGATGATATCATTCATGTGACAATACAATGCATCTCCTCACATTTTAATATAACCTCTGTTTCACCCAGTGTTAAAAACAGAGTATAATTTTTGAAACCATTGACACACCAATACTAGTTACTACATACGTACTCACTGATTCCTACGTCTACACACACATTCACTCATTCACCCATACAATCATTCATACATAGAATCACTCATGTTTAGAACACTATCATATGCACTCATACACCTATACAGACACTCACACTCTGCCACTCATCCATGGAGTTACTCACACACCTAGTCAGTCCTGTAAAGAATCAATCACACTTCCATTTTCTACTCTATACAGTTAAACATAGAGCACCTTACGTTTTCAACCATATACTAACACATACTTACTCTCTTATACAATCATTGATACAAGTACACATTGATCTGTACAGAGTCACACACCTCCCAGCCAGCCACACACACACTCAGTCTCCCATGCAAATACTTGGGCAATCAATCAATAACCCATATAGTTACTCATATAGCTACTGATCAACACATGCAGCAGTTTACAGAACAACAGACATAATGATGCACAAATTAAGACAGTTTAGTCACTAACCCATGCACTCAGTGAGACACATTTAATCACTCACTCATACATTCAGTCATGCACCTACTAAATCCTTCGTCCAGACACTTATACATCCACTCATTCTTCAATATGTAAGACATATTTTAACTTTAAAGAAACATAGTCACTGGATGTTGTCATCAGTGATGTCATCAGTGATGTCATTTGAGATGTCATCAGTGATGTCATCAGTGATGTCACTGACCATGTCATGAATGATGTAATATGTGACATCATCAGCAGTGGATTGCGGGTGCGCAATATATAGTTAGTGCAACTAACTATATATGGAATTTCAATGGTTTTGTGTGAGTAAAATAAGGTTTTTTAAATGCTAATTCCTAACTATATATGGTCTATAACCTATGGTTTTTTCAGTGAATTTTCAAGGTTTTGTAAATGCTAATTCCTAACTATATATGGTCTATAACCTATGGTTTTTTCAGTGAATATAATATATAAGTTAGAATCCAGACCCTCGGATGTTATCAGAGTGGGCGGACTTTAATCTGGAATCGTCCAGGAAACTTGTAGTTATCCTAGTGAAGTATGCGGATAGCGACAGAGAGGCATTGCAAATTAGTATCGATGAGTTTAACGAGGAAATAAGTAAACATGGAAACACGGAGGTGGTTCAAAAACATAAAGAGGATATGATCAGTCGCTTGCAAAAGGATGAGGATGTCATAAAAAGGCGCAAAGCCTATAAATTCCAAAGGGACAAGGTGGACTATGAGCAGGGGCGTGTGGTCACCTTTGCACGGAAATATGATGCTGCAAAAATGGCCAATCCATCAGGGGGTCCCTCTACAACACACCCCAATGCATGCAATAATGCTCAATTATCTACCTCCACCTCGAATTTGAGCTCAGCCATTGAAAGTGGCTCTGACAATGACTAGACCACAACATCTAGGGGGTTGGGGTTTACCAAACCATCCCTGGGTCAGGAAGTGGATTATTTGTGAGTGGACAAGATACACTCTCTATGCCTACGTGCACAAAACAGAGGTGCAAATGAAGGAGGAGCAAATGACTCAACCAAAAGAGACGGGCAAGACACCAATGCAGCGTGCGAAAAAAAAGCAAAGAACAAAAAAAAAACAAAGAGGAGAAGGAACAGATGATAACAAACAAAATGGATGAAAATACATTTATAAACTTAACAACAACTGAATTGAATGAGGAGGAAAGGAAAATCTTATCCTTGGGTCTTACTTACAGTCCTGTCAAAGATTTTAATTTTGCTGAGACATAAATGGATTTATTTAAATTGGTCCGCAAAATTAAGTTGGCACATTTCACATAATCCAAGGTACACAAAATCGGGAAAACAACGCAACTACACAGGTGGAGATGAACACCAGCCCGACTTTGACAGCAAGAGACACAGACCTTTTGAGAGACATGGAACAACGTTATGATGAAAACAACATGTTAATGAGCCAGTATAATCAGGAAGCTCAGCATTTGGGAGCGACAGTTCAAACAAAGTTCAAACCTAAATCAACCTTTTGCCGGATAATGATACGGGACAATGTGGATGTGTTCCATGATAAAGTCACTTTTGAATTAAAAAGACTTTATTGTGCCACCAAAAAATCACCCATGAAACTAACTAAACAGGATTACATTTACTCCCAGCTGGGTAAAAAGTTACAAGATGACGACCAAATTATTGTACACCAATCAGATAAGGGGGTAATGTGGTCCTCTGGCCAAAAGAGATGTATGTAGAAGAGGCCGAAAATCAATTGAATGACAGAAACTGTTATAAAAAAAAGCAACATCTTAATAGTAAAATGTGCATGGGATGATTTTAACAGCAAACTACTGGCTTGGAAATCTGCTGGTTTGCTTAGCATGGAGGAGTTGAAGTTCCTAAAAGTGGACTATCCTATTGTACCAACAATATACTTTATCCCAAAGGTCCACAAGGACATATTCAAACCACCGGGGAGGCCCATTACATCGGCCATTGGCAGCAAATTTGAAAATACATCCATGTATGTGGATTTCTTCTTACAAGATCTGGTGAAGAACCTCCCGTCGTACATACAAGATACAGGGGACTTCCTTCGTAAGATGGAGAGGGTTGAACGGGATGTGGACTGCCTGTTGATTTCACTTGATGTGGTATCATTGTATAATAGTATACATAATTGAGACGGTTTAATGGCAGCTGAATTCTATTTGAATACTAGACCAAGACAATTCAGTATGCACAACAAAATACTATTATCTATGATTGCCACATGTTTGGAAAATAACTTCTTTCTTTTCAATAACCAAATCTTCCAACAGGTCAGGGGGGTTGCCCTGGGGGCCTGCTTTTCTCCCAGTTATGCCTGTCTCCATATGGGCATGTGGGAGGAGCGGGTTTTCATGACAACAGATAGCAACACACTCTCCAGACATGTTCTTTGTTGGTATAGGTTCATCGACGACCTGTTTTTGGTGTGGAAGGGCAATGAAAAGGATGCGCAATCTTTATTTCAGAGTTGAATAACAGCTTAAACTTACAATTTACAGCAACAATGAGCAAGGAAAGCATAATCTTTTTGGACGTGGAGGTTTTTACCTCCAACAATTGGCTAGAAACACGCCTCCATAGAAAATCTACGACTGGCAGCATGGTGCTGCATGCCTCTAGTCATCATCCGCCTCATTTGATCAACAGCATTCCCTACGGAGAAATGCTTGGATTAGGAGAATATGCAGCACAAAAATGGACTGCATAGAGGCCCAGCAAGCCAGCAGGGACCGGTTCTTGGCTAGAGGATATTCTCAGAGTGTGGTGGCATCTGCTATTAATAAAGCCAATTAACAGCAGCGTTCAGAAATATTGGCTGACCGTCCCAAAAAGGAGGCTAATCTGTCTCAATCGATAGACCAGCCTACAAGGCTGGTGTTGACGTTCAATGGACAACACAAGACACTGAGAAAGATAGTGAATAAAAATTGGCCACTAGTCTTGAACGATCCTATCTTGGGGGAACGAATATCAGCAACCCCGAGTATCACGTATAGGAAATCACATTCCATGAGTAATGCTTTGGTCAAGAGTAGCCCTGAGATCACCACTCCTAAAAAATTGGCTCAGTAGCAGAACAGGGTTCTTCAAATGTTCCAGCTGTAGAGCATGTAAGCAAGGTTACAACACCAAAACATATACCACACCTTTCACACAGAAACAGTTGCAATCACAACATTTCTCAATTGCAAGACAGAATTTGCAGTGTTTGTGCTGGAGTGTCCGTGTGGCCTGCGCTATGTGGGCAGCACTAAGCTGCAGGTTCACAAACGGATACCCCAGCACATGCGGGCAATAACCAACAATGATGCTGCGTATCCCATGGCAAGACACTTCAAAGAACAGCATGGCAGTGACACACAACACTTGAACTATTTTGACCTTTGACACAGTCTTGCCACTTAGAAGGGGTGGCAACCGAGAATATTTCTTGCGCAAATTGGAGACCCAATACATATTAGAATTAGATTGCAAAGAACCGCAGGGCCTGAATGCAAGTGAGGACTTCTTCACTTGCTTATAGGATTCTTTATCTCATACACTGGTCATTTGCACTCTCCTTTTAGCTGAAACAGTTGTATAATTGCTTTTTATCTAGAACATACATTTTAGGGTAATTTAGTTATAATTTTTACAAATTTGAAACTTCACTGTGGCTGCAATTTAGTAGGATGAGGGCACTTTATGATTTTAGATGCACCAGCAGTTTAAGGGATATAATCATGGATTTAAGCCCACTTGGGCAGGATGTGTCTCAAACCACAATGCAAAGCATTTGCAATCATGTGCACAATTGACTTAAAAAAAGTTTGAGCCATGGTTATGGTAACATAATATTTGATCTGTGGACCAGTCACAGCGGCCAAGAAGCTGTGTGTACACATCAGGGAGGATGAGAAGGATCTTGGAGGCATTTTGTATATTGTATGCATGGCCTTGATCTCTCATATCTGAATATAAACTAAAAGGTTTTGACCCGTTATCCGCGGAATCTGCACATTTAAAATGTCAAATTAAGCATGTATTTAAAATGGATTTTAATTGAATTTTAATTGTGTGTTAACTATGCCCAATATTTATATGGCTCAGAGAATAAGTATTTATGTATTTATTTATCTATTGTCAAGCACATTTTGCACATATTTTAGAAATATTTATATGTGATACCGTGTTGAGCATTGGGGAACGACAGAGAATGTTTTGTCTATTTCCATGATGACGTTATTCACGAGTGTCTTACTGAGCACTAGCACTTTAAAAATGAAAAAAAATGACTCCGTTTTGCGTCATGTGATCAAAGCCTCGTGGGAGGCAGAAACGCGTCATGACGGAGGTGCGGGAGTATATACAATAAACTATATATTTGCACTGAATCCTGGGGTCTGTTATTTTATTTCGTCTATCTTGCAGTTTTGGTGACGGAATCCTGTGGATATAATACATTATATATATATATATATATATATATATATATATATATATATATATATATATATATATATATATATATATATATATATATGTGGAAAGCAGCTCCTGTATAGAGCACTCTCAACACCAGCTCTAGATCTGCTCACCTCAAATGTCTGCTTTTCTATCAAAGTCTTTAAGCATAGGATTAGCACAGTGCCATCACATCGAGATAGGAAAGGACAAAGGGGCATATTAACAAGGAACAGGGAAAATTAACGCTAAGGGTGCTTAGCGCACATTTTTTTAACGCCCGCTATCGCTGGATAATATTGCTTGGTTATCACGTTATTAACAACGCTAACCACCTAGGTAATAAAAAATCGAGCGATAGTGGCATTTTGGGAGGTTATCGCTGGTAATGCAGCGATAAAACTACAAGGATAGGAATATCCTTGTTGATAGCCCATGGTGGACTTAGCCACGTAATCCACCACCCATTTGATTACATGGCTAAGTCTGAAAATTAGCAGACCTAAAAAAGATGCGTTAACCGTGGTTAGCGCTGCTTTTTATGTCTCTATCAGGGTTAGAGTGAAGCTTGATAATAGGAGAAATGTAGCTTAGCGACATTTCTCCTATTATTTTACACTGGAACGCCCACTTTGCATCTCATTAAAGATGCAAAGGGAAGCGTAGTGAAAAAGGGTGCTAACATGCGATTTTGCATGTTAGTACCCTGTTCTTGATAGGGCGATATTTCTATCTCCGCTTCTTTGGCTTTTAAAGCCAATAAAGCAGAGATAAAGCCCTTGTTAATATGCCCCAAAGTCTTTTGCCATTTCTACAGCAAAGTCTTTAAGCATAGGACTAGTACAGTGCTGTCCTTGCCGAGCTGTAAAATGACAAAAGCCATTTATCACTCCAGGCACAGTATTACAGCTTTGAATTGGTAAAATACCAATCAAGCCAACCTGAAATGAGTAAAAGCAACCCCTGACACAGTGTTTCGCTCTAATTAGAGCTCTTCAGAGAGGTATAGCTTTGTCCAGGCACAAGGGAGCACCCAGTATTAAGTGAAAAAAATACCCTTTCAGGCATAGAGTGATGAATAAATTATGCAAAAAAGAAGGAGAGAACTCTGGGTAGTTCTCAAGTTTAGGTGGAAAGCAGCTCCTGTATAGAGCCCTCTCAACACCAGCGATATCTAGATCTGCTCACCTCAAATGTCTGCTTTTCTATCAAAATCTTTAAGCATAGGATTAGCACAGTGCCATCCACACCGAGATAGGAAAGGACAAAGTCTTTTGCCATTTCTACAGCAAAGTCTTTAAGCATAGGACTAGCACAGTGCTGTCCTTGCCGAGCTGTAAAATGACAAAAGTCCTATTCTTAAAGACTTTGCTGACACTTTTGTTATGCCAGTACAAACGTATGTAATTTCTGTGTTATGCTTGTTATGCGAAAATCCGGATATTATGCCATGACACCTGGTAATGTAGTTAAAGTCTATTGGGTTATAAATCCTTGCATGAGAGCAGGGGAATATTGCAAATGACTAGAACATGAGCAGCTGCTTTTCATAGCACTTATGTTTTGTGTGCTATCTTTTAAGAGGGAATTATGTCCTCCCTTCCAAAATAGACGTGAGGACAAATGTAACACTAAAATATAGCGTTAAATGGCAGATTTCTATTTGACGGAATTGTGGATAGTTTTTCCGAAATTTCATAGAAATATGCAAAAGGAGTTTGCACAAATTTTGCACAACCTGTTCACCCACAGTATATTTCTTTGAGAGAACATGAACACGTCTAACTGCTTGGATTATGTTGTGTGAACTCCAGGGCTAGGATGGACATCAAAGTCAACCCTGACAAAAATACTCAAAACAGCACCACCCTGAACACCACTAATAGAATGAGTCCATGGAGGATTTCATGGTCAGGTCATGACAGTCCACCCAGCTCTGAAAGCAGCCTCCTAACCAGTAGCCCAATTGAAAATGCCAGAGCGGCAGAATGGCAAGTCCCAACCTGGAGAACTCTGAATGTCCCACAGCTCGCATTTCACAGTCACCGATATACACAGGAAAGGCCAAAATCACAGACTGCTTTGTGTACCGTACTGAAATTACAAAGCATTTAAAAGGCACATTTACTACAGTACATCAATTCCACATTCTGATCACAGAATGAGAGTCTGTTTAATTGTAACTTGTTAAATTGTACTTCCCATGATGTACAACATGAAAACCCCCAGTCTAGTATGTATGTGAGTATTTTGCAGACAGCTTCCTATTTAGGGAGTGCATTTAATAGAACTCCAGTCTACAGGGGATAATAAAAGGGAGGCACCACTCCCATATTTTTTGGGGTGCAAGGTTAGAGGTTTCTCCACCAGAGAAAAAATTTGACCTGTGGAAAATAAAAATGAACCTGCCGAAATTAAAATGTGTCGCTTGTTCAACAGCACATTTCTGATTGCAGATTTACTTTTTCACCCGCTGTAAATTCTGTATGAATGCATTTTACGCACTGGAAGCTGTTGGGAAATCTACAAGTTTTGTAGATTTCTTGAAATACTACAGAAAATGATTGTGAAACCTAGAAATGTGGTCCAAAAAAGTATTAACCCACAGGATAAAATGTAGCAATGTTAGCACTTGCAAATCTTGTCGGCAGACTTCTCATGCCTCTTCCTTTAGTCCTCATTCTTCACACTTCTTCCTTCAACATTTTCTCATTTTCCCTGATTCCTCATCCATGATTTCTCACACCTCATAACTCACTTCTCATTCCTCATTATGCAATACTCTTCCCTCACTTGTCATCCCTCATTCGTTACACCTCATACCTAAATCCTCCTTCCTCATTGTTCACTCAACACTTCTCAGCCTCACAATCTGCTCTACACTCCTCCCTTCTCATAGACCATCCCATCATTCCTTACCTCTAGCTACTTATCCTTTGTTCCTCAGTGCTTATCCATTGGTCATCTGCTCCCATTCCTCATCCATTACTCCTCACTCATCAGCCCTTAATCTTCAATTCTCACATTTTATCCGTCATTTCTCATCAATCACTCCTTATCTGTATCTCCTCAAATTGTATTTGTTCCTACTTGCTCTACACCTTTCTTCTCCACTCCTCATTCCTAAACAATTATTCATCATACCTTACTTCTGTGTTCTCATTACTCAATGTTAATCCCTCACTTGTCATTCCTCATTCTTTACACCTAATGCCTCAGTCATCAATCTTCATGATTCATTCAAAACTTTTTGTTACTCACTCCCTGCTCTTCATTGCTTCCTTCTTTTACTTCAATCCTTCATTACTCATCCCTCTGTTTTCATACTTCAATTCTGATCCCTCATCCATCAATCATCATCTGTCATACCTCATCCCTCAAACCTACTTCTTTCTTTTCTAATCCCTCACTCCTTACCCATCACTTCTCAGTCCTCTTTACTCACTCGGTTTCACTCAAAATTCATGCCTTTTTTATGACTTCTCACTCCTCATCACTCACCTCTCACCTGCCAGTTGCCATTACTCATCACTCAATCCTCACTCCTAACTAGCTGTCTCTTACTCTTCATCCACTATTCTTCACTGTTCGCCTTCCACTCATCATCACTCATTTGTAAGCCTTTACTGATCAGCCCAGCGCCTCATTTGCAGAATGAGGAGAACAATGGTCAAATGATGATGCCCCAAAATATTTACTACCGAGCCCATTTTAGAAGATCTTCATCTTTACTCCTTATTGTTCGATTCTCGTTCATCACAGTTGATGCAGGTGGGTGGTTTGAAGGGTGTGGGCTATTCTTACAGAGATGTCCCTTGGAGGGGGTGTGTCTGGTGACCTCCAACTAACCCATGTGAATGTTGAGTGTAACGTAATTTGTCTTATTATGGCGGTTCACAATTTGTGTTGTCTGTACACCAAACTCTTGAGAGAGGCCTGTGTTGCATCACAATTTGTGTTATCTGTACACCAAACTCTTGAGAGAGGCCTGTGTTGCATTCTTCTACTGTGTACTTATGTCAGTGATAATTATTGAGAGTGAACTTAGCCAAAAAGACAGCAGAGCGCATACAGTAAATGAATGATGAGCGAGGTAACTGGTTATTGGATTGTTACTGCATTGTGGCTGGGTGTTCTTTAAAGAGGTGTGTGTTCATCTCTTTCCTAAATTGGAGCAGCTTTAGGTGGGACTTATGAATATGTGGTGGCTATTCCTGATCCTAATGAAGATGCCTGCTCCCTTATTTCTTTCTTTTCTACACTTCTTAGTTTCATTTTGATGGTGCCTGGCTGCAGGAATGACAAGAGTCACCAGAGATGGTGAGCTTGTCAGCAAGGTAGGCTGGGTGCTGGTCATGATAGCTGTGTAAAAGGTGCAGCTCGTTTTGAAGATAGTGCGTGCTAGCAAGTGGAGCCAATGTAGTTCCATCAGGATGGAGGTGATCTGATGGTATTTCTTTGGGCCCAGGATGAGAAATGCTCTAGCATGTAGGATACCTTAAAGGGGTGCCAGCATGGAATAATGTAGGTTTCTTTAATAGTGGGAGGATCTAGCCTGTCTTTAGGACTTCTGAGAAGATGCCTTGAGTGAGGGAGGCAGTGACAGAGGTGAGTATGGGTGAGAAAACTTCCCCATAGACAGATTTGTTGAAGACCCAAGGAAAATAAATCTTCATAGGAAGCACAAAAGCTTCAAGAAGCTCAAATCTCTGTTGAGCTCAGCTGACCACTTCGTACTGGATTTGCCCTTGACCTGATGGTGGCTTCTGGGAGATTGAGTCCTATACCTCAAGTGGTGCTCATAAGGTCCTAGATCCTTGATTAGTATTAGAGTGTACTCTTTTTCCATCACAAACTTCAAGGCTGGACACTGAAAAACGTGCTCCAAACAATCTGAAAAAACAACCAGAGGCTAACACCAGACTGCAACCATACTGCAACTTCCGACTTTGAACTACCAGTTGGACTTAACTTGCTGGTTTGTCCTGCTGAAAGGATTCTGATTTCCATAAATGTTTCTAAGTCAAAACGTAGTGAGGGAGTTGTGTATGTATATCTGTGAGAGCCAAAACTTTGATGGATAACCATTGTGGGATTCTACTAGAAGGGGTAGGCCTAAGAGGAGATGCAAGCTTAGTGTTGTCGATGTGCGGACAAATCTTTTTCTTTACACTGGCAAAGAGATGATGGCAGTGCTCATGTCTGTGGAGTTTAGTGATGGTGGGTCCGCTAGGGGGTCAGTGCAGTGTTTGTTTGACATGAAAAGTGTTCTGCTTCTGTTGATGTCTTCATTCATGATGCTGATATGGTACACTGCTTTGGCTTATATGATGAGCTTGTTTGTGTGTTGCACAAACAAAGCATTGTGAGATCATAAGGAGTTCTTTTTTCTCCTTTTTCTTTCCTGTCTGCAGACGTAGCGTTTATAGTGAATGAGGTCGTTAGAATACCAGGGTGCCAAAGGTTTTGGCTTGCACTTGCATGTGTTCTTTGTAGCATGGATTTTCATGTTGATGTCACCCAACTAACTGGTACACACCACCTCTACTTATAAAATAAAAAACGTACTACCTCCCCTTTCACATCCACTCCCATCATTCTAACCCTTCTCTAAACTCGACTAACCATTCTAGAAATAAAGAGCACAAACCTAGCACAACTAATGCACATAAAAACCCACCCACACCCTCCCAAAAAAAATAATAATGACATTAACTTCTTATCTTGCGCTCCGGAGTAGTGTGCTGCTCTCTGCAAAGCATTTAAATGCCTCAACAGGTGTAGTAAGAAATATATAAATGCAATTTACAATGACAATTACATAATATTCCTGATAAACTCAAAATCCTGTTAATCTGCCCCAGACTAACTGTACGGGGGTGGGAATAACAGCCAACATAACAGGCCACTACTAATGAGGGGGATCGTTTGGGATTGTGTGATCTAGCTTAGTGTTATGTGGTATCACTAGGTGTGACTAGGTGTGAAACTGAATGCTGTTAAATGTGATGAGCTTGTATTGTGCAATATTTTTGTTTGTATGATTGTTTGGGGTCTTCTGGGCTTGTGTAATAAAGTGAAGGAGAGATTGGGGAAGATTGTAGGTAGACGTTTGTGCCAATTGAAGTGTGAGTTCAGTGGGGGTTGGGAACCTTTGCACTGTGTTGCATATTGGCCAGCAGAGCAAGTGAAGGATGTTATATGGAGAAAAATGGAGTTCACTTGGAGAATAATATATCTTATTTGTATTATTGTTGGATTATAAAGTGTGATGATTTCTTCTCATGAGGAGCAGCAATCCAATGTGCAGTGTGGAGGGTAGAGGTCAGATGTGAAATTAGGGGTTATGATGTGGAGGATATGGAGTGAACTGGACACTTTCAAATGTTGTGGCAGGTATTGTTGTGTGGTATGATTTTGAATGATCATCTAATGAGGTGTAGTGGCAGTGGTGACTCTCCCTTATTGGCTCCAGCACTACATGCTCCTTCGCTTTTGGCCCGTTTTTATTATACCACGTGTGAATAATAGTAAATTGCTCCCTCATGGTATAATAAAAAAAGGCTGACCTAATTTGTGTCCAGCAACAGCCTGAGGCAGCTAGTGACACTGTCTGATGGTTGGGAGAGATACATGAAGGCGTCTGCATCAGCCATCAGAGAGATTGTTGAGGGATGGTCAAATCCCAGTCTAGGCCTCAGGGCCCTGGCATACCGTAATGCCTCCCAAATCTGTTACATGCTGAAGCATCATTGTTAAAGTTAGCCATGAGTGCTGGAGGCCATTGGCTAACTTTAGCAGTGATAGTGAAGCCCTGCAGTTCCCATGGCTAAACGCCAATCAGCCTGTCACTTCAACCGTACCAACTTGTCACAGAGTTGGGAAAGGGTGGGGTGAAAAAGCAGAGACTGAAACCTAGAATCAGCAAAAGAGCAGTTTCAAGATTTCAGTTTCATGCTCCAGTGCTGGAACCAGAGAGGAACTGGCTGGATTCCCCAAGGAATTCAACTTTGCAGGATGTAAGATAAGTACAAACACTTTTTTAAAGGTTGTGTGTATGGGTGAGGGTGTATGTGTATGAGAGAGAGAGAGAGAGGGAGAGAGAGAAAGAGAGAGAGATAGAGAGAGAGAGAGTGAGAGAGAGAGAGAGAGAGAGAGAGAGAGAGAGAGATAGAGAGAGAGTGAAGGAGTGAGCCCGGTGCATGATTGGAAGAATGAGTTCAAGTGAGAATGAGAGTGAACGTGAGTGAATGAGAGGGACCGACAGTGAGTGTAACTGAGTGTTAACGTGTGTGGGCGTCAGCGTAAGAGTAACTCTGAGTGAATTCGAGAATGAGTGAGACTCAGTGAGTCAGAATGAGTGAAAATAAGTGCAACTAAGTGGAAATGAGTGAAACTGAGTGAGACTAGGTGAGGCAGAGTGAGTGAGAATGAATAAGACTTATAGAGACTAGTTGAGTCAGAGTGAGATTGATTTAGTGAGAATAAGAGCGAATGAGTGAGATCAAGGGAGGAGGCTATGTGAAACTTAGTGAGAATGATTAAGAATAAGTGAGGGAGACTAAATCAGCCAGCAAAACTGATTTAGACTGAGCAAGACCAAGAGAGTCAGGGTGAGCCTGATTGAGCCTGAATGGGACTGACTGAGCTAGTGAGATTAGGTGAGTCAGAATAAGTGGGAATGTGCGGGACTGAAAGAAAATGAATTAGACTGAGTAAGCATGAGTGAGTCAAAATTAGATTAAGTGAATCTGAATCCGAATGAATGTGAAAGAGCCGGACTGAGTGAGAGTGAATGAATCAAAGTGAGTAAGAGTGAGAATGAGTAAAACTGATTGAGTCAAAGTGAGTCAAAGTAGAAAGTGAGAGAGCCAGAGTGAGACTAAAGTGCTGATTTATTTGTTGACAGAAAGGGTAGTCTGTCTGAATGGCGACGGACCACCCTTTCCACCAACATAATGGTTTGTCAGCCCTATTTAAATGCAGGCAGACCTTTGGTGTGATGACAGCGGAGACTGCTCTATCTCCATCATGGGTTTACTCCTTCACCAGCCCAGTGAAGTAAAGGCCATTGGAGGTTGACATATATGTCCGCCAACCTAATGCAGATGGGCACTCCACATAAAAAGAGACGTGGCTCTCATCAATCACTATATTAAAAAGGGACTGACAATTCACAAGGAAACATTCAAAGACATTCTGCCATCTTTGCATGTACTGTGAGTCATGTCTTTAACTTGTTGATGCTCACCTTGCAGTCTCTTAATCCTTCATGCGACATAACTCCCACTGACATGACATTTCAGCATCATGTCAGTGGGAGTTAAGTCACATCAAGGATTAAGAGACTGCAAGGTGAGCGTTAACAAGCTAAAGACATGTAATGACCCGTATCCACTGAGCACTTACACCCACTGTACAGGCATACATCATTCCAACAAATAAGAAATGACTCATAGTACATGCAATCATGGTAGCACAGCTTTCAACCCTTTCCTTGAGTATTCGCAGCCCCTTTTTAATTTCCACGACAGATTCTCCAGTCGGAGTAATCCTTAATGCATTTACAGACGTGACATGAGACATGCTTCCATTTCACATTTTGGCACTGAGAGAGGCTTTTAGGTTAAAATCCATCTACAATAAATTATATCTCTGCTACCTGTTGCGTTCGTTCTATGTATAATGCGAGTGGCCACCTGACAGAGCACTTGTTTGATATATACCTATATATATCTATATATATTCACAAACTTTGTCTTTGAAATGAAGATTCACTCAAAGGCAGATTCAATTCTATATTTAACCTGCAGCAAACACAGATAAGGGCTAACAACAGCATCAGAATCAGGCCACACGCGTTTCAGGCTTCCCAGCCATTGTCCACTGGCCTCCATGTAAAAACAGCAAAGATAGAGAGAGGCACCAATCAAAGCATTTAAATTGTGTGTCTACCCCCCAAGTGGGCCTCAAGTGAGTCACAGTGCATTATGGTAAATTTAGTCCAGTGAGAAATCAATCCAATCCTTCAGTGGGTTCGCTGCTAAAACATGTCAAATATTAAAAGTTCATTGCCCCAGTGGGGTTGCTTATGCCATTTTAAATCAGTTCACTCCAGGACCTTTCCTTTTATGTCATTTTCACTTGTGACTATCATGCTTGGCACAGCAGACCTGCTTTCTTTTTCCGCATTGGCGCACACTTCACGGCTGGACCAGCTGTCTTAAATATTCAAAAACGTTGTCCTCGAAATGAGAATGCACTCACTTGCAGGTCCAATTCTTTATTCTTTTGTGTGAGGGTGTGTGAGTGGCTGTGTGAGTGGCTCTGTGGATCATGTCATCAGTGATGTCATTTGAGATGTCACCAGTGTTATAATATGTGAGGTCATAAGCAGTTCATTGCGGGGGCATACGTTATAGTTTGTTCAGGTAACTGCAACTACTGATTTCACTGGTTTTGTATGAATGAAATCTGAGCCTAACTATAACGTCCCTGTAACCTTTTGTTTTTCCAGTAAATTTCTAAAGTTTTTAAATATTCTGTTTCCTAACTATAATGTCCCTGTAACCTTTGTATTTTTGGGTGAATTTCAGAGTGGGTGTGTGAGTGGCGGTATAGGTTGGTGAGTGGGTGTGTCAGAGGCGGTATGGGTCTGTGACTTGGTGTGTGAGTGGTTATGTGGATGTTTGAGTGGGTATGTGAGTACCTGTGTGGGTGTGTGAGTGGGTTTGTGAGTGGCAGTATGGGTTTGTGAGTGGGTGTGTGAATGGCTCTACGGGCCTGTGAATGGATGTGTGAGTAGATGTCTGGGTGTGTGAGTGTGATAATATACAGTTTTGAATTTCATTTTGTTGGTGTCAGCTTGTGTTTTTTACCTGTTAATCTGTTGTGCTGTATCATTTATTTGGTAACTCCTAGTCAAACAGGACACATAGAGGTTTTAAAAAGAAATATTGCCCTCCCTACAGAACCAATTCATGCCATTGTCCAAGCAGCCAGACCGACACCAATGCCAATGAGGGGAAGCCTGTTCAAGAAGTGGTTTGCTGGGGGAGTGTCTCATTTCCCTAAGACATATTTCAGGGGTGTGCCCAGAGCTTAGCACAAGGGAAGAAAGGTTCTGCCATATTGGTTTTAGGCTGAGTGGGGCACTGTCGGATAGCTTACAGTACAAAACACAATAAGAGCTGCAAAGTCGACATGTGGAAGACAGAAGAAGGACTGCACTTGCTGTTGAAACTGTGGAGGAAAATCTCAAGGGCTGGAC
The DNA here is from genome assembly GCF_964261635.1 of Lissotriton helveticus. Classification (NCBI taxonomy): domain Eukaryota; kingdom Metazoa; phylum Chordata; class Amphibia; order Caudata; family Salamandridae; genus Lissotriton; species Lissotriton helveticus. The sequence goes on from NC_136072.1 coordinate 565,054,005, forward strand.
CTGCTCCCCACTTGTACCCAGGGTCGAAGAGTGAACTCCAAGAGCTAGCTGACTAGCCTCCTGGTCAGCTCCAGAACCACAAAAGCTTCAAGAAGCTCAAATCTCTGAAGAGCTCAGCTGACCACTTCGTACTGGATTTGCCCTTGACCTGATGGTGGCTTCTGGGAGATTGAGTCCTATACCTCAAGTGGTGCTCATAAGGTCCTAGATCCTTGACTAGTATTAGAGTGTACTCTTTTTCCATCACAAACTTCAAGGCTGGACACTGAAAAACGTGCTCCAAACAATCTGCAAAAACAACCAGAGGCTAACACCAGACTGCAACCATACTGCAACTTCCGACTTTGAACTGCCAGTTGGACTTAACTTGCTGGTTTGTCCTGCTGAAAGGATTCTGATTTCCATTAATGTTTCTAAGTCAAAACGAAGTGTACTTCACAGGGACCAATTCCAAGAAGTATACAGACACCGACAATGCCTTACTGGGCCCGAAATTCACTTGCTTGCAATTTTCTCTCAGGTCAAGAGTGTTGTACTTCCCACCGGAGCCAATGCTCTCATGAGGTTGTATGCTTCAGTAGGCCACCTTTGACAAGTCCTTCTTTGGATTTATTTGACACACTGACACGCATATGATCTCATCAACGAGAACCTTTTCCAGAAAAACAACTAATTCAAAAGGTAAACTTTCCACTGCGATGAACCTGGTCCCTGTATCCAACCAGTGCTCCATTGTGGCGTTAGCTTTTGACTTTGACCCGGTCTAGAGGAGCCTGATACCAGTTGTCGACACTAGAAACATCTAAAACTTTGAAAGCTAACAAGGTTGAGCTTAGGTTTAAACTATTGAACCCTAACAAGACCTAGTAGGAAATAGTGCCATTATTACTTGAAGATGACTACCATCCACTGCAACTAGTAATCCACTTTCTCACGGTCAATCTTTATAAGCATTAAGGTGGAAAATGCAGTGTTTTGCATCTGTTTTTCCAAAGTTTCCTTGATGTGAAAATTTCCCTTATTCCCAAACATCCCTGGAAAGGATGAGGCAAATTGTGCTCTAAAACGCACAAAGTATATGGTCCTGTTTTTTACAAAGTTTTTGGGGATGGCCCATCTGATCTTTCCTGGAAAATGGTGGCTTGTCTGCTTTTCTTGCTTTCTCAGTCCAGTTCTAGGTGGATTTGTATGCTCTACCACTTTGTAAGCTCGCTGCCCTCTCTTCCTACAGTGGCTGAAGGAAAGATGCATCATATGTCAGAAGCTCAAAAACTGCAAAAGATGGGGGGGAGAGTAGTTTATGAACTCTGGCTGTCCAATAATCATGCCCAAATCTAACTCCAACTATCAGGAAATCCCACAAATCTATTTATTCTAATCATCATATTGAAAGGAGTAACTAGCTAAGTAATAGTAAAAGGTATGAGGGTATGTGGGCTAATTGTTACTTTTGGATTCTTCCTAGTCTAACAGGATCAAATCTGATTTGCATATAGTTGACTCATGTCTATAGTGGCACAGTGAGCGAAAGGGTAATGAATGGCGTGCAGCACAGAGTAATGACAAGCGCAGAGATGAAGTAAAGCTTCCACTCCTCACTTATTCAGAAAGCACCACGTCCAGATATTTGGACTAAAGTATTCCTAATCGAGTAGGCTGATTTTCATATTGTTGGTCCTTGGCTGTAGTGGCAGATAGAGTAAAAAAGAGAAAAACTGGAGTTTTTATCCTAATTGTCTTGGTAAAATTGGGCCCTGGTGTATTGTTGAGCAGGCTCTGTTGCACTGTCAGGAACGTTTTGCAGTGTTGGAGGGTATTGAAGAAGTTTGTGGTTAAGTGTGGTGGCCTAATTGATATGATCAGAAGATTTGTGTAAGCATCTCACTGCTGCTCTAGTAACGTGGGAATCATGGCTGTTGCTGAGATGGGGATTATTAAGTAGTTGACTTCTTAAAAAATCAATTCAAGGACCTAATTTGTTCTTAGAATTCCCCACTGTACGTCAATATGCCACAGGACCCCAACTGCAGCTCAACAAGGCAACAACTGGTCTGCTCTGCTTGTTCAGAGGGAACATAGTCTAGCTTTTGGGCTAACTCTTGGTATCAGAGGAGAGCTGTAACTGATTTGTATATGAATGGTCTTGGTTTGTAATGGTATGGTAAAGTGAGCAAAGAAATGATGGACTGCTGTGCAAACTGGGCTAAGTCACTATTTTGCTTCATGTCAGTGAGACAGCATAGGTATATATATTAAGTATACCTAAACGTGAGTCCAGTCTCATAGGTCACAGTGAAATAAGGCTGTCCAAGGTTGAAGCTGGTCTGGTATTTTTTGTGTTCCCATTGCAGAGAACACATGCACTAGCTGTTCGGGCTGAAATATTCCTAATGGAGTAGGACTCAGCCTAATTTGGATGAGGTTGGCCCACGTCTGCAGTGACACAGTGTGCAAATAGTGGGGCCAATGTGTTTTTTCCAGTGGCAAAGATTGGAGCAAGCATTCAACTCATCCCTTTTTCTGTCTTTCACAAGGTATGACCCTTGTGGGGGCATATCATCAAGGGCTGGCGATATATTTATCGCCGCTTTAGCATCCGTTTTTGGGCGAAAAGCAGTGATAATTATATTGCATTATTTACAAGGACACTCTATTGCGTGTTTCCTTGATTCAGCTCCCATTTTGTTCACGCCTCGCTTTGCATCTCTAATGAGATGCAAAGTAGGGGTTCCCAGCGAAAACTATTGGAAATGATTGCTAACTGTCCTTCTCCGTATTTACAATACGGCCCAGGACACCCATAGCGATATTAAAAACAGCGCTAACCGCTGTTATCGCCGGTATTGTACGTCTGCTTTTTTCATGACTACCCTATCTTTGACATGGGAGGTGGATTCAGTGGCTGAATCCTCATCTCCCTGTCATCAAGATTTGCCCTATCGCTGCGGGAATATCGCTGGATTTCCAGCGATATTCCAGCATAATGCCGCTTTTGCTGGATTATTTATCCACCTGAAGAAACGCGTTGTTGATAACGCGGTATCCGGGCGATAAATTCCAGCGATAGGCAGCGATAAGTATGAAAGCGCTAAGCGCGCTTTGCGATATTTATCGCCGTCTGTTGCTGATATGCCCCTTCGTTCTTTAAGAAAACTGAGGAATGCTAGAACCGATTCACTTCATGAAGTTATTCATTTCACAAGAATCTGTTTGGCTTACTCTGATCTTAGTCAATTGAGCTGTCGAAGTGACATATGACGTATCAGCTACTGAATTGTTGTAGAAACACTGAAGGAATTCTGTAAGTATTAATAATGTTGGCATATGCGCCTGCTTGATTTTCTTCCAACAGAAAATCCTGGCACCTCTTTTATGTTACACGACCGCTCTAAGCAGTGAATCATGGGCGAATTGCTGATTAATTGATGGAACTTTAATAATTTGCTTTTGATTTTTTTTTCTGTCTCCACACTTCACCGAATAATTAATGAATTAAGTAAATGTGATTTAATTTAACATAACTGGGTGTAGAATTAATGAGCCATCAGATCACAGGAAACAGTGCTTCTAATTAGATCATTTTGTAACTTCAGGTCTGAATGTGTTCCAGAAACTGTGAAACGAGCTGTCAGGCACACAACACAAGAATGGATCATAGTATGTCATTTAAATCTTATTTACACACGAATAATAGCGTACATATATTTAACGTTTTAGGAGTTTCGTTTGGAGATTTGACTGTCTCGTGTTGAGGTGAAATGACAGGAAATTAGGGTTTTCCAGTTCTGGTAAGTCAATATGCCATTCTACATTGCTCTAGGCCTGAAATATCAGATATCAGAAAACTCTTTCTCAGTACTGTAGCTACACTCACACTGCAATAACCCCAGTGCTTAATTTAATTTAATTTATTGGTGCAGGTAGAAGGCATCAGTACTCACTTTGGGGTCTGTTGCTTATTTCTCAGAGTTTGACCCAGAGCAAGATAAATAAAGGTAGGGAAGACAAAAAGAAAGAAGAAAATGAAGATTGTAATACAATGATATAGGCATAGATCTGTTCTCTGTCCCTTTCTCTTGATTCTGACGCATTCTTGTGCCTTCTTCCCTGTGTTCTTATCCATTTGTTTGCCTATTTCTCTTTGTTTCTGACCATTTATTTTTCTTTTGTTTCTGTTTTCTGTACACGGTCGTTTGTGCCTCTTTCATTTTACTTTCTGCCGTGTGCTCTTTGTGCCCATTTTCTTTGTTTGTCTTCCTCTGGATCTGTTTTCCGGGCTCCTTCCCTCAGAGATTCTTACATGTTTTTCTGGCCCTCCACCTCCCATGCCCCACAGCCTTGCCAACTGCACCCGTTGCTCTAGCCCTCCTTGACCTACTTAATTGCTGCAGTTCAGAGACACGGTGGACGTGCCAAAGACGTGCCAGAGGCAAGCCCATCTGCGCCTGGATCATGTCAAACACCGAGTGTCCTTGCCCTGCTCTTACCCACCATTACCCTGCACTACTCTTTCTGGTGCTCAACCCCTGCTGCCACATGGCACCCTGCTGCCATGTTGCACCACACAACATGGAAGGAGCCTTCACGTGTATTTCCTGCTGCTTCACCTGGACCCTCACACCAACAACCACCACCACAACACCAACAGCACCCAGCACCCAACCTACTCAGGCACACGCACACCAGCCTCCTCCCGCAGCTCACTCTCGTGCATGCTGCTCAACATCTGCTCACTCAGCAAACACACCACAGAGACCTGGGAACTGTTGGATGACAATGGACCGGACCTCCTCTTCCATACAGAAACATGGCTAACCAAAGCTTTGACACCTGACATCACCATGTCCATTCCTGCTGGATACAAGATTATCAGAAGGTTCTGCTAACACAGGCCTGGATGAGGAATAGCTACCATCTTCAAGAACACCATAAGTTCCACCACCTTTGCTGACACCAAAACCAGCTAAATGGAACACCTCTTCTTCAGGATATATATATAACAGCCATCTTTACCCTGTGTGGCACCCTGGTTACAGACCCACAGGACCCTGTGCCAGCCTTTTTTGCAACATCACATACTTTGTTGCAATACTCGTATTGTCTCCAGTTCCTTCATCCTCCTAAGAGACCTAATCTTTCGCTTAGAGTCTCACACTGGCCCCAACTCAAAAGCCCTCCTCGAAAGCCTGGTAAACCTTGAACTTACCCATGCTACCAGAAACCTCCTGGATTCTGTGTTCACCTCCTTTAAAACATCATGATCAACAAACCATCACCCATCATCTGCATCATTCATGCCCTTGCCAGTTTCAACATCAACATCGTGCACCACAGAAGTCCAACCACGCCAGGCCTGGACGCTGATGCTGGAAGAACATATCAGTGAAGATTTGTCCTTCTGCCCTTGCCACACCACTCCAAGTACACCAACAATCTAGCAGTATGTTATAAGAATTTAAATTACCAGATCACCTCCTGCACTGACACTCTGGCCCCGCAACCAAATTAAAACTGCAAAAACATGAGCTCAGGCCAGCTGGTACAGGGAATAACTCAGGGTAACCAAATGGCACTGCAAGCAACTATAATGCAGGTGGAGAGGGATCTAGGAAAACACAGACAAACACATCTTCAAAATGAAATTAAGGTGCAACAATTAACAAATCTGGAACACCAAGCGGACAGACCTAGTAAACCACATCAACACCATCTCCAACAGCAGCATAAAATGTTCTCCACCATCAATGATTTTACCTCACCCGCAGCCACCGCCATTAACTCAACCCAACCTCAGAAATATACAACAACCAATCTAACTTATTCATCAACAAAAGTACCAGCATATCAAACAACTTTGACCCCCAACCTGACTCCATCATCCTCACAGCCAATCTTCTAATTTCTGGCAAAGAACGCTCCTTGGCCACATGGAACACCATCACCACAGATAAAACCACAACAACCATGAAGTCCATCCACTCTGGGGCCCCATTGAACACATTCATCAGCAAAGCCCTCAGGGCCCATCCTCAATGCCTTCATTGACACAGCCATATTCCCTTAAGCCTGAAAGCATGCATAAGTCAATGTTCTACTAAAGAAGCCCTCAGAAGACCCAGCCAAGCTCCCAAACTACCGGAAAATCTCCCTCCTACTATACCAAGCCAAGATCCTGGAAAAGGTTAACAGATGCCTCACACACGACCTCATCAACCATCAGCTCCTTGACACCACACAGTCAGGACTCAGACCCAACAGCAGTATAGGGACAACTCTCATTGCAGCGTCAGATGACATTTGTAGACAGAGAAGAAACGGTGGCCCTCATCCTACAGGAAACTCGCTGATGTTTTATAATAGTCTCTCACCCCATCCTCATCAGAAAACGACACAAGGCTGGCATTCAGGGACCTGCCCTCTTTTGAATCGGTTCATTTCTGTACAAAAGAGATCAGTCAACCATTCGGCTTAATCTTCAGAAGCCAGGAAACTCTTCTGTGGAGTACCTGAAGGCTCTTCACTCAGCCCTACCCTCTTCAGCATCTACATGACCCTATCGGCTAATGCCATCCACACCCGTAAAATCAACATCCAATCCCATGCAACTCATGCTGTCCCTCTTGTACAAATTCCCCAAACAAAAGCAACAAATTCTCCAACTGCATGTTCAAAGTGACCACCTGGATGGAGTCAAGCTGCCTCAAACTAAGCACTGACAAGACAGAAGAGGTATCCTTTAGAAAGGGTGCATCACCAATGAGACTCGACCTGGTAGGCCACAGACATAGGATCCAAACCCACCCCCTGCTTACCTGCCAGAAACCTCAGGATCATCATCAATAACAAGTTAGACATGTCTGCAATGGTCAATGCTATCAGTGCATCAACCTTCCACACTCTGAGGATCTGCCAGTGGCTACCAAACAACACCAAAAAAGACAGTCACCCAAAATATCATCTGCAGCAAACTGGCCTATGGGTGTTCTTTTATGTCGAAATCACCAACTATCATACAAGAAGACTGTAAACCACCCAAAATGCAACAGCCAGCCTGATCCTCAACCTCTCACTCAAAACCCACAACACACCACACCTCTGGGAGATACACTGGTCCCTGATACACAAGCGTGCACAGTTCAAGCTCCTCACCCACACATACAAAACACTACACAAAACAGGACCAGGTAACCTGAACAGCCGCATGCACTTCTACCAACCATCCAGGTACCTCCACTCAGCCGGACTCCTACTAGCGCACACATAAGAGACCTCCCACATCACACCAGAGACTCTTCATCTCTCCTTTATTCTGCAAGAAGCAGAAGATGTGGCTTTTCCAATAATTCCTCTCTCTACCCAGTGACTAGCACAGCTTCAAGATATCCTCAAGGGTGACAGTGCGATCACGGTAATCTAGTTAAATATAAATCCAAAGGTTTATTAAAGTTCATCCTGAACACCTCAGCCTGTCATCTCAACTGTAGTCCATCCAATTGCGTTCTTGAATATAAACATTCTCCAAGATGCAGTTTTCAGAACAGTCCTATGTCATTTAGAATATGGCAAGTATAACATTCTACATGAAAACTAACAGAGACCTAAAATACAATGTCAAGCATAATACACATCTTCCTCCTAAAACAACAGTTTTTTCTAATAAAATAATTACACTAACATATAGTCTTGTAAATACTTCGGTTTGACACACTGCCTCAAACTTGCTCTCTCTAATACTTTACAGAAGAAGATTTAACGTTGTCACCCTCTTTGCAATAGACAGGTACGTCATGAGAGAGCTTGACAACTCTATTCAAGTTCCACACTCTATGATCCTCCGTCCTGACTGCATTTATGAAGACTTTGATGACTCTCATGGGTAACAAGTACTTAGATCCCATAGTGGTAGATCCTTTGCGAGGGTTTTTTATTTTAACTAAGTCACCTATCTTTATGATTGTTCTTTTTACTGCTTTCCTTACATCAAAATATCTTTTGTTTTCAGACATCTTTTTTATTTCTTTTTCAAATTTCTTCTGATCATTTTCAACACTCTTCAATTCAGGTGATCTGATTAGAATCCATGAGGAACTTAACACAGTATTAGATTTTCTTTTGCGAAGTAGCTCAAAAGGGGGTTTTCCAGTCGCAGAATGAGGAGAGAATCTTTAGGTTTTAACTTTGTTCAAGATTTCAATTTGCTAACACTTGAGATGTGAAACAGCACGTTGAATGGTTTTCTTGAGATCTCTGTTGAACCTTTCAACAACACCATTCGTTTCAGGATGGTACAAGGCAGATTTATGGTGCTTAATCCCTCCATCAGACAAATACTTATCCATTTCTTTTGATGTAAATTGAACAATATAGTCTGACAACATGATGTTGGGAAAACCTTCTCTTTCAAATATTTCCTCAAGAAATTTTACCACATCTCTTGTCTCTACGGAGTTATTAATCTTGACCTCAGGCCATCTTGAGTAGATATCAATAATGACTAAGATGTATTTATCAGTGCTTGTGTGCTTTATTGGACCTAGAATGTCTAAAGCAACTTCTTCCCAACGTAGTTTTGGAAGTTCTCTCAAGGTCATGGGTTGAACTCTTGGTTTGAGTATTTTGTCACATTGATTGCATTCAATACATTCTCTAGCAGACCTTTCTATAGATATGTGCATCCCTGGCCACCAGTAAGTTTGTCTCAAAATTTCCTTGGTTTTAGAAATACCTGGATTACTTTTATGGGCAAATTTGATCAATTGATTTCTCAAGATGGATGGAGGTATCAACCTTAGTTTCTAGAAACAAAATGTCATTGTGGGAAGATAACTCATCTTTTACTCTATAGAAACCAGATAAAGTATCACTTACTGCATCACATTTTTTCCAACAGTTTTTGATGCAATACAAGACAGACTGTAGGGTTTGATCTTTTAACAATTCACTAATCCAAACTTCTTTTATTATACTGTCTGTGATATTGCAAACAGCATATTCATCAAAATCACTGAAAGAGTCCTCCAATATTTCATCCTCCGTGTCATCAGTTGAGACTAAGCGAGAACAACAGTCTGCAATATTGTTTTTAGCACTTGGGACATATTCTACATGAAAGTTAAATTCTTGAAGGGAAACCACCCATTTACGTATTCTAGAAGATACGTTGTCTAAACCTTTTCTTTCAAAAATATCTTTAAGTGGTTTATGATCTGTCTTGATTGTAAAACTGTTACCCCGAAAGAACTTTTGAAGTTTCCTCACAACCCAGAATACTCCCAAAGCTTCCTTTTCTATAACGGAATAATTAGATTCTGCCCCTCATAAACTTCTTGACAAAAATAAAATGGTTGCTTCCACTCCATTAAGATCTTGCATCATGACTGCTCCTAGACCTGTAGCACTTGCATCTGTCATGATGACTACATCCTGATTGGCTTTTGCTCAGGTGAATTGAGGTGTGGTGGGAATCACGCTTGCTACGCTGCTTTTAAAATACTTTTTACTGTTTAGTCTTGTTTCTTTTTTTGCCGTCCTGGGGGCGTATTATTGTGCCTTTAGTGGTTACAAATATTGTTACACATACAGCTCCATATGTCATTGCTGCTCGCTGTTTTTACTAATGCTCTGATCAGTTCAAGCGCCCCGGTCCACTGCAGTGTTTCGAGCTGATTGTTGTGGAGGGTGCCTTGAATTAGAATGCCGGAAACCCTCACTTCTGGTTTCACCTTTCTAGACGCCAGCTTGGCTGGCGGTCTAGTTGCTGGGTGTCCCCTGTAGCTCCGGTATTTAACTGGGGTCGGGAGCCCTTTTCTAACTGTTTGCTCAGTTGAATTGAGGTGTGCTGGGTGCTCCCTGTAACTCCGGTACTTAAGTGAGCTATGGCGCGAGAGTGCAGCGGACGCGTGCAGTGGGCGCGCTGGCGGCACGCCAAAGGCAAGCCCGTCTACGTCCATCCGTGCCTGTACGTCGCCTTTCGCCAGGACCCCTGGTCAGATTCTGTCTGGATCTCATTCCTATTACCGGGAAGAATTACTGGCTATTAACTCGAAAGCTACAACATGTAAGGCACCTCCACTAAACCCTGGGTCAGGACCATTTGGTTGCTCTTGTTGTGGTTATGTTATCCCTACTCCTCCCTCTCCATCCCCTTTACCCGTCACTCAACCTCAGGGCCAGCTGAAAATCTTTCAGCTTAATGTGCGATCGCTGGCTAAACATTATCTAGAAATTCATGACCTAATTATAGGGGAAGCTCCGGATTTGTTTTTCCTGAGTGAGACTTGGCTGAATGAGGACACGGTGGCCGAACCTAATTTAGCACTGCCCTCTATATGCACGATCAATAGGGAGTCTAGAGGGGGTGGCTATGCAGTGATTTTTAAATCCTGCTATTCCTGTCTGTTTATCAAGGAATAAATTGAGGGTTGCGAGTGCGCTTGTTTTAGCATCTCTGTGAGTCCCCATATGACCCTATAAGGGCTCCTGGTGTATCGGCCCCCAGGGCCGCGCCGCTAAATTTAAAGATGCACTTTTGGAGGCAGTGGGCACGCTTGCTATGGGTACTGCTAATTTCAGTATATTTGGTGATTTAAATCTGCACTTTGATCTAATACATGACAACTCGATTTGTAGTTTGCTTTCAGATTTGGCTGAATATCAGCTAAACCAGCTGGTTTATGGCTCCACACACGTAGCTGAGCACCTGCTGGACCCCATATTTTCTAACATTCAGTCTACAATTGTGGAGATACAATAATCCCATGGGTTGGACTGACCATTCGTTGGTAGAAATGTCTGTCCGATTACAGAGCCCCTTAACATTGCTATCCAACGGCCCGTCTTTAAACGCCCTTGGCGTAAAATGAGGTTGGAGGACTTTCATAATTTCCTCGCTGCCAACCCTTTGGGACCGCTGCTGAACTTTGAGTCAGATTATGGCCTATTTTGTGATTGGATTACCCAAGGGCTAGATTCCCTTATTCCAGCAAAATGGTTCAAGGGAAGAGCTTCTACTAGGAGTCCTTGGTAGAACGACTCTCTGACCATCTTAAGGAAGGCTTGTAAAAGAGCAGAACGCGAATGGAGAAAGGATTATGATCCCAAGAAAAAAGTATGCTACCTCACCAAGATCAAACATTATCATAGAACTATCTGTAAAATCGTGCATCTTATTTTGCAAACAAAATTGAGATTAGTTCTAATCCAGCCAAATGTATTTTTAAGATCCTCAAAGATCTCAGGACTAGGAAAGCCACAGTGCCCGCCATTTCATCCGCACAGCAGTGTGAGGATCTAGCTACTTTTTTTGTGGAGAAAGTCTGTGCTATCTATAAGTCTTTTCCACAAGCGACTACTCCTTTTACCATTTAATCTCCTAGAATCTAGTCACGGCCGACTCTGGCAGCCATTCCTTGTATTTCACAGTATTAGCTTACTCGGTTGAGTAGGAAAATTAAATCTGGCTCCCCATCTGATCCTTTGAAACGGGCCCAGTTTAGGTAGTCACTCTCCCTATTTTTGGGCCCGCTATGTCAAGTAGTTAACTCCTCCTTCTCTACAGCAACCATTCCAGCGCTGTGGAAACATGCTTGGGTGTCCCCCATTCTCAAGAAACCATCTCTTGACCTGGCCAAGCTTGAAAACTTCAGACCTATATCTCTTCTTCCCTGGGTGGCCAAGATAGCAGAGGCGCATGTTAATAACGCACTCACACTGTTTTTGCACTCCAACAACATCTTGGATCCATCGCAAAACGGATTCCGCCCTGGCCTTAGAACTGAGATGGCTCTCCTGGCCACGACTGAATATCTGCGGACCATTCTCGATTCCGGTCAGACGGCGGCACTGATCCTGTTGGATCTTAGTGCTGCCTTTGACATGGTTTTGCATGGTATCCTGTTACAGCGACTGGAGGAGGCAGGGTGACTGGTTTGGCTCTGGAATGGTTCAGATCTTTTCTGACCGAAGATCTTTCAGAGTGTCCGCCCCCCCTGTTTCTCTCTCAGGCGCATTCTATCAACCAGGGGGTGCCCCAGGGCTCGGCTTTGAGTCCCTCATTATTTAATTTGTACGTTCAGCCTTTGGCAGCGGTCGCCAGGCAGTGGGGCTCTACTACGGTCTTGTATGTGGACGACACGCAGCTTGTGGTGACCTTGGCTGAAGGCTCCTCTCCGAATGCCTCCAGGTTTAGAGACGGGCTGGCGGCAGTGGCGGAATGGATGGCTACCAACTGATTGCAACTGAATGCCAACAAAACCGAGGTCTTGCTGGTCGGGAAGAACGCGAGATTGTGGAGTGAGCACTGGTGGCTGAGTGCACTGGGTAAGACTCCTAACTCAAAGGAAGTGGTAAAAAATTTGGGGATATGGATAGACTCCTCTCTCAGTTTCCAGGTCCATACCAGATAAGTTGCAGGTACGTGCTTCGACCTTCTGCAGGGTCTGAAGCCCCTTTTGAAGTTCTTTGAACCTCCAATACGCTAGTTGATCGTTCAATCGACTGGTCTATCTTGTCTGGATTATGCCAGTTCCCTCCTGTTGGGGGCAAACAGAGCTGAGATAGTCCGGCTGCAGCATGTTCAAAAAGCTGCTGCCAGAACCTTGGTGGGTCTCCCGTGGTTCTGCTCTGCTGCCGACGTCATTCGGAGACTTCACTGGCTCCCTATGGAAAAGCACATCCAATTCAAGAAGTTGTGTTTTTCTTTTAAGATTCTGAAGTTCGCTAGGCCTAGCCTGCTGGATAATTTGCTTACCCCCCTATGTTCCCGCTCGCCACTTGCGCCCCGCGGGGCAGCAACTGGTCAGTGTTCCCCGGGTGAAGCGCTGTCACGCGGGGGGGGCCGTTCTTTTTGCTGCCCGGCAGCAAAGTTATGGAACTCCTTGCCTGTGCAGATACGCAGTATGGAATGTCTGCTCGCTTTTAGGAAAGCCAATAAAACCTTTCTCTTTCCCTTAATTTAGCCTTTGTGGTCTTCTTTTGAGCTATTCTGCTGAGATGTCTGGCCCGCCTTACTGATGCTGAAAGCGCTGGGACACCCCTTTTCTGGGGCAGCTGTGCGCTATACAAGAATGGGTAACATAACATAACATAAAAGCTCTTTAAAGTGGAGGCTTTGGAAAGTTGACTCTTATCTAGTTGAAACTCATCATCACATTCATTATTCCAAGTGAAACTAGTACCTTTTTTTAAAAGTAGTCGTATATTATGTGAGTTGCTTGCAAAGTTGGGAATGAACTTTGTATAATATTCTGACATGCCCAGGAATTTCACAACTTCATCTTTGTTCTTGGGAGTGGCCATGTCATTGATCATGTCTACTAGTTCTTTCTTCAGTTTTATGCCAGAACCAGTAATAGTATGACCTAGATAGTCAATGCTAGATATGTTGAACTTGCATTTCTTCCCTTTGAGAGTTAAACCACTTTCTTTAATTTTATTTAGTATAATTCTGACTCTATTATTGTGTTCTGCTTCGGTACTTCCAAAAATGAGTATATCATCTTGATATATCTTTATCTCTTCACAATCTATAAAGTCATGTTCCATCATCCTCTGAAAGACTGCTGTAGCTGTTATTAATCCAAAAAGGCATTCTCAAAAAGGGTAAGTGCCAAAGGGTGTTATAAATGCTGTAAGGTCTTGAGAGGTATCATGTAATTTTATTTGGTGATATGCTGAGGCTAAGTCTATTGAAGAGAATAATTTGGCTTTCCAATAGTGATAACATTTCTGCAATATTAGGTAAGGGAAAATGATCCACGACTACACACTTATTGAGTTCTCTTAAATCAATGCAGAGTCTGGACTCACCATTGGCTTTGAGTGCCATTACAATAGGAGCTAACCATTCTGTGGCTTCCACTTCAGCAATGATACCATTCTTCAAAAGTTTATAAAGTTCAACCTTCATTTTTTCCTTGACCTTGATAGCAACACCTCTAACCTTACTAACGATTGGTATAGAATTTTCTTTCAATAACATCTTATGTGAATACCCTTTCAAACAATCTAACTGTTCCTTGAATACTGCTGGGAATGCCCTCTCAAATGAAGACACAGATGCTTGTAGTAATGTACTTTGATCACTTACAGCAGTAGTAACATGGCTCAACTGATCACAGGTTGCTACCTTTTGTTTTTAATTTTGTTGATGAAGTTTCAGTAGGATCCAGAATCACTTTGAGATCTTTCTGAAGAGCCCAACTTACCAGAGAATCACCTCTTTCTGAAACGTAAATCTGCCCTGTGGTTGAATTGAATTTGAAAGAAATATTACCATTAAAGAATCCAGACAGTTTATTAGGTTCACCTCCGTAACCTCTAGCTTTGATGTCTGATTTGAGTAAATCCACTTTGTTGAATAAGAACTCATCATAAACCATTTTTGGAATTAGTGTTACCTTTGCACCAGTATTGAACAACATTTTTATAGGTACATTTTCAATTAACACAACATCAAAAGGACCAACTTGTTTTCCATCAATAATTGACATAATAATGTCTTCAACTTCACACTCATCATCACAAGAGATCTCTTAAACGTTCTTCTTAAAGGTACCAGTGTGACAACACTTCGAATTGTGACCCTTTTTTTTTTTTACACTTTTTACATATGGCTCTCTACCCAATACAGTCTTTAAAATTTTCTGTATGGCCATACTCACTACATCTATTACAAGTACCTTGGAATTTTCTTTGAGCAGAAACATTTTTTAAATTATCACTACCATTGTGTTCATCTTTATACTTATTAAACTTTTTGTTTAATTTCTTCTTTGTTCTGTTGAGAAGATAAAACATTACTAGAATTATTTTTACTCTTGCTTACAACATGAATATCACTGTCTTTTTGTGTTTCATCATCTTTCTTATTTAGTTCTTCTACACACGCTTTCGTGTGTTCGCACAATTTAGCTATAGAAATCACTTCTGTAACTGAAGGATTGTCTTTAGCCCAACATTGTTCTGTAACTTTATTTGAAGAACAACCTAACGTAAATTGATCCCTCAACCTCTCTTCATAATTATACCCAAAATTACAAGTTGATGCTAGTTTTCTCAATTCAGTAATGCATTCCTCTGCATTTTCACCAGTCCTTTGCATGTGCCTGCCAAAGTTATGTCTTTCTAAAACAGTTGAAACTTTTGGTAGGAAATGAAGATCTAATGTATTTAGACACATTCCATCATCATTGAGATTGTCAGCACGTTGAGGGGTTAAATCAGGAAGATGTTGAAATATTTCCTGATCTTCAGAGCCTAGACAATGTAAAAGAAGAGACATTTTTCTTTCCGCACTGAGAGAGACACCACATACTCTTGAATAGTGTGGAAACACAATTTTCCGCAGGAGTAGACAAGAAAAATGGAGGAGGCGGTACATTTTGCATGGCTAAGGCAAAATTGGTAAGAACTATATCGAAACGCCTGTAATAAAAGAGTATATGTTAGGTAAAATGAAAGAAATAATAATTAAAAATTTATAATATTCAATGTGAAGATAGGCAAAGTATATAGTGAGCCGATCACTGAAGAACACAACAAAATGGAATGTTTCCCACAAGGTATTTTACTTTGAATTAGAATGATGTTGAAGCTTCCTTTGGTGAATATAATTGAAAAGAATCTTCTTTATTGGTTCATGTTGGAACAAAGGTGAAAGAAGAACTTTGAAATTCACTCCCAGAAATTTACAGAACACTCCTCTAAAACAAGAAACAATGAAAATTCAAATTTTAGAACCATTCACAATGTATTCTGAGAAGGAGTCAAGTTTGTGTTCTAGTCTTTCAATGATGCAAACAGGAAACCAAATTGATGCTCTAGTGTGTCAACAGGAAGCAACATATATGTTGAACAGGAAGAGAAGTTAGTGTTACAGTTTACCAACAGGAAGTAGAATTTACTTTAACCAGGAAGTAAGGTTAGCGCTCCAGCGTTCCTTGTATGTGAGAACGACCTAAACATGAGGGAGAGAAATAATGGTCGTGTGTGACGGAGTATTGCGCAGAGAATACTAGGTAAGTTGAAAAACAACTATATTGATGGCAGTTATTCGAGAGCGTTTTTATGCAAGTAAACTTCAGTTAAACATGAAAACTTTGATTAAAGTGACATTTTCTCCTTTTAAAGAGGAACGAGTCAAAACACTGGTTTATCTCTCCTTTTTTAAGTAGAGCAGGTCATACAACTCACGAGTCAAAACAGTTTTCTCTCTCCTTTTTTAGTAGAGCAGGTCACACAACTCTTCCAAATCGTAAACAAGTATTTTCTACAGTTTACTGCTCTTCGGTAATAATGGCACAATGCAAAATAGATTTGGTGTGAATATAACAAACTAAGGTTCCTTCTCCAACTTCAGAAAAGATAGAGAGAAGTGTGTACAGGATGCATTCAACAGAAGTGCATCCAACAGACACAAAGAAATTCTCTCTTCTTGTAAGTAACAGAAAAGATGATCCAGAAGAAAAATTGCGTATTAAAATGCTCAAATCAAAATAGATATATATGATACTGTTAGACCCGTCTGCTTCTGAGAGTCCCCTCACCACTATGATTTCTTTTGTTCCCCTGTACCTCCGAAAATTTGTCGCTTTTTATTTGTCTACCAGGACTTTTTATGTGTTGTCTCATGGGGTTAGATGTTCCTTGACGCCCAGTTGCTCACAAGGTTTGTGGCACCTATTTACAAGGCGCCTGGCCCAAACCTTTGGCATTACAAACTGGGGTTGTCAACCTGTATAAATGAACTTAAAATGGTGGACGCCCTTTTTCCTCATGTGAAGTGACTCCCCTTGGAGCCTTCATGAACCCTGGCCTTTTGAGGTTTTGGCGCCCTTTGTTTGGCGCGCATTTCTGACAGGAATTCCTTTATTTTCCTCAGGTACACAAAATGGCTGCTCTAGAACCCCAGTACGGTGGCTGTGAGTGTCCTAAATAACCCTTAAGAGTGCCATGTCATAGCCAGAGAAGGTTCTAGAACCTTCTGGCTCGTGCCAGTACCCCAGGGCACTGGCTATATAAGGCCCAGTCCCTGGCGGCCATTTTAGATTAGATGAGATTCGACTAGAGAAGAGGAGATTAAGAGATTCCAGACTTGATACCAGATTGACACCTGCCCTGTTGACCCCTGAGGTGGCTGGTAGTGCAGGCAGTAGAGCGGAAAAGGTTGCTGGCGTTGTGTCTGACTGGCGTTCCAGTCAGCTACGTGAGAAGTGATCTAGCGCCTACAGCGCCTGCCCAGCGAGTGCCTCATTGCCCCCAAAGACTGTGGCCAGATTCGTGTGCCTCTCCGCCCCCCCGGTGGTGAACTGTGGTCGATTTATCGAGTCGCGAGGCGAGAGCAAGTTCGCCGCGACTGCGATCATCAGTTGTGCCCCCTTCACGACAGGTGCCTCTAGAGGGGAGCTCGGACGTCTCCGAGCCCCACCAGCGTAGATCGCTTCCTGTGCAGATTGAAGGTGAGGTGGTGCGCCGGGGCGGGAAAGGCCGGCCTTCGTTGGGCGGGACTAGCGTCTTTTGCCACTCTCCAGTGACCCGGGAGCTGTAGCTGTGGGCGGGAACCACCCTGAATGCGGAAGTCGGAGGGAGGTCGTGGAGCCCCTGAGAGCCCCGTCGCTAACGAGAGGAGTGCTGTGCCCGACTGAATCGTATCTTGACTGCAACCGAAGTGAGGTGGGCCCGTTTCCTCGTAGTGAATGCAGCGTTGTGAAGGAACTGTGAACCGGCATTTACTTAACTGTGCGCGAAGGTTGTGTGACCTCTCCGGCAGCCCGTTCGTCAGTCTAATGACTTTGAACTGGTGCCGCCTGTGCTCAAGTGGTGCTAAAGCCCGTAGGCGCGCATAGACTTCACCGGCAAAGCAGAGATCCTATCCCGGTGACCGCCGAGTGCAAATGATGTATTTACTGTGTTTCCTTGCCTTCTAGATATACGCGCATACGCCTTGAGTGAATATTAAAGAGTCCCAAACCTTATTTTGTGCTCAGAGAAGCCGTATACCTGGTCATTGAAAACAGCATAAACTGTAAGAGTTATCTTTCCCATTTGAAACGTATTGCAGATGTAATGATTCGAAAGTATTTAATTGGTGGCAGCGATACCAGAAGAAACACGTGGTTGTTTATTTAAATGAACCAATATTTATTCTGATATTTATTCTGATATTTATTTTGATATTTATTCTGATATTTATTCTGATATTTAATGTGATATTTATTGTGATACTCATTCCTGAAGTTATTCTATTTATTAATCCTATTTATTACCAGAACTGTATGACCAAAAGAAATGTATATGTGCTTTCCCAGTCAACCCTATTTACAACAAAGAACTTTTATATAAAGGAATCGTATTTTTCTACAGCAGTGGTGTGGTGTCCTTCTTCTTGGTGTGGATGTACAAGGAGTTATTATTGGGTCAGAGCCGGCTTAACACTACAGCCTTCACTTGCCTTGTCACTTGAGCCAAGCTACCCCCTTTGTGCTGGGCTTGCCCATCGCAGGTCCAACATAAAATTGGTGCTCAGCGGGTGGGATTGTGAGCCGTGCTTGTTTTGAACCCCATAATAATTCAGTGTGCACCACAGGTACACACCCGGAGTTTTCTCCTAGCGGCCCTCAAATTCAACGTTTTGCTTTTTCCAAATTCTTTCCTGGAGGTGGGTGGAAGTGACCCTCAAAGTTCTTATCCTGGTCACCTACTTCGGGGTGGTGGTCCACACTTTTCACTGACAAAATGGAATTCGAAATGTCAGAGCTGGAGACCTATACTGTGGCACAGCTCAAGGATTTCTGTCAGGAGAGGGGAGTGTTTGTCAGGCGAGGGGCCAAAAGAGAGGAGCTCCGTACTAGTCTGCGAGCATGGGTGGAAGCACACACGGAGGGAACGGTGGAGGATGAGGAATCGGACAGAGGTACTGTCATTGATAGGACTGCGGAATGTCCCCTGGGGGTGGGTGAGATGTCAATCAGCCCCAAGGCAACCTCACGGGAGGGCAGCAGTGTGTCATCGAGAGGGTTGTCAGAAACCGAGTTAGCTGACAGGAGAGAGGAAAGACTGTTAAGGTGGGAAATAGCAAAAATGGAGTTGGAAGAAAGGAGGGAGGGGAGGAGGTTGGAACATGAGTCCAAGCTGGAGATGGAAAGGAAAAGGATGGAACACGAGTTCAAGCTACGAGAACTCGACTTCCAGGCCCATAACATCACTCCGAAAGGTGTCGAGTCAAAGGAATTTGCCAGGGAGCCCAGACCCCATTTACCCAAGGACGTAGTCACCAGTTATACCGCTGGAGATGACATAGCCAAGTGGCTGGCAGCCTATGAGGTCTCCTTAAGAGCCCATGGGATCCATGAGAAGCATTGGGGTGGTGGATTATACCGGTACATGCCTCCAACAGGTAGGGATGCCCTATTGGCCCT
The DNA here is from genome assembly GCF_964261635.1 of Lissotriton helveticus. NCBI lineage: Eukaryota > Metazoa > Chordata > Amphibia > Caudata > Salamandridae > Lissotriton > Lissotriton helveticus. The sequence goes on from NC_136072.1 coordinate 565,073,420, forward strand.
AGACCGGGAGGAACAGGTTAATTACCCCGCCATGAAGGTGGCGCTCATCCGGAAGTTTGGGTTGACCCCCGAGAAATACCGGCAAAGGTTTAGGGGCAGCCACAAGCTGAGCTCACAGAATTGGGTTGACTTCCTGGATTTTGCCAAGAAAGCCCTGGATGGGTGGGTCCAAGGTAATGAGGTGGAGGACTATCGAGGGTTGTACGACCTGATACTCAAGGAACATCTACTCGAGAAATGTCTTCCCGAGCTGAGGCAACACCTGGTAGACAGCAAACTTACTTGCCCCCGTAAGCTTGCTGAGGAGGCGGACATTTGGGCAAGTACCCTAGTGTCCACGAAGGGGACGGGAGGAGATTCTCAGAAGCCCGGACAGGGCGCTCCCCAGAAGAAAGAGGGGGGAGATAACAAGAAGCAGGAGTTCTCCAGAGGCCCCCAAAATACCTTTAAGGGGAGAAGTTTCTTCTCCACTTCTAAGGCTAACCCGCAGAAGAACCCTAATCCTGGCCAGAGTCAGCAGCCAAGGGTTATCCATTGCTATGAGTGCGGTGGTATTGGACATTATAAGGGAGACGTGAAATGCCCAAAGAGACCACCCCCTCCCACTGGAGGAAAGGCCCCGGGAGTCGCTAGTGTAGCGCTCGGGGGGGAGATGCCCTTAGTTAAGGGGTGGGAGTGGGCGGGTGTCACCTTAGTGTCCCTGGGTGATCGGGAGATGGTTCCAAAGATCCAGGTGCCCTCAAATACTACCAAGTATGGGCAATGGGTCACCATCAATGGCCATAGAGGGGAAGCTCTGAGAGATACAGGAGCCAGTATGACTATGGTAAGGAGTCATCTGGTGTCCTCAGAGCAGGTGATTCCAGGCGTACTTCATCCAGCCGCGATGGCTGACGGCAGAATGGGCCACTATCCCGTGGCCAAGGTTCCCTTTGAGTGGGGAGGGGTTGCAGGTTCACTTCGAGTTGCCGTAAGCCCCGCCGTGCCAGTCGATTGTCTGCTGGGAAATGATATGGAGCACAATGCTTGGAAGGAGGTGGAATACCGGACTCATACTGGGATGCTGGGTACACCTGATTGGGCCTGTGTGAGTACCAGGTCTGCGGCTGCTCGGGAGGAGAAGTCGCGTTGGTTGGAGCCTGGAACAATGGCCCACCCAGCTGCTGATGAGGGAACATTTCGAGGACAGGAGGAGCCTGCCTCGATGTCCATGCCCCGTGAGACGGATAGGCCACCTGTGGAGGTGGACCCGGAGTCCGCGGAGGAGGACATGGTTCCGTTGGAGGACTTGCCTATCCCCGCTGAGTGGCGAGTGGAAGGAGGACCATCCAGGGAGGATCACTTGCAGCACTTGCAAGCCGTTCTCCAGACCCTGGAACGGGCTGGCTTGACGATCAAGGCCAGCAAATGTCAGATTGGACAGGGGTCGGTAGTGTACTTAGGACACTTGGTGGGCCGGGGAACGGTGCAGCCCCTTCAGGCGAAGATTGAGGCAATCATGGCCTGGAAACCCCACAAGACCCAGACTGAGGTCCCAGCCTTCCTGGGCCTCACAGGTTACTACAGACGATTCGTGAAGGGGTATGGCACTATCGTGGCACCCCTTACAGAACTCACGGCCAAAAAGCAACCCAGGAGAGTCATTTGGACGGAGGCTTGCCAGCGAGCCTTCGACACTCTGAAACAAGCATTGTGTAAAGCTCCAGTCTTGAAGGCTCCAGATTTTTCAAAAGAGTTCATTGTCCAGACAGATGCATCCGACATTGGCATTGGGGCGGTGCTATCGCAACTCAATGAAGAGGGTCTGGATCAGCCCGTGGTCTTTCTGTCACGAAGACTGCTTCCCCGGGAACAGAGGTGGAGTACCATCGAGCGGGAAGCCTTTGCGGTGGTCTGGGCACTGAAGAAGCTGCGACCATATTTGTTTGGTTCACACTTCCTTGTTCAGACAGACCACCGACCCCTTCGATGGCTCATGCAAATGAAGGGGGAGAATCCCAAACTGTTGAGGTGGTCTATCTCCCTACAGGGAATGGACTTTCGGGTGGAACACCGGCCCGGAGTTGACCACGCCAATGCAGACGGTCTCTCCAGGTATTTCCGCCTTAGTGTTGAGGACTCCCAAGGGGTTGGGTAGCTCTCCCCACTTTCAGCTGGGGGGGACGCGTGTTAGACCCGTCTGCTTCTGAGAGTCCCCTCACCACTATGATTTCTTTTGTTCCCCTGTACCTCCGAAAAAGTGTCGCTTTTTATTTGTCTACCAGGACTTTTTATGTGTTGTCTCATGGGGTTAGATGTTCCTTGACGCCCAGTTGCTCACAAGGTTTGTGGCACCTATTTACAAGGCGCCTGGCCCAAACCTGTGGCATTACAAACTGGGGTTGTCAACCTGTATAAATGAACTTAAAATGGTGGACACCCTTTTTCCTCATGTGAAGTGACTCCCCTTGGAGCCTTCATGAACCCTGGCCTTTTGAGGTTTTGGCGCCCTTTGTTTGGCGCGCATTTCTGACAGGAATTCCTTTATTTTCCTCAGGTACACAAAATGGCTGCTCTAGAACCCCAGTACGGTGGCTGTGAGTGTCCTAAATACCCCTCAAGAGTGCCATGTCATTGTCACAGTCATAGAAGATTCTAGAACCTTCTGGCTCGTGCCAGTACCCCAGGGCACTGGCTATATAAGGCCCAGTCCCTGGCGGCCATTTTAGATTAGATGAGATTCGACTAGAGAAGAGGAGATTAAGAGATTCCAGACTTGATACCAGATTGACACCTGCCCTGTTGACCCCTGAGGTGGCTGGTAGCGCAGGCAGTAGAGCAGCAAAGGGTTGCTGGCGTTGTGTCTGACTGGCGTTCCAGTCAGCTACGTGAGAAGTGATCTAGCGCCTACAGCGCCTGCCCAGCGAGTGCCTCCTTGCCCCCAAAGACTGTGGCCAGATTTGTGTGCCTCTCCGCCCCCCCCCCCGGTGGTGAACTGTGGTCGATTTATCGAGTCGCGAGGCGAGAGCAAGTTCGCCGCGACCGCGATCGTCAGTTGTGCCCCCTTCGCGACAGGTGCCTCTAGAGGGGAGCTCGGACGTCTCCGAGCCCCACCAGCGTAGAGCGCTTCCTGCGCAGATTGAAGGTGAGGTGGTGCGCCGGGGCGGGGAAAGGCCGGCCTTCGTTGGGCGGGACTAGCGTCTTTTGCCACTCTCCAGTGACCCGGGAGCTGTAGCTGTGGGCGGGAACCACCCTGAATGCGGAAGTCGGAGGGAGGTCCGTGGAGCCCCTGAGAGCCCCGTCGCTAACGAGAGGAGTGCTGTGCCCGACTGAATCGTATCTTGACTGCAACCGAAGTGAGGTGGGCCCGTTTCCTCGTAGTGAATGCAGCGTTGTGAAGGAACTGTGAACCGGCATTTACTTGACTGTGCGCGAAGGTTGTATGACCTCTCCGGCAGCCCGTTCGTCAGTCTAATGACTTTGAACTGGTGCCGCCTGTGCTCAAGTGGTGCTAAAGCCCGTAGGCGCGCATAGACTTCACCGGCAAAGCAGAGATCCTATCCCGGTGACCGCCGAGTGCAAATGATGTATTTACTGTGTTTCCTTGCCTTCTAGATATACGTGCATACGCCTTGAGTGATTATTAAAGAGTCCCAAACCTTATTTTGTGCTCAGAGAAGCCGTATACCTGGTAATTGAATACAGCATAAACTGTAAGAGTTATCTTTCCCATTTGAAACGTATTGCAGATGTAATGATTCGAAAGTATTTAATTGGTGGCAGCGATACCAGAAGAAACACGTGGTTGTTTATTTAAATGAACCAATATTTATTCTGATATTTATTCTGATATTTATTTTGATATTTATTCTGATATTTATTCTGATATTTAAAGTGATATTTATTGTGATACTCATTCCTGAAGTTATTCTATTTATTAATCCTATTTATTACCAGAACTGTATGACCAAAAGAAATGTATATGTGCTTTCCCAGTCAACCCTATTTACAACAAAGAACTTTTATATAAAGGAATCGTATTTTTCTACAGCAGTGGTGTGGTGTCCTTCTTCTTGGTGTGGATGTACAAGGAGTTATTATTGGGTCAGAGCCGGCTTAACACTACAGCCTTCACTTGCCTTGTCACTTGAGCCAAGCTACCCCCTTTGTGCTGGGCTTGCCCATCGCAGGTCCAACAGATACTAATAGAAGTCAATCCATTTGAAGATTGTTGAGAGTTTAAGCCAACTTCATAGCGTTAAATGTTCTCAAAATGATGAAATGAGGAGCTGGTAACATTGAGGTGAGATCAAAAGGGTTCTTTACATCGTCCCCATTGTAAAGATCACAGTAATCCAGTTAAATATAAATCCAAAGGTTTATTAAAGTTGATCCCTAACACCTCAGCCTGTCATCTTAGCTGTAGTCCATCCAACTGCTTTCTTGAATCTAAACATTCTCCAAGATGCAGTTTTCAGAACAGTCCTATGTCATTTAGAATATGGCAAGTATAACATTCTACATGAAAACTAACATAGACCTAAATTACAATGTTAAGCATATTGCACTTCAAGATACCCTCAAGGGTGACAGTGCGCTTTACAAATACACCTCACATAAAATAACACCTTCAGGCATCAGTTAGATGGACAGGTAGAGCAGGGTGGTGTAAGAAAGAAGCATAAGGAGCCCTTGGTATGCAGCAACCCTGGTATTCAGCAGCAATGCCAAACACAGACTTCAAAGAAAAACTTGACACCAGGGTCACTTGTTTTCAAGGTGAATCACTGACTACATTCCCCTTCAACCCCAATACAGCACCATACCCTTGTCACACTGTTCTGTACTATTGCGGTACTGCAACATAGCTGCCCATACATATCAATCAGACAACCACACAACCACAATGCTTCATAAATACTCTCCGACATTGCAAATTTCCTCCCCCTGACATTGGGATAGGGCCAACCCTGTTGAATGAGCATCCGGAGAAAGCAGACAGCCTGAGAGAGCGAAAGCAGGACCGACATGTGCTACACTGGGTTTCCTGGTCTCTCTTCACAAATCATCAATGAGAACTGCGAAAGGCTGTGTACATCTGTGCATTAGTCGAAGTTGGGCTACAACTACCTTGCCATGAGCATCAGGCTGGACTGCAACAGCCTCACTGAGTGCATTAATCTGAGTTGGGCTGCAACTGCTTTTCTGTGTTCATCGTTTCGAGTTGGGCTCCACCTGCCTTGCTGTGTGCCTTAGCTAGGGTTGGCCAGGGTGGAGCTGCAGACACTTGGCAGTGTTCATAAGCACAGTTTGAGCTGTGACTGCCTTGCTGTAGTTTCACACCAGCCGAGAAGGGATGTATGTCATTTCAACGCATGCTATTACAACGCATGCCTTTACGACGCAAGTTTTACAACGCAAGTTGTTACAACGACTTGCGTTGGGGGGCGCTGTATAGTGAATAGTTTAATTTACTATTCCAACTCCAGTCCCCGTGGATAGTAGGGAAGGTGTTGGATAGTAAATTAAAACTATTCCCTATCCTAGAGCGCCCCCAGCGCAATTCGTTGTAAAAGTTGCGTTGTAATGGTTGCGTCGTAAAGGCACCTCGTTGTAAAAGTTGCGTTGTAAACGCTGTTCCCCGCCGAGAAGCCAGTTGCCACACACAAGGCCAAACCATCAGATCCTGCAGAGCAACATCCGTCTGTCCTGGGTGGCCATGGATGCCGAAGACACAGGTTGCACCCATCCTCCTTATGTGATGACCACAGGGACAGCACACGAGTACTGCACACCTCCGCCTACAGTTGAAATAGTCGCTACAATATGCTACAGTACCATCAAGAATTGAAGACTGTGTCCAGCCCACTACAACAACGGGTGTAAAAACTAAATTGAACTGGGTTCGTATTTGTCTTGAGGGAAAAGCAGTCTACACCTAAGCTTAATACATGCTTTTGACACAGCTTACTGTTGGACTCCCTAAATAGGGTTGCCCGGGTAGGAGAAAGCACAGAGAAGAGGGAGGGTGTAGTGCCCACAGGAGAGAGGTGATCATGCCTATCACCCCATCTTAAGAACTGAATTGTTTAGTATTTAGTACTGTTGTGTGACAACCATCATATGCTAGCTCATATTTGGTTATTAAAGTGCTGACAACTGGGGATCATCCCTCTGAACCATGAATGAAAACAGGTGAAATCCACCCTGAAAAAGGTAAAGTGCGTATCCATTATCTCACGAAACAGTCTACATGCCATCACAGTAAAAAAAAAACTCCAGTCAACCCCATTTCTCACAAATTTCTAACTTCTGATCTGCCTCACCAAACGTGCAAGGAGCGCTGCATAGAAAGTGAAACCCTTATTGTTTCCTATTTTGATAAATCCTCAATGATTCATTAAGGATCCTGGTTTATCTTGATTGTTTAGTAACAATTTTCTAAACTACAGATATTTCCAAAGGCATCTCTGAAGGGCAGATTAAATTCTGTCTACAGCTCGCTGATTTAATATTGTCTCCTTGAAGATGGTCAAAGGATCTCACACCCCTATCATGCCCGACCCTGTTCGTCCATTAATCCAACTCGGATGAATTGATTGCCACAATACAGGTTCAGCACGTGCAGATTGGAAATATTATCACGATCTGTCAGATTACAGAGCCCCTTAACATAGCTATCCAACGGCCCGTCTTTAAACGCCCTTGGCGTAAAATGAGGTTGGAGGACTTTCATAATTTCCTCGCTGCCAACCCTTTGGGACCGCTGCTGAACTTTGAGTCAGATTATGGCCTAATTTGTGATTGGATTACCCAAGGGCTAGATTCCCTTATTCCAGCAAAATGGTTCAAGGGAAGAGCTTCTACTACGAGTCCTTGGTACAACGACTCTCTGACCATCTTAAGGAAGGCTTGTAAAAGAGCAGATCGTGAATGGAGAAAGGATTATGATCCAAAGAAAAAAGTATGCTACCTCACCAAGATCAAACATTATCATAGAACTATCTGTAAAATCGTGCATCTTATTTTGCAAACAAAATTGAGATTAGCTCTAATCCAGCCAAATGTATGTTTAAGATCCTCAAAGATCTCAGGACTAGGAAAGCCACAGTGCCCGCCATTTCATCCGCACAGCAGTGTGAGGATCTAGCTACTTTTTTTGTGGAGAAAGTCTGTGCTATCTATAAGTCTTTTCCACAAGCGACTACTCCTTTTACCATTTAATCTCCTAGAATCGAGTCACGGCCGACTCTGGCAGCCATTCCTTGTATTTCACAGTATTAGCTTACTCGGTTGAGTAGGAAAATTAAATCTGGCTCCCCATCTGATCCTTTGAAACGGGCCCAGTTTAGGTAGTCACTCTCCCTATTTTTGGGCCCGCTATGTCAAGTAGTTAACTCCTCCTTCTCTACAGCAACCATTCCAGCGCTGTGGAAACATGCTTGGGTGTCCCCCGTTCTCAAGAAACCATCTCTTGACCCGGCCAAGCTTGAAAACTTCAGACCTATATCTCTTCTTCCCTGGGTGGCCAAGATAGCAGAGGCGCATGTTAATAACGCACTCACACTGTTTTGGCACTCCAACAACATCTTGGATCCATCGCAAAACGGATTCCGCCCTGGCCATAGTACTGAGATGGCTCTCCTGGCCACGACTGAATATCTGCGGACCATTCTCGATTCCGGTCAGACGGCGGCACTGATCCTGTTGGATCTTAGTGCTGCCTTCGACATGGTTTTGCATGGTATCCTGTTACAGCGACTGGAGGAGGCAGGGTGACTGGTTTGGCTCTGGAATGGTTCAGATCTTTTCTGACCGAAAGATCTTTCAGAGTGTCCGCCCCCCCTGTTTCTCTCTCAGGCGCATTCTATCAACCAGGGGGTGCCCCAGGGCTCGGCTTTGAGTCCCTCATTATTTAATTTGTACGTTCAGCCTTTGGCAGCGGTCGCCAGGCAGTGGGGCTCTACTACGGTCTTGTATGTGGACGACACGCAGCTTGTGGTGACCTTGGCTGAAGGCTCCTCTCCGAATGCCTCCAGGTTTAGAGACGGGCTGGCGGCAGTGGCGGAATGGATGGCTACCAACTGATTGCAACTGAATGCCAACAAAACCGAGGTCTTGCTGGTCGGGAAGAACGCGAGATTGTGGAGTGAGCACTGGTGGCTGAGTGCACTGGGTAAGACTCCTAACTCAAAGGAAGTGGTAAAAAATTTGGGGATATGGATAGACTCCTCTCTCAGTTTCCAGGTCCATACCAGAAAAGTTGCAGGTACGTGCTTCGACCTTCTGCAGGGTCTGAAGCCCCTTTTGAAGTTCTTTGAACCTCCGATACGCTAGTTGATCGTTCAATCGACTGGTCTATTTTGTCTGGATTATGCCAGTTCCCTCCTGTTGGGGGCAAACAGAGCCGAGATAGTCCGGCTGCAGCATGTTCAAAAAGCTGCTGCCAGAACCTTGGTGGGTCTCCCGTGGTTCTGCTCTGCTGCCGACGTCATTCGGAGACTTCACTGGCTCCCTATGGAAAAGGTAGACAAGAAAATGTTCCTTTCTGTGCTATTAGGCTTTAAAAGAGTGACCTGAGGGTCTACATAGAGATCATGGATAGCATTTCATACCATAATTCAGACACGTATATATGATATGCCACAACACAAGTAATTACTATTTAGTTCTCAGTTTTTATTTTCATTTTGAAGCTTTTCTTTTTTTAGAAAATTAGAATTAAAAGCATAAACTCATAACACATTCAAATGGTATCGTGAGAGGGACTCAATGCTCTGGTACATCAAACAAGACCTATCTAACAATTCCAAGTATGGTAACTAATTCAGAGACATTGGTGCAGATGTTATTCACAATATTTCACACAAAATTACAATTTGACGTGCAATCCCCAAATTTATAATTAATTAAAACAAGATACGTAAAAAAATCCTTTAGACACATATAATTCCAAAATAGTGATAAATTAAAACATAATACGTAAACAGTCCTTTAGTCGACGCGTTTCGGTGTTTGTGTGGTAATATTACACCTTCCTCAGGACGGACGTGGTTAAAAACAAGTTTATTCTTCTTTCTAAAAGGAGGGAATATGTATAATTAGTTTGAGTTTATTAATGAGAATTTATAGTATTACCGGTTGCGTGCTGCTTGTGTCAAAACATGTTACTCAATAAGAGTAAAGAAATATCTTTAGCTATCTAACTTTGCTTACATTGATTTAGTTAGCTGTTGGTCCCTCTTGTGACTTAGGGTCAGGCACAAATCGCTGTTAAAAAAGGGGGAGTCACTTTATTCTTTGCTCCAGCGGAATCTATAATTAAAAGAATTCCACGTTGTTTTCACTGATTTAAGTTCGCTCGTGATGTCCAATATCGAGTCAATTTTAACTTCCAACTTACTTAAAAGCAGGGAGATTCAAATTTTTCGGTGTCTAAATTGTTGCTGCGTCTTTGAATCTGCGCAGAACAGCTGATCCTGTTAATACACCTTGCACCTATATAAATGGGTCAAATATTATTGTCAAAGATATGTGGTCGGAACCTCTCTACAGTTCACGTCAGATGTAATTACTTCACTCGACACCTACCTATTGGTTGAAGGTGTATAGCTTCCTCCAGTAGATTTTCTTCTCTTGTGGAGTTGCTAGTTTTTAATTCGATATCACGCTTTCTTTGTATTGCGTCCTAGATAATGAAATTTAACTTATTAGGTGTGAAAAACTAATAAGAATACTTTCTTTATACAGTGCCATCCTTAACCTATCAATGGCGCCCCCTACCGTAATCGCCCTGGATTGTCAAGATAATATGCGGTGCTCTTATATTTAGTAGAGGTTTGGTTAGGGCGATACACCCTCTCTTTTGCTTTAATTAATATTGTGGATCGCGCTGCCAGACTATTGTCCCCAACTGAACTATCGCGTGTTGATAGTTCAAGTGCCGATCAACATTTTTCAGACAAACATTATTGCTGAATTCGTTTAAACAATTTATTAGGCTATGTACATGGGCCTGCACTGTGTAGCCGCGGCCAAGATCTAATTGACATTTTGGTAAGTGCCGGCAACCCCCGTCTTCTATTCTGTTATGCTGCAAGGCTCCAGCATTAATGCTCTTTAAAGTATTTAGGTAAAGCGGTGCCCTGGTCGATAAGCGCCCGCCTCCTGGTGCTATAATTATTTATCTGACCCCGGCTTACCGTATTATCGTGGACCGCTGTTGTTCGACACCTTCCTTCTCCCTGCACTCGGAAACAAAATGTGGTCTGGCGGAACCGTATATATACCGCTCGGGTCTTTGAACAATTATTCAATTGCGGTATTCGTGGAAGATATCATTTCCACCTGTCTCTTACGCGATACACCATTTTTGTAGTTTTTTAATGCCGGACATCGGCCCGTCGCATATTCTGAACCTGCGCGTCATCTTGGTAGTTTTTTAACACGGGCAGGTTTACACGAGTATGGATTTTGTTAATTAAGGTCAAATTGCGCCTACACGTGTTTACTTTATAATTTTTGAACCCCACAGAATTAGAGGCAACGCGCATATTTAATTGTATGCACGAAAGATCCTTCTTTAGTTACTGATATTTTTTCTTGATCTGTGTAATTAGTTAAATTACCCACTATCTGTTGTGCGGCACACCATTATTGTAGTTTTTGTAGTTTTGACGCCTGACGTCAACCCGTCACATATTAAAAACCTGTGCGCCATCTTGGTAGTTTTTTAGCACGGGCTGGTTCACACTACACTAGATTTTATTAATTAAGATCAAACTACACTTGATGGAAAAGCACATCCAATTCAAGAAGTTGTGTTTTTCTTTTAAGATTCTGAAGTTCGCTAGGCCTAGCCTGCTGGATAATTTGCTTACCCCCCTATGTTCCCACTCGCCACTTGCGCCCCGCGGGGCAGCAACTGGTCAGTGTTCCCCGGGTGAAGCGCTGTCACGCGGGGGACGTTCTTTTCGCTGCCTGGCGGCAAAGTTATGGAACTCCTTGCCTGTGCAGATACGCAGTATGGAATGTCTGCTCGCTTTTAGGAAAGCCAATAAAACCTTTCTCTTTCCCTTAATTTAGCCTTTGTGGTCTTCTTTTGAGGCTATTCTGCTGAGATGTCTGGCCCGCCTTACTGATGCTGAAAGCGCTGGGACACCCCTTTTCTGGGGCAGCTGTGCGCTATACAAGAATGGGTAACATAGCATAACATCAAAGCTCTTTAAAGTGGAGGCTTTGGAAAGTTGACTCTTATCTAGTTGAAACTCATCATCACATTCATTATTCTAAGTGAAACTAGTACCTTTTTTTTAAAGTAGTCGTATATTATGTGAGTTGCTTGCAAAGTTGGGAATGAACTTTGTATAATATTCTGACATGCCCAGGAATTTCACAACTTCATCTTTGTTCTTGGGAGTGGCCATGTCATTGATCATGTCTACTAGTTCTTTCTTCAGTTTTATGCCAGAACCAGTAATAGTATGACCTAGATAGTCAATGCTAGATATGTTGAACTTGCATTTCTTCCCTTTGAGAGTTAAACCACTTTCTTTAATTTTATTTAGTATAATTCTGACTCTATTATTGTGTTCTGCTTCGGTACTTCCAAAAATGAGTATATCATCTTGATATATCTTTATCTCTTCACAATCTATAAAGTCATGTTCCATCATCCTCTGAAAGACTGCTGCAGCTGTTATTAATCCAAAAGGCATTCTCAAAATGGGTAAGTGCCAAAGGGTGTTATAAATGCTGTAAGGTCTTAAGAGGTATCATGTAATTTTATTTGGTGATATGCTGAGGCTAAGTCTATTGAAGAGAATAATTTGGCTTTCCAATAGTGATAACATTTCTGCAATACTAGGTAAGGGAAAATGATCCACGACTACACACTTATTGAGTTCTCTTAAATCAATGCAGAGTCTGGACTCACCATTGGCTTTGAGTGCCATTACAATAGGAGCCAACCATTCTGTGGCTTCCACTTCAGCAATGATACCATTCTTCAAAAGTTTATAAAGTTCAACCTTCATTTTTTCCTTGACCTTGATAGCAACACCTCTAACCTTACTAACGATTGGTATAGAATTTTCTTTCAATAACATCTTATGTGAATACCCTTTCAAACAATCTAACTGTTCCCTGAATACTGCTGGGAATGCCCTCTCAAATGAAGACACAGATGCTTGTAGTAATGTACTTTGATCACTTACAGCAGTAGTAACATGGCTCAACTGATCACAGGTTGCTACCTTTTGTTTTTAATTTTGTTGATGAAGTTTCAGTAGGATCCAGAATCACCTTGAGATCTTTCTGAAGAGCCCAACTTACCAGAGAATCACCTCTTTCTGAAACGTAAATCTTATCTGTGGTTGAATTGAATTTGAAAGAAATATTACCATTAAAGAATCCAGACAGTTTATTAGGTTCACCTCCGTAACCTCTAGCTTTGATGTCTGGTTTGAGTAAATCCACGTTGTTGAATAAGAACTCATCATAAACCATTTTTGGAATTAGTGTTACCTTTGCACCAGTATTGAACAACATTTCTATAGGTACATTTTCAATTAACACAACATCAATAGGACCAACTTTGTTTCCATCAATAATTGACATAATAATGTCTTCAACTTCACACTCATCATCACAAGAGATCTCTTAAACGTTCTTCTTAAAGGTACCAGTGTGACAACACTTCGAATTGTGACCCTTTTTTTTTACACTTTTTACATATGGCTCTCCACCCAATACAGTCTTTAAAATTTTCTGTATGGCCATACTCACTACATCTATAACAAGTACCTTGGAATTTTCTTTGAGCAGAAACGTTTTTTAAATTATCACTACCATTGTGTTCATCTTTATACTTATTAAACTTTTTGTTTAATTTCTTTTTTGTTCTGTTGAGAAGATAAAACATTACTAACGTAAATTGATCCCTCAACCTCTCTTCATAATTAGACCCAAAATTACAAGTTGATGCTAGTTTTCTCAATTCAGTAATGCATTCCTCTGCATTTTCACCAGTCCTTTGCATGTGCCTGCCAAAGTTATGTCTTTCTAAAACAGTTGAAACTTTTGGTAGGAAATGAAGATCTAATGTGTTTAGACACATTCCATAATCATTGAGATTGTCAGCATGTTGAGGGGTTAAATCAGGAAGATGTTGAAATATTTCCTGATCTTCAGAGCCTAGACAATGTAAAAGAAGAGACATTTTTCTTTCCGCACTGAGAGAGACACCACATACTCTTGAATAGTGTGGAAACACAATTTTCCGCAGGAGTAGACAAGAAAAATGGAGGAGGCGGTACATTTTGCATGGCTAAGGCAAAATTAGTAAGAACTATATTGAAACGCCTGTAATAAAAGAGTATATGTTAGGTAAAATGAAAGAGATAATAATTAAAAATGTATAATATTCAATGTGAAGATAGGCAAAGTATATAGTGAGCCGATCACTGAAGAACACAACAAAATGGAATGTTTCCCACAAGGTATTTTACTTTGAATTAGAATGATGTTGAAGCTTCCTTTGGTGAATATAATTGAAAAGAATCTTCTTTATTGGTTCATGTTGGAACAAAGGTGAAAGAAGAACTTTGAAATTCACTCCCAGAAATTTACAGAACACTCCTCTAAAACAAGAAACAATGAAAATTCAAATTTTAGAACCATTCACAATGTATTCTGAGAAGGAGTCAAGTTTGTGTTCTAGTCTTTCAATGATGCAAACAGGAAACCAAATTGATGCTCTAGTGTGTCAACAGGAAGCAACATATATGTTGAACAGGAAGAGAAGTTAGTGTTACAGTTTACCAACAGGAAGTAGAATTTACTTTAACCAGGAAGTAAGGTTAGGGCTCCAGCGTTCCTTGTATGTGAGAACGACCTAAACATGAGGGAGAGAAATAATGGTCGTGTGTGACGGAGTATTGCGCAGAGAATACTAGGTAAGTTGAAAAACAACTATATTGATGGCAGTTATTCGAGAGCGTATGCAAGTAAACTTCAGTTAAACATGAAAACTTTGATTAAAGTGACATTTTCTCCTTTTAAAGAGGAACGAGTCAAAACACTGGTTTATCTCTCCTTTTTTAAGTAGAGCAGGTCATACAACTCACGAGTCAAAACAGTTTTCTCTCTCCTTTTTTAGTAGAGCAGGTCACACAACTCTTCCAAATCGTAAAAAAGTCTTTTCTACAGTTTACTGCTCTTCGGTAATAATGGCACAAAGCAAAATAGATTTGGTGTGAATATAACAAACTAAGGTTCCTTCTCCAACTTCAGAAAAGATAGAGAGAAGTGTGTACAGGATGCATTCAACAGAAGTGCATCCAACAGACACAAAGAAATTCTCTCTTCTTGTAAGTAACAGAAAAGATGATCCAGAAGAAAAATTGCGTATTAAAATGCTCAAATCAAAATAGATATATATGATACTAATAGAAGTCAATCCATTTGAAGATTGTTGAGAGTTTAAGCCAACTTCATAGCGTTAAATGTTCTCAAAATGATGAAATGAGGAGCTGGTAACATTGAGGTGAGATCAAAAGGGTTCTTTACATCGTCCCCATTGTAAAGATCACGGTAATCCAGTTAAATATAAATCCAAAGGTTTACTAAAGTTGATCCCTAACACCTCAGCCTGTCATCTTAGCTGTAGTCCATCCAACTGCTTTCTTGAATCTAAACATTCTCCAAGATGCAGTTTTCAGAACGGTCCTATGTCATTTAGAATATGGCAAGTATAACATTCTACATGAAAACTAACATAGACCTGAATTACAATGTTAAGCATATTGCACTTCAAGATACCCTCAAGGGTGACAGTGCGCTTTACAAATACACCTCACATAAAATAACACCTTCAGGCATCAGTTAGATGGACAGGTAGAGCAGGGTGGTGTAAGAAAGAAGCATAAGGAGCCCTTGGTATGCAGCAACCCTGGTATTCAGCAGCAATGCCAAACACAGACTTCAAAGAAAAACTTGACACCAGGGTCACTTGTTTTCAAGGTGAATCACTGACTACATTCCCCTTCAACCCCAATACAGCACCATACCCTTGTCACACTGTTCTGTACTATTGCGGTACTGCAACATAGCTGCCCATACATATCAATCAGACAACCACACAACCGCAATGCTTCATAAATACTCTCTGACATTGCAAATTTCCTCCCCCTGACATTGGGATAGGGCCAACCCTGTTGAATGAGCATCCGGAGAAAGCAGACAGCCTGAGAGAGCGAAAGCAGGACCGACATGTGCTACACTGGGTTTCCTGGTCTCTCTTCACAAATCATCAATGAGAACTGCGAAATGCTGTGTACATCTGTGCATTAGTCGAAGTTGGGCTACAACTACCTTGCCATGAGCATCAGGCTGGACTGCAACAGCCTCACTGAGTGCATTAATCTGAGTTGGGCTGCAACTGCTTTTCTGTGTTCATCGTTTCGAGTTGGGCTCCACCTGCCTTGCTGTGTGCCTTAGCTAGGGTTGGCCAGGGTGGAGCTGCAGACACTTGGCAGTGTTCATAAGCACAGTTTGAGCTGTGACTGCCTTGCTGTAGTTTCACACCAGCCGAGAAGGGATGTATGTCGTTTCAACGCATGCTATTACAACGCATGCCTTTACGACGCAAGTTTTACAACGCAAGTCGTTACAACGACTTGCGTTGGGGGGCGCTGGATAGTGAATAGTTTAATTTACTATTCCAACTCCAGTCCCCGTGGATAGTAGGGAAGGTGTTGGATAGTAAATTAAAACTATTCCCTATCCTAGAGCGCCCCCCAGTGCAATTCGTTGTAAAAGTTGCGTTGTAATGGTTGCGTCCTAAAGGCACCTCGTTGTAAAAGTTGCGTTGTAAACGCTGTTCCCCGCCAAGAAGCCAGTTGCCACACACAAGGCCAAACCATCAGATCCTGCAGAGCAACATCCGTCTGTCCTGGGTGGCCATGGATGCCGAAGACACAGGTTGCACCCATCCTCCTTATGTGATGACCACAGGGACAACACACGAGTACTGCACACCTCTGCCTACAGTTGAAATAGTCGCTACAATATGCTACAGTACCATCAAGAATTGAAGACTGTGTCCAGCCCACTACAACAACAGGTGTAAAAACTAAATTGAACTGGGTTCGTATTTGTCTTGAGGGAAAAGCAGTCTACACCTAAGCCTAATACATGCTTTTGACACAGCTTACTGTTGGACTCCCTTCTGATCTGCCTCACCAAACGTGTAAGGAGCGCTGCATAGAAAGTGGAACCCTTATTGTTTCTTATTTTGATAAATCCTCAATGACTCATTAAGGATCCTCGTTCATCTTGATTGTTTAGTAACAATTTTCTAAACTGCAGATATTTTCAAAGGCATCTCTGAAGGGCAGATTAAATTCTGTCTACAGCTCGCTGATTTAATATTGTCTCCTTGAAGATAGTCTAAAGGATCTCACCCCTATCATGCCGGACCCTGTTCGTTCATTAATCCAACTCTTATTAATTGATTTCCACAATAAGGTTCAGCTCCTGGAGATTGGAAAAGGTATCACGAGACAATGAGGCAGAACAACATGCGTTTCTCTTTAATGTGTGTCCTGGCAACAATGAGAGGTGGCATCATAAAGGCAATGATGTCACTGGTGGTACCTAGGAGTCTGTGCTGGAACTATCGCCCTCTCTTGTCGCTGCTCCTGGCAACAGATAAGTGCTCTCGCTCTGTTCTCATCCCTATGTCTCCTTACCTCATGATTATTATCATTGTTAATTTACCAACTTAAAAATGTATCCATTTCTCTTTGATTCTCACACTTGATCTTGCATCCACGTTTTACTGCTGCACTGTTTCTTATTGTATTGCACTCACTACACATGTACACCAGCGCAGACTCAGGCGAACGTCCCGTGGCTTCTCCTTTTTTTCACCTTTCCCATTTTTTTTTGTTTATTTAACCAAGCAGCCAGTCCTCAGCGCCGAGCACCGCCTCTTTCAATCAGCGATTGCGGCTCGCTCCTCAGCCTCAACCCAATGGTGGCGAGTTGAACCGGCAGCTTTTTCCTTCTTTGAGCCCTGACGACGCCTTCATTCCACCTTGCGGGTGCCACGCGCTCCTAACAGTGGCCGATGCTTAATTCGGCCTCTGGTGCCAGTGCACCCAAAGCGGCCCCTCTGAGCAGCCGTATCCACCTCTTCCCAGACGTCAATGAAGCAAGGTAAGGCGGCCATTTTGTTACAATGTTTCCAGACAACCGCTTTCTCTCAGTCATTACTTTGTAGTCTGGCAGCAAACATACCAGTCATAGCCTTATCGTGCTTAATCGCTGCCAATTATTCTACCTGCTTCCATGATACAGGGCGAGCGAGACTCTTCAGCTAGAGAGTCTGAGAGGCCTTGTATTTTTTTTAAAAGGGTTGGTGTATTATTTACTCCTCTTTATAACTTCAAACAATTGGCCACACAGTGTAAACACCTTGACCCTACAGAATATCTTGTCATGCTGGTTTCAGAGAGTGTAAATAATGATGACACCTCTTTTTCTTCTTCCTGGGTCTATCAGCTCCAGCTATAAAAAAAGCGACTGACGAGTCAAGGCCAATCCGATCCGCCTGACATTTGATGAGGTAAGGCTCTGAAACAATGGTCCTCTATACGGTGTTCTTCTTTCCGTAGCACCTCCTACGTCATTGCAACATGATTACTCTCTCGTGGTCATCACAAAGCTCTGTACAAGCAGGAGCACCTACCTTTGCCTTTCACAGGCTAACAGCGATGTATCCCACCAGCTCTCCCTGCCTGAATAGATCACAGCATGGTATCATGATTGATTCCCAAAGCCCCAGAGGGACAACTTGGGGAGGAAGAAGTGGATGATTCTGATGATCATGAGGACAACCCCTCTGACATTTTGCTCTTGAACGATTGCTGTGCCCGCTGAATACCTTAGATCCTTCCATAGCCATAGCAGTACCTACCACCTGACAGCCCACTATCCTGAATTTGTGATGGATGCCCATATTCGACCCTTTGGGATTAAGGCACTCAAACTCCAGATAATGGCATCCTTTTCCAATGTAGTGGAGCTTCTGGCCTTCCTTCAATGCCATGGCCACCACCCCTGTAAAGGAGACTATCAGCCCTTAAACACGTACTGCCAAGACCTTGTGTGAAACACTTCAGGTCCAGTCATCTGTCTCCTAAAAGCCCTCAGCGGGCAGCCATCTTACCTGAGGAGATGGATTCGGATGCTTTGAAGGCTGGGTCCGACATGCCTCAGTGTTTTTGTGGGGTGTCCATGGCCCCATCATAGCTGAAAGGTACCAGGCTGCCCTGCTGCACTTGGGATCCCAAGCTAGCTGAGTTATCTTCTGAGACTATTCTAGATTTACTGATGGGCACCTCTTGGGAATTCTTTTTTAAGAAAACCTCTCTAAGTTTGTCTCACATTTACTTCGTTGGACATGTTTCATGGCACATAAAGCGAGTCTTCAGCAAACCTCCCCTTTTTGCCTCAGCTAGAAACCACTGGTGCGTTCGTCAGGCCACTTCACAGTTCACTTTACCCCTGGAACCCCTTCTGAAGTTGGGTGAACCTCTCCATTGGCTCCCGCACTCCGGCCTTCGATTCCTAAGGGCTGTGGGCCACCAGAGCCACTAACTTGTGGCTTCATACAGCCAAGCCTTTATCTGCCAACACTAAGTCATTCTTTGGGTATAACATAGCCCCGTTGGGTGGCGTGCTCTAGGTTTCCAGTCATGAGGTACCACTTCTCATCCTCAACTGTGTACTATAAAATTGTTAGGAAAGCAGTTAGAAGCAGCTGCTGCTGTCAGGTTTTAACCTGCTGAACACAGAACAGACCAGAAATGTAACTATATCTTAAGGTAAGGAGGCTTTGGCTTTTCCTTCCAGGAGTGGGTGTGGCCTCTCTAGGATTATTGGGTGAACTGCCCTGGCCCTACCTTGAATGTGGGGGGCGGGAGGCTTTCTCCCTTGTCTCTCTCTATGCCCTCCTCCCATTCACAATGGTCAAGCTCCAACTTTCATGCACATCTCTCTCCAACAGCCTCCACTCCAAACTGAAGAGCTAGAAAAGCAGATGGCCTGCCAGTCAAATGCTGTGACCCTCCTTAATGAGCTCGGAGCTGCTGCAAAAACCCGCCCTCCGCCTTCCAGCATTAAGATCTGATAAATCAAAGTATTGACAATTCATTCCTCTGGCTTTGTTTATTTCATGTTTCTCGACTTTACTGAGATGTGGAGAAACTGACATTTAGACAGTACGCTATTTTTGCCAATATTGGTGTATGGTATTTGCTTTACAACTTACTAGTGCTCATATTGAAATAAAAAACAAAAGTTTGATTTTGCCTTCAAAGATTAAAATGAATGATTTGTAATCAGAAAGCTATGTATGAATCACAGCTGCTACGACATGAACATACTAAGCTATTAATCTATGATACCTGCGTTGTGGTGTGTGACATGCAGCTTTCACACTGCTCATCAGTAGGCATGTTAACATTCCAGGGCATTTTATGATGATATAAACTACTTTTTATGATCGTTCACACCCGCGATGAGCAGATTGCAAACAGGTATCTACAAGGGCATTAACTGTCCTAGCTATCTAACAAGACCAGAGATTCATGCAAACCTGTTGTTGCGCTCTAACCTTTCATAATATTTTCCAGCAGATACATTTGGCTAGCACATTGTACTGAAGTGAACTAAATAAAAATAATATACAGTATTTGCTGTTAAATTCAGAAGCTACTCTATAAAGAGAAACTAGAAATGAACAGCAAGATGAAAGGGCAGTGAGGGCATGGTCACTCTGGTGTGGACAAATGCTCACCTATGCTTGCTCCCAGGGAGCATATGCAATAAAAGTGGTTTTGTAACAATTCATTACAAACCTTAGGGAGGGCATTTGCCTTTTAAATACTAGACTCTACCATGCCAAGAAGGTGCCACAGATGGTGTCAGCAGTTGATGGAGAGTAGACAAAGTGTTCAGTTGTTGATGGCTCGAAGAAGCTACATTCTTATCGGTGTGCCTCCTAAATAGCGAAGTCATTATCGAGGGCACTAAATATCGAAGACAGCATATTAACAGTATCATTATATCGAGGTAAGTAATATTGTTGGTAAATATATCATTTTATTATTTTATAAATCAATATTGAAGTTTTAAATATCTGAAACTTAAATATTGTTGTATAGAAGTGTTAGAGCGCGATTGTTCTTTCATTTGTAGGGGTGCATTATCATCATGGGTAGTTAGCGCCCACATATAATCCTTTGTTGTGTTGACATTTGGTCATTAGATCGTGTACTGTAATAATGAGTACAGAGATGCATTAGGCACATTCTCATGTAAAACGAAGAATTCATGTTGTAGTTATTCCTGTCTAGATGAAATCTCAATGTGTAAAAGTGTATTCATAGTTAATTGACTTTTTCGATAATATTGTGTTTGTGTAGCGTGCCGAATTATTGACCCATATATGCATGTGCTCTTTTAAGTTCATATGCTGTTTCTTATGTTGACCAAATTCAGTAGGCCTAATGTGTATTTCTCCCTATTCGCTCTTTTGTCACGTTTCTGTGGCAGGTGGAGAAATGTACCTTTGTTAGTTAGAATAATAGCTTTGTTTTAGGAGTTAGGCTTAGTGAGGAGAAGAATGTGGGATGGTGTTCTTTCTCATCAAAGAAAGCCTGGGAAGCAAGGTCGAGCGAGAGCCTGGGAGCACCATTTCTGCATGGAAAGTTACCTATGAGAAGGTGTCTAGCTGGATGTGGTGACCTTGTGATGTCTTCAGGGGTGTGACCTACGACTTTTGTGTTGGAGTTAGAGGCAGAGTCCGGGGACTTCTGCCATGCCTAGAGAGGAGAGAGCATCTTAGAATAAGCTCTGTAGCATTGATAGAGCGCGCGGGTCACCCGACCAATAATTTCGCCACTTCCGGCTTCGGGCCCATATATTTCAAATCTCTATATACATTGATCGGATGACCTCACGGTCTACTATCAATAATTGTGTGAGTTCCTTTCGTTATTCTTTAGAGTACCCGACTTACCATCCACCGATGCGGGTACCTATGACCCCAATGGATCAGGGAGCTAGCTGTAAAAGGAAAGGCAGCAAAATACAAACCCAACAAATAACATTCAAAACTCTTTGTAAAATGACCACAGACAACGGGAAGTTTTAAAGTCTTTATCTAAATTTGGTCTATTTCAGAGATCATCAAATTCACAGTAATTAAGCAATCAATAATCAGAATGACAGAAAGTACATAGCTAAATAGCAAATAAATCAGTGCAACCATTTATAAGCTAATGGAACCAGGGCACATTCAAAATGAAGGACCAGAAAATTAGAACGTTTAAGATGAATCACTAAAGATGGGATAGTCTTTGATTAGGACTAGTATTCTGAAATTATCTCAAGGAAATGAGACAGGATTCGGGACATATATATATCTATAGGGGAAACTACGAAGAAAACACGCTATGCATCAAGGCAAAAGTTCTTTAGTCAATTTAAGTAAGGATGTTCTAGACCATATCAGGAAATGACAAACTGCAATGCAAAATATAATTTCTAACAGGTAGGGTAACATAGGAATATGTTATGAAATAAATGCAAATGACTTTATGATTCAATGGTTGCGGAAAAGCATGGAAAATTAACATATGCAAAGGTATGTCTTTATTGAAGCAAAAGACAGAAATTCAGAAAGGTGCAAGATTTAGAGTTTTCAGAGCGATATTTACCTAGACTGGTGTGAAAAACCAAACCCTGGCCACGGGTCAGTTAAGGACAGGAAACCCTCAAGGAAGGATACCCCTCAGTGGACAGCAGGTGCAGAATGGACACCCAGGACAGGACAGGAAGACCAGATTAGAATCAGGACAGGACCACTCGGACAGGACCCTCAGGGCAGGACCGGCACCCGCAGTTCGGAAGCAACGCCTGCGCTCCACCCTCTCTGCAGCTATCGATCAGGACCCCGATTGGGTCAGCGAACTCCCCCAGCAAAGTGCTCCGCCAGCACTTTTAAGGTTTAGTAAAACCTTAGCCTATAGTCAATTTCGGACAGAGTGCTCCGCAGCGCTCTGTATTTTCAGTCACCTATTGAGTGCGTTGGGTCAGTGACAGGTCAGCTAAACCAGACAAGTCGGACAGTTTCCCTAGGTGAACCCAGGGTAGATATACTGTTTTGGGACGGTGTACCACCCCCCAATGTTGCAAAGTGTCAGAATCCCTACAGAAACTACGTCAGGTCACATGAGTGTGACTGACACATGCGCAGAAGCAATTTTCCAAGCGGCGGCCATGTTTAGGGACATGGATTAGTTCTATTAGAAAACACATATGCAAGCTTCATCTATTTCGTTCGTATATGAAAATAAAGTTTAGTAAGACGTACAAATTTTATTAACTGATTACACACGGGCGAGGTTCATGACTCGAGCAAGTCGCAATGCGAAGCTTGCTCTATCAATCCCCTCTTTGATGATATTTACTATCATCACAAAATAATGGAACCAGATGCCAACTTCTCACACTTTATACAACTCTATCTCTTCCAGCAAGCGATTCAGCTTCTCTTTCTCATTTTTGGTAGGGTGAGAATTTTTCACCTTTTTGTATATCTGATTATTCATTTCCTCTAATTCAAGCTCATCCACACTTCGTTTCACTCCTCTGGCATTCACTTGATGCTTTCTGGTGTGCTTACGGCATTTGCAACAGACGAATATGAAAAATAGGATAAGACCTATAATTCCAATTGGCATCAGTACCTTAAACAATAAGCTTTTACCTAAGCTAGCAAGCCAATGACCTACATTTGAGAGACCATCTACCAGTCTCTTCCAGGCACTGTCAACCTCGAGTGGTTTGAGTTCCTTTTCCAAATTAGTAATGTTTTTCGCATATCTTTTGAGCTGTACGCTTTTGTCCGGAATGTAAGTGCAACAATATTGCGCCTTCAACATCCGGCAGACTCCGCCCTCTTTTGCTAATAATGTGTCAAGAGCAAGTCTGTTCTGCAAAACCATTGATCTGATCGCAACCATTTCGGTATTGACCAGCAGAAATCCATGAGCTGTGTCCGTAGACAACACATCCACTATAGTGGACAATTTGCAAATTCTGTGAGTGTTCAGAACCACTCCCACTCCAGGTATCAGTGCACTGAAAATACTACCCATTATTTCACCTACGCTTTCTCTTTTACTACGCACTAAACCATTAGTATTTTCACTGCTTCCAGCAACTTCATTCACATGGTATATTTTCGGGAAGACAATGCCAAAATAGCAGCTTCCATACCAGTGATCCGGCAATTTGAAATAAGCCTTATCTCCACATATATAATAAATTCCAGGAAACACAGACTCTGACCCATTTTTGAAACCCCATCCTCCAATTACCTTGTAATTATGTTCACATTCACTGGAACCAATGAAAATGTTATTATAATAGCTCGTCTTCTCGCGGTGAAGACATAGCTTTCCTTTCCTTTCAAAATCCAGCAACAGAGCAGGTCCCGCCCCACCTTTTGAGGTGCCTTCCATGTCCTCAGCCCATTTTGGCGTTTTCTGTCCCTCATCATTTGCCCTTCTTTGTATTTTTATTCTCCTCCTCTCTGTCTTGTTCAGGAACATCTTTTCCTGCTCACGCAAAGAACAGGTCAAGTTATCTCTGTGCGCGTCTATTACCTATAGTCAGAAAGTATTCGCCCATGTCGCGAGTAACGTCACTTTTGGTATGTACAGGATTCAGGTTCCCACGTATAGGAAGTTCAGAAAAGATCACGTCATTGTTAGAGTAATAGTACTGTAACGGTCCTCTTTTGTAAAATAAGCTTGCTAAAATGCTACAGGATATTCCGTATGTCAGGGGCAGGTGATGGTATGTCACGCCTTCAGCCACAGAGGTAGGTAGCTTCATGCAGACATAGCAATCCTCAATTTCCATCGTCTCTACATAGTGTATTAACAAGTTTGCAAAAACATTTAAATGTATCTTATTCTTAACTCCATGATAATGTGGTCCTCCCTCATCTGATGCTTCTAGGTCTCGTTTTGTTTGTTTGAGTGCTTTCTCATGTCTTGCTACACTTTGTGTTGTCAGTTCTTCAATGTCAGTATTTACAATCTCAGTAGGGTCAATATTAGTATTTTTGCTCACCGCAAAAGGAATGAAAACTGTTAGTCCTATCCAAACTAATATCACTATAATTATACTACATACACATACCTTGCAGCATGTTTTGCAACAAGTGCGACTATGTCTACCACTCACGTTTGAATCAGACATTTTGGCTCAGAAGAAGTTTCTCGACCCCTCTTTGTGTCTCTACACGAGTAGCTTACTTTGTGCAATTTCACGGTGGCTCGTCTTCTTCTTCGGCAGAGTGGTCAGCGACTGGTTCTCCGTCGCTTTCGTCAGTTATATCAAGATCTTCAAATTCTTCCAAAACGAGCGTCCATTCAGGAGCCTTGTACTTTTTGTTTTGTCTTTTTATTCGATCGCTCCTCCTTTTGGAAGTGTCTTCTGGTTGCTCGGCTATGCGAGAACTCCTCCTTTCTTCTGCACGTTTTTCTTCTACCGTTTTTATCCTCAGCCTCAATTTCTTTATGAATCCAGGCTCAAGGTGCTTTCTTTTCTTAAGTCTTTTAGTTGGCACTGGGATTTCGTTTTCTTTTATTGCCCTTTTATTTTCATTTGTTTGTGGCAATTCCGCTTCCTTTTCTTCCCTTCCTATCTGACTAGTTCCAGGGCTCGTATCTAATTCTTCTGCCTGGTTACTAAACTGGCCTTGTTCAGGAGAGTTCTGTTTGTTTTTCAAATGTCTCTGTTTCTGTTTCCCGAACACGTTCTTCTAACCCTATCTGATTCTGTTCGAGTACTTCAATCTCTTTATTTTCTTCCGCTCGAATTTCTTTACTAGGTCTAATCTGTTGATTTTCGATTTCCAGGATTTGGGGAGGTGTATCAATTATTTGCTCAGTCCCGGTCTGACTTTCTCCTTCCTCAGTTTTGATGTGAATCTCAATAGTCTGAGGTTCTTCGCCTGTGCCTTGCTTTTCCTCTCTATTCCACTTTCTACCTTTCCAAATTCGCTCTCTTGTTCTGATTGGGTCTTCTGTGAGGTCAATCAAGGGTATCCACTCATCTGGCCATATGCTTGGCAGCTCGTCATCAGCTACTTCTGGACCAACATCTGGGAGGCCCTCAATAGGATTGACTCTTGGTAGCTCGTTATCAACTACCCCTGGACCAACGTCTGCGGACCCCTCAGCTTGACTGGTACTGGGCTGTATGTCGTCAGCTACTTCTGGTCTTGCTTCTGCAGGCCCCTCTGCTGGACGGCCTCCTTCTCCAGGCTCCTCGTCTGGTAGTACCTTCTGGGTGTGGCTGGCGTGGATCCAATGGGGAACACCTGCACACTTCACTGCTGTGGTTGTTACCAGGATTACTTGGCGCTTCTGTCCCCACCTTGGTGCCAGGCAGCTCGACCGAGTATGCTTCTTGATTTTGACCCAGTCCCCTGGAACCAGTTTGTGGAGAGGAGTCGTTGGATTGGCGACGGCGTCTTCTCCGATCTGGCGAGAGATATAACACACTTGGTCACCTAATCTCTTGCAGTATTCAAGCACCAAATCATCAGTAATACTCAACAGTTTGCTTCCTGGTACCCACGCTTGTCTCATCACTCTTCCCATCAGGATTTCATGGGGGCTCAGGCCTATCTTCCGGTCTGGAATACTTCGGAGTCCCATCAGTACAAGAGGCAGGGCCTTTACCCAGGTCATGCCAGATGCATCACACACTTTCGCTAGTCTTGGTTTGATAGTCCCGTTTATTTGTTCCACCACTCCAGAAGCCTCTGGATGATATGCACAGTGGAGTTTTTGCGAGATCCCAAAGGCCTTACAGAGTTGATCGATCACATCATTCTGAAAATGTCGGCCTCTATCTGATTCAATAGTGACTGGAACCCCGAATCTAGGTATCAGTTCTTTCAGTAAACACTTGGCTACTGTCAGTGCGTCACTTTGGGGAGTAGGGTAAGCTTCCAACCATTTTGAAAATAGGCAGACAATGACAAGGACATATCGCTTCCCCTCACAACGTGGCATGGTGATGAAATCAACCTGTATTCTCACAAAGGGACCCCCTGACCTCCCAATTCTCCCTACTTCCACCATTGTTCTCTTGCCTGCATTGAACTGTTGACATGACAAACACCTCTGGCAGAGGGACTCTGCTACTTTCCTGAAATTTTTGCTGTACCAAGTCTGTTGGAATACCAGAATCATGGCGTCCCTACCAATGTGTGATCCCTCATGTATCAGTCTAGCCATTGTGCCAAGCAAGTGTCTGGGTAACACAGGCATACCATTTGGGCCCAAGATGACACCATCCTCACGTCTTGGTCTACAACCTTCTTCCTTCCACTTCTCTCTCTCTTGCCAGGGTGTCGCCTGCTGCCATTCTCTCACTTCATCCCATGTAGGCACTTCTTCAAGCACTCGAAGTTGGCAGCTGTTTCCGGCCCCCCCCCGTTTCGGATTGATGATCAGTCGATCAGTGGCGCATAATTTTGCCACTCGATCAGCGAAATCATTTCCCAAAGATACAGGGTCAAGGCCCTTCTTATGAGCAACACACTTGACCGGATGTATGACGTTACAACGCATACTTTTACAACGCATACCGTTACAACGAATTTTTTACATCGCAAAAACTTTTACAACGCATACCATTACAACGCATGTTTTTACAACGCAAGTACCTTTACAACGCATACCATTACAACGTAAGTATTGGTAAGTATATAATATTTTTTTATTTTAAATTAATTGTAATTAATATAATTTAATTTAATTTAATTAAATTAATTTAATTTTTTTTACCCTGTACCCCTGTACCCCCAAAAACCCCAAAATAACCCTGAACCCTAAAAATACCCCTGTACCCCAAAAAACCAAAACTGACCCAAAACCCTAAAAATACCCCTGTACCCCAAAAACCCAAAACTGACCCTGAACCCTAAAAATACCCCTGTACCCCAAAAACTGAAAACTGACCCTGAACCCTAAAAATACCCCTTTACCCAAAAACTGAAAACTGACCCTGAACCCTAAAAATACCCCTTTACCCAAAAACTGAAAACTGACCCTGAACCCTAAAAATACCCCTTTACCCAAAAACTGAAAACTGACCCTAAACCCTAAAAATACCCCTTTACCCAAAAACTGAAAACTGACCCTAAACCCTAAAAATACCCCTTTACCCAAAAACTGAAAACTGACCCTGAACCCTAAAAATACCCCTTTACCCCAAAACTGAAAACTGACCCTAAACCCTAAAAATACCCCTTTACCCAAAAACTGAAAACTGACCCTGAACCCTAAAAATACCCCATAAAAAACCCAAACAAAATATAATTTTAAATATAATTATATACTTACCAATACTTACGTTGTAATGGTATGCGTTGTAAAAGTACTTGCGTTGTAAAAACATGCGTTGTAATGGTATGCGTTGTAAAAGTTTTTGCGTTGTAAAAGTTTCGTTGTAATGGTAGTGCGTTGTAAAAGTTGCGTTGTAAAGGTTGTTTCCCCACTTGACCACTGCCAATTCCTTTGGTAATTGGATTGCCTCTAAAAGGTCTTGAACAATTTTTCCATTTCGAATAGGGGTACCTGATGAAGTCAGGAATTCCCTCTGTAGCCATAATTGGCCAAAGTCATGCACAACTCCATAACAGTACTGACTGTCAGTATACACTGTTATGCGTTCGTTTTTCCCCAATTTGCAAGCTTTTATCATGGCGATCAATTCGGCTACTTGTGCAGACTTTACTCCAAATAAATAACCTGCTTCTTCAATTTTGGTTAAGGAGACTACAGCATAGGCAGCATTCAGACCTCCTTGTTCATGTCTTAGGCATGATCCATCCACAAACAATTCCTTGTCATGTATAGGCAAAGGGGTTTCTTTAATGTCTGGGCGTGGTTTTGTGCAAAATTCTGTTAGATCAATGCAGTTATGCTCATTTTCTTCCCCGTCTTCCAGAACCATTGAGTTAGGAAGCAGAGTGGCGGGGTTCAGGATGTTGCACCGGACAATTGTTATATTTGCAGCACCCACGAGAATCCTCTCGTATTTAGTCAACCGACTAGGGGTGAGATACTGAGTTTTCGTTCTTGTTAGCAAAATTACCACTCCATGTGGAACATACACAGTTACAGGATGTCCCATAACAATGGATTCACTCTGTTCTAGACTTGTGCAAGTAGCAGCTACTGCTTTCAGACATCCTGGTAATCCAGCAGCCACTGGGTCCAGGGTGGCAGAGAAATATGCCACAGGCCTTCTGGTCGTGCCATGCTCTTGGGTTAGGACTGATAATGCGCAATTATCGCGAGTGTCACAGAACAGGGCAAATTCCTTGGAATAGTCTGGCATTCCCTTTGCAGGGGCTGTAAACAGACTATCTCACAATTTTGTGAAGGCTGTTAAGCTTTCATCATCCCATTCTACGATATCCGGTGTTCCTCTCTTGGTCATTTTTATCAAAGGCCTAGCTAGAACTGCAAATCCCACAATCCATTGCCTGCAGTATCCTATCACTCCAAGGAACATTCTGATTTCTTTCTGAGTACGGGGTAACTGCATTTTTTGAATTATTCTGACTCTTTCTGATGTTACTTTCCTGATGCCTTTCTCTATCTGGTGTCCCAGATATTTCACTGATTTTGCACAGAATTGTAATTTTTCAGGGGCCACTTTAAGTCCCTTCTCACTCAGGTGATTCAGTAGGGCAATGGTGTCAATCACACAGTCCTTATGACGTTTGGATGCCACTAAGAGGTTGTCAATGTATTGCACCAAAACAGAATTTCCAGGTAAGACCAAAGTTTCCAAGCATTTTTTCAAGATCTGATTAAAGATAGAGGGGCTCTCTGTGTACCCCTGGGGGACCCTGTTCCAGACATACACGTGACTGTTGAAAGCAAATGAGAAAAGAAATTTGCTGTCTGGATGCAAGGGAATGGAAAAGAATGCATGACATAGGTCTATCACAGTGAACCACTCAGCATCCCAGGGAATCTGGTACAGAATCACTGCTGGGTTCGGCACAATAGGACAACAAGGAACCACTATTTTGTTTACCTTTCTTAGGTCCTGCACTACTCTGTACTTGCCACTAGGCTTTTTGATGCCCATAATGGGTGAGTTGCATGGGCTACTCATTACTTCCTGTATGATGTTTCCTTCTAGCAATTTCTGTATTTCCAGGGCAACACCTGCTCTCACTTCGGCATTCATTCTGTAGGGTTTAGTATTAGGGTACACTGCATTGTCCTTTATGGCTATCTGTATGGGGTCTACGTTTTTCATTAATCCTACATCTTTTCCGGTAAAGTCCCATACCTCTGGCTTCACTGTTTCTTGGAGTTCTTTGGGTAAATCCTGCATAGTCATTCGTTTAATTTCTGAGTCGGGTCTGATCAACATTAATTTATAAATGCCATCTTCATCTGGGGTCTGAATTTCAACACCCTTTGGTGTGCAAAAGATTGTACAGTTCATTTTGTACAACAAATCACGTCCCAGTAAGTTCACTGGACTGGTGTCACAAACGACAAATCTATGCATTTCTTTAAAGTTTCCAATTGATATCTCCATGGGCTCGGTAACAGGAGTACTAATCAGTTGATTAGATACCCCCACTACTTGGATTGCTTCTCCCGAGAGGGGTAGGTTTGGAACGTCCACTGTTCTTACAGTAGAACGGGTAGCGCCAGTGTCCAACAGAAAGGTGACATCATTTCCATCAACCTTTCCTTCAATGTATGGCCCTGACTGGTCTACCGGCAAGGAGTGGCCAAGTACGCACTCCTCGTCCTCCCCTCTCAGGCCTCGTCAGTACTGGTCATCACAAAAGAAGGTATCATTTAGTAAATACTGCGAAGTTGCTGCATTTCTGTTCTCATTTCCTCCCCAGACTTCTACGTCATCACCCTGCGTGGATTTCCCCTTAAATACTGGCTTTGGTGCTCGGGGCAACTGAATCGTTTTTACCTGTTGTTGGGTCTTTCTTGGTCTTTCATTCTGCGTCTGTGGAGTTAAATCAAGTGTTTGGGAGTTATCATCCTGCAAATAGGGACACTCGTCTCGCCAGTGTCCAATTTCTCCGCACTGGTGGCAGGGAAATTTCTTCTTTGCCTCTTCCCCGCTCATTTTGGGCCGGGGCTTTCCTCCACCCCCTGGACCTTAGTTCTGAGTAGATTTAGCCATTTTATTCAATTGCTTTTCCTGCTGTTCTGCAAGCTTCACTTGAGCCCACATCACCTTCTCCTTGAGAGCCTTTTTCTTTTCTGCCATCTCGTCCTCACAGTACTTTGCATACCGTAGGACCTCATCCATCTTTTTAGTATGCCAACAGATCTTGTTATCTTTTATCCATTGACAAATTTCGGGTCTTAAACCATTTACAAACCTGTAAATAAAATGTGTCATATCCTTCATCTCGATGTTATCTATACCACTGTATGTTTTGAAGACTTGCAACAGCCTTTCATAAAAGGAGTGCACTGTCTCGTCTCTTTCTTGCGTAGTTCTATCTATCTTGGTCCAATCAGTTTCCTTTGCTGGCTTTTTTAGTTTCAGATGCTGAATTACCTGATCATCTTTTCTCATTACTTCCTACGATGGTTCCCCTGTTTTTTCATCTCTCGTGTATTCCTCACTAGGCCAAGCTATGGCTATTTTACACTCGGTCCATAGATCTACAGGGACCACTATGTCGAAGAACCCATCCAGGTCCTTCCACAGGCATTTTTGCACTTTTACGAATCTTTCTACCTGCCTATACCAATCCACGGGCTTTTCTCGTAATTTCGGAAAATCATTAGTAAAGGATACAATATCCTGCCTGGACCATGGAACATGTACATATTTTCCACCTGGTACTTCACGCATAGGGCATAACTGTTCTGGTTTGTCAGCTTCCCTTAGAGCGAATTCGGGAGTTGCCTGCCTAGACCTGGCCTCATCCTTTTTCTTGGTCCATCTGGCTTTCCATCTTTCCACATCTCCCCATTTTTGCAATACTGTCAATTGTTCTTTGACCTGTGCTTTCTTCCCTGAAACATTCAAGTTTTCCAAATCCTTGTCTGAGAAATCTGCCCTGTATGGTTTCTGCAGTGGTTTCGATTTTGAAATATCTATTCCCATGCTAGCAGCAGTGTCTGTCAGTTTTTCATGAAGTACTCGAGTATTTCGGGTGAGACTCTTGCAGATAAACAGCATTTCGTCTTCGGAGTAGGTATTTAATCTGTCTAGTCCTACGTTTCCTGCCATCAATTCCTCTATTTCTATTCTCAGCTTGTAGAGATCTAAAGGTTTCGTTGGAGACGCTTGTTTTTCAAATTCTTGACTCCATCTTTCGATTTCTTCAGGAGTCACCATTGTGACACTCTTAGTACCCGAGGTCGATTCCATTTGAATTTCCCTCGTATTAAAAGGATTATGTCTTTTCTGTATCCTTTTTCCGGCATTTCTAACGGGCAGATCTAGCAGCGAGACCTCCGACTCGCACTCACTTGTCTGGTCATCTACAATTAAGGGTTCTGGTCTGATCGGTGCAATGACAGGAGTAATTTTTGGAGGTTTCGGACTCCCTTGACGGTCTCCGTACAACGGAACCACCGGTCCGATAGTTACTGGGATCGTCAAGGCTTCAGGACTTGCATTTAGCTGTGACATTTTCTGTATTATCTCAGCTCTCTGCTTTGCTAGTGCTTCCTGCTCTCTTTCTTCTAATAACCTGTCCAATGTTTTGTCATATAATACCTGCGGGGTTAGAATAGGAGCATAACTCGGGGCAGTGGGATGTGTCTCACTTGGTCCTCCGCCATAATTAGGTTTCTGAAACAAACTTCCTGTGCCTAGAATTCTCGGATCTTCCTCATCCCGTGGCTGTAATAACGGCATTCCTAAACCTAAGGACTTCACCTCACCTCCGTCGGGGGGACGAGAGCATAAATCTCTTTCCCGTGAATATCCCATTTCCCCAGCTACCGGTCTCCTGGGGTATATACTTCTGGTTTCTACGGGTCCTAGACTCTCAGTATAAGGAGGAATTAGATAACCCCCTCCTACACTTGCGGACCTGACCTCCTCCCTTTGTAGGGGTCTCCGGGGAATATCTCCTGCACTCGAAGGTCGGTGTCCTTCATTATAAGGAGGCGGACTTCTCATGCATATGTCATCTAATAATTCGTCATCTGATTCTCCGAGGGGCCCCCAGTGTTTGGATTTCTCTGTCCTTTTCCCCCCCCCCCAGGAGGATCTTCTGCTGGCATCATGGGAAACAGTCCCTCAACAATCATGCTCTGTCTCCACTCTTTCATCTTTTTGTCTCGGGTTTCCTGTTTTAGTTTTGGGTAATACTTTGTCAGCCCTTTGTCCATTCGGGGCTTTTCTCTTTGGAAGGCCTCAATCTCCCATTCCTCTAATGCCTCGTACTGCGTTAGTCTCGGTCTGGGATGTAACTCGTTCATTCGGGTCCTTAAATTGAATAGGATCCTACCATTAAAGGTACCTTCTAGCGGAAAAGCCATGATTCCGTCATCTTTTGTGTATTTCACCCAATTTTCTAACCATACACATGTATTGTACCCTCTGTCAAACATCATGAAAGAGGCAGGCGTATTGGGTGGTGGAATAACAATGCCCTCTCTAGTTTTAATCGGCTTGTCCTTTTTGAAGAAATTCTTTACCTTATTTACAAGGGACATTTTTCTCTTAGTTCCGTACATAATATTAGGGTTACGACCTTTCCACTGATCGTTCCTAAAACCCAACTCCCTTGGATCTGGTCGCGTATATGGCATATACGTATGCCACATATAAGTTCCTGTGAGCGACCTTGTTTACTAATCACTTCCAGTCGGAGTACGTTTTCTAATTTCGTGCGGCCAATGAAATGCACGAGCTCAAATAATTTCGACCAATGGGTGCGCGGCCCTTTCGCGAGACAGTTCTCATGCTTCGGCGCTCACCCCTCCCTTACAATTCCGGCTCCACTACCCGCCCGCTGTTTTCTACCAATCCCAGCGCGGCACAGAGTGACGTCAGAGCAGCTTCGCGACTGACTCCCTCCCTTCACAAGGTAACGGAAACTTTCTTTCTTTCTAAAGTGCTTAGTGCTTGGTTATTTTACAACGAATACACATTCGCCACAGTGCTCAAGTGTCTAGACAGGAAAAGTTTTCACTGCAAGTAAACCACTTCTATTTACTTATCACACACTGCGGGTAGATCTCTTCCGCCTACCCTTCACTCTAGCATCAGTGAACCTGTTACTTCCCTAGACTCATCCACTCTTTCCGGGATATATCCGAGTCTAAGGTTTCCCAGCGGACCCTTTGCTTTCATCCAAGCTCCGATGAACCTGCTACTCTTCCGATGTGACCCTTACTAGGTTACACCACTATGGGAATTTTGCCAATGAACCTCGTTACTAACATTTATTCACACATATATTCAGAAAAAAACCCTGGTCTACCTAACCTGCACCTAACCTTCCTTGAGCCTGCGACCTCAAGGCAAGTGGATTCTATTCACCACTCGCTATTCCATTCCCCGGGGATTTCCGACAACATTTAACAAAACGTTTTACATACGCATGGATTAATACATATAACAATATAAGAATAAGAATAGCAATTTTAAAACAATTCATACATTTCAAAAGCAACTCATTTCAAGAGAGCGATCAAATCCCCGAAATGGCCGCTCTTGTAGCAGCAATAATGTTAGCAGCTACTGACTTGGCTAACCTAACCAGTCCTCCCTAACTTTTAACTATTCCCTAACCATAACTCTGCTACCAGAAAATTACTGATAGAGCGCGCGGGTCACCCGACCAATAATTTCGCCACTTCCAGCTTCGGGCCCATATATTTCAAATCTCCATATACATTGATCGGGTGACCTCACGTTCTTCTATCAATAATTGTGTGAGTTCCTTTCGTTATTCTTTAGAGTACCCGGCTTACCATCCACCGATGCGGGTACCTATGACCCCAATGGATCAGGGAGCTAGCTGTAAAAGGAAAGGCAGCAAAATACAAACCCAACAAATAACATTCAAAACTCTTTGTAAAATGACCACAGACAACGGGAAGTTTTAAAGTCTTTATCTAAATTTGGTCTATTTCAGAGATCATCAAATTCACAGTAATTAAGCAATCAATTATCAGAATGACAGAAAGTACATAGCTAAATAGCAAATAAATCAGTGCAACCATTTATAAGCTAATGGAACCAGGGCACATTCAAAATGAAGGACCAGAAAATTAGAACGTTTAAGATGAATCACTAAGGATGGGATAGTCTTTGATTAGGACTAGTATTCTGAAATTATCTCAAGGAAATGAGACAGGATTCGGGACATATATATATCTATAGGGGAAACTACGAAGAAAACACGCTATGCATCAAGGCAAAAGTTCTTTAGTCAATTTAAGTAAGGATGTTCTAGACCATATCAGGAAATGACAAACTGCAATGCAAAATATAATTTCTAACAGGTAGGGTAACATAGGAATATGTTATGAAATAAATGCAAATGACTTTATGATTCAATGGTTGCGGAAAAGCATGGAAAATTAACATATGAAAAGGTATGTCTTTATTGAAGCAAAAGACAGAAATTCAGAAAGGTGCAAGATTTAGAGTTTTCAGAGCGATATTTACCTAGACTGGTGTGAAAAACCAAACCCTGGCCACGGGTCAGTTAAGGACAGGAAACCCTCAAGGAAGGATACCCCTCAGTGGACAGCAGGTGCAGAATGGACACCCAGGACAGGACAGGAAGACCAGATTAGAATCAGGACAGGACCACTCGGACAGGACCCTCAGGGCAGGACCGGCACCCGCAGTTCGGAAGCAACGCCTGCGCTCCACCCTCTCTGCAGCTATCGATCAGGACCCCGATTGGGTCAGCGAACTCCCCCAGCAAAGTGCTCCGCAAGCACTTTTAAGGTTTAGTAAAACCTTAGTCTATGGTCAATTTCGGACAGAGTGCTCCGCAGCGCTCTGTATTTTCAGTCACCTATTGAGTGCGTTGGGTCAGTGACAGGTCAGCTAAACCAGACAAGTCGGACAGTTTCCCTAGGTGAACCCAGGGTAGATATACTGTTTTGGGACGGTGTACCACCCCCCAATGTTGCAAAGTGTCAGAATCCCTCAATTTGGATTGGTCCTAAGGTAGGATTTGGTTAACACACCAATCAGAACAGACTATTTGGAGGCCAAATTTGCATAGTAAGGTGCCGCCTAGCAAGATTGGAGTTCCCATGAGAAACTGCATGGAATACAATAAGAACTGTTCTTTTGTAACAACTTGAGGACAGTCGACTCCATCTTGCCAGGTCAGAGGTGGCTTTCACATGAGCATCTTGCTTGTGGCTGCCAGCTGGCTGAGTTCCACCGTTCAAGGCTGCCACTTGCTGTGGGCCATGAGCATGCGTAGAAGCGACCTTCAAAATGGCTCCCAACCGGTTCGGACCCCCATTTCCCGCAGTACATGAAAAGTAAGCGAGAACAAATTAAAACATAGAAGTGAATGCAGATAAAACACATCATGGTTTTGTACTTTAAACTTGTTCATTATAAAAATATACTATGCAGTTTAAACATTAGCAACATATACACGATCACAAGAGCATCACCACGTTACTCTCGAAAGCTGTGTATTACGCATGCGCACCTTTTTCCCACCAAACTTATAACTACGTCAGGTCACATGAGTGTGACTGACACATGCGCAGAAGCAATTTTTCAAGCGGCGGCCATGTTTAGGGACATGGATTAGTTCTATTAGAAAACACATATGCAAGCTTCATCTATTTCGTTCGTAGAGGAAAATAAAGTTTAGTAAGACGTACAAATTTTATTAACTGATTACACACGGGCGAGGTTCATGACTCGAGCAAGTCGCAATGCGAAGCTTGCTCTATCAGCATTATGCTATTTACCCTTTCAGCGTGAGAGTACTTCTTAGGAATCCTTCATGTGCTGACACCTTTTCAGAACTTGCCTGGGAAATGCTAATTAGGGATGTCACATAAGTGGTAGTGTAGGGACAGACTAATGCTTTTTACCTACAAACCTCCAATGAAGGGGACTATTGACGTTGGACGGTTATTGTCTGTGTGCTTATTCTGGAATTGGTCATCATGTGCATGTCTCACCGCCTTAACTTCACCCTTAGGTTTGATTTCGTATTAGTGCCAATGTATTTTTCCACCCTCCTTTCGAGGTATTTGTATGTCCAACTTTTTTTGGCTTTGTAATAAACTTACTAAACTTTGGATCTGGAGTCTGTGTTCCTTTGGCGACATGGGCTATTGTAATGGTAATGTATAATTGGCTAATGATTTTTCCCTCCCTCCACACTTACAAGCAGGCAAAAAGAGACATCGGCCAGGGGTTCCAGAGTAAATCTAGAACGTGCAACCCGGCTCCTTCAGTTGCTAGCCGTGTAGGATGGTTGTCTGTTGAAGTGAGGGGAGCATCCAGAAAACTCAAAAAAAGATTTCAACCCACAGAGCCCCAAAGTAGAGCACAATGATCGAGAACAAAGAATGGCAAACTTTGGCAGAAACTAAAGGAGATTGACAGTGCGACGAGACCAGTGGTGAATGGAGGAGTGAGTATAAATAGGGATGTGTTGTGGGTTAGGTTTCGGAGAGTGTTGATTGAGCAATGTCTTTCGGAGTTGGAATGAGAGTTGAGTGAATGTTTGTTGTTTGTGGACCGGACGCGGTTCAAGAAATTTGTTTTGTTTTGGTTATCGGGCTCAAGAGTAACCTAAGATCCCAGGATATATTTGTGGTGTGGAAAACTCCAATTTGTTGTAATTGTCTGACCGTTGGTTTGTTGGGATGTCGTGGAGTGCTATCGACCACGTGCCTGAGACAGGAAACTTTGCGTGAGTGGATTTGTTAGGATCGTGTGGAAAGCCTCATGTGCAGGGGTGGAGTATATCGATTTAAGTGACCAGTGCATGCTGAGGGTCGCTGTGTGTGAATGTTCTTGAGTGATTGAATTTTATCGCTCTTTTAGGGAGGCAGACAATTGTTTCTATGGTTGCGAGAGTGAATGAGGGTGAACCGCAATGAAGAGGAAAAAGTGACATCAGAGTGTGCTGCGCTGCGATAGGTCGTTTGGTGTAATGCTGTGCTGGGATTGGCTGGCGGTTGTCTGGTACTTGAAGTGAAGAAATCTTGTCAGTTGAAAGGAAAGTTTTATTCAATCATGTAATGCTTTAAGGTATTGCAAGATCTTTATAGAGGAGATAGGGGAGTGGTAACTCAAGTGGGTGAGGAAGCACCGCCCACGGGTACTCAAGTACATTATATGGCAACAAGCGTAGGTCTCCATTCTATAGTTTGGCTTCAAAATTGGCACAAGATTACTGAGAAAGAAGGAGATTTGGCTTTTCCACGTTATGGTTCATTTCGATTGGAGGTATTGTACCAGTTGAGAGGAGTGATGTCTTCATTACGGCCTCCACCTAGACCAACACAGTTTGAGGCATTAGATGCTTGGATGCGAGCAGCTCAGCCAAGAACAGGGAAAAATGTCAGGGAAAGATGAGAAATGCAATGACACCATATCAGGATGCGCGAGGGAATGCATGGAATGCTCGATAATTCTTGCCTCGGTGCCTACTCTAACTAGGGATCACACTCAGCAACTCTGGGCATTAGCTTGCCTCATCTCCACAACGGCCCCCCACATACGCCGGGGATGCCTGGTTTCACCTTGGAGATACCCAGTAGGGACCATCTCACAGGGAAAGCCAGGACGGGTTCCCCAGCGGTCTACAGCGCAGAGATACTCCTTCAGGAGTCGATTCTAGCTCTTTAGAAACCCATTATCATGGTTGAAGAGGTGGAGAGTGGATACCATTGAGCGAGAAAGATTGTACCCACTATTAGTGAAAGAAGGAGATGCTCGGACTAGGAGTAGAGATCGGGATGATGGGGGTTACACTTATGATAGCTTATTAGGCAGACTATTAGCAGAGCGTCCTCCCCATACAATCCACATTCAGAAGAAATAAGACGAGAATTGGCAAATGCAGCAAGTATGGAAAGAATGTTAACACCAGAGACAGGACCTAGTGTAGGAATAGTGGGAAAAAGCTCAACTGGGGCAGAAGGGACAGGGCCACCAGCATTTGGAGGTGCAGAGTCAAGAGGAGTCAACACTGGTATACTGTTACCAGAAGCCCTTAGAGTACCGAGCACCATTGGACCTGTAGTCTCTGGGTATGACCAGAGTTTGGGGAAAAATAGTAGTCAGCAACAGTCAGGATTGGGAGAAAGGGAGAAGGGGTCAACCCAGGGGGAAATGTGACGATTAATAAAAATAGTCAAATTTGGATGCCCGTTGAAGCTAGTATTCCATTGCCAGCAACCACAGATCCTTCAAGGGTGCGTGTTGGGTCTTGAACAATACGATCAGTGCCACTGGAAAACTTTGAATTCAGATTTGAGGATGCGGGAAGCTCCAGTTAGAGGACCCATGGGAAGGATACCAGAGGTAGGTACTGAGCAGGGAGTCTCCGGAGATCAACATGTCTAGCAGACCACAGCATCAGAAACCCAACAGAGGAATCAGAGCAGTGAAAGGGAAGGGCAGAGTAGTGTGGCGAGTCAGGGAATGAGTAAAGCAGTAGTAAAGGCAAAATTGCTAGACATAGTGAGATTGAAAGCAGAAGCGGACAAGATAATCAGTGGGAGCTTGCCTTTGGAGAGGATAGAACTTTACAAGCAAGATGAGTTGTTGTTTGTGGCGAAGGGTGTTTCTTGTAAGGCAAGGCGAGTACATGAGAAACTAACATAATTGGCTCAGAAATATGATGTGGATTTGTCTAAAATGAAAATGTTACAGGGAAGTCAACAGAATCACAGGTTTGAAAACATATATTCGGGAATTGGTAGTACGGATACGCGCAAGGAGCATGCTTGACAAGTGGGAGGAAAGATGGTCGAAGAAAAAGAGTGTCAGGATAGGGATAGAAGATACTCCGCCTCCGGAAGGAGGGATTACAGGAGTAGAGGCTTACCCATTGCAAGAGGTACCGAGCAGAGGGTATATGCATGTGCCTTGGAGAAGGGGTGATTTGGCAGTGTTTACAAATGACTTTCCTAGGCTGAGGGAGAAACCTGCTGAATGGTACAAGCAAGTTGGTCACTTTGTAAAGATAGTGAAGGTGTTATGGATTGATTTGAACACCCTGTTGGATTTCATGGTTCCTAGTGATTTATGGTCTGCTTGTAAAATAGCTATTGAATGGCCTTCTACTGAACCGAATAGAGATCCCATA
The DNA here is from genome assembly GCF_964261635.1 of Lissotriton helveticus. Taxonomy (NCBI): domain Eukaryota; kingdom Metazoa; phylum Chordata; class Amphibia; order Caudata; family Salamandridae; genus Lissotriton; species Lissotriton helveticus. Next base: position 565,112,850 of record NC_136072.1, read on the forward strand.
ATGCATGGTCCTTCACCTTTGGGCATGAAAAAGTTTGAGCAGGTAATCACATAGTTACAGTATAAGACTGGCCCACACGATATTGATTGGGTTACGATAGATCATACCACCCAAGAACCTAAAGAATCAGTACACGCCTCAATGAGAGGCTTTTACAAGCCTTCATGCTGTACAGTGGGTTGGATACACTAGACCCAATGGATATGGGACAGTTTGTTTCCAGATTCGTGTTGGGATTGGAGGAACTGTGGGTCGAAATCAGGAAATAGTCAAGGAGGGACCCAAAATGTGTCAACCCACAAGGGACAGAGAAAAGGGAGAGGAACAAATCCCAAGTCAGGAGTGGACATTTGTACTCTAAAGAAAATCACTGATTGTCATTATTGTCATAAGATCGGGCATTGAAAGCATGAGTGTCGAGCAAATACAGCAAATCAGTTCAAGGATAAGGAGATTATGGATGGGCCTGATGTTAAAAACACAGGGAAAAGACCTAAATCCGTCAATGGGGAGAGGTCCAAATCAGCTGATGCAAGTACCTTAACCTACAAGAATTTCACAGGGTAACTGAGTGTACCATCAAATTTCCTCTATCAAGACTCTAGATTGGTTTGATCCAGATCCGCTACAATGACGGTGCCTGAAGGGGGAGAAGACTGTACTCTTGGAGCAGTCTAGGAGGTAGACCAGAGTGGACTGTTTGTGGAGACAGATGTTGACGGTCAATCCCTTCACATCATTGAATGATACTGGTGCTACCCACTATAGTGTGAGATCTGCAGTAATTCCAAACCTACCCCTCTCGGAAATATCAATCCAAGTTGCCAATAGGAGGATGACAAATCCGTGATAGATGGGATACCAGTGAGAATAGGAATCTTTCAGGATCGACACCAGTTTGTGGTGTGTGTTTCGAGTCCAGTCTGTTTGTTGGGACCTGACCTTCTGTGTAAATTGAATTGTCCCATCTATTGCACGCCCAAGAGAGTAGAATTACAGACTAATTATGATGTCATTGCATTCAAATTGGTCGAATCAGAATGACTGTGTAGACATGTTTCCCATGCTAACAGTGGATGATTTGCCCTGTGATCTGAGAGACACTTTCTCTCGCATGGTGTGGGACTTTACAGGAGAAGAGATAGGACTGATTCAAGGGGTTGGGCCAGTTCGGATACAGATTAAGCCAAATGTTGCATTTCCAAGAACGCCTTAGTAGAACCTGACCCTGGAAACGGTGGCAGGAATTACACCTGTAATTGAGTCCATGATTGTGCAAGGCATTCTGAAGGAAATCATACCAAGTCCATGCAGTTCAACTATAATGAGGTCACAGAAACCAAGTGGCAAGTACCGCATTGTCCAGGACCTGAGAAAGGTCAATGCGATTTTGATTCCATGTAGTCCTGTGGATCCTCCCTGAGTCCCCCGCTGTTCAATGGGTACATGCATCCAATCGCAGACATTATCTTGCCACATAGGATAAAAATCATTACCTATGCTGACGATACCCAGCTGGTAATTGTGCTCAACGGAGCCCAAAACTTTCCTTCTGATTTTGAAATCTGTCTGGAGAAAGTGGCAGCCTGGATGGAGCACTCCTGCATCAAGCTAAATGGAGGAAAAACAGAACTCATGTTCCTGGGTAACCACTCCAACATGGATCTCAAACAGATATGTCCCTCCTGCCCGGGCCCTGCCCCCAATCCCTATGTCCAGAATCAAAAGCTTGGGCATTTGGTTGGACACCTCCCTCAAGCTCGAAGACCAAGCAGTCAGAGTAACAGGGGCCTGCTATGGCACCATCAGATTACTCTGAAAGATTTCCCCACTCCTACATATGAATGCGAGAGTGATCCTGGCACAGACCCAGATACTAACACATTTGGATTATGGACACTCCCTCTACCTAGGAGCTCCCAAAGCAACAATACGGAAGCTCCAAGTTGCACAGACTGCTGCTGGGGATCCCAAAACACCATTCAGCCAAACCAGCTCTGAATACCTTATACCGGCTACCTGTCTCGGAAATAATGAAGTTCAAGGCACTGTGCATAGCCCATAAGACCATATAGGGAAAAGGGCCAGTTATTACCAACTCTCTCATCACTCTCTATCACCCTGAGAGAGGTCTGCTTTCCACCTTGCAGTTACCCCTAAAAATAGAAGAGCAAGAAGTGGAGGGAGATCCTTTGCCTACAATTTTTCCAGACTCTGGAACACAATGCCCTTACACCTTCGCACGGAACTGCACCATCTTCCCTTCCGAAAACTCCTCAAGACTTGGCTCTTCCAACACTCCTCCCTATAATCTAGCATGTACGCTCTGTACTTTAAAAAACTTTAACCCTTGTTTAGCCACTAGTGCTGGAATGCCTCTGGGTAGCAACGCGCTCTACAAATGCTAAATAATCATAATATTTGCTTTCCAGCTAGAGTACTATGTGTTATCATGGTGTCATATTCCACAAGTGTATACTGAGAGTCCATCTATCTTTAATCAGATCTTGAAGAAGAACTTTGAAAGTTTAGTAGTACTGCCACAGAGTTCCATACTCGTGCAGTATATCGATGACCTCCTGATTGCTTCAGAGACTGAGAAAGCTTGTAGGGTTAATACCATTGCTCTGTTAAAGCACATGGCAGAAAATGGACGCAAGGGGTTCCCGAGCACAATTCAGTACTGCTTACAAGAGGTCCAGTATTTGGGCCATCACATTCAGAAAGGCAACAGAAAGGTGTCACCAGACCTCATCGAGGCGATCATGCAAAAAGAAGTCAGGATGTTTTTGGGAATGTTTGGCTACTGCCGCCAGTGGATTCCCAACTTTTCACTAAAGGCAAAGCCCTTACAAAGATTAACGCACAAGGATGTAAGTGATCCAGTACCATGGCATAACAACTGTTTGATCTCCTCTTGGAACTGAAAGAAAGCCTGTGCTGCGCTCCGGCTCTAGGAATGCCTGATTACAGCAAAGCGTTTTCACTATTTTGCTGTGAAAGAGAGGATTGTGCACTATCTGTACTCACCCAGACACATGGGGGTGTCCGTAGACCAGTAGCCCACTTCTCTGCTACATTAGATCCTGTACCTTCAGCATTGCCCGGATGTCTCAGATCCGTTGCTGCAACTGGTGTCAGCATTGAAAGATGTGAGAGTATTGTAATGTGTCATCCTCTTACTGTTTAAGTTCCACACTCAGCTTCTGATGACGAGAACCAAAACACAACACTTGACGAATAACAGGATCACACAATATGAGCAGATTGTACTGGCCTTTGAGAATGTTACGCTGAAAAGATGTTCTATGTTAAATCCTGCTACTTTGATGCCTGTTCTAAATGCTGAAAGAGACGTTTGTGAGGACCATGACTGTCTGGGTGTGACTGAATTCTGTACCAAACAGACCCGACATTGTTGTGAACCTGTACCGGAATCAGATCAAGTCCTTTTTGTTGACGGTTCATGCTAAGGAGACAATGAGGATTACTTGAGAGCAGTATTTGCTGTCCAACTATTTCTGGAGTAGTGGAAGCTGCTTGTTTACAGGGAGTATGTTCCGCACAAGTAGCAGAGACCATTGCCTTGACATGTGCATGTCTTGTTTCTGATCAAATGCGAGTCTCCATCTATGCTGATGGCCAGTACAGATTTGATGTAGTTCATGACTTCGGACAGCTATGGTCACAGAGGGGGTACTAAACATCATCAGGATCTCCTATCAGAAATGAGGAGTATGTGAGACGACTGTTAGAAGCCTTACAGCGACCAAAGGAATTGGCCATTGTGAAGTGCTCTGCCCATGGGAAGTGGGAGAACTTTGTCACCGTGGCAAATAGATACGCCCACTAAGTTGCACGCTTTTGTGCTATGCATGTTTGAATTTTCAATGGTGATCATCGAGCAAAAAGCACATTAAGAACAAAGATTAGCATGATGCTAGCCATAACAGATACCTGGGATGAGGTCTGGCATCTGCAAGAAGTGTCAGACCAATAGGAAGCTGGTTAGATTAAACAGGTTGTGAGAAGAGAGATGATGGCATTTAAATCTTAACAGATGTTAGAACAGTGTTGCCGGATTGTTTACTGAGCCCTATGGCAAGACAGATTCATGGAGCAGTTCACATTGGGAGAGATGCAATGGTACGAGTTTTCCGACAAACATGGTTTAACCCAAGGTTTCATGTGTTTGCTGAAGCAGTGTGTCACAGATGTGCTACATGTCAACAGATGAATGCTGGAAATAAAATTGTGGTTGCTTTGAGTTACATTGGGAAGTCGGGGGGTCTTTTCAACAGAATTCAACTTGACTTCATTGAGATGCCTAGGTGCAATGGGCTTAGGTACATCCTGGTTGAGGTGTGTGTCTTTTCATGGTGGGTGGAAGCACATCCGACTAGAAGGTGTGATAGCCTCACAGAAGTGAAGTTGTTTCTTAGGGAGTTGATTCCACGATTCGGATTTCCAACTTCATTGGAGTTGGATAGAGGAACACAATTCTACAGCAAGATCATGAAGCTGCTGCGTACTACCTTACAAGTAGATCAAAGAGTGCACTGTAGTTACAGGCCGGAGGTGTCGGGCATTGTGGAGCAGGATAATAGGACTCTAAAAATGAGAATGGGGAAAGTGTGTTGTTCGACATCTCTGAACTGGCCTGATGCGTTGCCCTTGGTGCTGATGAGTTTGCGTAGCATTCCAGATAGGAGAACCAGACTATTGCCACATGAAATATTGATGGGGCGGGCGATGCGCTTGCCTGTGGCGCCATCCACAGAATTGATAAACATCACCGATGATTTGATCCTTGATTATTGTAAAGGACTGGCTGACATGGTCCATTCTGTGTCTCACCAGGTTGAAGCTACGACTGCACCAACCTCTGCCATGATGTCATGCCCCGAGGTCCCACTCGCGAAGAAGTTCTAATCGCCTGGGCGCTATATAAGACGCATCACACCAACGGAACGCCGCTTTGCGTTCTAGCGTCTAGCCCTCTCTTCCGGGTGTTCAGTCCCCGTAGGATTTGCCTGACTTCCGGTCTTTGGTCGGTTGTTTCCTGTTTTGATTCTCTGCCTCCACCGTGAGGGCGTTCTGTTCTGCTGTAACCTGTGGCCTTCCTCGTTCGGTTACACATCCATGCTGACGCTCTTCAATCTGGTGTCAGCGTATTCTGTTACCTACTTGGGAGTCCGTACAAACACGTTTGGTGCAATTCGTGTTTGTTTTCCTTATTCGTTGTTCCGTTCATATTCCCCGCCTCCTAGTGCTCCGCCCGGGTCATCCGGCCGGGCGCAGCCATTCCAAATTTCCCTTCTCCTGGTACTCTGCCTGGCAGCCGGGTCTTTCCCCGCCGCCCGGCCGGGCGCTGCCTGTAGCGTCTGTCTCTGGGTTCACTGGCCGGAGCTGTCTCCTGTTGTGTGAATCACCCCACCAGCCTTCCCTTTGGCATTTTGGATTACTATTGTTTGGGGCACTTGCATGGACCAGTGTGTGGTGTGTTTCAAGGCTCAGTTACTAAGAATCATGGTAACAGCGCGTTGCGCTGCCTCTCTATATATATGTTGTGTGGTTACTGTTGTAGATTACTAATTGTGATATCGTCTGGCAGATTTTAACCTTGTACATACTTCAAAGGAGAGGCTCGCACAAGCGCATCTCGCCTTGAAATATAATTGGATGTTCTTCAAGGTTTCTCCATAGAATAGCGGGGTGAGAATTCCAAATCACTTACCTTCACATGTTAGCATAGAGTGGGATAGAGTACTTACTATCTTTTTTGTTGTGTACAGAAAGCGAACACCAAATTCTACCCACCAGCAATATTTCAAGGTCCAGACGATTAGCTGTGGTAGGTGCTGTTTATGTATATAAGTAGGCATTGTGCATATACACTGTTTTGTAACCAGGTATAGATAGAAATCTCTTCCTTCCCTTACAGCCTGTTTTTTGCATCAAGTGTCCACACTGACGTCCACAGTCAAGACCTGTTATTTTCCCCGCCTTTCCTTGTTTTGTTTCCCTGTTTTCCCCTGGCGTGCCATTCGATACTCTAGAGTCCGATAGAGTCAGAAGGCCGTAGGGGAAGGCTGAGGACTATTCTCCAGATTCCTGACGCTCCTGCGGAACAAGCTTGGAAACCATTACACATGACCTGTGTCCGGTGAACTGGGTCTTAGTCCGAAAACATGTGTGGAAGAATTGTCTTGACGCATCTTGGTGTGGTCCGTACTAGGTGATCTTGTTGACGAACACTGCTGTGAAATGTGGAGGCCTGCTGAACTGGATTTATACCTCCCATACCCGCAGAGTATCAGGACCCTCTGAAGAAACAGCTTGTCTTCCTGAAGAAAATCCAGCTGTGGTTGCTAGGCCACTGGAGGGGGCAAGCCATGCTGTAGGTGTTCCTGGAGAGGCTGGTTACCCACCAGGCCGAGCTGAGGGGGCTCATGCTACACAAAGCCCAGGTACAGACTCTTAGGGAGATGGTAACATTGCAAGTGGTATAGAGTCAGACTCAGCTGAGGAGACCGGTGATGGAAGTGGTTGAACTCCTTTGAGGAGGGCTGAAGTTGCAAGAGAATCATGGCCTGTCAATCAACCAATCAAGAAATTTGTATAGCGCGCTACTCACCCGGAGGGTCTCAAGGCGCTTGGGGGGGGGGGGGGTCCGCTACTGCTCGAACAGCCAGGTCCTGAAGGAGAGGTGGTCTTGGGTAAGACGGAGGTGGATGGGGAGTGAATTCCAGGTCTTGGCTGCCAGGTAGGAGAAGGATCTTCCTCCCATGGTGGCTCTTCGGATGCGTGGAACGGCGGCGAGTGCGTGACTGGTCGATCGTAGTTGGCGGGTGGAAGTGTAGAAGGTCAGGCGGTCATTGAGGTACCTGGGGCCTAGGTTGTGGAGGGCTTTGTGTGCGTGGGTGAGGAGGCGGAAAGTGATTCTTTTGCTGACGGGGAGCCAGTGCAGGTCTTTCAGGTGTCCGGAGATGTGGCTGTGGCGTGGGATGTCCAGGATGAGTCGTGTGGAGGCGTTCTGGATGCATTGGAGTCTTTTCTGCAGTTTGGCTGTGGTTCCTGTGTAGAGGGTGTTTCCGTAATCTAGTCGGCTGGTGACAAGTGCCTGGGTGACCGTCTTCCTGGTTTCGGTGGGGATCCATCGGAAGATCTTTCGGAGCATGAGTAGGATGTTGAAGCATGAAGCCGAGACAGCGTTGACTTGTCTGGTCATTGACAGGGAGGGGTCCAGGATGAAGCCCAGGTTGCGTGCATGATCCGTTGGTTTGGGTGCGATGCCTAGGGCCGGGGGCCACCAGGAGTCGTCCCAGGCCGACGGTGATGGTCCAAGGATGAGGACTTCCGTCTTGTCTGAGTTCAGTTTCAAGCGGCTGTTCTTCATCTACCTCTTTCATCCCTTCGTGTAGGTTGGGTCTGGCGGTGGCGGGGTCGTTGGTGAGGGAGAGGATCAGCTGGGTGTCGTCGGCGTAGGAGATGATGTTGAGGCTGTGTTGGCGCACGATGGCTGCGAGGGGGCTCATGTACACGTTGAAGAGGGTGGGGCTGAGTGATGATCCTTGTGGCATGCCGCAGATGACTTCAGAGGCCTCAGATCTGAACGGGGGGAGGCGGACTCTCTGGGTTCTTCCGGCGAGGAACGAGATGATCCACTCCAGGGCCTTCCCTTGGATTCCGACGTTGCTGAGGCGTTGTACTAGGGTGCGGTGGCAAACAGTATCGAACGCTGCGGAGAGGTCCAGGAGGATGAGGGCCACTGTTTCCCCGTTGTCGAGCAGGGATCGGATGTCGTCAGTGGCTGCGATGAGGACGGTCTCGGTGCTGTGATTGGCTCGGAAGCCGGACTGTGAGTGGTCGAGGGATCCGTTCGTCTCGAGGAAGGCGGCCAGCTGTCTGTTGACGGTCTTCTCGATGACTTTGGCAGGAAACGGGAGGAGCGAGATGGGGCGGTAGTTCTTGAGGTCGGTGGGGTCTGCCGATGGTTTTTTCAGGAGGGCGCTGAGTTCGGCGTGCTTCCATCTCTCCGGGAAGGTGGCGGTGTTGAAGGAGCAGTTGATGATGTCCCGGATTTGGGGTGCGATGACGGAGTCGGCCTTGTTGAAGACGTGGTGAGGGCATGGGTCGGTTGGTGAACCGGAGTGGATGGTGTTCATCGTCCAGATGGTGTCTTCTGTGTTGACTGGGGTCCAGTCGCGGAGGGTGGTGGTGGGGGGCGTCGGTTCTGTGGCTGGATGCGTGGACTGTTCGCCGAAGCTGTTGTGTATGTCTGCGATCTTGCTGTGGAAGAACGTGGCGAGTGAGTCACAGAGGTCCTGTGAGGGAGTGATGTCGTTGTTGCCGGCGCTGGGGTTGGAGAGCTCTTTGACGATGCTGAAGAGCTCCTTGCTGTTGTGTGCGTTGTTGTCTAATCTTTCCTTGAATGCTGTCTTCTTGGTGGTGTGGATCAGCTGGTGGTGTTTGCGGGTGGCTTGCTTGAGGGCGGTCATGTTGTCTGTGTTCGGGTTCTTTCGCCAGTCTTTTTCGAGGGTGCGGCAGTTCTTCTTGGAGTTCTTGAGGTCGTCGTTGAACCACGGGGCTTTCTTGCTTCCGGGCCTGTTGGGATGGGTTTTCAGGGGTGCGAGGTTGTCGGCGCAGTTGGTGATCCACTGTGCCAGGTTGTGGGCTGCTTGTTTGGGATCCGTTGATCTGGCGGGAGGGTTCTGGTTCAGTGATGCGGTGAGCTGGTCGGTCGTGATCTTGTTCCAGTTCCTGCGGGGAACTTGTTGCGGGAGGTGGTGGGTTGTGGTCTTTCTGAAGCTGAAGTGGACGCAGCTGTGGTCTGTCCGGTGGAGTCCGATGGAGTGGCTGAAGGAGATGTACTTGCTGGGGGAGAAGATTGGGTCAAGCGTGTGTCCGGCGTAGTGGGTGGGGGTGTTCACCAGTTGCTTGAGTCCGAGGTTAGCGAGGTTGTCCAGGAGGGTGGTGGTGTTGTTGTCGTTGTTGTTCTCCAGGTGGAAGTTGAGGTCTCCTAGGAGGATGTAGTCGGCGGAGGGAAGGGCGTGTGGGCTGATGAAGTCTGCGATGTCTTCACTGAATTGAGTGCGGGGTCCTGGGGGTCTGTAGATGAGGGTGCCTCTGAGTGTGGTCTTGGGGTCGGTGTGAATCTGGAAGTGAAGATGTTCGGCGGTTGTGAGGGTGTCGTCGGAGTTGGTCGTGATGCGGATGGTGTTCTTGTGGACGATGGCGATGCCTCCTCCTGTACGGTTGGTGCGGTCCCTCCTGGTGATCTTGTATCCATCCGGGATGGCGATGGCGATGTCGGGCGCTGAGGAGGCGTTCATCCAGGTTTCCGTGAGGAAGGCGACGTCTGGGGATGTGGTGTCAAGCAGGTTCCATAGTTCCACGGCGTGTCTGTGGACGGAGCGGGTGTTGAGCAGGATGCACTTCAGGTGGTTGCTGTTGGTGTTTGGCTTGGTGGGTGCGGGTGGGTTGCAGGTCCTGATGTAGGCGAACTTGCAGGATTGGCAGGTGAAGGGTCCGTGGGTGCGTCCTGGGATGGCTCGGTGGCAGTCGGGGAGGCGTCCGGTGTTGAGTGTGCTGAGGGTGGCGGCGTCGTACGTCCGGCGGGTGGGATGGCATCTGCGGGGGCCATGGGGTCCAGGCGCGGACCGGCGCAGACGGGCTTGCCTTTGGCGCACCCGCTGCGCGTGAACGCTGCGCGCACGCGCGGACTCTGCCATAAATGGAGAGTGGGGGGGCGGAGCGATGGAGGAGCAGCTGGGAGGCGGGAGTGGGGTGGCGAGTGGGGAGGGGAATAGTGATGCTGGAGGGAACAGGGGTGGGGCCGCGAGGGAGCAGCGGCAGGGAGCGGGGTGGGTTCAGCAGCAGAAACGGCGGTGGGGTCGCAGAACGAACGGGGGCACGACGAAGGGAACGATAACAGAGCACAGGGGCACAGGGGTACCCAGTTCACGATGGAGAAGAGAAGACGATTACAGGCACAATGCAGGGGGCAGAAACAAACTTGAGCAGGGGTACAAAAGAAGACGATTACAGGCACAATGCAGGGGGCAAAGCAAACTTGAGCAGGGGTACAACAGTTAACGGACTAAAATACAATAACAGGCACAATTCAGGGGGCAGGATACCAACTTGGCAGCGGCAGCGGTGGCGGCAGGCGGAAACCGGGCACACTCGGGGTGGGCCACGCGGCGGGAGGAGCGACCAGCTCTGATCAGGTCAGGTCGGGTCACAGCTCCCCGCCTCGTGGGCCTTACCTTTTGTGTTCAGTGGGAGGGAGGAGCAGCTGGGAGGCGGGAGCGGGGTGGCGAGTGGGGAGGGGAACGGTGATGCTGCAGGGAACGGGGGGCCGCGGGGGAGCAGCGGCAGGGAGCGGGGTGGGTTCAGCAGCAGAAACGGTGGTGGGGTCGCAGAACCAACAGGGGCATGATGAAGGGAACGATAACAGAGCACAGGGGCACAGGGGTACACAGTTCACGATGGAGAAGGGAAGACGATTACAGGCACAATGCAGGGGGCAGAAACAAACTTGAGCAGGGGTACAAAAGAAGACGATTACAGGCACAATGCAGGGGGCAAAGCAAACTTGAGCAGGGGTACAACAGTTAAGGGACTAAAATACAATAACAGGCACAATTCAGGGGGCAGGATACCAACTTGGCAGCGGCAGCGGTGGCGGCAGGCGGAAACCGGGCACACTGGGGGTGGGCCATGCGGCGGGAGGAGCGACCGGCTCTGACCAGGTCAGGTCGGGTAAGACAAAGAAGTGAGAACTTGAGACTTGCACCTGAAAGATATCTTGCACCCGTATCTGAAACGTCTGAATCAGAGCAAAGTGACAGAAAACAAGCACAAGGGAGCTCAAGAAGGTCAAGAAAGCGAGAGTACCATGCCAGAGATATGCTTCCCCGGAGTAGACTTATCTTATTACAGATTGCTGGAAGTGGTCCAGGAGACTGAGGTCCGAATGAGGGAGGCTCAGAACATCAGTGTTGATAAGGGAAATAGAACTGTTGGCCCCTGGAGTGGAACCTAATGGAGTTTTGACATTTACTGTGCCAGATCCTCCAAGACTGAGTGGCTTATGAAGACTGATCCTAGAAGATCTTTTTTTTCGATATTCGGGTATCAGCCACCACCTCAGGAGATTCAGCATTTTGTATAGAACTTTTACAGTGTGTCATTGAGGAAATTGGCTCTGATCTCATAAGGGATGTAAAGTAAATTGTGAACTGTAAATAACAAGTTTTTGCTTGAAGAAGATTACCTAGGCCTGAGTGATAGAAGAATAACATTAGGGACATTTCCATAGAAGAAGAAGAGGGCTAGGGAAGTCTTTGAACTGTGTAAATAACTGTATTGTGAACTGAGTGAGAACTATTTCCATGATTTCAAGGAACTGTATGAAGTTTGTTGTGCAACAGTGAGTGGCAGAGAAAGAGACTTTGCATTGATCCTCTTGCAGCCACAATCTGAACTCAATTGAATATGGAGTCTGGAAATTTGAACCATTGAACAAATTGCGTAATAGGTACATTTATAGTAGGAGTAATCCTAATTATAGCAGTATTCATTACTATGTCTGTTATAGGTCCACATGAAGCAGAATCCGATAGGGTGTGAGTACAAGGGACATCCACACTCTAGTAGAAAAGAGGGTACATTAGGAATTGACAGTGCTATGATTGATCAAACTAGTCGCTTGTTGCATGTAGATTTGTCTAAAGAGGATTATATATTGAATGCTTATGCAAAGTTGTTCGATGAGTATGTAAATAAGATGGATGTGAGCAATGCAATTACCTGCGTCTGTCGAGGAGGGTATTAGATACCGCCATTTGCCTCACACATATGGTATTACTTGTAGCTTATTACTTAGCATGTTTTATGGCAAAGGACATTACGAGTACTTTTTATCGAATTATGATGTGCTGCTTTCAGAGGTTCCAGCTTACAGGCGCCTGAAGTGGTAAGTATGATTAGTATAAGCAAGAGGAGAGAATGGGAAAGTATTTTATACTTCTGTTACATTTGACACTGCATATGCTCATAGACATAATTTGACCTGCATGTTGACTGACATAGAATAAAAACTTTTGTGTCAAGTAGAGGTTAGACAAAGGCTATTAGCAGTTAAGCTTAACAATAGAGAGGGAAAATTTGAATGGACCAAAGAGGAGTTAGCACACAAGGCTAAGGGAAGTTATGGTCTAATAGCTTTAGATTTACAGTAGCGAGGGAAGCTTTGCATCAGACAAGTGCAGACATACCATGACAAGATCTGGTACAAGTGATGCCACATGTATACTTTGTGTGTAGGAGAAATGCATATGTTTGACTGCTACTAAATTGGTATGGCACATGTTATGTGGCTGTTGTTTTTCCTAAAATACTATGTGGAGGATTTGGGACCTTTGGAAGGAAAGCCATGCCATAGAGAGAGGCATGGTACAAGTGCAGGAGGGATCATAGGAGATGTGTTTGGAGCAATGTTACTGAGTTTGGGAGTGGTTTTGAATGGTATACAGTCAAAATATTGAGTTAAAAATATAGAATTGAGTAATATCGAATTCAAAATATAGAATGGACAAAATATCGAATGGACAGAATATAGACAACAAAAATATCGAATTTGAGTTAAGTAAGTTAATATCGATTTACATAAATATAGAAAGTCAAAATATCGAAGTATATAATATAGGTATTAAATATATCGATTTTTTAATAATATCGAATTTTTTAAAGTGTTTTTTATGTTAGTATATGTGTGAAAAGTGTATATTTATTTTAAGTAATGAATTTTATGGTATTTAATTTTTGCGTAATTTAATTCTGTAGCGGGTTGTGGGTTTTGTAGGGGAATAGGGTGGGAAGTGATTTAATTATAATTAATTAAATATTTTAATTTATTTATTGGTATTCATATTGAATTAATTGTTAATTAATGTTTAATTGGTAATTAATTACATTATAAATGGTAATCAATTTTACTTAATTTATTAATTGATAATTATGTTAATTTTATTCATTTTCTGTAGCGGGTTGTGGGTTTATAGGGGAATAGGGTGGGAAGTAATTTAATTATAATTGATTACATGTTTTAATTTATTTATTGGTATTTATCTTGAATTAATTGTTAAATAATTTTAATTGGTAATTAATTAAAATATAATTAGTAATTAATTTTTATTAATTGATTAATTGATAATTATGTTAATTTTATTAATTTATTTTCTGTAGCGTGTTGTGGGTTTCAAGGGGAAAAGGGTGGAAAGTAATTTAATTGTAATTAATTACATTTTTAAATGTATTTATTGGTATTTATTTTGAAATAATTGTTAATTATTTTTCAATTGCTAATTAATTAATTGTTAATTGGTAATTAATTTGTATTAATAGGTAATGATTTTTAATAAATAATTTGTATTTGTATTTTTAATTGATTAATTATTATATTATATTAAATTGGTAATTATTTTCAATTAATTTGTAATTGGTATTAATATTTTAATTATTGTAATTAATATATGAAGTATTTACTATCCCTACTGTTGCACTCACTGGAGTGCGAATAGTAATTTTTACCCCTACGCTATCCAACGCTTTCCCTACTGTTGCACTCTCTGGAGTGGGAATAGTCATTTTTATCCCTACGCTATCCAACGCTTTCCCTACTCTTGCACTCTCTGGAGTGGGAATAGTCATTTTCACCCCTACGTTATCCAACGCTTTCCCTACTGTTGCATTCACTGGATTGGGAATAGTAATTTTTACCTCTACACTATCCAATGCTTTCCCTACTATTCCACTCTCTGGAGTGAGAATAGTAATTTTTGCCCCTACGCTATCCAACGCTTTCCCTACTGTTGCACTCTCTGGAGTGGGTATAGTAATTTTTAGTCCTACGCTATCCAGCACTTTCCCTACTGTTGCACTCACTGGAGTGGGAATAGACATTTTAACCCCTACGCTATCCAACGCTTTCCCTACTGTTGCACTCTCTGGAGTGGGAATAGTAATTTTTACCCTCCCACCCTCCAACGCTTTCCCTACTGTTGCACTCACTGGAGTGGGAATAGTAATTTTTACCCCTACGCTATCCAACGCTTTCCCTACTGTTGCACTCCTTGGAGTGGGAATAGTAATTCTTACCCTCCCCCTATCCATAGCTTTCCCTACTGTTGCACTCATTGGAGTGGGAATAGTAATTTTTACCCTCCCACTATCCAACACTTTCCCTACTGTTTCACTCTCTGGAGTGGGAATAGTAATTTTTACCCCTATGCTATCCAACACTTTCTCTACTGTTGCACTCTCTGGAGTGGGAGTAGTAATTTTAACCCCTACGCTATCCAACGCTTTCCCTACTGTTGCACTCTCTGGAGTGGGAATAGTAATTTTTACCCTCCCACTCTCCAACGCTTTCCCTACTGTTGCACTCACTGGAGTGGGAATAGTAATTTTTACCCCTACGCTATCCAACGCTTTCCCTACTGTTGCACTCCTTGGAGTGGGAATAGTAATTCTTACCCTCCCCCTATCCATAGCTTTCCCTACTGTTGCACTCACTGGAGTGGGAATAGTAATTTTTACCCTCCCACTATCCAACACTTTCCCTACTGTTTCACTCTCTGGAGTGGGAATAGTAATTTTTACCCCTATGCTATCCAACACTTTCTCTACTGTTGCACTCTCTGGAGTGGGAGTAGTAATTTTTACCCTCCCGATATCCAACGCTTTCCCTACTGTTGCACTCACTGGAGTGGGAGTAGTAATTTTTACCCCTACGCTATCCAACGCTTTCTCTACTGTTGCACTCACTGGAGTGGTAATAGTAAATGTTACCCTCCCGCTATCCTACGGTAAAAATATTGTATATTTGTTATTAGTATTATGTTCAAATATATATATATATATATATATGTATTAAAAAATCTAATTGTATGTTTTTTTTAACTTACATTAATTGTTTATTAATTTTAAGGTCATTTAAGTATTTCACGTATGTTTAAGTTAATTATATTTATTATTTCATTAATTTTTAAATATTTGAAGACATTTAAAAAAATTCGATATTTTGACTAGCTATATTTTTCACAACAATATTTTTGATTCAATATTTTTGTACTTACCTGTTTGGAGATAGGAATTCGATATTTTTGCATTCTATATTTTTTCCTCGATATTTTGGTAGTTCTATATTTGTGTCATCGATATTATGTCAGTGATCCGTTTTGAATGATGGAAAGATTCAGTAGTTTGGCAAGTATTGTGGATAAGTTGTCAGCAAACACAGCTCAGTCTTTTTTACTCGTAGATGGAGAGATGGTCTCAATAAAAGCTATGGTGATGCAAAACCATCTCGCTTTAGATCTATTGTTAGCAAAAGAAGGTGGAGTCTGTAAAATGTTGAGGGTTCAACAGTGCTGTACTTATATCCCAGACGATAGTAAGGATCTGAGGAAGAATATTATTATTATTATTATTTTGTACTTGTATAGCGCACTTATCACCCCTACAGGGGTCTCAAGGTGCTGTACGAATACCGCTGTGTAACCCTTCCTGGCTTTCCCTGTGAAGTGCCCACTCCTGGGCACCCCCAAGGTGAAGCCAGGCATCCTAGCGTTGTTGGGGCCGTTGTGGAGATTAAGCAAGCTATTACCCAGAGTTGCAGAGTGTGACCCATGATTAGAGTAGGCACCGAGGCGAGAATTATCGAGTCCGCGGACATTTGAGCCCAAGACCCTGCCGCGTCGGAAATTGCACCCTGGTCCCGGGCCTGACCTCTGCTTCAGGGTCTGCCGCTCTAACCATTGAGCCACACTTCTCCACTATATAAGTAACATCACTGAGATACACCATGAGATACATGATTTGGTGACAGAGGGAATTTAAGATTGAATTTGAATTTAAAAAGCTTGTATAGCGCAACGTACACCATACGGTTTCTTGGCGCTTTTGGAGGCATGAAGAACAGAGGAAAAAAGGGACAGTTAGTGTGGGAAGGCCTGAACAAACAGGAAAGTTTTCAGGCCCTTGCGGAAGAGGGAGTATTGTTTAGTCGCTCGTAGGTGGTCAGGGAGGGAATTCCAAAAGATGGGGGCCTGCTAGCTGCTCTTCCCAGTGACAGCTCCGCAAATGCCCCTCACCCCTCCTTCTGCCCATGCTCGGGACAGCAACTCACTAATTTTGTGCAGATTGTGGAGGATGCTGTTCTCCCCCTCCTCCAGTCCCTAAAATCTGGCTCTCCATCTGACCCGTGTCCAGCCCGGGTGCTTTCGGAAGTGGCAGATATGGTCTGTGCTGAGACCACGCAGATAGTGAACCTCTCCCTGGTTACAGGCGCGCTTCCTCCTGTCTGGAAACGGGCCAAACTTCTGCCACTCCTGAAGAAACCGGGACTGGACGTGGCGACTCCTGGAAATTATCGCCCGATTTCCCTTTTACCGGCACTTACTAAAATTTGTGAGAAGGTAGTACTTCAACAATTGGAGAGCTTTGTTGAAACCTCTAATGCCCTCCATCCCGCCCAATCAGGCTTCAGGGCTGCTTACAGCACCGAGACGGCCCTGGTGGAGATGACCGAGGCCATTCGGGACTGTTTAGACGGAGGTGGCAGAGCGGTCCTAATTTTATTGGACCTCTCTGCCGCGTTCGATACTGTCCCTCATGAGCTCCTCCTCGGCCGGCTGTCGGCTATAGGCATTGGGGGTGT
This sequence comes from Lissotriton helveticus, assembly GCF_964261635.1. Classification (NCBI taxonomy): domain Eukaryota; kingdom Metazoa; phylum Chordata; class Amphibia; order Caudata; family Salamandridae; genus Lissotriton; species Lissotriton helveticus. Next base: position 565,129,579 of record NC_136072.1, read on the forward strand.
AGTCTTGGATTGGCTGTCCTCTTTTTTATCTGATAGGACCCAGCAGGTCTGGCTGCCTCCCCATGCCTCTGAGCCTAAACCTCTGCTCACAGGTGTCCCGCAGGGGTCAACTCTTAGCCCCTTACTGTTCAATGTTTATATCACTCCCCTGGTTTATCTAGCGGAACAGTTTGGGGCTAAGATCATAGGGTATGCAGACGATACCCAACTGCTGTTCACCTGGCCTGATGCCGATCTGGATACATCTAAGGTCCACTTGTGTTTGTCCTCTGTATTTCGCTGGTTAACGCAGGCCCAGCTGAAGTGTAACGAGGACAAATCAGAGGTGCTCTTTTATGGCTCATTTCCCCTCTCGTTCAGGAGCTCACTGTGGCCTTCTAACATTCCTGGCCCTAAGGAGATGGGGAGACCTGCCAAAAACCTTGGCATCTGGTTTGCGGAGGACCTTAAATTTGAGCATCATATTAAGAAGCTTACAGGCACCTGCTTCGCCACCCTGAGAATGCTTAGCAAATTCTTCCCCCTGCTTCCCAGGGATGCGAGGGAGTCGGTTGCTCGGGCGCTCATCTTGGCTAGGTTGGATTATGCCAATGCACTGTTTAGTGGCATTCCCGCCTATTTGGTGCAGCGCCTACAAATTATTCAGAATGCGGCCGTCCGTCTATTATTTAACATACCTAGATGGAAGAGCGTTCGCGCGGAGATGCGCACGCTCCATTGGCTCCCTGTTAGACAGCGCATTGTGTTTAAATCTCTGGTGCTGGCATTTCGGGCAATCCATGATCAAGGCCCCCTCTATTTGAGAAAGAGATTTATTAGCTATGTCCCTGCACGTACCCTAAGATCTTCTACTCTGATTAAACTGTCCCTTCCACGTTTTAAACGTGCCAGACTTGGTGGCCAGTCGATTTCTGTGATTGTGGCCCGGGCCTGGAACGCTCTCCCTTTCCATCTGCGTTCCATGCCAACAGTGGCTGCATTCAAAAAACATTTGAAAACTCACCTCTTTAAGAGTACAATCTGATGTGTTTTTTCTCTCTCTGTGATCTGCTGTCTGTTTCTTTTTCCCTCTTTTCGCGCCAGGATACTCCCCAGTAATGGAGCGCGTTATAAAATGGTTTAAAGTAAAGTAAAGTAAAGTAAAACTGAAAAATTGGAACCTCCCCATTTTTTTCTGTTATAGCGAGGAACCTGTAGAAGGGATTGAGAGGATGATCGGAGCTGTCTAGTGGGGACATAATCTTTTAGCAGGGAAGAAATGAAGGCAGGGGCCGTTCCCTGCCGTGCCTGGAAAGCCATGCAGCCAGTCTTGAAGAGAGACCGTTGCAGAACAGGCAACCAGTGCAGCGCCTTCAGCAATGGTGTAGCATGATGGAAACGGGGGAGGCCATACACCAGCCGAGCTGCCTGGTTCTGCACAAGCTGGAGTTTATGTAGGCTATATGCCGGGATGCCGTTGTATAGGGCATTGGCATAATCTAGCCGGGAGATCACCAGGGCAGACATGATGAGTTTGAGTGCCAGAGGGGAGAAAAACCGGGAAACAGTGCGAATAGTGCGGAGCATCAGAAAGCAAGAAGAAACAACAGAACTGATTTGTGAGTGGAGGGTAAGCTGATTGTTAATTTTAATACCAAGGGTCTTGACCGTGGAAGAAGGGACAGGAGGGGAACCAAGAGTGGAGGGCCAGAAAGAAGAGTTCCAGGGACTGGAAGAGCCACCAGTGAGCACCAACTCGGTTTTATCTGGTTTCAGCTTCAGATGGTTGTGGCTCATCCAGTCCCTGATGAAGATCATAATAGCTTGAAAATTGGAAATAGCGTGAGGGGAAGAGGAGAGGTTGAAGACAAGCTGGAGGTCATCCGCATAATTATATACAGTGACCTCCAGCTGCTGAAGTGCAAAGATAAGAGGATAGATATAGAGATTGAACAATAAAGGGGAAAGAGAGGAACCCTGGGGGACACAACAAGTGATCTTAAGTGGAGCTGCCGTGAACTCCCCCCGCCGGACCGCCTGGGTGCGATCCCGCAGGAAGGACGAGAGCCAAACTAGTGCTGAGCCCCCGATTCCCGCCGCTCTGATACGTGAAAGCAAGATGGAATGATCCACCGTATCAAAAGCGGCGGAAAGATCGAGGAGCACCAGGGCTTGATGTTTGTTTTGGTCCAAGCCCTCCCTGAGGTTGTTCAGGACCGACACCACGACGGACTCAGTAGAGTGCTTGGGACGGAAACCCGCTTGGCAGGGCGCCAAGCCTCCCGTAGCCTCTACATGGGCACTGAGAACCGAGGCAACATGGCGCTCAAGCACCTTGCCCAAGTATGGCAACAAGGAGATGGGCCGATAGTTGATTAAGATAGCTGGATCGGCACCTGGTTTCTTCAAGATGGGCACAATGGTGGCCGCTTTAAGGGCTGGAGTCACAACCCCTTGTGAGAGGGAACTGTTAAGGAAGGTGATCGGGGGCTGTATGCAAACGGAGTAAATTTGTTGGAGGATACGGGCCGGACAGATATCAACTGGGGAACCTGACTTGACTTTAAGAAGTGTTTCCCGGAACACTTCTTCCGTGATGGGAGGGATTGAGGTTAGACAAGGCGGAAGGATCGGCGGGAGAGGGTCAACGTAAGTGGCAGGAGGAGGGATATTGTTCTTGATATTAGAAATTTTATCAAGGAAATAAAAATTCAAAGAATCACAGAGGGATTGAGTGGGAGGGGGTTTAGACATGCTTAGATAATGTTGGTAAAGGATTTGGAAAGATTGGAAGTTGGTTTGCAGATCTTGAGAAAGGATTTATTGGTTATTTCTAGAAGCCGACCATAATATTTGTGATTTGTCTCATCCTTTTGTTGGGGACAATAAGAGTGGCATAGGTCAAGACAGATTGAGAATTCTCTTGGGCAATGGGAGAGGAGAACGGAGGGATGTCAGGACAGTCACTATCAGAATCACAAGAATTTAGAGAAGTTTAGACAGGGAATACCGGCTACAACTTCTGTTTCGGTTGGGTCTTTCTACAGGGAGATGAAAATGATTATGATGAGACTAGTCATCAGAGGGGGGACTGTTAGAGCGCGATTGTTCTTTCATTTGTAGGGATGCATTATAATCATTGGTAGTTCGTGTCCACATATAATCCTTTGTTGTGTTGACATTTGGTCATTAGATCGTGTACTATTAACTTATAAAGAGAAGTATTAGGCACATTCACATGTAAAACAAGAATTAATGTTGTAGTTATTCATGTCTAGATGAAATCTCAACGTGTAAAAGTGTATTCATAGCTAATGAACGTTTTTGATATTAATATGTTTATGTAGCTTGTCGAAATAATGACCCATATATGCGTGTTCTCTCTTAAGCTTATGTGCTGTTTCTTCTGTTGACCAAATTCAGTAGGCCTAACGTGTATTTATCCCTGGTTGCTCTCATGTTAAGGTTGCTAGTAAAATTTATGTGCATGTGGAGTTTGTCTTTCTCACGTTTCTGTTGCAGGTGGAGAAATTCATCATTGTTAGTTAGAAGAACTCCTTTGCTTTAGGCATTAGGCTTAGGGAGGAGAAGGTACATTTGAATGGCGATGCTGACAATGTGGAATGGTGTTCTTTCTCAGCGTAGAAAGCCTGGGAATCAAGGTTATCAAGCGAGAGCCTGGGAGCACCGTTACTGCATGGAAAGTTACCTACTAGGAGGTGTCTAGCTGGATTGGGTGACCTTGTGATGTGTTGAGGGGTGTGACCTACGACTTGTGTTGGGGTTAGGTACAGAGTCCGGGGACTTCTGCCATCCCTAGAGAGGAGACAGCATCTTAGAACGAGCTCCGTAGCGTTATGCTACTTGACCCATTCAATGTGAGAGTACTTCTTAGGAAGCCTTCACTTGCTGACATCTTTTCAGAACTTGCCTGGGAAATGCTTAGTAGGGATGTCACATAAGTGATAGCGTAGGGACAGATGAATCCTTTTTACCTACGAACCTCCAATGAAGGGGACTATTGATGTTGGGCGGTTATTTTCTGTGTGCTGATTCTGGAATTGGTCATCCTGTGCATGTTGCACTGCCTTAACTTCACCCGTAGGTTTGGTTTTGTATTAGTGCCAATGTATTTTTACACCCTCATCTTGAGGTGTTTGTATGTCCAACTTTTCTTGGCTTTGTAATAAACTTACTAAACGTTGGATCTGGAGTCTGTATTACTTTGGCGACATGGGCTATTGTAATGGTAATGTAAAATTGGTTAATGATTATTCCTCTGTCAGGGCTGATCATGCGAGATAGTGCGGTACATTGACATAGAGCTTAACGGGGGCGAAAATACAATATCCGTCATGCCATGCGCGCTACTCACGACCGCACTGACGCAGACACGCTCTCTGAGGTACTGTCATCAGAGCAGTATAATTCAAGATAGCGCCCGGACAAAGACGCAGATTATTCCTGAAGATCCTGCTTCTTGGGATAATCCGGACGGTAAGGGTGCGGATGCACCACCCCCTGCTTTGTTGAATTGCTGTACATAAATCCCGGAGACTTCTGAGATTAATCCTGCTTTTCCCCCCGTTGGCAAAACCACGCTTCCTTGGTGGTCTCTTGAAGGTGGAAAGATCGGGTACTCCTGCTTTCCCCCGTTGACGAGACACAACTACTGGTGGTCTCTTGCGGGAGAAAAAACCTTCATTTGTTCCAGGATTTTTTGATTAGTATGTACTCTTGTTGTGAGGGAACTGTGAGAGCCTGACTTCACTTCTTGTGGGTAGAGTTTTGGTTTTTGGAATCCTTTCATCTCACTATGAAGTAATAGTGGGAACAACCTTAAGAGTGGTTGGTATCAAACCCTTTTTTCCCCTGGATATGGGTGCATGTTGATACTAAGTACTTGTGAATACCGTATAGAGCTCATGGCATAGAGCATTCCCAGTCTGGATGTTTTACTACATAGAATCGATAAAGGATTTTATGGATCTGTAACTGACACTGGACCATGTGTTATCTCTCATTTCTAGGGGAGATCAGTTGGGGGTATCCAGGGCTAAGCTGTTACAGTTTAGTAAGGGTCAAGCACAAGTCTATAGAAGGTATGCACATATACATCTTTGTTGTGAAACCTGAATTGGAAGAACCTTTGATTCTTTGTCTTGTCTATGGAAACTGACTTTATATTTCCTTAAAAATGGGTCAAGCAGATACCTTGTGATTACCCTCCGATCTCACCCCATTTACAGCCTACCTTATTTTGTTTTACAGGTAGTTATACATATATAATGAGATAAGTTGTTATTGCAAAGCTGCCTGTCAGAAAGGAATAGGTAGGAGTTGAACATCAAAGTAAACTATTTCTCTCTCTTTGTTTACTTCTAGGTCTCCCTCCCTCCTGTTCCTACCCTTTCCTTCCCTCACTTGACCATCCCATTAGTCTGAGAGGATTAATTCTATCCGGACTTGGGGCTGTCCAGAGGTGGACCCCAAAGAGCTTCAGCCTGATTCCGAGGAGAATCCTCCCCTCCACACTCACAAGCAGACAAAAAGAGACATCGACCAGGGGTTCCAGAGTAATCTAGAACGTGGAAACCGGCTCCTTCAGAAGTAAGTATTTTTAATGTATTATTCGCATGTTTCTTTGAATGTTAACTGTGTTTATTTATAATGAAATATTTTTGTTATCGTTAATATATATGTATATATATGCGTATGTGTGTGTGTGTTAGGTAGTTATAGCTAGGACCTAATTTCCATTGACAAAGCGTTTTTGTTTTGCCAATAACTTCGGCGCCGCTTGACGAATCTTCATGAAAATTTCCAAACTAGTACGACAATCACTTCAGCTGCTGTCTGGAGAGATGTGATTTGTCACGCAGGAGCTGGAAAAAAGAGTGGCACCATTGTCTTCATGCAATTTCCCAAAGGAATTTTGGATACGACCACAACCAGAACCACTGAACAGAATGACAAAAAATGTTGTTCAGAAAGAGTCCTTTTTGTAATTTGGTGTAAATATGTTCAGTTGTTTTTGAGTTATTAGAGAACAAAGATAAATAGATATCAAGACACACAGAATTTCAGGGATCTCAAAAGGAGATCTGATTGGCTACCACCACTTCAACAAGTAAGTAGTGGCAGCCATCTTGGGCTCGGGCTCAGCCAAGTCCCAAGAAAAAAAAGAAAAAAAATCACTGAAGGGGCAGGGTAGAAATACCCTGACCAACCCCGCCGAAGGTCAAAAACTTTTTCTTTGAAATTGTCATGAATTAGTGGAGGATCCATGAATCCGGGCGAAAATAAAAAACAAGCACAGTTTCAATGATTGTTTCTTATTTGGCCCACCTGTTGGGCTAGGTCGAGGAGGGAATTTTTAATATAAATTTAGGGGAGGGGTGTATACGTGTTTCCCTTCACTGGGCGTCTTTTGACACCGGGAAATGTCAACCCAGGGGCCGAGTCTCTCAATATATAGGGAGGGGGTATGCAGCCCCCTGCCTTGGCCGATTTTGGCCATGGAGCTACCACCGTTCTGGGGCCTGGCCTTACTAAATATGGTGAGTCGGGCCACGCGTCCACCCTCCTGGAGTCATTAAAGGGCATAGGGACACCTTTATACCACTGACATAGCTATGTTTGCTCTCATTTGGTGGGAGCCATTTTAAAGTGAGAGTAACTTCAAAGTATGCTCCCAGCGGGTGGAGCAGGAAAAATTTTCCTGCCTGCTGGGAACGGACTTTTCATCTGTTTCCCTGCCTGCTGTGATGCACCATCACCATGTGCTGCTAATTACCTCGCATATTACATCACTGATGACATCTTCTATTAAAATATTTATAACATCACTGCAACATTTGCAGTAAAATTATTGCTGATAAACCCGTGAATGCAGGTGGGGCAAATATAGTTATCTTAGGGCATGAGTTATAAGGTCTTGAGGTTCTTGAGATAACTCTAACGATGCTGCTGAATATCTATTGTTGTGTGTCTGTAAATTCTGAACCTTGCTATAATGTCACTGCAACCTTTGTTTTCTTGTGTGAATTTCTACGGTCTTTTAAATTCTATTTCCTAACTAGAACATCCCTGTAACCTTTGTCTTTTTTAAATTTAAAAATATGTATGTATATATATAGATATACAGTTAGGTATAAATATAAATACAGCAGTCCTTTTCATCTTCATGAAAGAAGACACGCAATTCAAAGTTGCTTAATTTGGTATTTAATGCAATACAGAGTGCAGGGACATAAAAACATTCAACATTTCGCTGATAAGCCGCCTTGGTCAGAGGCGAAAATACGAAGCCAAACATAAACCTTTGCTGGAGTGTCATGAACATTAACAAAGGCCTTAAGGAATGGGCACATTAGAACAAATCTTAATGTGGCAGTCATCTTGTAAAACGTTCTTAACAAAAACACATTGACACTGATTTATACAGAGATTGTGTACTTAAAACAGAAACACTGATATTGCAGTATATCCATCATTTATCATTCAATCATAGTCAAAATGTCAACGACATCAGGCACACTTGGAGGTGCAGACAAGCGGACACCAGAACCCCCATATTATAAAGAGCTACATCAAAGTGAAGATTATTCGACTGACAAGATTGCCGATATAGAATATTCCTTTATGAGATATATATAAGTTTTTTAGAGTGAGAAAGAAACAGACGGGTCTCCCTGGCAGCGGAAAAAGGGAAAAAAAGAAAGAAAAAAGGATGTTTAAATAAAAGAGCAAATCCCCTGCAACTTAATTAAGGCCGATATACAGCGGGTAAATTAGGAAGAATCCCTAGCGAATTTACCTCGAAGAATAATCTATCCTCCTTAAAACGCGGATATTCACCAACTACAGGGAGCCTTAAAAGAATGCCATCAGTCTAAAAGAGTCGCTGCTATCAGAGAGAATAGTTTTCTTTGGGGAATATATAAATTAAACGTACTACCAGACACCTTGGATGTTTCTGTTGCACATCACCATGTTTGTAATTTACGAATGACGGTCACCTGACGAAGGCCTTTTGGCCGAAACGCGCGTAGTTCCATTCCACCGCATTGCCTTCCTCTAATCTTCCATCGACTGATTATATCGTATAGCACTTTAATGTATTGTCATGTTTAATGTTTCTTCTTTTTGCACTGTTATGTGAATAGATGTAATATATGTAATTGAATGTTAATTTATGTGAATAATATATATCTTTTTCCTAAAAAATGAGATAAAAAGGATAAATAATACAAAAAGAAAAGACAAAAATAGAAATAAAATGGTTTCTAAAATTTGATACATCATTTTGTCTCAGCGAACAATTATTTGAGGTCGCATAATACTAGAAATATGTGTGGTATAAGGGCGGTATAACTATAACTGGTTTGCTATATATTCTCTTTATCTAAACTTGTTTATGCATTCCCTACGAATATCAAACGAAATAGCATTTAGGGGTCCCCATTTTTCCAATAACGACATCAGGCAACACATCGGTGAAGGTTACGAAGTACAAAGCAATCATATCCTGATTGTCAATAATTATGCCCTGATGGGCTGCCACATATTACCAATAAAAAAAACAAATTATGACATCCGTACATTCTGGGTAATTTCATCCAAAAAAAGAAAATGATTCATATAAATTAAATCATGCCTAAGTGGGTGAAAATATCCAAAACATATTTAAAGCAACATAAAAGCTTATTTTCAGTTCAAATACCGGCTTAGCCGTGATATTCACCAGTTCCATAACGCCTGTGTAAGGAAAGGGAATAGACAAAAAAGCAGATAGATTTTTGTTGTTAACTAATACTTTTTATGACACATCCAATGTGATCGAAGTGAAGTTCTTTTCTTTCCCTACTCTTGCTTAGACCGCCGTAGGACTAATAAAATGAATATCACCAAAGCCCAACACTTTTCCTACTGTTGCAGTGTTTGGATTGGGATTAGTAAATTTCACCCCTCTGAAATCCAATGCTTTCCCTACTGTTACACAGACTGAAGTGGGAATATTAAATTTTACCCTGGCGAAGTCCAACACTTACCGTACTGTTGTGCTGTTTGGAGTGGACATTATAAATGTAACCTCTCTGAAATCCGACACTTTTCCTGCTGTTGCAGAGACTGGAGTGAGAATAGGAAGATTTACACCTTCAAAGTCCAACACTTTCCCTTCTGTTGTGCTGTTTGGAGTGGGAATAGTAAATGCAACACCTCTGAAATCCAATGCTTTTCATACTGTTAGACAGACTGAAGTGGGAATAGTATATTTTACCCCTGTGAAGTCCAACACTTGGGGGTTGATTCCGATTCGGGAAAAACCGCTCCGAATAGCCGTTCGGAGCGTTTTCGCTAGACGAATCGTACCCTGCAACGTCCCGCGTACGTACGATGAAGTACGATGAAGTACCAGGAGCTGGACTTCATACGTATCGTACAGTGACCGTATGACTCGAATCCCCGTACGAGTCTCCGTCGGAACCCGCTGTACGCAACATCTGTACGGCTCACGGCTCGTTTATATGACCCAGCAAGTACGATACGTGTCGGGTACGCACCGTACTACCCTTTTTTGTACGGGAGCTGAAAACAGCCGTAAAAGCAGAGTTTGCGCCGAAACAGGTACGGTACGGCCCCCCGGGTACGGTGCGTATCCCCCATTATTGCAGGCATACGCCCCGTACACCCAGCGTACATGGGGTACGGTGCGTACCCCCCATGATCGCAGGGGTACGCACTGTACCCCATGTATGCTGGGTATACGGGGCGTACCTCTGCGATCATGGGGGGTACGCACCGTACGGTGTGTATGTGATAGTGCGCTTTTCCGTACGAATCGCCCTTACCTGACGTGGACCGTACGGATCGCGTCCTGATGCCCCGGTCCGGATCGTACTCGTCGGGTCGTACGGCGTGTGTACGAGTCGTACGGAGAGGGCTCCGGATATGATTCGTACAGAAGTTTTTTTACCTGATCGGAATCGACCCCTTACTGTACTGTTGTACTGTTTGGAGTGGACATTATAAATGTAAGCCCTCCAAAATCCAAAGCTTTCCCTGATGTTGCACAGACTGGACTGAGAATAGAAATTTTTACCCCTCCGAAGTCCAACACTTTCTACTGTTGAGCTGTTTGGGGTGGGAATAATAATTTTTAACCCCCTGAAATCGAACGCTTTCCATATTGATGCACTGTTTGAAGTAGGAATAGTACATTCTTCCCATCCAAAGTCAAACGGTTTACCTACTGTTGCTTAGACAGGAGTGGGAATAGTAAATGTAACTCTTCCTTTTAAGTCTAACCCTTTCCCTACTTTTGCGGTGGCTGGAGTAGGAACAGTACATCTAACCCCTCCTTAGTTCAACACTTTCTCTACTGTTGCATAAACTAGAGTGGGAATACTATATTTAATATTCATAGTCTCAAATAGTTTTTATAATGCTGTTAAAGAGATTTTATAGCATTTTTTATACTATATTTTATGTTATTAGTTTTTATTTCTAAATTTATTTTAATGTTTACAATATTTTTAATAAATGTGTGTTTCGGGGTTTAAAACTTTCAATATTCTATTCATTGTCTGCATTATTTGATCTATTTGTTTCTTATTGAATTGTTCATATTTTTATATTATATTTTCATTAATTGTATATGTGTGAGTTGTAAGTTGGGGAATTAATTCCCCTTCAATACTGAGGGTCCCAGAGGGCCAACTAGCCCACCATGTATCTCCAGTATGCGCCAGGGAGCTGTGTTGCAGACAGGTGTTCAGAGACCACGCCCCTTTTTACACTTCTCTGCAACGCAGCTCTGTGGTACTTACGGGAGGTACCTAATGGGGAAATTTGACCCTAGGGACCCTTAGGATTCAAGGGGACTTAATCTCCCAACTTAAAATGGTCACAGTTGCACTAATGTAATGTGTGATGTCATCATCAGTATATTGGGGGGCGTGAGTTATAGTTAGCTGAACTAACTATAACGGGGGAATTTCTATGGTTTTGTACGAGAGAAATGTCCAACTAACTATAATGTCCCCGAAACCTATGGTTTTTTCAGTGAACGTCTAAGGTTTTTAAATGCTAATTTCTAACTATAACGTGCCTAAAACCTTTGGTTTTTTCAGTGAATTTCAAAGGTTTTTTAAATGCTAATTTCAAATTATAATGTTCATTAAACCTATATTTTTTCAGTAATTTTGAATTTGTTTGTGATATTTTGTAACTTTATTAATCTAAAAATAGTTTTTCTAATTTTCTTTGTTTGTCATTAAAATAATATTATGTCTTCTGTTTTCTTAAATATTAATATATATATTTTTTCTGGGTTGAGAAAAAAGTGGAGTCGCTCACCCATTGTGTACCTATCTCGGTGGATGTGCGGATTCAAACCGCCAAATTGGTAAAATAGTGAAGGATTCGCATTTCAGCCAGCCCACTTTGCTTATGCTTACAGGGAGGGAACTACAACATTACATGTCCCAGGTCTTCCCTGTAGTGATCTGCTGATCACAGGTATAGTTATCAGCATGCCACAGCCACTCTCTCACGGCTGGTTAACACCCACACCACACCCATGCAGAACAGGCGTCACAGGACATGTGACCCTGCCAATAAAAAGGGCCGGGCACACCTGCTCAACTCCATTTCCACTCTTTATCTGGGTGTATCCCTGTGGTTATTATGTTGGTGGTAGCTGAGGCACTTTGGCCGACACAGGCCTCCCTCAACGTGGCGATGACTTGAGGTGCACAGAGTTGGTGGTAGCCGAACCACTTTGCCAGACACTGGCCTCCTGCCACGTGGCGATGACTTGGGGTGCACAGAGTTGGTGGCAGCCGAGGCATTTTGGCCGCCACGGGCCTCTTGCCAAGTAACGATGACTTGAGCTGCACTGAGTTAGTGCCACCAGAGCTAATCGGGTGTGCAGCCTGCGATGATGCGTAGGCCTCGATACACCATCCTGGCAATCAAGACCCGAATTGAATTGTGAGCTCGGCTGGACCGTGTGTACGCCAAAGGCAGCTGGCTGTAAAGACATGACTCCTCGGTGTGGTGCAGCTGGATGTGCCGCGGAATCCAACGACGGCTAAGGAAGTTGTTCCGGCACGTGGTGGGCCCTCTTGGAGACATGCCAGTGGCGGCAGATGAGCTTTGAGGTCTTGGTGCGTAGGGTCGGGCGGTCATCAGTGGGTGGAGGACTGATCTAGGGAGCAGGGCTGGGATGCTTGTGAAAGATGTAGGAATCATGCACACTGCCTGAGAAGTTTGCGACAACGTTAGTGTACAGGCCCCGGTGGTCCAGTTTTGCCTGCACATTGTTGGAATGCTTGTGGTTTCTGTTGTGGTGATTGTGTGCAGTTTTGGCAGATGGCACAAGTAGTACATGTGTGCAGTCAATTGCCCCCAACACATGCAGGAATCCTGCTATGAAGTGGTGCCCTTGCTTGGTCTCCAGCTTTCCTGCGCGGTGTGGGTCAAGTGAACATGCAGGTGTATCAAGCTGAAACGAACCGTGATGTTTACAGGTATGATAAATCCTGCATAATGAGACCGTAACAAAAGTTTGTGTGGTTGTAACTTTCCTTTTCTTTTCTACGAAGGTTACGACCACACAAACTTCTGTTACTGTCATTTTGTGCAGGATTGATCATAACTGTAAGCATTCCGGTTTGTCCAAGTGCAATACATTGTACCATACTACGTTTGTCACCATACTAGTTCACAGCGCCTATACGTCTTTTTTTTCTTCTTCGCAGCGCGGGGACACGCCGTGAAGGCGTCACCAGGCGCTTTATAAATTTCTTTATTATTATTATTATTATTACTAACGCTTGACCATTGTCTTCATTTATACAACAGGTTTCTGAATACGGAGTTTTGGGATTTCCAGGATGATCTACAGTTATTTTGATCCACAAGTTGATGTTTCCCATTCGGAATGTCACTCGTTGTTTGATGTTTTTGTGTTGTTAATTTATGTTTTTCTAATAAAGTACTGTTTATCCACTACTGTTGACTACTAGACTTCATGACCTGGCGCACCCCCATTTCAGGGACCACAATCTTGGATCTGGAGCACAGAGGCATCAAGCAATGGCTGGGGTTTGGGTTGGTTGTGCAGGAATACTACGAATTGGGATGAGCTGATGGTGCAGATATAGGGGCCCTACGTTTCTTTTGTGGACATGCATTCAAGACGTGTGAGGAAGTTTAATATGGCTGGCTGTGAGACTCCTCCGACTCTCGCAGTTGTTAGTTAGAAGGTACCAGAGGCCAACAGGTGTAGTCTGCGGAAGGATGTTGATTGCCTGCTGTGTTGGTACCATCAGCCTGTGGGCAATGTGGCAGTGTGCACCAACTTGAGAATGGGGCGATAGTTCTTTCACCACTTTTGCTGCGCTAAAGTGCCAATAACTTGGCGATAAATCCCCACTGCTGGGTTACAGGGTGACTCTAAAATAAGTCCTTGTGTTTATTAGTACGTTGTTGTAGCTACATGCGAATCACAAGAAAAAAGATGAAAATACATGAAAAGTGGGCAGGGTATAAACACGCTGACCCCCTAGGCCTGCTCAGGGGCTCCCACAAAAACCCCCAGAGGCAAAAAATTATTACCTTTTTATTTTAAAGCAGCTGGGTGCACGAATCCAGACAAAAAAAAAAAAAAGAAAGATGGGGCGTATTCTCAAGGATTTATCGCTGAGTTATCGGCACTTTAGCGCCGCAAAAGTGGCAAAGGAATTATCATCCTATTCTCAACCTGGTGGAAACTGCCGATATCGCCAGTTTTCCAGTGATAGCTTCCACAAAAAACATTGCCACAAATGAGAGCAACAACTAATGCTAATGATATGCAGAGTAGGCCTTCCCATGCAAAAACACACGAAAGCACCACTTTCCTATATTTTCAACGAACAGCCAAATCAATGATGCAATCCAAAAACAGGCGATAAGCGGCGTTAGCAGTAAAAATTTAACATTTGCCTTTTACTGGTATAAAGCGGGATAACTACCTACAGTATGAAAGGGAGCCCAGCCCAGAGCCACATCTGAAGACCAACACATGTCATAGACTACTGATCATACAGCTACAACACCCAAGAAGGCAACAACACCCACCGCCACCACCCCCAGGACCTCCCCCCCTGACCACCCTCCTACTACCAGCGAGGCTGCACAGAACAGGACAGCGGACCTTCCCAAAACGGCATGGCTCCTCAGCCACACAATAACTGAATTGTAGGAGAGGTGGGAACCAAGTATGTGTGAAGGAGGCAAGTTACCCATCAATAACAATGCACAGAATGCCAAGTGTAGAAGTGATGTGCTGGACAGACCTCACTATGAAGAGCACAGACCTCTCCATGTGTACATGTACTGATGGTGCTTGTAGTGTTGTGGACAGTGGACGCAACCATGTTACCTCAGGCAGTGAGGAAGCTCTCAGTGATGTAGCTGTGTCGTCCCCCCCGTAAGCGTAAGTGGAGTGGGCTAGTCCAACGTACGCCACTCCAGCGTAAGAGTGTGAATAAATAGGCCGGGACTCTGGGTGGTTCACTTCTGGGAAGGCCAATGCGTCTGCCAGAGTGTTGGCCCTCACCCTGCCACAAGGCCACCGACGTAACTACCGGCCTACTAGACACAGGCCCCCTGCGAACCCAGCGGCACAGCACCGCAGAGTTATGTCTGTACAGACTACTGCCTTCGATGTACACTGCGGACAGCAGGGCTCACAATTCAGATTGATCCGCAATTGCAGATGACGCAGTTCAGTTGGCAACAGACATTGCTACCAGTGCGGCCCGCCCGGAGCACGCATCATTGCAAGCAGCACACACGGTGAATGCTTCTGGTGCCACTAACTGTGCAGCTCAACTCAATGCCACGTGGCTGTGGGCCATTTCTGACCGCTGCCTCCGGCCTACACTGTGGACAGCAGGGCTCACAATTCAGATCGAGTCGCTATTGCAGATGACGCAGGCCAGTAGGCAACAGACATTGCTACCAGTGTGGCCCTCCCGGACCACGCATCATCGCTGGCTGTGCACACGCTGAGTGCTTTAGGTGCCACTAACTCAGTGCACCACAAGTCACTGCCATATAGCCTTATTGAGGCAGAATTCATTAGGCAAAAAACATTGCTTCCAGTGCGGTCCGCCCGCACCACGCATCATCGCTGGCTTAGCACTCGCTAAATGCTTCTGATGCCACTAACTCAGTGCACCACAAGTCACCTCTACGTGGCCTTATTGAGGCAGAATTCATTAGGCAAAAGACACTGCTCCCAGTGCGGTCCATCCGAACCACGTATCATCTCTTTACACAAGAAAGGGGTCCCAGAACGTAATGTACTAAACAAAAATTTTTATGAATTTAAGACATATAGAAGTCAATGCACATATATAAGTGACACATTGTTATTTAATCACAATGTATCAACTGAAGAACTAATACACAGAATCCTATCATTCATCAAAACAAATGAGTGCCCCAAAGGGAGACGGGTAGGGAGGGTGGTGGTGAGAGGAGTAGTGCAAGGTTTTAGGGTAGTGACATAGCAGCGGTCATAAGACCTTAATCAACAATTAAACAAGTCTGCTTTCTAAGAAAGCCAGATGTAGTACATGAATGACTTCAAATGTAAATCAACAGATAATGCTCCCAAAAGTTACAATAAATGACATATTCAGGGTGGGAGCTTATGTATGGACAGATAGTCACATGGATAGACTGTCGACGTTTCGACCCACTGAGACGTAGGCAATGTTGATGCCTTACTATGGGGTCTTCTTCAGGACGGGGGTGGGGCGTGGTATCGTGAATCACAAATGGTAGTCACAGGGCATGTAAAATATGCGGAAAACAACATTATGGATAATTAGGTATCAATCGCAATGTAGAGGAGAGGAGCCGTCACTGTCCTCGGGAAGATATTTTCAAAAACAAAGCCGCCGCATTGCGGTCGGTTACTGGTGAATCTGCACGCTGACAAATGACACATCTGGTCTAGAGCAGCATTCAAAAAATGGTAGGGATGCTCCAGATGTTCGCTGTGGACTTAAGGGTTCCTCGGAATCAAAACCGCCGCGCTGCGGTTGGTTCAATGGTGAATCTGCAGACAGAATGAAAGCAGTTCCGGTCCGGAGCAGCATTAAAAAAAATTGCTGCAATGTCCCAGGGTGGGTACCCCGGGACATTGCATGAGCCGGCCCTGGGGGGTGGCGGTCCCCAGGACCCTCAAGGGCTCCAGGATAGGAGCTGCGCAGCCTCCTTCCCTCTATTTTTAAAGCCCTGGGGAGGTGGTGGTGGCTTCAGGGGGCCCGCGAGGCCCCCCTATAAATTTAATTAAAGCCCAGGAGGGTGACGGTCCCCGGGACTGCAGAAGGGCTGTGCGCCCTCCCGCACCTAATTTACATAGCCCCGGTGAGGTGGAGGTCCCCAGGGCTGCGGGGGCCTGCAAGCCCCCGCAATATAATTAAAAGATTGCCTCCGGGACCTGGCCCACCCTTTGGCTCATTTAAATGAAGTGGGGGAGCCCCCGCTTCATTTAAAATAATGTTTTCGTCTAGATTTGCACACCCCATGCGCATTCGGACACTGTGGGACCCCCTGAGCAGGCCTAGGGGGTCAGGGTGTTTCTACCCTGCCCCTTTTCTTTTTTTTTAAATCTTTTTTTATTGTTTTCTTGAGACTCGGTTTTACCGAGTCACAAGATGGCTGCCAAAACTTCCGGGTATGTAGTGTTGGCAGCCATTCACAGTGAAGATCGTAGTTGGGAGGGTGCGTGAACCCACCGCTGCCCTAGATATCAAAACTATCATTTAAAAAAAGTCCCTTTTGAACCAAGAGCTACCATTTTGCCAAATTTGGTGAAATTCCAATCAGCAATTCGGGCTGGAGCCTTGGCTAAAGTTTCCTATGGAAAATTGATTTTCAGACTTTTATTTTTTGAATTTCTCAACAACTACTGAACGGATTTACACCATTTAAAAAAAAAAGGTCGCTTTCTGAACCAAGCGCTACCTTTTTTCTAAATTTGGTGTAATTCCATTCAGGAGTCCGGGCTGTAGCCGGGGATAAAATTTCCTATGGAAATTAACATGGAGAAAACACTTTTTGGGAACCCCCTTTTTTCTCAGCGACGACACACCCCAAACTTTCAGGATAGGAGCTAACCAGGATAGACCTTTTTTGGGAGAATTTCACGAAGATTCATCAAACAACACCAAAGTTATTAGCAAGTCAAAAAACGCTTTTCTAACTATAACTACCTACTGGCGACTGCCAGTAGGTAATAAATATATACATTATATATATATATATATATATATATATATATATATATATATATATATATATATATATATATATATATATATATATATATATATATATATATATATATATTACCTACTGGCGGTCGCCAGTAGGTATATATAGTTAGGATTTTTTCTCTATGGGATTTTTGAAAATTCTATGTCTAATAACTTTGGCGTTTGTGGACGGAATTGGCTGAAATTTTCAGGAAAATGGAACATTTTGTTTCTGAGCAGCCCCTGAAAATTTGGGGGGGTTTCGTCAAGGGGGGGCCGAGAAAAAAGGGGGGTCCCAAAATGTGTTTTTAACATTGAGTTTTCCATAGGGCGGTTGGCCTCACTTTTAGCCCGAACGGCTGAATGGATTTGCACGAAACTTGGCAAAATTGTAGGGACTGGTAGCCCGATGTGCCTTTTGTAGGTCTCAATATATGTGCTACAGTGGATTTTGAGAAATTAACGTTTAAAAAAAGATATATATCTGTAACAGCGGACCGGGCAGCGCTCCAGTACGCGTACTTTTCGCGCAACGGAGCTTTGTGAAGCGAAGCTGATTGGTTCTCCGGCGTCTGTAAACATTCCAAACAGTCCGTGGCGGCCGCCATCTTGTCTCTCGGTAGGATCGAGAGACAAGAGGAGGCCAAAGCGAAGGGGCAAATGACCATAAGGGGGCATAGTAGATCCTCGCTGACCCCCTAGGTTTGATGTGGAGGTTTTAAAAGGGCCCCGCGGGGCAAAAAAAAAAAAAATAATAATAATCGAACGGCTGAATGGATTTGCACGAAACTTGGTAAAATATTAGGGACTGGTAGCCCGATGTGCCTTTGCTAGGTCTCAATATATGTGCTCCAGTGGATTTTGAGAAATTAACGTTCAAAAAAAGATATATATCTGTAACAGCGCTCCGCTTCGCGTAACGGAGGTTTGCGAAGCTGATTGGTCATTCTGTCACTGGGCTATAGTTGGGCTACATCTGGCTGATATTTGGGCTACATTTGTTTTTTTTGTCTCTGGCGGCCATCTTTGGGCTACATTGGGCTACATTGGGCTTCATTGGGCTACATTTGGGCTCCAACATATATATAGGCCAATGTAGCCCAATATATATTTTTCAAAGTTAATTTTCGTAAAAACCACTGGGGCATATATCTTGAGACATAGCAAAGGCACATCGGGCTACCAGTCCCTACAATTTTGCCAAGTTTCGTGGAAATCCATTCAGCCGTTCGAGCTAAAAGTGAGTCCAACCGCCCTATGGAAATGAAGGAAATGAATGGGTAATTTGTAATTAGCAAATAGCTCATCGCAAACTAGGAATGGTAAAGAATCGCTATTTATTCCTTAAAGTTCGCTATTTAGGAAATGCAAAAAACTTTGATGATACATATGGCGGTTCATCTCTAACAAGATAAGAAGCATAGGGATAGATTTATGATGACTGGCGCATCACCAGGGATGTGTTAGTCATTCTGTGCCGCTGTTCCGTCACCTATGGTGTGCTGCATTTATAATGCGGCGCATCATGGGGCAAAAACAGCACAGATGCGTGATGTATCTGTGCCGTAAAGGTGGCGCATTGCTGGAGTTGTATCGCAAGTGTGATGAAGCTCCAGCAAGGGTCGGGGGTGCCCCTGTCGCAGGGTTTCTGTTCTCACACAGAACTGTGGACAGAGGATTGGAACCTCGGTGAATTAGGGTGCCCCAAAACTCACCTTAGTAATCAAAAACCCCTTAGCAGGCTAGGTACAGTGTCACATTGGATATAACAAACTCTCAATGTTTAGACAATCCAGAATATGAACTTATAGTACCTCAGGATAAGTGGAACTCATGAACAGTCGGTCGTTATATATTTCTTAGAAACCAGAACATGGAGTTAAGAAGAACACATGTGTATTTGAAATGTTTATTTACTAATGCCGTCTTCTCAGGCGTAGTATCTTAGATAATACAAGTACACATATTATCAGTAGCAAAATTACCAGCATAGTTACTAGTACATAAAAAGCGAATGGTGACAGTATGTTAACATGCTGTAAATGAATAAGAGTTAGCAACACTTATAAGCAGCCACGGGCCGTGGAGGGAGTTACGGTGGGGCAGGGAGGCGGGGAGGGGGAGGGGCAGGGTGGAGAGGGCTCCACCCTGCCCTTCCCCCTCCCCGCCACCCTGCCCCACCGTAACTCCCTCCACGGCCCGCGGCTGCTTATATCTCACCCTCCCTAATACACATATTATATTATTTGCTAAGAAGGTCTGTTTGTGTTGGTTTAGGGCGTGCCCATACTTTAGTGTCTTAGATTTGAAGGAATCACATCAGCATACACCAGCTCTCTCTTCATGTAAACCGCATCAACTGTTGTGTATGTGTGTTCGGCAAAGCAATATAAAACCCGCCTCATGCCCAGAATTGGCAGAAGCTGCACTTATGTTATGAGTATGAAGTCGTGGAGATCAGACCTCATAACAATTCTGTATCGTGTTGTTCTTGAAACTTCAGCACTCGCTGTACAGATATAGTTTAACAAGCAAAGCAGATAGTAGAGCAATAACATATTATTCTCATGTAAACCACGATGAACTACTAGGTTGAAAGCTAAAGCAACAACTAAGTGTCGTGTGCAGAAGTTGCAAAAAAGGAAAAATGGCGTTTAAACCGGTAATGAGCCCATGCTAACTTAACACGGTGTAAAGATATCCAGGACCTAGATGACACCTCCCCATGATCCGGAAACAAACTGAATAAGATAATAGAAGTTCCATCTCATGAGAGCAGATTGCAACTTTATATGTGGACGGTCCGCAAGGTAAAACATTAAAAACTAGGAAAATTTAATGCTAAAGAAAAATAAAACAGCCAAGTACTTTATCGAGTCTTAAGCCAATAGGCAAGCTAAATAATAAAAACTTGACAAATAAGTAAATGAATTGTCAATGAAATGCTAGTACTCAGCATATCAAACATGAAAAAGGTCTATGACATAACTGTGTATGCAAAATAAGCTGCAACAGCCTCCAATAGGAAGTCACCGTCTTCATCCGAAAAGAGTTCAGCCATCCAATTTAAAAGCGGAAAAGAACATACGTGCTCTCCCAGCACCGGATCCTCTATCACCATCAGAGGACAGCTCGGTGGGTTTTCAAGAAAGCTCTGTTCCTAGAAAGACTGTGTTGCCGCCAGTAAATTCCAGGGACCAATTAGTCCATGCATCAATGCCACAGCCATAATCCTTTCGCCAGGACAAACCAACTCGTGAGTAATGATAGGAGTCATCAGCTGATTAAAGTCGACGTCAGGAGAAACCGGTCCGCAGAGACACAAATCAATGGCCCAATCGAAATCACAGGTCAGGCAGTGAAATACAGGCTGGACACAGGTGAAGTAGGAGAATCGAAAAGATAATCCATATGCCATGCTCAAAGTCGCCAGCGGCAGTGTGCCATAATATTCAAGCATGCGGTTGCGAAACCGCGTCAGTAGCTGTTGCGCGGGGTCTTGCACAGGAAGGACATCCATATTTAAAAAGACAAAAAACCACTAGCGCGCCAGCTGCTAATGCAAGTAAAAATGGGAACCCTCCAAACAAGGATGAAAAAATAGAATGGAAGAAAGCAGGGATGACTCCAAAAATCTTTTCAAATGAAGTCACGAGACCACTGCTAACAACTTTAAAAAAATGTGCAAGGCCTTTTGTGGAGGATGCGTTAAAGATAGTTCGAACCATCGCTCCGAAATGCAGAGGCAAATCAGTATTGAAAAGGGTCTGCACCTCTGTACGGGTGTTCGCTATGTGAAGCACGAAAGTTTCACGGGCCGAACTCAAGGCCACCTCTCTCTGAGACAAAAGAGCGCTTATTCTTGCCATGCCGTTGAAATCTGCTCCCAAGGTTGGTATTTGTGGCCAGATTGAAAACTCCCTATGTTCATGTGTGGGAGGAAATAGAACATTTCTGCAGCAAATAACCCGTTCACTTACTGTTACGATAAAAGGAATACTTTTAATTAACCCAGAACAATCTTCATTATTGAGCATCAAATAACTACCATTTTCCAACAACTTGAACGTGGGGATGATAGCAGGAACTGGCGTGCCTTGCAACACGCAAGCCATATTTGGTCGGTGTTTGTTGCATGAACCGTGTAACTGTATGTGCCTACACATTAGTGAATGATCTGGCGTCTCAGTGCATTCCTCTCCATTCAGATAAACTTCTTGATCATCTTTGAAACATCTGTATGTGTATGGAAGCGACCAGACCTCATGAAGAAAAGCACTACCTAAAGGTTCATAACGACCTATTGGTATATATTTCATACAATTTGAAAACTTATATAAAGCAAAAGGCAGCGTTATTAAACCGTGGATAAGGCACGTTGCCAAAAAACCCGCAATCCTCTGCTGATGATGTCACTGAGCATGTCATGAATGATGTAATATGTGACATCATCAGCAGTGGATTACGGGTAATAGTATCTCTAGTTTACTCCCCTATAGCTGTCTTTCTTTTAACATAAGTGTCTGTTTCCTTCCCTTATACTTACTGTTCTTTTTTTTTTTTTTTTATTTTGGTTCACTTCCGGTTCGCGTACCGGCGAGCGAACTGGGAAGCGAACTACGAGAAATAGAGGTTGGCACAGTTCCAAATATTGTACCAATTTTTTAATAACGGGGAGGTAGTTCTGAAAAGAACTTTTTTTTTTATTGTTTTTGTTGTTTTATATTTTTTTTATTATTTTTCTGAACATTTTTTTACTTTTTTGGAATTTTTCTGAACAGTTTTATATTTTTTTGGGTTTTTCTTGGAGGGGGCAATGAAAACGATTCATTGTAAAGGGCTCAACAGGAGCAACAAAACAAAAAAAAAGTATTTATTATTTGGGGCGTTTCGTACAAACTTGCATATGATAGTCAATAGCTCTGTTGATCAGAGTGATGCTTCTTTCTCCGTAGCAAATGAATCCACTGCAATATACGCAGACTTGTTTTACTTCATGAAATCTCGTTTGTATATTTGGCACCATCTCCCTGCCCTCTGGTCCCGTTACTTCCGGTACAACAGATCTTCTGGCCATAATAGGGAGATTATCTAGGTCGTTACGAAACTGTGCAGCACTGTAGTTGTTAGGATGCCACCTAGTCATATGGCGATGCATTGTGTAGTTTCCGAAACTGTATTTTTTGTCGGTCCCTCTGGACAGTCTATCTTGACATATAAGGCAAGTTACGTATCTTGCATTTACTTTTTTCTGACCTTTGGGAATTTTAAAAAATTGCCAAATGAAGTTTTCTTTCCGGTGAGACGTCCTGGGCTCCTCAGGCAAAAAGTGCCTCTCTTCGTGCTCGTCGTCCTGTTCCTCTTCTTCCTCTTCTTGCTGAATTATAACTTGAGCAGGTGGTCCACTCTTCCTTGGATGTGGTGGAGGTGGTGGGGAAGCACCAGCTGAAGCTACTAAAGAAGCCATTGCTCACTGGTAACAAAGGGTCTTTCTCTCACAATGATGAAAGTCAGAGTGAGGAAAGAAGGAGGGATTTTCATCATTTGGGAAAAACAATAGTTCTCAACCAATGAAAAGTGTACATTTTAGATTATATGACCTAGTCTTACATCATTAGGAAACCAAAAGTGAAATGAACCAATGAAAAGTGTTATTACCAAGTCACATGACCTGCTGTGTTTACGTTAGGCGCTTTGCAGGGCCTCCCGGTTTGCTTCCAGAAACCTGTGCTTTGCGACTCGGTAAGCGTACCAGTTCGCTAACGTAGCACGTCATATGACGTATCACGCGACAACGCGAAACGTCATGCGGACGGGAGGCGTCACGATGTTGTTTTCTAACGCGGCAGTTGCGGTAAAGAAACGTTTACCGGCTCGCGGTCTATTTCGCGGCATCAAGGTCAGCTAACGGGAAGCTTCCCGATTCGCGAAGCGGGAACAAAGAAAAAAAAATATTTTAAAAAAAGTTATTAATAAACATATAAAATATATTTTGGGATTTAAAGAAGAATACATTTTACAGCTATAGATATTAGCTGTTAATGTAGTGTAGCTCCTATTTTCCCAATAGGCTCTGCGCATTGGAATAGTGCCTACAGCAGTAAAGGCCTAGGCCAGACGTTAACTAGGTCTACTACTGTCGATACTAGACTTAATTTTTGGGTTTGCCAGCTAAGCTCAGAGTTCGCTAGAAACTTTCTCGAATGTTCAAGGAAGGATTAACTCCCCTGATTAGACAAGAAGGGATTTAGTTTCTGACAACCATAGAACATGACAACTTTGCTCTCCCCTAATCAAGAGTCAATCTCGAGAGTCGTGTGAGCACAAGGCAATTATTTTACTCAGTCAGTACGTGCATTCTTAGTCTCATCAGAATGTAGAGAAAAGGAAGAGACGGGCGTGTTCAATAAAAGATGTTATTTATTGATCAGTCTCTTTTCTCGTACAAGAGAAATGGATCGATATTATTGCAATACTTATAGTTAAGTAAAGTGCATACATTAGAAGCAATAGTATAAAATAATACTGTAAAAACATTGATATGGTTTCTGAGCCATATGATGTTTAAAATGAATAAAATATATTTACATACACATATACATTTGACTAAACGTACTCAACTGGTGTTTCTAACTACGCCTACCCCGTGTACCTGACCTAAGTCTAATGCGTGGGCGGGAATAGAAAGTTACAGTTTAGTTTAAGTTTGTTTTTGCCAAGTGAATAACTAAAGAATTCTCTAGGAGGGGTTATTCAGTTCTGTACCTGGAATTTAGGATGAATGAGGAATGGTATCTCTTTCTCTGCTCTCGATATTCCAGGCTGCCTGCGAGGGCTGCCCAGAAGCGCCGGTGCTGGGTCTCTCGGCTTGAGATAGCAGCGCGTCTCTCAGCGCGTCAGGAAGGCGGGGCTGCTGCCTGCGGGGTCTGCTTCTGCTCTCGGCTTCGGCAAGTATGGCTGCTCCGTCTTGTCACCACGCGTGTGTTTGCATAGGGCAAGGTCGGCAATATTAATACCTTAAAGGTGCCGAGATTGACGTAAGGATGGACATAGGTACGTCAATAAAGATGTCATACGACTTGCTCGTTAGCACATTCTTTACTAAAGTTCTCTGTGAAATCAAAACAATGGCCGCACGGATTATCCAGGTTGTCATAGGTTTGATTTGTTATGAGAACGTCGTATGCCTTATCAGGGGCTGGAGGAATATCGCTTGTCTAATTAGATCTCAAGCGTTATGACCTAATCAGATAACACGTTCCTGTGCCGTAGTGTGACTGCGTCAGATAACGGTATCTGCATCATGGGGAATTTCTTGCCTCATGGGCTGACTGTTAGTTAACTAGCTAGGTAGCTTTAACCAGAATAGGGTCAGGAATAGGGGGATCGAATCAGAACCTATAGAAATACACGACATTAAAAAACCAATGAAATTCACTGAAAAAACCATAGGTTATAGACCATATATAGTTAGGAATTAGCATTTACAAAACCTTGAAAATTCACTGAAAAAACCATAGGTTATAGACCATATATAGTTAGGAATTAGCATTTAGAAAACCTTATTTTACTCACACAAAACCATTGTAAATCGATACTTGTATAGCGCACTACTCACCCGCATTGAAATTCCATATATAGTTAGTTGCACTAACTATATATCGCGCACCCGCAATCCACTGCTGATGATGTCACATATTACATCATTCATTACATGGTCAGTGACATCACTGATGACATCACTGATGACATCTCAAATGACATCACTGATGACATCACTGATGCCATCTCAAATGACATCACTGATGACATCATGACACACCAATACCAGTTACTACATACGTACTCACTGATTCCTACGTCTACACACACATTCACTCATTCACCCATACAATCACTCATACATACAGTCACTCATTATTACAACACTATCATATGCACTCATACACCTATGCAGACAGTCACACACTGCCACTCATCCATGGAGTTACTCACACACCAAGTCAGTCCTGTAAAGAATCAATCACACTTCCATTTCTTCATCTATACAGTTAAACACAGAACACCATACTTCAGTGACATCACTGATGACATCACTAATGACATCTGAAATGACATCACTGATGACATCTCAAATGACATCACTGATGACATCATGACACACCAATACCAGTTACTACATACGCACTCACTGATTCGTACGTCTACACACACATTCACTCATTCACCCATACAATTACTCATACATACAGTCAGTTATTATTAGAACACTATCATATGCACTCATACACCTAGTCAGTCCTGTGAAGAATCAATCACACTTCGATTTCCTCATCTATAGTTAAACACAGAACACCATACTTTTCACACATATACTAACACATACTTACTCTCTTATACAATCACTGATACAAGTACACATTGATATGCACAGCGTCACACACCTCCCAGCCAGCCACACACACACTCAGTCTTCCATCCATCCAGTCATTCTTCAATATGTAAAACGTATTTAAACTTTACAAAAACACACAGACACTAGATGATGTCATCAGTGATGTCATAAGTGATGTCACTGACCATGTCATGAATGATGTAATATGTGACATCATCAGCAGTGGATTGCGGGTGCGCGATATATAGTTAGTGCAACTAACTATATATGGAATTTCAATGGTTTTGTGTGAGTAAAATAAGGTTTTCTAAATGCTAATTCCTAACTATATATGGTCTATAACCTATGGTTTTTTCAGTGAATTTTCAAGGTTTTGTAAATGCTAATTCCTAACTATATATGGTCTATAACCTATGGTTTTTTCAGTGAATATATATATATTTATATATTTATATATATATGAAGCCTTGTGTTGTAGAAAGGACGACAGCGGACCCACATCTTTAAGGTGCAATTATTTATTCGTGCAAGTACCCCGCACCGTAGCCATGACGCGTTTCGGGCCCCCTTGGCCCTTGATCACATGACACGCTATGGAATGATTCTCAACAATTTAAAGTGACAGTGCACGTTTCTATGGAAATCTTCATCATAGACATAAACGAAATACACATTTAGCAGCTCATCTATTATACATAAAACACAGTAAATACTGTTTTAAAATCACCAACCTGTTTACAAATGATAAATATAAATCATTGTGACATTATATCATGTAAACATTACATGCTTGTTGGGTTGTGTCTGGAAATATTTGTAAAATACACTTACTGACAAATGTAAAATATTGTACATCTCTGAGTAGTCATTCTGAACATCGACACTACTATGTACTTCTGCTAATTTATTATGTCGGATGATAGTTCACGATTTAAGATAAACAAAGTTTCTTTTACAGAAAATTTTACTTTCCCTGTCTTTCAGCCTTCGGATGACATTGAAGTAGCTCTCAAGAAATTCGGAGGCGAAATAAGGACAACTATTAATAAAATTGCCCCACTAAAGGTTTTTAAACCTAGGCCAGCAAAAAAGCATGAAGTTTGGTTTTCTGATCACTTACGCACTCTTAAACAAGGAGCTAGGAAATTGGAGAAAAGATGGAGAACTTCCCATCTCCTTGAGGATAAACAAAGATACTGGGCTGCACTATCATCCTACCATAAAGCAATACTGTGTGCACGGAAAGCACACATTGCTATCCAAATACAGGAGGCTGGGAACTCCTCTAGAGTTCTTTTTCAGATATTGCAGACATTTGCTAAACCATCAGCATGTGAAGCCCCTGACATATCATCTCAAAAGCTGTGTGACGAAATTTCCTGCTTCTTTACTAGTAAAATTGATAAAATTTATGACAAGATTTTATGTACTAATCAGTCTGTACCCACCAATATGACACACTTCTCTAATCCTATAGATTCCATTTTGGATATACAATCCCTGGACAGTTTTCCCCTTATCTCATGTCTAGAAACCTCTACCCTTCTAAAACGGATTAAAAGTGGTAGTCCAGAGGATATCATTCCTGCTAGGTTAATGCCTATTTTGGAAGAACATTTAAGTCCACTGATTACAGAAATAGTAAATTTATCACTTACCTCAGGTACTGTCCCCAAGGAATGGAAGCGAGCACTCGTCAGACCTACCAGGAAAAATACCACCATACCTTGGTCTGACTTGAGTAATTTAAGACCCATCTCTCTGCTACCTTTCTTGGGGAAAGTTATTGAAAAACATGTGAATAGGCACTTGTCCATACACATTGAACAAGTACAAGCTCTTGACGAATCCCAATCAGGATTCCGCCCCAGATATAGTACAGAATCCACCTTGCTGTCTGTTACCGATGATCTCCACTCCTACCAGGACAAGGGTCTCTCAGTCATCTTGGTTCTGTTAGATCTATCGGCAGCGTTCGACACCGTGTCTTACTCCATCTTGATTCAACGGTTGTCGAACGCTGGCCTTAAGAACAAAGCCCTTGACTGGATAAAGAGTTTCTTAACAGATCGCACCCAGACAGTCACCATGGGTGCATTTCGCTCGGCGGAAACTGAGATTTCCAAGGGGGTGCCACAGGGCTCATGTTTGAGCCCCACGCTCTTTAATATCTATGTGGCACCCCTGGCAGGAGTGCTGCGTAGATACGGTTTTGTCCCCGTATCTTACGCAGACGACACACAGCTCCTGTTCCCGTTTAAAACTCTTTCCGCTGAGGTTAAGAACTCTTTCTCATCTGGTATGAAAGAAGTGGCAAATTGGATGTCTAACAACTATCTCCAATGTAACATCAGCAAGACGGAGATCATGCTATTTGGGGAAGCCAAGATACTTTGGACTCCTGACTGGTGGCCATCTGAGTTGGGAGCAGTCCCCGAACCTAAACAGGTCGTGAAGGATCTGGGAATTCGACTTGATCACGACCTGTCTCTAAAACAACATGTCAGCTATATCTCCGGGATATGCTTCCACACCATTGGTTTACTCCGTAAAATCTTTCCTCTCCTACCCAATTCAACAAGAAAAACTCTCGTTCAAGCACTTATCTTGAGCCGGATTGATTATTGTAATGGTTTATTACTCTCTGTCAACGAAGGAGTGTTGGACAAACTACAGGTTGTTCAGAACACGGCGGCTCGCCTTGTTCTGAATGCCCCCCCGAGAACTGCATCCAAACCCCTCCTTGAACAATTACACTGGCTCACAGTTAGACAAAGGGCAAAATTTAAAATATGTTGCCTAATTCACAAATGCTTGAACGGACAAGGACCCGTTTACCTTGAAAGGAAATTTAAACCATATGTTCCCACACGATCTCTCAGATCAAGCAACAACTTTCTCCTTGTGGTTCCCCATGTCAAAAAAGTTAGACACGGAGGTAGAGCCCTGTCCACCATGGGTCCCAAGATGTGGAACAAGTTACCTTTGGCCCTAAGGTTATGTAAAGAGCACCTTATCTTCCGTAAACAGTTAAAAACTATCTTGTTCAAAAATGAAATCTAATCATCTCTCCCTCGTATATTTGCTAATTTATTGGTCAGAAAGCGCAGAGATACTCCTGGCGGAGTGATTCAAGCGCTATACAAACTCATAAATAAATAAATAAATCAGTAGCAACGTGCAAAATTGTGCAAAAAACGAGTGCAATAAACCTGTGCAAACCAAAATGTGCAAAATACGCAATTTACTATCTAAAACCAATAAATAATAAATGCATATTTTAAGAAAATTTGTGTTAAAAAGAATTGATTATGACTTTAAAATCAATTTTAGTCTTTAAAATTTAAAAAAAATGGATCATTCATTTCAGATATATTGTTCCCATATAAACACCAAATAGATGACTCGCTATCAACTAGAAGATAAATCAAGAACAAATGGGGGAATATGCTAACAGATTATAAGCATGTATAGAAATCCTCCCCTGCATTCGGACCATTGGGATGTTTACTATCCAGGTTAAGAATGTAGTGAGTTTCTACTTTTTGGAGGATTCCCTCTCTGTCGCCACCTCTTCTCAAGGGCATGACTGCATCTATTACGTAAAATTGTAACAATCTCGAATCTCTTTTGTGATAGTCATTAAAATGTCTCACAACAGGGTAAGCCTCATCACAGTTAGTGATGGCCCTCATGTGTTGCAACACCCTCTTGTGTACTGGAAGTTTAGTACTTCCAACATATCTGAGTGCGCAGGGGCACTCCAACACATAAATAGCATATTCAGTCTTGCATGTTAAATATTTGGGGATGGGAATTTGTTTCTCAAAGAAGGGAGAGGTATAAAATCTTTTATTGACCCCATGCTTGCAGGCTTTGCAGGTCATGCATTTGAAAAAACCCGTCCGGGAGCTGAGCCAATCGGTCTTGGCCAAGACCTCTGGGCTACTGCTCACCAGGCTGTTTAGCATTGATCCTACCTTTC
Organism: Lissotriton helveticus; assembly: GCF_964261635.1. Taxonomy (NCBI): domain Eukaryota; kingdom Metazoa; phylum Chordata; class Amphibia; order Caudata; family Salamandridae; genus Lissotriton; species Lissotriton helveticus. Next base: position 565,159,262 of record NC_136072.1, read on the forward strand.
TGTATGTAATGGTGGGGGAATTCAAGGATCCCATCTTTAGGATTGGGTCATTCTGGATAAGTGCCCAATGTTTACACATGATTTTCCTAATCGCCTGGTGTTGTTTGTTGTAGGTTGTTATTAACCGGATGGGATTAGGCTCAGTCACTGGGTAGTCTATTTGCTTCATGGCTTTTGTTACCAGTGCTGCATCCCTAGGTAAGGCCTCTGTGCGCTTAATGGCTGATGTAATTATTTTATCCGTATAACCTCTTGCTAGAGAGCGCATGCGGCAGGCTGCTTGAGCTTCCACCACATCTTTTTGTCTGCTGCCAATACGTTTAATGCGTAGCATCTCCCCGTAGGGGATGCTATGAATCAAGTGGCGAGGATGGTGGCAAGTCGCATGCAGCAGTGTATTGCCTGCTGTGGCCTTACGGTGCAGTTTAGTTTGGATTGCCTGTTTGTCAGTAAAAATTTCAACATCCAGAAAGTTGACTGTGGATTTACTTACATTGGAGGTGAATTTTAGGTTTAGGGAATTGTTATTCAGATCATCAATAAAAAAAATATATATATATGTATATATATATATATATATATATATATATATATATATATATATATATATATATATATATACACATAAATACCTACTGGCGGTCGCCAGTAGGTAGTTATAGTAAGAACCAAGTTTCCATAGAAAAAGCGGTTTTTGACTTGCTAATAACTTTGCTGCTGTTTGATGAATCTTCGTAAAGTTCTCCAAAAATATATATATATTACCTACTGGTGGTCGCCAGTAGGTAGTTATAGTTAGGACCAAGTTTTCATAGGAAGAGCATTTTTTGTTTTGCTTATAACTTTGGCGTCGTTTGATGAATCTTCATAAAAACTTTAAAACTAATTCCTTGTTCATATCAGCTCCTATGTTGAAAGTAAGTATGGGCGAAATTTGTGAATTCACGGTCCGCGAAGCGCATCGACCGCGAAGTTACCCATGCGGTTGTGCGCATTGCGTATTTCCGTTTCCGGGCGCTAATGGCAATCTCGCGTTGTGTGCGGCGCGCTATTACGAGTTTGCATGTGTTTTTGCGTGCTCGCAGGGGAAATATTGTGCGAACTTACCCACGCGGTCCTCAATGGGCGCGGCCATCTTGGTTTTCATTCATTGCTATGGTTCTGCTCCTGGCTTTTCTATCCTCTTTTAATCTTTGCAATCCTTTGTTTCTTTGAACTTTTTTTTGCTCTTTTTTTCTCATTATCTATCTCTCTATTTGTCTAGATCTATATTTTGTGTTTTTTTCAACTTTTTGTTACTTTAATAACTACTTTTTTTGTTTAGCTCTCTCTTTTATTTTATTTATTGTTTTCCCCCTATTCTTTTCTTCTTTCAGTCAGGACCATGGCAAAGGGAGCCGGCAAGTCAAAGGGGAAGGGTCCCGCACCCCGTAGCCGGCTCCATTGCGGGCGATTGAGGGGAGTGGATGTAGTGGCCAGGGAGGTTTTTACCGCGGTGGAGGTGGGAGCCCTGATATTTTTTGTTCAGTGCCACCTCCCTAAGATCGTGGCATTAGGGGGCAGGCCCGGCCAAGGGTATGGCCTCCGGGACCATCAGCAGCGGTGGGATAAGGTGTGCCGGGCCATGCGGAGGGAGTCGGGGGTCCGGCGCACCGACGACCAAGCGACGCACCGGGGGGCCGACGCCCTCGACCGGCACCAGGACCTGCTCCACCTGCTAGGTGTGGAGATCCCTGGCCTTGGTGAGTAGCTATTTAATAACTACTTTGTATTCTTCTGCTCTGTGTTATGTAGCTAATATATGTTTTTCCCGAAGAGCAAGAATGCTGCCTATTCGATTACATTGCAGGTAAAATAGTGTTTAAATAGCTTCTGTGATTGCAAGTGCTCGCCTCCTCAGTGGCGTTGCTACTATGCTTACTTGTTTGCAACTTTGTGCTCATTTGGCCTGAGAATATGTATGAGTGTAGTACTTTATAGAACTGCGTAATGCTAGAGAGACTAGAGACTCAAGTCTAGTCCTTCCTTTGTACTCCTGCTGCCACTAAGAAGAAGAGATATTGATGGATTGATAGGTTGAGTATATTATGACTTGTTATTAGTAGTAGGACATTTTTTAGTGGTCTGCAATCATGATGACGGACTGTGTCTGTCACGTTGTGTGCTGCTAACTGCTGGCAGTCGTAGTAGAACCTTTTTGTTGTTGGTTTAGTTAGTGATTCACATAACTTTCCAAGTAGACGGTCTGCGAATCCAGCAATACTGTACTAGTATCCTCCTAGTTGACCAGATCAGATAGGTCAATACATGTAGTGCAATTGTTGCTAATTTGTTTCCCCGAGATAATTTTAGATTGTGGTCAAAGAAATCAAATATTTCCAAAAAACAATCATCCATGTTTGTGTTTATTTCATTATTATCAGCACCTGCCAGGGGCAAGAAGACAGCAACACCCCAGACTCCGGCGGAACAGAGTGGGCAGGAACGGTCCTCTGCTGGCTCCAGTAAGTTGTTCTGTTGTTAATATAATTATACTTCCCTAACTTTTACAGCTCCTATTCATTCCAAACTGTTTTCTAATTCTATTTTTTACAAAATAGTCTCTGATCTTCTTGTAGACTGTTTCCACTTTCTTATCCTGCCTCTCTACCATCACTCTCTGTGGTACTACTATTTACAAATATTTCTGAGTCGGTCTGTGTAGGTAGCTAAGCTTGACCAGTCGGCAAACGGTGTTAAACAAAACTGTGATCCAGCAATAGCTCTAGTGGCACTCAGTGCAGTCCTCTGGGTTGCCCTTGCTGTCTATTCCAGTCTTCTTAATGTTAGTGCTTTGACAATTTCCAACAGCAAAATGTTAATGTCCACCAAGAATGAGCTTGTAGTTGGCTTTTTGATTTGATAGTAGCACATACCATACCACTAGTGTTTCAGGGACTATTCTACACATACAGAAGTATGGACAAGAGAAATAGGACATTGTTGATGATAGGTGCAGTCTGACTTTCCACCTACCTCAGTCAGAAGTAACTGTGCGGGACTCGGTAGCCCTCACCTTGTTGGAACTTCAAGTCCTCCTGGTGGTGATGAGGAGTAGTTGGTTCTGTCTGCAATTATAAAAATGTTGCACGTTAAAGAGCAAGCATTCATCAGTTGTGCCAAAAAGAGTTGCATGTTATGGCTAAGCATATAAGTTAACACCCTCCCCAAAACCGTGACTTCTTTTCAGTCCCAATAATAAAAAATTGTTTAACATTTTCTCTTCCATTACGAGACGAAGTAGGGGGTGGTGTATGGCATCTAAAAATATGACATGTTTTTTCTAGGCGTCACAACATCGGATGCAGCACTTGCCACCACCAGTGCCGGGGCCAGCAGCGCGGAGGGGTCCACTCAAGCGGCGGATGCGGCGGCGCCACCAGGAGGAGCTGAGGGGGATGGCTCAGCAGCGGCGGACGGTGGTAAGTTATTATTATACTCCTTACTTATTGACATTTTAGAGTAGGCACGCAAAGGAGTGTATGATGTACTGTACAGTAGACAGTACACTACTACAAGTACACTGTACTGTGAAGAACAGTTACTGATTTAGAACTACATTTTTTTAGCCAATCACGGAGAAGACAGTCACCCTTGACTTAGCAATAGCATTAGCGGCGGTAGTTCTTGAGTAAGAAATGGCCCCCTCTATTTGATTTCAAATCAGCTGGGAAACTTTTATTGTGAAGCCAAGTCATATCAGATGAACTTGAGGGATGTGATAAACGAAAAGGGAAAGAACTTAGGGTCACTGGAAGGACGAGCGAGTCGTAACATTTATGACTAAAGAATGATACGTGTTTCTGAATGCAGGCAGAGGTTGCTGATAGGAAGGAATCAGATGCATGGCTGCTTGAAGCAAGGATGGTTGGAGGAGAAAGAAAAAATGACTGCCTGTGTGGGTCAATCAGAAAATTCATGTATGGTGTGCATTGCAATATATCATTTTGGTGAAACTCAAATGCAAGTCAAGACGGTGGTTTACCAAATAAAATTAAAAGGGTGTTATTTGGTTGTTGAGAAAACATAAAGTTGTTACAGTTGAGACATTAAGAAGAATGATAGACGTTTACTTTGGAAGCCTGGACGGTATCTTCTTCCTCATACATAGCAGAGGTGTATGTGTTGAGCACACACTCAGTGCATGAAGACTGTTACTTTGTTTGAACAGCATGTCCGTGCCAGAGTAGCAAAGCAGAGGAAATCCAAATACTACAAGTTGTGATTGTTCAGAAACTCTCCCTTGTGTAAAGTAACAGTACAGTAGTTTACTTTGCAAGCACAGCATATATTGTGTATGTATTGTATAGTTGACAATTATATCAAGTCAAGTCCCTTCCTCCGGCAATTATGGTTACCACACTCACTCCCTATGTTCATAATTTTCTTTCTGCTGTGTTAGTCATGGGTGGACTATCGCTGTTGTTCACTCAATCTATCACAACAAAGCACCTAAAGTCATCCATCATATAAGCAAAGAGATCATGTGATCAGCTGGATACATGATCAGAAATGAATAATCTTCATTTTCCTTTTGTAGTACTGAAGGCCCAGGGGGGGCAGTGCGAAATATAAATTACATTAAGCAGTAGCCCTTGATGTAACTGTGTATGGCCAGTGCCACCCCTATACAAAAGTAAGAGCTTCCCTATCCCCACATGCATGTACTGCTTAAAGTATTGCATGCAAGTCTGCGTCATCATGGCTTGTGTCTCTTTTTCTTGGGTGTAAGTTGACTGAGCTGGCATTATGCCGGCTACCACAAGTTCACGTACAAGTAATTTCTTTAGCAAAACTAGAGAAAAAAAGAAGAATACTGGTGTACTCTCTGACTCTCTGACTATGTATTGAGTCCATAGTGCTGCCTGGTAGTAGAATTCCTGAAACTCCCACCGTTACAGGCCTACAAAGACGGCGGAAAGATACATGCCAAAATGTTATACTGTGCTTGCAAATTGCTAGTGTGACTGTGAGACAACTTTCTGTTGAATTATTTTGTGTTATTGTTAAAGAGTATTGGTTACATTATTTTTCTTTCTTTCTTCATATAGATGCTCCCAAAAAGCTCACCAGAAGGGAGATGGCTGTCCGGGCCAGGGCCCGGAAGCTGGAGGCCATTCGGGTGGAATATTGCCGGCTGTGGGCTCGGGAACAGGAGGAGGGGGCGTCAACAACCTCCTCCAGCACTGCGCCCGTGTCCACCAGCTAGCAGCCTCCAGCATGGCATCGTGCTCGGACAACCCCCCGCCGCCGCTCAGCTGCAAGAACATCAGCAGCTGGCCCCCCCAGAGCCTGGAAGGCACGCATGCGCCGCCTAAGCCTAAGAGTGGACTACCTGAAGCGCAAGGTTGACGACCTTGAAAAACAGCTCTGGGACCTCCGCAAGGAGCGGCGGGACCGCCTGTCCAAACACCGCCGGAAGTGACTGTATCCCTTGCCCCTTTTTTAAAGACTGTTGGGGGGTGGGAATCGGGAGTTGGGGATTATTTGGGACTAGTGGACTATTTGAAATGGACAATTGTTTGGGTTAGGGAGGGGTTGGACTAGTTTATTTTTGTTAGGGGAAAAATATCATTATTCTTTTTACATACTTCCACATTGTGTATGCGTTGATCTTATTTTGTGGGATGGTGGGTGGTTGTTACGGCACGTTTGGTTTCATCAAACTTACCAGCATGAATTATCTAAAACGTCCAAAAATGTTCAAAAGTGCCACTAACAAAGTTAGTGAATTCAATTGGCCTACTAGTACTTTACTAGTACTACTGTCAGTCTCTCCTCCGAGTCCTAGCCCATTATTCTACCTCCCAAAAATCCTTATCTTACCTGTGATTTGTGTTTGAGAATAGAGCTAGGCACAGCTCTGGCTGCATGGTAAATGGCGATTATCCCATCCCGGACCGAAATTCCGTTCTTGTGGTGTTAGTAGGAGTGGTACCACACTAGCAGTATTAGCATATGAAAAACAAAGTAAATAAATGAGACATTGAGTGGCCTGAGAGGAGTATTAGAAGGAACAGTAGCCTAAGCAATGCTGAAGATAAGTATGGGGAAAAAAGAATTGCATGGATGATTATGGCTACAACAAGAACAGTGACACAGCAGCGTAACAACAAGTCTTCTTGACATGAAGGAGGATGATGTTGACGATGGATCCATTCGATGGTGTGCATGAAATTCAGAATTTATTTTAAAATACTCATTGTTGTTATTTTAACCAGAATTACAATATCCTAGGATTCATCTAGCCACCTTAAAATTGATTTGAGGAGGTTGCGTGTACCTTATCCTCCCCAGCAAGTGTGTGGAATTATTGTTGTAATTTTCTCACACCTCAATGAAACCCGCACAGCCCCAATGTAAGAGGGTTAGGGTTTGAAACTTGGATGGGAATGGGGTTTGTGGGGAAAGTTTTGTGGAGAGAGGGAAAAAAAACACAGCATGGACAAACAACAAATGAAGATAAACAAATCTTTGGATACGAAGCTATCCATAAATCTTTTAAGGGACATAAAGGAAGTGCATGCACTACTGCATACATGAAGTTGTTTGCTAAATGGATAGGTTACTGAAAAGTAAGTAGTACTTTCTACAATGTACTAACTATGAAGAAACAATGTGACAGTACAGGGCTGCAGTAATTACGCAATTTCACTTGCCTATCTGCCCTCAGAGAGAAGAACCACTTAGTTCATTAAATTAGTTTAAAAAATAGCAAAGAAAAAAGTATATGATGGCTGGAGGGATGAATTGAAGCAGAGAGCAAACAAATGCACAGAGTCACACTCATAGAAGTTCATAGCAATAACATTACTTAAAAGAGAAGTAGAAATGAAGATGGATACTGTAACTGTATGTTGTTGTAGTTGTCCTGTTGAATTTGGGAAGTTGCATGCATCCAGCCATTCCTCTTTTTCGTGTTACTCCTCCATTCCATCTGACGCTCCGTCGATCAATGTTGGGGACCACTGCCTGCCTGACGGATGCTGAATTGGGGGTCGCTAATTGTAAGCCTGAGTTCATCCTTTTTGCCATTGCACAGGGTAAAAGACCTATAATATCTGGTCAGGGGTCTCTTCTCGAGCCCCTTCCGGCTTTTGTGGACTTCTTTCTCAGACCCTTGGTGCAGACCATGCCAACATACTTAAAGGACACTAAAGATATCCTAAGGGTGATTCCTGAGATAGACTTCAATGTTGACACAGACCATCTTGTCTCGTTTGATGTAGAGTCCCTCTACACCTCTATTCCCCAGGATGAGACGATCAAGACCATCACGTCCATCCTGGAGGGGGCAAATCTGGAGTCAATAACACCTGTCCCCTTTATCATGGCCCTGGCAAGGATTGCCATGAAAGAGAACTTCTTCAAATATGAAAACACCATATACCTGCAGGTCTCAGGGACCAGCATGGAAAGCATTTTCGCTCCCAGCTTGGCGAACCTGTACGTTCATGTCTTTGAACAGGAACAGGTGCTTACCATCACAAATCCCTTCAGACCACAAATCCAATGGTGGAAACGCTACATAGATGATATCCTCGTAGTGTGGCGAGGTGACAATGAGTCTATTGTATCGTTCCACCAATGGCTTAATACACGCAATCAGTTCCTGAGATTCACGGTTGAATGCAGCAAGGAGAAAATATCTTTTCTAGACCTTTCTATCTACGTGACCCCAACAGGTCTAGAAACTGAGCTAAATAGAAAATCGATGGCCAGAAACTCTTTGCTGCTCTATGAAAGCCAGCATCCCAAAGCCCTGAGGGATAATTTGCCTTATGGGCAATTCTTACGAGTGCGGCGTAACTGTTCTACATCTGAGACCTTCAATAAACACGCTGAAAGGCTCTCCAATCAGTTACTAGCAAGACACTACCCTAAGAAATTGATCAGACGTTCTTGGAAGAGGGCGGCGAACAGCCATCGAGAAGCACTCTTAGAGATACCAGCAGCTAAGCCCCCTTTGGATCGGTTAACATTAGTGACTACGTTCAACACTAAATCTAACCAGTTCCAACGCATTGTGAAACACCATTGGAAGGTTCTCAACTGTGGAAACGACAAGATTGAACAACCCCTCTTTGCATTCAAAAGGTCTAGTAGTCTGAGGGACCAGTTGATACACACTCGACCGAGAGAAACCCCCAAGAGAGCGATAGGGACACTCTGGGACTCAGCGGCAGTAATCGGACATTATCCCTGTGGGAATTGTTCGGTTTGTCCACAGACATCGAAGATTACCCAGATAGATGTAGGAACAGATCGCCCATGGGTTTTGAAGAGTTTCTCAAATTGCAATAGCTCACAACTGATCTATTTGCTTACCTGCCCTTGCCTAGCAAAATACGTACGGTGTTGGATCTAGCCCTGATCCCTTGACTGGGTGAGAGTTTTCTGCTTAATTCAGAGACTCTGTCCATCACCACCCCTTGTTGTAAATTATTTTGTCCACCCTAAGCGTGGAAGGGTATACTCAGACATGAGTCCCTTGCTCACTGCACCATCAGGATTCAAGCAAGCCGGGCCGAAGACGGCTGTAATGCCAGAAACCGGTCCCCGGAAGCTTGTTTCCTTTCCAGTGTAAGAATTGGCTTTGTAGTTTGGTTTGCCCTGTTCCCATCATGCACTGGGACAGGAACAGACTAATTTGCATACAGCCAGGTTCTGAAACTGGGATGATGCAGTGAGCTAAAAAACGGTGTTGGATCTAGCCCTGATCTCTTGACTGGGTGAGAGTTTTCTGCTTAATTCAGAGACTCTGTCCATCACCACCCGTTGTTGTAAATTATTTTGTCCACCCTAAGCGTGGAAGGGTATACTCAGACATGAGTCCCTTGCTCACTGCACCATCAGGATTCAAGCAAGCCGGGCCGAAGACGGCTGTAATGCCAGAAACCGGTCCCCGGAAGCTTGTTTCTTTTCCAGTGTAAGAATTGGCTTTGTAGTTTGGTTTGCCCTGTTCCCATCATGCACTGGGACAGGAACAGACTAATTTGCATACAGCCAGGTTCTGAAACTGGGATGATGCAGTGAGCTAAAAAACGGTGTTGGATCTAGCCCTGATCTCTTGACTGGGTGAGAGTTTTCTGCTTAATTCAAAGACTCTGTCCATCACCACCCCTTGTTGTAAATTAGCAAAATAAGTAGGCATGACCACGAGAAAGATACGGACGAGGATGTTAGAGCACAAAAGTGCGTTCAGATGTAAAAAGAGCATCTCAAAACTCACCAAACATTTCATTGAGCAGAATCACAGTGAAACAGATTTCACTTGGACGGTTCTGGAGAAGCCCTTCATACCCTCTTACATTAGTGACGTTTCAAAGTACCTGTTTGTTAGGGAACAAAAATGGATCTTTAAATTATCCTCAGACACCCGGGGTTTGAACGATGAAATACCCTGGACTATGCTGTGAATTATCCACTACTCATGATAGAGGATAGCGAATTGAGCCCTATATACCTTCACATGATCTACTACCTCGAGCAATAGAAAGCACATCTATAGAGATATATGGATCCATGTCAAAGTAACTAAGTTTATTTGCTTTCAAGCATTTACTAGTTTAGGAACCCACGGTCAGTGAAATACACACCATCCAATGGTCCTGTCTACAGTACAATACTCTGGTATTCCTATTTAAAGGTCAGTGATGAGCCTTCATATACATTGTTTGAACCACTAGCACCCTTATAGAAAAAAAAAAGTAATCATTTTTCACATTTTTTTTTTTCAAACTGTCGTTGATCTGATCCACATGCTACCATTACGTGATAAAAGCCATTTAGGATTCTCCCAATAAGCAGCAGACTGGCACCGGCTGTATGGCATAAGAACTTATGCATTATCAATTTTCCTAGGGCTTATATCACCCTGTATACCTAGTGAGTCAAAAGGTTTATTAACCCACTGCTCATTTTCTGTAAACATACCGATACTACACTCTTGGAGGCATTTATCAGCAAGTACTGTGACAGCCACCTTGCGCTGGTCTATTTGTCCCCGTAATTATGTAGAACTACAGCTCTTGCAATGGTGACGTCATTTTGCAGTCCCATGTGTTCCCGCGAGATCACGCCACTTGTGTGATCCCGCTAGGTAGAGCAGTTCATTCCCTCATTCTAGATGCGAAGGGTTATTTATTTATTTGAGTAACGATAACCCCCCTCTTTACTCCGCAACTAACTTAAATTACCTTCTGACGGTACAGGGGACTTTACATTTCTCAGTGCGGCGTGACTACAGAATCGATTATGGTGACGCGATTCTGTAGTTCGTTTACACTCGCGGGATGCTGATACATCATCCCGCGATACTACGAACACGAACACGACTTCCTGATGAGTGGTTCCTCGGTTCCAGGCATCTTTCAGTATGTATTCCAAACAACCTTGCATTAATGGGTGTGTGTGGTCTTGTACTTTTTCACTATCTACTGGGATTATTGAATGTAAGAAAGAGCATTCGCAATACAAATACCATGATTGGCCAGAGGCCTTCTCTTGTTCTGAGCCGATTGGATAAACAGGACATGGAGTCAACTGCCATGCCCTTTACAAGATAACCTCCGCCTCTCAATCGTTGCCTCCCCCAACCTTAGGACCCGCCTGAGGCAACGACGGAGAGGTAAGGAGGAGCAGGTCTTGGGTTATAGCATTAGTTTTACTAACCTAAGGTTTGTAGGTAGACACAGGATTGACTGAATGAGCTAGTTGTTTAATCAGAGTGTGGTGGGTGAGCCTACTGATGAGCTGATGTTTTTAAGGGGCTCTGAGGGTAGGATTTTAGAGAGGTACCCTTTGATTGTGGAGAGGGGTAGTGTCACCCCTTTTCCCTCAAAGTGAGCATCCTTTTTCCCTTACCCTTGTAGAGCGTGGCCTCCTTCACCCTGAGCTTGGTCCAGGCGAGGTGAGGTAATATCCCCTGACATTATGGGTGAGTAAGGAATTTGTTTCTTGTTGTTAATTTTCTGATAAATTTACAAGTAGTGTGACCCTATGCATTTACACCATTTTTGCTATTTTTTGTAGGTGAATAATACACCATTTGGCATGGAGGAATAGAAACACATATCCTTTATGGTTTGCTTTAGTCACAGTTTATATGGTTACTTATCTTTGTAGCATGTACCAGCAGTAGCATAAACTTTTATGAGAACAGAGGCCCTGAGGAAAGCCTTGGGAGGTTGTCCTCCGTTTTGGCAGAAACATGTCGGCCCCACAAGCGGTTATTTGTTGACGCTGCTTTTTTTGCGCTGTTCTGTGTTTTTAATCAGAAAAAGGCTTACAGCTATTAAAGGTTTTCGCTGTTAGTTCTTTATTCTACTTTTAATTCCTACACTACACTCACTTCTTTTGTTTTGTACTGCACTTGGTCCCATTTGGTGATCACACGCATAGTCTACAGGCAATCGTGGGCTTTGATCCCAGTCCTACATGGTGGGTCTAGAAGCAGTCTCAGTGATCAAGAGACACACTAGCCCAACCACTGGATGACCAGATGATAACATTTGATCACTTACAAGACTTTGATGGGAATCCATCTCTGGACCTTGGGTTTCACCTACTGTTGCGAGTGGTCTGATGCACTGGGTTGCCTACTTGGTCTAGGACTGTATGGTTGCACCTTGCACACTCCATGTGGCTCCCAGTCTTATTAGCTTAGAGTACTTGGTTGACTCCTGTTTTAGACCCCCAGGTTTCAGTGTGTTTTATAACAGGGTAAAAGCCGGCCTGTAATTGTTGATGGAAAAACAGGAAGTGATATTAAAAAACCACGGACAAAAAAATGTAAGGTACGCTGTGTAGTGCAAAAATAACACTTTCGGTTTCAGAGTCGACAGTATTACAATACATACAAGCATAATTTCGAAAGTGCGTACTCTGAGTCTTCTTTTCAAGGATAAATAACTTGTGTGGGCGAAATTTGCGGATCTTTCCCCTCAAGCTAGGTGTAAAGTGTAAACTGCGATTTTAGAACAAAATTAGACCTTCCCAGCAGTGCTCCCAGACCCCTCAACCCACCCTCAAACATCTAGAACCCCCCCAAGCAGCCCCCCAAAAACATGCGCTACTACTACTAGGCTTAACTTTCAACCGTGCCAAAACGCTCTCTGCAACTAGGGCTAGGCCCAAACCAGACTTTTCCACCATGGATTTTCCCCAAACCGCTTGCATCCAATATTAGACCTTCCCAGCATTGCCCCCAGACCCCTCAACCCACCCGCAAAAAAATAGAACACCCCCAAACAGGCCAAAAGCAAAAACGTAAAATCCCACACTTAGAAAATTTGAGGCCTACCAGTCAAAATCACTCCAAACGCACTCTGCAGCTAGGCCCTAACTCCCCTTTTCCACCATGGATTTTCTTGAAATCACTTGCACTCAAAGTTAGACTATCCCAGCAGTGCTCCCAGACCCCCAAACCCACCCCCAAAAACCTAGAACCCCCCCAAACAGCCCCCAAAAAACACGCATACTGCTAGGCCTCAGTTTAAATTGTGCCAAAACGCTGTCTGCAACTAGGCCCAAACCCCCCTTTTCCACCTTGGATTTTCTTGAAACCACTTGCAATCAAATTTAGACTATCCCAGCAGTGCTCCCAGACCCCCAAACCCACCCCAAAAAACCTAGAACCCCCAAACAGCCCCCCAAAACAACCAAGTGAGCAAAAAAGGAAAAACTTTTTCACCATGGATTTTCTCCAAACCACTTGCATCCGATATTAGACCTTCCCAGCATTGCCCCCAGACCCCTCAACCCACCCGCAAAATAGGAGAACACCCCCAAACAGGCCAAAAGCAGAAATGGAAAATGTGACACGTAGAAAATTTGAGGCCTACTTGAAAAATCTCTCCAAACGCGCTCTGCAGGAAGGCCCTAACTCCCCTTTTCCACCATGGATTTTCTTGAAACCTCTTGCAATCAAAATTAGACTATCCCAGCAGTGCTCCCAGACCCCGAAACCCACCCCAAAAAACCTAGAACCCCCCCCCAAACAGCCACCCAAAAACACGCAATACTGTTAGGCCTCAGTTTAAAGTGTGCCAAAACGCTGTCTGCAACTAGGCCCAAACCCCCCTTTTCCACCATGGATTTTCTTGAAACCACTTGCAATCAAAATTAGACCTTCCCAGCAGTGCTCCAAGACCCCCCGACCCACCCCCACAAATCTAGAACATACCCAAACAGCCCCCCAAAAACATGCAATACTGGTATATTCAAAACATGGAAAATTGCGCTGTTCACAAAAAATTGCTGTTTTCAGCACTTCCATTACTTCGATCCTCTTGAAACTTACCTGGACACTTGTTCCAGCGATTCCCAAGAATCTCAGCAAGGCAGAACAAAATCGAACCACTGCGCTCTTTGGAGAAGAAGAAGAAGAAGAAGAAGAAGGTCTACGACTAGGTTAAACTTTTCACCCAAACACATGCGCCCGCAAAACACAAAAAGAGACCAAAATTCTGCCAATTCTGGACCAAAGAACGCCAAACCCCCCTAAAACCTTGCCAACATCATTATGAACGAGCCTGCATCGGGCCCTGAGCCCTAGACTCAGCGGGAACCCTACCAATTTAAACCCAGAAACCATGGTAAATCACACTGAACCCTAAACCCTAGACATGCTTTGTCTGTCTGTGTCAAAGAGCCTAGGTATGCTTCACTCAGTGGTGCCTGCCTTGACCGTCTACATGGCCCTGCCACAAGCATGGGCCAAAAATCCGTTCCGCTCAAGAATTTGCGTATTTTCGGTAATTTCGCGAAATTCACGAAAAACCGAAAAACAGCAAATTTCGCGAACATAACAGATGTTTGGCCCAAGCTTGAGGCATTGCCATGCAGACGGTCAAGGCAGGCACCACTGAGTGAAGCAACCTGACGTAGCATACCTAGGCTCTTTGTCAGACAGACAAAGCATATCTAATTGTATGCAGCAAGCCACATAGCCCCAATTTTACATGAACTGCTGTCAGGAGTGGACTCTGCCTGGCATAACAACAACAGTACACTGCCTCGCCCTCGAACACTACATACCACAAATAGACAGACATGTAGTTCTGCTGTAGTAGTTGTTGTAGACTGGTTTACCTGTTTGCCACTCACGAATTGGCCATAGTTCTTCCGTAAACAGACGTTGATGATCCATCCATCCCAGTGAGTGACTGTAAAGAAAAAAGATATATTATTTAATCAATCATCATGGTATATTGGCAAGTGAGTCCACTCCAAGGACATTTTGCATATTGTAAAATGCAACATAGTGGCCCCTGAATTTGAAGTACAATTTGAATTAAACAAGGTAAAAAAAACAGAGTAGTAGACATGTGTTACAATTACTGTGTAAAAGGTTAAATAATAACTAAGACAAGACATATGATTCATTTCATGCACAAAAAACAAACAGCACTTGGTTTCATCAGAGCCAGAAAGCCATTACTGTCCGCTGCATGCCATCTTCTCATTATTCATTACCTGTTCTACTTTTTGTCCGCATCTTCTTCGGAAAGTGAGGGCCCACAGGGCAGCCTCTCCTGTCAATTTCAGAAGTAACTCTGTCAGCAATCATGTAGTCAGTCAGTAATTTCAGTCCCACTTGAGGGGACTCGTCTACGAAAACAAAGTTTCTTTATTATTCTTCGTAATCCATCCATCTGCCTTGAGGGAAATGAATAGGGGGAGTCTGGAGGAGGAGGATAGAGAAGCATGATTGAGTTGTGAACTTGTGAACCTCGGGAATGCAGACTGCGGCACCTTCAAATCAATAAGGAAAATAAGATGAAGACAGTGCTGCTGATGGACTTGTTGTGAGAGTTTTGGTGAGGTAAAAGTTGCAAAACAAAGAAAGACACACAGGAATAAAAGTGAATAAGGACGAAAAAAAAGGAAGTAATTTTCAGGCCTCGGTGTCAGGGAAGTAGAGCTCGTCCTCAAACTCTATGAATTGAGACGGGAGTAGGTCAGCTAACAGAGAAGAACTTCCGTCACCTAAGTCGGTGTCCTCTTCTTCCTGTGTGCATTCACATATTTTGTAATCTGGTGGTATGAAGTGCTGATTCATCTTGATCAGTGTTAACCTCTCCACATTTTTGGGCGAGAGGCGGGTCCTTTTTGGAAGTTACAATGGCACCAGCAGCACTGAAAACATGTTCAGAAGACACGCTTGCGAGTGGGCAAAACAAATAATTTAGAGCCAGGTTGGTGATCAGTGGCCATAGAGGCCTTTTCCTATACCAAAAAACAAATACACGAGTCCCTTTTCCTTAATTCGTAAGGAGAAAATCTCAACAGGTATTAAGTGAGTAATATATTGATATCCAATAGGGTATCGTGTGGAGTCTCACAGCAGATCAACACATTTACAACTGTATATATCCTATACCAATACAGCAATGGGTTCTGATTAACAGACCTCTGTTGGGTCATCCAGATAGGCCTGCACCATCGACTCATAGTTCTCCACGGTTGCTCCACTTTGCGTACCATCTGTGGCCTGTGCAGCACTGGAACGAGCAAACCCTTGATGAGTTAGCCAATCCGCTGCCGACAATATTATGGCTGGGCCTGGTGCAGGTGAGGATGATGATACGGTTGCTGCTGGTGTCGTTAACGGCTGTGAGGGAAAGTGACTCCCTTCGGCCACAGATTCAGAAGTGGAACTTGACGCAGGATGGCCTGCTGATTCAGTTGTACTTCTGCCGGCTCCTTGAATTTTCTGCCGCTCTTTTTCGAACCGAGTGGCTGACACAGCTAGCCAATGTTTGTACTTTGAAACATCTGCTTCATCAAAAGGAATGAATGCTTTGCTGGCCCCTGCCTTTTTGTACCGTGCATCCAGAATAGTGGCACAAATGTAATGTTGTTCTGTATGTATGGTTTTAAGCCTTTCATTGGCAACTAGGCGGCTTAATAACCTCTCCGCCAACTGATATGCGTCTTGCTTTTCAGCATCATCTCGGAACGTAGAAGACACCGCCTTGAGTTGGTGCTCTAGCATGACCAACAATGGGATAGCTTTGCCCAAAGAACAGTCCTACCTGCTGACTTCACACGTGAAGACCTCAAAAGGACGAAGCATGTCTGTCAGGCTTGCAACTAGCTTCCATTCCTCCAACTCTAGCCTCATGTCTTTCATAGTAGAACCCTGTTTATAGACATAATCATTTATTACCCCCCACTGCTCAGACAGACGCTCAAGCATGCAAAAGGTTGAGTTCCAACGTGTTGCCACCTCCTGGATGAGTCCTTTGACTGGCAGTCTATGTTCATATTGAATGCTCCTCAGCTCCTTCCGGGCCTTAAAAGAATGGCTGAAATGTGTGCAGATTCTTTGGCAGGTGGTCAGTAACTTGCTGACAGTGTTTTCTTTTTTCAAGAAGTCTTGCACCACGATGTTAATACTGTGCGCCAAACACGGCACTCTGAAGTACTCACCATCCTGCATGGCCTTAACTATATTACTGCCATTATCCATGGAAACATAACCAACTATGCGATTTCTTGGATGCAGCCATTCAGAGACCTTCCTATCAAAGTCGTCCAAAAGGTTAGGTGCAGTATGAGTTTTCTCCATGGCAAACATGGCTACTGTTGCATGTTTCCGAGAATCTTGAAAAACTGTGTCCGGGTCAACACCTGCATTTATCTTGTCTCTAACCCCTGCAAAAGAGACCCAGTGTGCAGTGATGCACATGTAATCAAGGGCTTTGCAACTGGTCCACATGTCTGTTGTCAAGTGGATAGTGTGAACAGCACTCTTCTGCAAAGCTGCCCCAATCACCTCCAGCACATCTTGATGTAGTGCTGGAACCGCAACTCTGGCAAAATAGGACCGGCTAGGAACGTTCCATTTAGGGCAGACTGTTGCCATAAATTCTAGAAAACCCACCCCTTCCACGAAAGAAAAAGGGAGAAGGGCAGCGCTAGCATTTTAGCCAGCTTTGCATTATATATACGATGCCGTTGGGTGGTTGCGTTCAAATGGCGCATCTGAGCAAAACATGCTTCTAATGGTGGGCTGGACCGTTTTACGTAATGATGATGATGATGCAGACTTCTTCAAACCAGTTAGGCACATTGATGTACTTTTTCGCATTGGTGTCTCTCCCAGACTCTTAGTGTGCATCATACATGTTGCAGGGGTAGAGGGTGTTGGCGCTACCACTGCAGTGCTCCTGCCAGGGGTACTGGGTGTACCAGAAAAAATGTCGGTCGGTTCTTGACTTCCCCCCTGCACAATCAGCCCCTCGTCAGCATCAGATGCAATGTGAATGGATACATTTGGATCAGTTCTACTTTTGGCTTCCCGGATGTTTCTTAGGTGCGCATCCCACTGGATAGTGTGGTGTTTTTTGAGATGACCTCTCTGGCCTCCGGTACCATAGTTGGTACCAAGCTTACCCCGACTAACTAATACTATACAAATCGAACAAACGACCATGTTTTCCACCTTTTCGCTAACAGTAAAGAAGTCCCAAAATGGGGACTGGAGATGTCTGCTTGTGGTGGAGATGCTACTTTGACTTTCAATGCCAGATGAAGTGGAGGATGAGCGTGGCTGAATTCTTTTCTGTTGTTCACTTACAGCACCACTACTTGAGGTAATGGTCGAGCTGGATGGAGGTCCCTGCCGGCCCTTCTGACTTAAAAATATGGAAGCGGTAGGTCGTGTTGGTGTTGTAGTTAACTGCGTTGGTGGTGGTACCAGTGCCACGCCGCCCACATCCCACTCAGCAGCCATTCGGGATAGGGTGAAAATGTCTGTCTGCTGCATGCCCGCTGGGGCTGGAGTGACGTCTGTGATGACTGGGTCGTCATCAGACTGTTCATCAGCAGCAGAAGACACCACTTCTTGTTCGTCGTCATCACCCATAAGTCGAAGCCTTGCGGGAACCTTCCTATTAGGCTTAGCTACCTTTGTCGGCTCATGGCGTGCCTCACTGTCAGACTGCATTGCTGGGTTCAAGATCAAGGTCATCAGAATGAAGGGGGTTTGACGAAGAACTTGTAGTAGTAGTAGTAGCAGCCCTCCTTGACTTTTTTCTTGCTGGGGATCTGGAAGACAATGGATCATCATCAGGAGGAGTGGCTTCCTCGGATGATACCTCCGCTCGAATATCAATTTCCTGATGTGCCCCTACTTCTGGAAGAACACGTGTTGTAGGCAGTTGTGCCGCTCCATGAACCTCTAGTTGCACCTCTCCATGCATCTCTCCATGCGCCTCTCCTTGCGCCTCTACTTGCGCCTAAACTTGCGCCTCTCCTTGCGACTGTCCTTGCGGCTCTCCTTGCGGCTCTCCTTGCCCATGTACTTGCGCTTGTACTAGTTGTACCTGTGGTTGTCGTTGCGGCTGTGGTTGTTGAACACTCGACAGCTGAATTACACCCGGCGTCGATTGGATGGTACTTTCTTGTGATGAGCCAACATCACTGGTCGATGCTGATTGAGAAAGTAAAGTGGCTGCCTCAGCAGCACTCTTGGTCTTGGACCTAACTTGGCGTGGTGGCACTGAGCCCAATGAAGCAGAGGTGCTGCTTCTAGCTTGGTCCCCGGCGGACACCGCTGCTGCTGCAGGCGTAGTTTTTTTTCCAAAAAAAGGTGTCGGTGGCCCCACCAGTCTCCTTGGTAGGTGGTGCCACTAGCTTCTTCTGCTCCTTCTTACTGGCAGTGGCAACTTTTTTCGCTGAGGAGCTACGGCCACCTTTCTTTGAGCCTATCTTCTTCAGATGTCAGAACAGCAGGACGCAGTTGCACGAGTTGCAGAGTTGTCTTGTCTGTGGCCACACGTGACGTCACGTGACATTGTGCAGCACACAACGCTGCAGGACTTTTTCCCGGCACTGGGGGTTCTCTAGTGCACCTAAAAGCAAAGGAAGCCAGAAGAACATCAGTTAAACACCCCACAAAGTCGAAAAACACACAAAAATCACCACAATCCAATGCCATCCATGCCCTCAATGATGTTTAAATTCAAGACACCCCACAGAAAGACTTTGTCCATGCACCACTCACTACCCCTGGGCCTAATGGAAGAAAGCAAGGCAAACTGGGTTCAGGCCTGAGCACACTGCCTGGCTTCAAAATAGGCCCTTGACCCCCAGCCACATGGCCAGGCCCTGCCTGAACCAGGCCTCAAAATGGCCCCCACCCACATGGCCAGGCCCCAACAACACCCCACAAAGTCAAAAAACACAGAAAAATCAACACAATCCAATGCCATCCATGCCCTCAATGATGTTTAGATTCAAGAGGCCCCTCACAAAGCCTTGCTACATGCACCACTCACCACCCCTGGGCTTAATGGGTGAAAGCAGGGCAGGCTGGGTGCAGGCCTATGGCTCAGAGCACACTGCCTGGCTTCAAAATGGCCCCTTGTCCCCCAGCCACATGGCCAGGCCCTGCCTGGACCAGGCCTCAAAATGGCCCCCACCCACATGGCCAGGCCCCAACAACACCCCACAAAGTCGAAAAACACAGAAAAATCAACACAATCCAATGCCATCCATGTCCTCAATGATGTTTAAATTCAAGACACCCCACAGAAAGACTTGGTCCATGCACCACTGAGTACCCCTGGGCCTAATAGAAGAAAGCAAGGCAAACTGGGTGCAGGCCTGAGCACACTGCCTGGCTTCAAAATGGCCCCTTGTCCCCCAGCTACATGGCAAGGCCCTGCATGGACCAGGCCTCAAAATGGCCCCCACCCACATGGCCAGGCCCCAACAACACCCCACAAAGTCGAAAAACACAGAAAAATCAACACAATCCAATGCCATCCATGGCCTCAATGATGTTTAAATTCAAGACACCCCACAGAAAGACTTGGTCCATGCACCACTGAGTACCCCTGGGCCTAATGGAAGAAAGCAAGGTAAACTGGGTGCAGGCCTGAGCACACTGCCTGGCTTCAAAATGGGCCCTTGACCCCCAGCCACATGGCCAGGCCCTGCCTGGAGCAGGCCTCAAAATGGCCCCCACCCACATGGCCAGGGCCCAACAACACCACAAAAAGTAAAAAAAAACAGAACAATCACCACAATCCAATGCCATCCATGCCCTCAATGATGTTTAAATTCAAGACACCCACATAAAGACTTGATCCATGCACCACTCACTACCCCTGGGCCTAATGGAAGAAAGCAAGGCAAACTGGGTGCAGGCCTGAGCACACTGCCTGGCTTCAAAATGGCCCCTTGGACCTGCCTGGACCAGGCCTCAAAATGCCCCCCCCCCCCCCACATGGCCAGGCCCCAACAACACCCCAAAAAGTCAAAAAACACACACAAATCACCACAATCCAATGCCATCCATGCCCTCAATGATGTCTAAATTAAAGACACCTCAGGTAAAGACTTGGTCCATGCACCACTCACTACCCCTGAGCCTACTGGCTAGTGAGGCTTTACAGGCACCCCAAAATTTAAAAAAAAATCAACATATAACTGTGAGCTAAAATTCCATGACATAAATGAGAATTAAGTTAAAAAAAATCACAGAAACAGTTGTATCATGCACCCATGACTAACCCTGGGAGAGGAGTTGGGAGAGGAGTTGGCCTAACGGCTAGGGCGCTCGACCTCGGACCTGGGGATCTGGGTTCGAGTCTCGGTAACGACGATGTAACGTAACTGGAAAATATGTAAAGCGCTCTGATACCTGATTCGGTTCGGGTCTAGATCGCGCTATATAAAACTCTGCAAAAAAAAAAAAACCCTGGGCCTACTGGTTACTGTGGCTACCCAGAATATATATTTTTTTTAAGTTGTGGAAAAAGTTTCAAAACTGTAGTTGCAGCAACTGCAATGCCCAAAACAAACAACACCAACTTACTTGTAAAATCTCAAGTCCAAAAGTGATCCAAACTCCAAAGTCTAAAAAGTCCTCAAATACAAATATCCAGCAGCAGTCAGAAAAAGTAATCCTTCCAGCTCCAGATCCAAATCAAAAGTGACCAGGACATGGACAAAGCACTGGGAGGAGCCTCCTGGACTGGAACAGGAAGTTGGAGACTCTGGGGCACTTCCTTCCTTCCACACCCCCCCCAAAAATTGACTCCTTGCACCAAAAACTGCAGCCAAATGTCAATCTGAGGAGTTATTCTGATCAAAATCATCATTTTCAGAAGGTTTATGCTGCCTGCGGTGGATTTTTTGTGCAGAATTACAGTTGTTGCAATTTCGGGAAAGCGAGTTGTTCAAATCTCCTGCCGGAAGTGAGCTGCGCGTCGCATCTACGTGTTCGGCATTGTTTACTCCCGTAATGCGTGATCACGGGCCCTTATGACGTACTCGCGTTGTCAAACTCTCGCTGTGCAAGATAGCGGGCCGCGATGACGTAATCGATGTCGAAAAACTCTTGCGCGATCACGCAGCAAGATCCAAAATGGCGCAGCACACGCAAACCGGGAGAAAAACAACTCGGCGAACACAGAATCACGGTAAGTCACGCAGCACGCGCGATATTGTATTTTTCAAGCACGACCAAGCAAAAAAATCCGCAGCTTGCGAATTTGCAGATTTTTGGGCAAATTCGCGCGATTCGGGGATCGCGAAATTGCCAAAAATCCGCAAATTCCGCGAACAAAACGGATTTTACGCTCAGGCTTAGTTGAAAGTGTGGGGGTGATTGTGGATGGGGGCCGAGATAAAAGGGGGTCCCAAAACGTGTTTTCTCCATGTTCATTTCCATAGGAAACTTTAGACAAGGCTACAAGTTGAACGGGTGAACAAAATTACCCCAAATTTGGCAGGGAGAAGGGTCTTGCAGCTAGATTCATGAAAGGAAATTGCACTTGCAAAGGGCCAGATTCTGAGAATCTGGCCCTTTGCGAGTGCAATGTTTTGCATTTGGGATTCATCATCCCAAATGCAAAAATCGCTAATAAAGAATTCGCAAATTTGCGAGGAATAGCATTTAAGGAATCTCTATTAGAGATTCCTTAAATGCCATTCATGAAACATTTAAAAATAGCGAATTCGCAATTTAGGACCGCTATTTACCACGAAGTCAAACCTCGTGGTAAATAGTGAAAACTTAGAAAAATGCATTTTAATGCATTTTTCTAAGTTGCATGTTACACACACACATGTCCTTTGGACATGTGTGTGCACAACATCAGTGTAAATTCACATTTCAGGGGTGCTATTCAGGGGTGCTACAAGGTGTCCTTTGGACACCCCTGCACCCTTGAAATCGCATCCTTATTTGCGATTAGCAAATTGCTAATCGCAAATAAGGAATAACTCCCCATTCATTCCTATGGGGAATGAATGGGGAGTTATTCCTTATTTGCGATTAACAATTTGCTAATCGCAAATAAGGAAGCTGTAGGAATCGCAATTTATTTTGCGATTCCTACTTGAATCCCGTTTTGCAAGTCCTTAATAGCGATTCCTTATGAATCGCTATTAAAGACTCGCAAAACGGGTCTTTGATGAATCTAGCTGTTGGTCTTTTTGGAGAAATATCTAAATTTACAGATATCGATTTTTGGGAATTCTGCCATCTGATTGGCTGCGGCGAGCACAAGCTTGCTGCTTATTGGTTGCGAGCTCTGCGAGCGGTTGCAACTAGGAAGTGTTGGCCGGCATTTGGTGATTCCGTTGAAGTGAGTAAGGGGAAGAAAGGGCAAAAAGGTAGGAAAGGAGCACTGTAACCTCAGTGGGGTAGTGCGAAGCGAAGTAGTCACTCCTACCGCTGGCTCAGGCCTACAGTACGGTCCAGCAGGTCTTTAAAATGAGACAGAGATGTGACTGAATGAGGTCAGAGATCACACCATTACGCAGGGCAACTTCGCTTGTTCGTACCTGCGCACTCAGGCTGATGCAGCCCACTCCTCCCGCAGCACTGAGCTCAATTGGAGCCGCTGTGCACCCAGGCCCCGCTGCTCACCTGCTGTCATTGTTGTGTGTGCAAACACACCGGGCAGCAGTGTTCACATTTCAGTTGCAGTGTTGATTGCAGGATGGTGTACACCTCATGGATCCCTTTTGAAACACGACGGACATTAGGGTTCAAAATTTAGAGCCAGTGTTGATTGCCAGGATGGTGTACACCTCATGGATCCCTTTTTTTGATTGCACATTGTGAAATGTGAGGTGGATGTGGCCATATCACCTGAGGCAGTGTGGAAGAACTGGGACATGTGGCGTTGTCGTTATCCTATTTATACGTACGCAAAGTGGGCTGGGCTTGTGTACACCAGGCCAGCGTAGGGGTGCGAATAATTGTTCCTGGGATCTGGGCGTTGTTCAGTTCCTGCCTGGCCATGAAGTGTACTTATGTGTGTTTCTTTTGCAGTTTCGATGTCGCAGAATGCGCAATTTACATTAATGTAGCATGTATCGGGAGGGCGGCAACTATAGCTAATGAGATGGTGTTCGAAAAGATTGAATGGCGAACATCACATGTTTTTGTCAAGGTTGTGGATATGCGCAGACAACCATGTCAATGGTGTGCGGTATTATTGAAAGTGTTGCTATCCTGAAGCGTACACATGTGTATGTGCTCAGATGGAGGGAGGATCAGCAGTGAGGCTACATCATACACAGTGATAACGCTCATTACAGTCAAGCAATGTATGTCAAAGTGAATCTCAAAGTCTCACATATAACACAGTACTATATCGGGAAAGCCTGACAACAGAGCGTACACCAATACAAATCTACACATTACTGTTTACTGTTTGTCACATATGAGCTAGGATGTGCACTCTGCTCGTGGTTGATGATACTTCTTAGAGCCACCAATACAAAGGCCGAAAGGCAGCACAATAATGTGCACACACACCAGGGGCATCGTCTAAATCACATTTGTTTTTTGATGTAATGTTTGAGATGCATGGCCATCACACGTGGAAGGCTAAAGTACAGACCATGAATATTGATCAAGATGTTGCATGTAGTGTGTAGTATAAGATATGTGTATACAGCAAAAAACTTTTCAAAAAAGCTCTTTAAGCAGAAGAGGTGTCTTTCATCAAACGCTGTAGAGAGAATGACTAAAATGGGTGGGGTCGTCCAACTGTTAAAATGGGAAATGTTATGAAGCAATTAAATGCTTTTTTTAAGGTCATATCGCAATTGCGCACCGAGCGTGCAAGGAGGCCGCACCCAACATGATTTTGAGAAAATATATTTATCATAATATAAGTTTATTACAGTTAGAAATATATAAATGTTTAAAATATTTTAGATTATCGCTTGCTCTCATATACTGTTTAAAGTAATTTAGATATACTTTTGAGACAAAAAAAACCAGAGGGAATGGCATACCCGGCGCGACACCATACGTCTGTGACGTAACACAGGACCTGGCGGCGTGCACTCATCGCATACGCAACGCGCAGCGGGCGCGACCCCATACGGACATGACCTAATGCGTGGCTTGGTACTGCGTATCCGTCGGATACCAAAGTATCAGCTGCGGCGGCTTCATGCGTATATGATGTTATGCGGGACATGGTCCCACGAACCCATCGGACACAAAATGCGCATCATTTATGAGTTTAGCAATATGGTGGATCGGATTCGCGTGGTGATGGAGCTTGGTACGCGACCAGTATGGGAGTGCAGTTCCCCCCCCCCAAAAAGATATATATTTTTTGGGAAGATATAAAACATTACATAATCACGTCATCACCAGTGCATTGCGGGTGCACGAGTTATAGTTAGCTCAACTAACTTTAACAGCAGTATTTCTCTGGTTTCATATGAGTCAAATGTTCAACTAACTATAACGTCCCTGAAACCTATGGTTTTTATAAAGTGAATTTCTAGGGTTTTTAAATGCTAATTCCCAACTATAACATCTGTAAAATCTTTGTTTTTTTCAGTGAATATATATATATATATATATATATATATATATATATATATATAATGACAGTGTATCTAATATAGTATCAATATGAGCAAAACATATAGTAAGATATCAATAAAAAAGTTTTAAATGTTTATTTTACATTATTATAATGGTTTAACCTTTGAAATGTGCGGCTGTGATAGAATAATATATGTATATATATATTTATACTATTTTATTTATTTTATTTTATCTACCAAAACGTCCAAATATAATCATAACAATTGCATCTATAAGTGCTTCATTGTTGAAGTATTGGGAAAATATAAAAGAAAAATAAATATGAATAAATAAATAAACAAAAAAAAGCATAACAATTCTCCCCAAAAATATGAATACAAATACATAACTAAATTAATTGTATGTGTAGCAACACTTGAAACTCATAGTTTCTAACTATTTTTCCATATATACACATATGGTACTTTATAAAATACAACTTAGGGGCTGATTATGATGTGGTAGGAAAGGGCTCCGACCGTCAGTCCGAGCCTTTCCGACAGCATCGTAATGTGCCGGTCGCATTCCTTTTTGACTGCCTCATCACGATGGAAGCGGTCAGAAAGGAATCCGAATGGTCATTCCATTTGGCTTCCAACAGGCTCCAGTCCGCCAGTCGGTATGGGGCCAGTAATGCCTAGGGCAGCTCTTTCTCCAATAGAGATTATGTTGTCAGGTTTCGGAAGCCTTTCCGTGCCAGCCTTTCCAACACAGAAATCATCCCAAGCAGGGCCCCATAGGTTCAGGGCCAAGGGTTGAGCCCTACACCTTGTGGCAGGCCCTTTCAGGTGCCTGCCATGGGGTGCAGGGATGAACTGCACCTCCTATTTTACAATGGACCATTCATTCCGGATGGAATACATGCTCCCATTGTAAAATATAGAATGCAACTGAACAGTGTTCCGACGCATCCTAATTAGTTGGTGGGACCGCCGACCGGGTGTTGGTCGGAGCAAACTCCGCCCAACATCGTAATAGGGGCCTTATATCTCCTCATTAATTTCCATATACATGTATACTTTCTATGTAGTTATGCATTTTTATATTTATTACTTTACGCATACTATAGAAAAAAAAGGCCTTCAACTCTCTCCAATGCACTACTCTAGATCTCATCCTACACCTCTCTCAATATATCCTCTACCTCCACTCTGACTCATCCCAAACATCATTGTGTTACTCTGGTCTCTGTTATTACTCTTTTTAGACTCTTCCTCCTCTATCCCTCTTTTGACTCATCCCACACCTCATTTTACTACAATAATCTACTAAATAACACTTTCTAGATTCTTCCCTCCTCTGTCCCTCCTTTTTCCTATTATAACCAAATATAGGGGTGATCGCGATGGCAAACAGGCTTTAGTCAGTCCTCCATCGTTTCGGGGAATGGGACTGCCCGACATGCTGTTGGCGGTCCCGTAGTAGGGATTAGGATGTGACCGCCACCACGGTGGTCGTAATGGCTACATTTTTAATTGCGGCGCCCGCCACAATGTAAAAACGGCACATGTAGCATTACCCTGAACTACGTGGCAGGCACCATGCGGTGTCTGCCACATGGTGCAGGGAAATGTAGGGGGATATCATGGGGGCCCTCCAGTGGCTAAAACGTGGGTGCAGGGGCGAAGGGAGGCCCGCTACAGGCCCCCAATGTCCATCCCCGCCAGCCTTTTCATGGTAGGTGAACCGCCATGGAAAGGCTGGTGGGGAGGCACATCCTAATATCTATGGAGGTGTCTGGTGGGCACCGCCACCATTTTGGGGATGGGAAGGGCCTCCGCTGCACCAGCAGGCTCAAGGAGCCCGTTAGATGTGTAACAGTCAGATTTTCTGTCCTCCACGGACCTGCCCGCCGTTATAATATGGCGGCCAGGAAATAGCCTCACAATGGCGGTGGGTGGTGAGCTCACTACCAACAGCCTGCCGGCAGTGGGTTCACAATCATCGTAATCAGCCTCTAAGAACTCATATGTCCACTGCTCAAATTAACAACTTTATTTTTCTATACTAATCCATAACTAATACATTTTGGGTTCCGGAGCAGCGTGCTGCTCGCTGGAAAGAGCTTCAATATCTCGTCAGGGGTAGTAAGTGCTATTTAAATACAATTTCAATTACAATATTTTTTAACTATATTCACACACATTTATATACATATTTGTGTTCATATAAGTATATATTTATATACACCATTAAGCATTCAATATTAGTGAAATTCATTTAATTTACATACTATTAACTGTATATATTAAAATGTTTAACATATACTACTTTAAGCATAATTTATATTTAAAAAAAATTATATTTTTGTCTATTTGCGGATGATATTATTGTCAATAATATTCTTTTTTTACATTTCGTACTTACCATGATAAGAATGGGAGCATGATATTGTGGTAAACGATATTTTTGACACAATTATTCTGTGAACAATAGTTGTTTACCACAATTGTGTGTCAGTTAACCCCACTGTGGCCAATCCAAGTAATAGCCGCTTGGGGAAATCCAAGATCTCTGTCTGTACCGCCATATTTGGTATGCTCTCTGGCACAGAGGACAAAGCTGCAGTCCACAATCCACACTCAAACTATGATGCTAGTATGCTGGAGCAGGACATAGAAGGAACCAGTAGCAGAATAAGAGACTTTTAGAAACAGCATAGAGTTTGAAGAGGATTGAAAAATAAAGCAAAGAGCAAAGTTTGAGATTGGCTGCCATTGGTGTGCTAAATAGTAAGTTAGTTAGTCAATAACTGCTGTTTGTGTTGCATTCTGTGAAAGGGAGAACGAGTTGCATTACTGTTATGTTGTTTGTAATAGGCTTATATTTATTAACAGTATAAGCTGACTTCCAATGAGAAGCTTAATCAGAGCTCCAGAGCTGACAATGCTTGCTGAACGTTTTACCTACTTCTTGCTTGTAAAGAGTTCCAATTTGGTTGTCATGGAAACTGAGGTTGAAGAATGCTATATGGGAGAAGGGCATAATGGAGAGGCCACAGTTACATTACAACTAAAGCAACTAAACGGTTTTCACAATAATCTGGTTTATTTCAAAGTGGTAGGGAGAAAATATGAATATACAATGATAACCTATCTCTCACTTTTGTTAGCTTTCTCCCTTTTATAAGGGTGTTTTGCAGATCCACTGGTCCTTCATGGTGCTCAGCGCAGTCCTCCATTGGAGCTCTTTGATGAACCAGCGGATACCAATATATAAGTTTCAAAGAGTCAAGCTTCCAGGTAGGGAATTCACGCTGGCTCCACCAATCCTGTAAAGCCTCTAAAAATGGTTTTCATTAGATTGAACTAATGGAACCAATAGCATCTGCTCAGAGTAAAACTTTTAAAAAGTGCTGCAATGTGAATGGGTAAAAGTATCCAGCATACAGATAGATATAACCTATGCATAACCTTTGCCTGTTGAGTTTATCTCTGGCTGGAGAGCTGGTGTGGGAGGTGAACAGTTTTTTTGCTTCTGATCTTCAGAAGTATGGTGATCTAAATATGGTACAAATCCCTTCATTGATCGACTTTCAACACACTGCTTCTTTTTCAGGTATTTGTACTGACTATAAATTCTTTACCCTTTTAACAATGTGTACATTAATATATTAACATGTAGAACATTAGGATTATAGATTAAAATGTTTTACACAAATGCGAAATATAGAATGATTCTGTTGATCTGTATATATGTGTACACATATCTGTATATGATTATGATATGTGTTTTGCATATTTGAATAAGTGCTTATAGTAAAAATCTGTACACTTTAGTTGAAAAAATATGTGCTTACATTAATACTGTTTTTTCCCCAATAGTATTGATCTGGTAAAAAGAAGGTATAGAAAGCATAAGTTTACTATTTTTCAACTTTCAATATGTAAATTAACTTTTGGGAAACTATGTGATATATTATCTATCTATGTGAGTAATTTTTCAGGTTTCTGCTATTAAAGCACTGTGGATAGAAAAAGTAGTGACGTTTGCTAAAGAGACATGTAGGACATCAAAAATGTTTTACCAATGGAAATTGAATGCCTAAATGATAAGGCTATGAATACGTTTTTAAACAAGGTTATGAATGCACAAAATAGGTTCTAAAGATAATATGCCTTACTCCCTGTGAAAAGCTCAGTCCTGGGCAAAGCTGTATTTAGAAAAGGCTTGATGAACTAATAGATGATGTCTGTGGTGGGGGACTGGCTTCTCCATGAAAAGCAGTGTTTTGGCTAAAAGTTGTAGATATAAAAGGCTTGGCTATTTAATAGGTGATGTATGTGATGTAGAACTGGCATCTCTGTGAAGTGCTCTATTCAGGGTGAAAGCTGTATGTAGGTAAGACTTGGCCAGGTAAGAGGTGATGTCTGAGGTGGGGGACTGGCCTCTCCATGAACAGCTCAGTCCAGGGTGAAAGCTTTATGTAGAAGAAACATGGCCCACTAAAGGTGATATTTGTGGTGGGGGACTGGCCTCTCTACGAAAGCTGTATCTAAATAGGCTTGGCCAAGTAATAGGTGATAGCTGTGGTGGGGGCCTGACCTCTCCCTGAATAGCTTTGTTAAGGGTGAATGCTATTTGGAGAAGAGGCTTCTTAAATTAATAGTAGAGGATGTGGCCTAAGAGCTAGAGGGGTTGACCTCAAAACTAGAAAACTATGTTCAAGTCTCGGCAGGGACGCTCAACATCCTGTGATTCTGGGCAAATCACTTAATCTCCTTGTGTCTAACAAAAACAAATGTGTCCATCTGCAACACAGCTGGTGCTTATGTAAAGCACTCTTATACCTTTGGGTTGATTTTGTGCTATAGAAACCCCCCCAAAAAATAGGTGCTATACGTGGTGGGGGACTATCCTCTTCAAAAAGAGCTCTTTTCAGGGCAAAAGTGTACATGGGAGAGACTTGGCCAACTAATAGCTGATATCTGTGGTAGGGAATTTGCCTCCTTATGAAGAGTTCTGTTCAAGTGTATGTAGATGAGGTTTGGCCAATTAATAGGTGATGTCTGTGGTGGGTAACTGGCCTCCTTGTGAAGAGCTCTGTTCAGTATGAAAGCTGTATGTAAGGAGGGGCTCGGACAAGTAATAGATGACATATGTAATTAGGACTTGCCTCTCTATGAAAAGCTTGAGGGTGAAAGCTGTATGTCGCAGAGCCTTGCCTAACTAATGTGTGTTGCCTGTGGTGGGGAGGGCTAGCCTCTCAACGAAGAGCCCTATTCAGAGCAAAAGCTGTATGTAGAAAATTTAACTAACTAATATATTTTGCCTGTTTGGAGATTGATCTGTTCATTAAGAGCTCATTCTTGTGTAAAAGCTGTATATAGAAGAGGCTTGTCCAACTAATAGGTGATGGGGAGGACTCGTCTCTCCATAAAGAACTCTTCTATGCAAAAGCTGCATGTAGAAGAGGCTTGGTGATGTGGAGGACTCACCTCTCCATAAAGAACTGTCTTCAGGGTGAAAGCAGTATGTAGAAGAGGCTTGTTCAAATAATAGGTGCTGTGGAGCACTCACCTCTCCATAAATAACTGTCTTCAGGGTGAAAGCTTATGTAGGAGAAGCGGGACTAACTAATAGCTGATGTATGTGGTGGGGAACTGGCAGCTCTATGAAGAGTTCTGTTCTGGGAACAAGCTGTATGTAGTAGGGACTTGGACACATAGTAGGGCATACGTGTACAGGGGGACTGATCTGTCCCTCAACAGCTCTGCACAGTTTGAGCATCGTCCCAGTATGTGACCTAGATCTTACTACATGCAGTGTTTCCCCTGTACAGAGCTCTTCATGGAGAGGTCAATCCCTCAACATATCAAAGCCCCATCATGTGGGGAAACAGCTACTATACACACTACTCACCCTGTGCAGAACAGTTGAAGCACAAACCAGTCTCATGTTTTAATTATGCCCTATTCTGTGGCAAAGTCCCATAGTACATGAAGCTTACACCTTGCACCTATCTCTTCAGGGAGAGGCCAGTCCCATATCACAGACATCACCCTTGAGTTGACCAAGCCTCTTTTACATACAGGTTTTGCTCTGGACTAAGGTCTTCACAGAGAGGCCAGATCATTACCCCAATTAAGTTCAATTATATGGCCAATCAGCTACTACACATAGGGCCTTATTACAAGTCTGGGAGGCCACGGACCACCAGACTCACAGGGGTGCATTGGTGGCGGTCTTCCGACCACCCTATTACAACTGGGGCCATCAGACCGTCATTGAACTGTCACAACTGACAAGGATCAGAGATACCTGGTGGTGAGGCAGCTGTCTTGAGGCCACAAAATGCTTGGTGGCCAATCATATTACGAGTTCCTCTCCATCACTGTTTTCATGGCAGTTCCTTCTTCATGAAAACCGCAGTGGAGAGAAAACAAAGGGGGCCCTAAAGGGCCCCCTGTGCCTCTGGGTCAAGGGGTGCATGCAAGCGGGCACATGTTGTGCTCTCCTGTGTGCATGCATCCCAGTTCCTGCACGGCATCCATGCCATGCAGGTACTGCCTTTGACGTTCCCATTGCAGTGCCTGTTTCATAGGTCCCATGGTGAAAATGCCAAAGAACCACCCACCAATGACTGAAAAATTCGTAATCTGGCTGGCAGTGTGCACACAGATTTGGATGTGCGGTGGCGGGTGGCCCCACTTCTGCACTACCAAACTTATAGCTAGGCCCATGGTCTTCATCGTATGTACAGTTGTTCAGAAAGATGCCAGTCTGTCACTTAGTGAAGCTTCATTATGGTGCCAAGTTTCTAGGACTAAAAGGTTATAATCTTTACAGTACTCTTCATGGAGCAACCACTGTTTTACCGCACAATATGTCTCTCTGTACATCCAAATCCCAGTATGTGGCATTGACCATACTTGACCATACTTCACCCAGAGTTTCCCCTTCATGGAGAGGCTAGTCCCACAATACATACTGATCCAGCATTTTCTGGGACCACAATTCTTTTACTCCTCATTCTCAGATGAATCTTTTCTTTGTCACAATAAGGGGAAAGGGAGTTAGCATTTAGTCATGTCTGTCAATTTCATTAGACATTGCAACCCATTTGACTACACATATGAAGACTGGGAATCGATAGCCAGGTTTAAAAAGGTTTATTACAAATTAGCAATCACATTCAAATAGATATCTCTCAGTACCATGCTATAAAAATAAAATATACCAACAGGTTCTCTGAGCCTCCTGAAAAAATTGAGGTGAGTCAGAATTAAACAGACAAGCAACCCTGTGGCAGCTATACAGAACAGCAGCATTAAATAAATCCACATTTGTAAAGCGCACAATCACCCGTAAGGGTCTCTAGGCGCTGGGGGCCGGCGGGAAGATTAAGCAAGCTATTGCCCAGAGTCACATGGTGCTGGGCTAATCTGCCGCCGGTGCCGGGGATCGAACCGTGATCCCCAGATTCCGGAGTCAGTCGCCCTGGCCGCGGCGCCACACCTCTTCCTCTTATGGCTAGAACGCAATCTTAAGTTCTCTTGTCTGTACATTAGTAATCTAAATATCCCAAGCACAGTCCACAGGAAATGAATGGTTCAGTTATTTAAAGAGTCTCAGAAATCACATAGTTCCATCTAGGAAACAAAGGCGGGGCAAGCAAATATAGTAAAGCAAGCAGTAGCATCTCAGGAGCTTGGTCAAGAGTCTTCAGTGGGTCTGGAATAGGGGTTTGCCTAAGCCACACTTAGGGCAGGGATTCAAAGTATTATTGAGATCCAAACCTTTCAAAGTCCATTCAAAAGGCAGTAGGGGATTATGGAAGGGATTGCAAGAGGCCATGGGAAATTTTGCACAGAGTCTGCAGAAAGGGGGTTCACCACCGAAGTCTGCAAGATCTCTGAAGAGAGTGTCCTGTAAGGTTTCGAAGCGGTTTCTACAAAAACGACTTGGGGCAAATCTGAAGTCCAGACAGGGTGAACTATATGTTATAATCCATAACGTCTATATGGTCGCATCATCACAGAAAGTCCATTGTCCATGCTGGTCACACGTTGCAGATTGCAACATTTACAAACTGTCCCACACTAGACACGGGAATGACATCCTTTTCTCATACACATGTCAGATAATCCTTCCATTATAGCTCTAGTTTCTCATGTACTTTTGTCAATGTCAGCTTCTCAGTCTCTGTATCTAATTCGAGTACAGAAGTGTATCTATTCTAAACTATCAATACATGTGAATATCTGCAGGAAAGCCATGTTAGCAGAAAATGAAATATAGTAATTTATGAAAGATAGCATGGTAAAATGCAGGCTACAGAATTATGTTAGTTTAAACTTTTAATTAAATGTCCGCCGTGGTAAATCCAGTTCCACAAGCAGTTTGGTTCCACGACGAGGGCGGACGTAGCCAATAGCGAGAGACCGCCAGGCGGAAAGACGTGAGACCGCCGTACCAATGACAAGGCCTCAAATAAGTCATGGGACCGTAACGGAGAAACCACCCATCGAAACACAGAGGAAGCAACACAGCGGACCAAAACAGGAATCCCAGAGTGCTCCACGCGGTCGCTACCGCAATGGATCCTGCCCTACAGGCCCTAACGTTGCTGTTTCTGATCTGCCATCAACAAAGACGCCACCGCCGTGCACAACACCGCAGGTACGTCAATGACACACATCCGCACACAACATCAACACACAACACCTGACCTGCAAATGTCTTCCTGTCCACTCCGGACCTCCTGGTGGGCACAGGACCATATCCACCAGTGTCACTGCAAGGCACTGCTAGTTGTGAACACACTGGTATGCACCGGTACCATCCAAAATCAAAGTAAGCATGCCATCTCCCGGTCACGTCACCACAGCGGTGAGGACGTGGGGAAACATCTGCACAACCCAGTAGGCATGGCCAGTGCCACGCATGCGTAGTGTCAGTGAGGGGGTAAGGATTGATTGGGACCTGGGCCCAAAGTAAATAGCGTGCCCCCATTGGTAGCAGCTGTCATTACCTGATACAATCACAGCAACTACCATCACATCCTGCACCACATACGAATGTGTGCCCATCTGACAATCAGGGAAAGTGATGTCTGACAACCAGGTCATAGGTGTAATGTGGCAAACCAACGCCTGTATTGACTTGCCACACTGGTAAACCTGGTGTCAGCCCCCCTCCCTGTAAGTGGCAAGGTGAGTGTCAGGGACCAAAGCCAACCAGCATACAGGTGCCCCTGGTGTCAGCTCTCCTTCCTGCTAGTGACAAGGTGAGTGTCAGGGACCAAAGCCCCCCAGCATACAGGTGCCCCTGGTGTCAGCCCCCCTCCCTGCTAGTGGCAAGGTGAGTGTCAGGGACCAAAGTCCACCATCATACAGGTGCCACAAAGGTGCCCCTGGTTTCAGCCCCCCTCCCTGCTAGTGGCAAGGTGAGTGTCAGGGACCAACGCCCACCAGCATACAGGTTCCACACAGGTGCCCCTGGTGTCAGCCCCCTCCCTGCAAGTGGCAAGATGAGTGTCAGGGACCAAAGCCAACCAACATACAGGTGCCGCTGGTGTCAGCCCCCCTCCCTGCAAGTGGCAAGGTGAGTGTCAGGGACCACAGCCAACCAGCATGCAGGTGCCCCTGGTGTCAGCCCCCCTCCCTGCAAGTGGCAAGGTGAGTGTCTGGGACCAAAGCCAACCAGCATACAGGTGCCCCTGGTGTCAGCCCCCCTCCCTGCAAGTGGCAAGATGAGTGTCAGGGACCAAAGCCAACCAGCATACAGGTGCCCCTGGTGTCAGCCCCCCTCCCTGCTAGTGGCAAGGTGAGTGTCAGGGACCAAAACCAACCAGCACACAGGTACCCCTGGTGTCAGCCCCTCTCCCTGCTAGTGACAAGGTGAGTGTCAGGGACCAAAGCCCCCCAACATACAGGTGCCACACAGGTGCCCTGGTGTCATTCCCCCTCCCTGCTAGTGGCAAGGTGAGTGTCAGGGACCAAAGCCTACTATCATACAGGTGCCACACAGGTGCCCCTGGTGACAGCCCCCCTCCCTGCTAGTGGCAAGGTGAGAGTCAGGGACGAAAGCCCACCACCAAACAGGTGCCACACAGGTGCCCCCTGCGTCAGCCCCCCTCCCTGCAAGTGGCAAGATGAGTGTCAGTTACCAGAGCCAACCAACATACAGGTGCCCCTGGTGTCAGCCCTCCTCCCTGCAAGTGGCAAGGTGAGTGTTAGGGACCGCAGCCAACCAGCATACAGGTGCCCCTGGTGTCAGCCCCCCTCCCTTCTAGTGGCAAGGTGAGTGTCAGGTACCAAAGCCCAGCAGCTTCCAGGTGCCACACAGATGCCCCTGGTGTCACCCCCTCCCTGCTAGTGGCAAGGTGAGTGTCATGGACCAAAGCCCACCAGCATACAGGTGCCACATAGGTGCCCCTGGTGTCAGCCCCCTCCCTGCAAGTGGCAAGGTGAGTGTCAGGGACCAAAGCCAACCAGCATACAGGTGCCCCTGGTGTCAGCCCCCATCCCTGCAAGTGGCAAGGTGATTGTCAGGGACCAAAGCCAACCAGCATACAGGTACCCCTGGTGTCAGCCCCTCTCCGTGCTAGTGGCAAGGTGAGTGTCAGGGACCAAAGCCCACCAGCATACAGGTGCCACACAGGTGCCCCTGGTGTCAGCCCCCCTCCCTGCCAGTGGCAAGGTGAGTGTCAGGGACCAAAGCCCACCAGCATATAGGTGCCACACAGGTGCCCCTGGTGTCAGCCCCCCTTCCCTGCTAGTGGCAAGGTGAGTGTCAAGGACCAAAACCCACCAGCATACAGGTGCCACACAGGTGCCCCTGGTGTCAGCCTCCTCCCTGCAATTGGCAAGGTGAGTGTCAGGGACCAAAGCCAACCAGCATACAGGTGCCCCCAGTCTAAGCCCCCCTCCCTGTAAGTGGCAAGGTGAGTGTTATGGACCAAAGTCCACCAGCATACAGGTGCCACATAGGTAATCGTGGTTGAACCACATGACAGGCAGAGTCAAGAGTAGTTGGCAATACACCACCCAATCCATGTGCTAATTAAGTCGACATTGTGTGGATCACACACACAGCAGTGTGCAAAAGCACATACTGACATGATCATCACAAATACATGAATACCAATCGATGTGCCTGATGTGGCAGCAAACCTAGTGGATACAATACACTGACAGCACTGCATGCCCAGTAAGCAGTCTGGCAACAAAAAACAAAACACAATCACACATCTCTGATTGCCCCAGCATGTGAATACACAATACAAGTCATCACACTACACACATCACAACACACATGGCCAGTGTAACTGTAGCTCTTCAAACACACATACAGCAGTGACCACAACCACAGCGGAACAACAAAGCAAAACACAGATGCAAACAACTTAAGTAGAGGAATGTGCTGTTGAAACACATGCACTGCACATGTGCAACCATGCCTGCAAGCAGGTACCCTACAATGACGCCCATATGCATGTTAAAGTGTCCTGAGTGGCACATAGGACCAGTACACCGAGCAGCTACTCAGAGCACCACTTCACACCATGAAGTGCTGGTGAGGGTCACAAATTGTGAAGGCATGGGGTGGAACACATGCAACTGAAGTGGTGTATACATCAGGATTGCACAGGTGATGATTGTACAGCCAAAACAACATCAACCAGTCATGCACAATGTGCATACATCTTAACCACGCATAGGGGATGCCATGAATACCCACAGCAAAAACTGCATCACCAAAGAAAACCAGACAAGTCACAGCAAGGCCGGCGAAAAATCCACCAACATGTCAGTCTGGCTGAGTAAGACAGCACAAGCAGCTCCCGATTACATGACACACGTTCCTCAACAACAATACACAACTCACACTTTACAATCACACCCTCAACTGACAGCAAAAACATGAATTTGCCCAGAAGGAGTGCAAGGACACACTGCCCAGCATGTGCAAACAATTAGAGGCACTTGTCAGACCAAATAAACAAACAGGCAATGCATACCAGGATCATACACGTGTGTATACGGCACGTTAAGAGCCACATACACATCAACAACACTGACAAGGACAGGCCAAGCACACTGTCTGACTACTCAAGTGCGCACATACAAATATACCCATGTGAGTATGCAGACAGGCCTACACAAGATTATAACACACACACTACTGTTCACACATCCAAACCCATCACACAGATAACACCGACCATGGTCACCCGCAAGTCACACTGTGTGTACAATACACCTTGGTTGTGGCATAGCCTTCTAACATCACATGTGTACAATTGAAGGAATCTCAGGGTGATATGATGAGTGTAAGAGTACATCAACACAAACAAGCATAATTGCACTCCCAAGCCACATAGTTGATCCTAACAAAAGTGAGTGTTACATCAGTCAAACTGTTACAAACTTAATCAATGAAATAGCAATGTGGAAGTGCCATGCAAAGCATGTTGCACATTGAGCCATACGCACCCATACAACCTTTTAGTTCAGCAAGTGCACCAATGAAGTATACAACAGGAGTAACACTTTTTATTACAATATAACATGATAACCATCATATTGCCAACAAAGGAAATGACATTGTCCAGTCCATTGTTCAAACAATGCACATGTGTGCATGAGAATGTAGACAGTGAATGTGCCACACAGTAAATCCAAGTGCTACGGTGATACCAGAGCTCCATCTAGGCAAAGCTGTGGGAGAGATGGGAATGTGGGAAGCATTTGGCATCAGACCTGCCCGTCTTCTGGACTTTGAGGTGGCTAAGTGTCCAGCCCAGTGGTAGGACCTGACCTAGGAGACAGATGACCAACAGAGGCAGTAGTGGCTGTGCCATGTGGAGGGCTGAATGGCCCGGGTGGTATAGTGGCACATGGAGGGGTGCATTTGCTGCCGTGAGACAGGGTGGGTGAGGGAGAATGTGGAGGGCTGACTCTACACTTCTTAGGGATAAGATTATTCATAATTGTCTTGGGCTGACTGGGAAGTGGTGTGGGCACAACAGATACACCCTCCGACAAAGGTGTCACAGGTGCAGGCTTCTGTCCCTGTGGGGATTTGACGGATTTGGTTTTAGCCTTGGTGTTGGCCTAACTTTTGCTCCCCATCCCCTGTAGTCCTGTTGCCCCCGCACATTGCTCTCCTGACTACGCTTAACAGGGGAGTTGGTGGGAGTGGAGGTTTGTGGTGAGGGTGTCTTAGGGAGCTGTTGTTGCTTCGCCTTCACTGGCACCTGCACCACAGCAGGAATGGCAACTGACTTTGTGTCTTTAGCAGCAGTTTTCTGGATGGGAGGGTCCTGTGCTGGGTGTGATGTCTTGGAACGTGAGCTAGAGGGCTGCTTCTTTGTCTGATGCCCTAGAGTCTCATCTGAAGGGCTTATTTCTTTGTCTCCCTCTCTGCCTGTGTCCAGTTTAGGGACTGGTGGTTGTGGTCTGCCAACCTTGGGGTGGTGCTGTTGTGGAATGCATTTCACCAATTTAGGGCCTGATGGCTCTGTTGTGTCTACACTCTCCACAGGTGTTGCCACTGGCTGGGTGCTTGTTGAAGGTACAGGAGCCGGACTTTGAGGCCGGGACAGCTAAATGGCAGCAGTCACGGTCGGGGACAAACCCTGGAGAGTCCTGTGTAGCCCACCCATGTCCGAATGAATGCCCTCCATGAATGCCCGAACTTGTCCCAACTTCTTGTCCTGATCCTGGCATGCATTTAGTAGAGCTGTCTGCCCCACACACAACTGCCGCAAGAGGTCTACCACCTCAACACTGAGGTTAGCAGGGGACACTGGGGCAGTGGCAGCAGTGCCTGGGGTGAATGCAACTCTACCCTTGACAGCCCTGCCTACACGGAATGCACTAGTGGTAGAAGGTGGGATGGTGGGCACTGGGCGATGTGTTGTGGATGTAGATTCTGCATTATCACTCCCTGTGGCCCCCATTGCAGCGCAGTCCCCACTGGAGTCATCGGATGTAGATGTTGGGCACTCTGGGCGCGATTCTTCATGGACACTCCTTTCTCCCTCCGAGACGCTGGACACCTCCGTATCTGTGACCTAATGTGACTCATGCGTGCCAGATGCTTCAGCACTGTTGTCAGTCTCATTGCCTCCTGTGCACTCAGTAGTTTCTGCAATGGACAGAGACATAGTTTTAGTACAGTGCAGAGACACAAAGAACGTATGCATGCACAACACCAAGTACATAATGACAACACCATGTTGCACAACACCCTGTGCAGTGTGCGTTTGTAACAACAATGCTAGGTAGAGGCAGATGCAAAAATGCATTGTTGACAGCAAGGTCCCATGTGACTTACACACAGGCAAACATCCTGGACGTGCTCCCTATGAACCCAACATGGACCTCCCTGTAGTCAAACCCAAGTGCCTGTATGTGATGGAGGCATACAACACAGCCTGTTGCCCCTGTCATATATGCAGTCACTGTAAGGAGACAACACAAATACTAGGAATTGCTTCTTGCAATGTACCAGAGCTAATGATGCATCTCAAATTGTGCAAGTAATCACAAAAACCTTTGCACGTTGTTGTCAGAAGTGTAGGTCATGCCATTTCAAGGTCCTGCAAGGGACAGATCGCCAAATGCACACTTACATGTTGCACACTGCTGTAGACTGCCTGCTGATGTTAACACCCACAATGCACAACATGTCATTATCGCACATGTCATGACGCAACATCAAGTGCCATTTTACCTTAAACATGTAGATTCACATCCATGGAAGTAACATGGCACCTGTACTCCACACATAGGCCACTGAGTAGTAATTTCATTGGAATTGACACATCAACGACAACAGAAGTGGCTCACGGATGCCATCCATGCAGTCAGTCAGTCACACACGAAGTCAGCCTTCTCAGAATACTCACCACATATATCCTGCTGATGGTCCCTCAATTGTCCATACAGTTCTGGCTGTGTCACAGCCAAGATGCGGGACATAATTGGAGTCAGGGTCCGTCGCGCCAGCCTGCCTGTCCTGAGGTGCCAGCCCCAACGTCATCTCTCCCACGGTCTTGCTGAGACGGGAGATGTCGTTCCACCTCTTATGGCAGTGTGTGTGCCGTCTGTTGGATACACCGAGGGCCCGCACCTTCCGTGCAATGTCCTTCTATGCGGCCTTACGTTGGTTGCCCTTCAACTGCTGGCATGGGAGACAAGAAAAGGAAGTATCAGATACTCTATGTGAATTCACAACATGTGTCAGTACAGAACAGAAATGCATGCCACACGAAAAACAACATCCTCATCACAGGACATAGAGCATTACACATTGTACATTTGCATGACATCACTAAATACATATGTACGTATGATGCAGGACACAGGATATGGCCATCACCTACACAGGCACAATGGCAGCACAGAAAGCAATGTGCAGTAAGCATAAATCGGTGACGCAGTCTGTGAGTGAGCAACACATGTAACACAGTGCAAGAGATGTGTTGTACCTGAATGACTGTCAACCACTCCCCCCACACCCCAATGCCCTTGGCATGGCGATGCCTCACTGCCTCGTGTATGACGTATTTCTTGACATATTCATAGTCATCAAGCCCTTATCACAAAGTCAATACCTGTATTGTGCAATACTCAGTCCTATGATGGCTCTACGGGTAATAGGTGTGTGGAGTTGTAAATTACAGAACTCGGCAGTCGGTGGTCGGCAGACCACCCAAGTCTACCTGGGTGACTTCAATCTCCACTGGAACGATCAGAAACACACAGTGGTGAATAGTCTCAAAACTTTCCTTAATGCGCTTGACCTTACCCAAATATGCGATAGACCAACACACGACAAAGGCTCGATACTTGATCTCATCATTGCCAAAGAGAACTCTACACAACTGGAGACGATTCTACCCTGCGACTGGTCAGATCACCACATTATCACCTTCTTTATCAATGAAAAAGTTAAACCTAACCCGGCTCAACCAATCAAATCCAAAACATGGAAAAGGGACATGAAGAATCTCAACCCCTCCACTCTGCCTCCCCACATCGGCAATCTCCTCCTTCCCCCTTCAGGTGCCTCGGATGTCCAATCACTGACTGACCACTACCTTGAATCTATGAATACATTAGTCAATGAAGTCGCCCCACTGCAACTGAAGAGAATCTCCACCAAAACTTCTAACCCCTGGTATGACGACAGACTCAATGACGACAGGCGTTCGATGCGAATGGCAGAGCGCACCTGGAGATCGGACCCTTCAGCTCTGCACCTTAAAAGGCTTAAAAACAAGAGAAATGCCTACTTCAGGAAAATAAAGCGCACAAAGTTGGACTTCTTCAGCCGCCAGTTGGACCAAGCAAAAAACAGGCCAAGAAAACTGTTTGAACTAATCAAGACCCAAACAAAGGCACAACCCTTACAATCAAATAGCACAACAAGCGACACCCCACACTGTGAAGACTTCTCTGCTTTCTTTAAGCTAAAGACTGACAACATAAGAAATGACCTCATCATGGATGTAAGCCGATTCACCAACCACACCAGAATGGCTAACACTCAACCTAAAAACATGGCATCTTGGCTGTACTTCGATACCTACTCGGAAGAAACAATACACAAACTGCTCTGCACCTTGAAGCCCTCTAATAACCTCACAGACCCTCTACCTGTGAATGCTGTAAAAGACTTCATCCCCTTGCTCCTCCCTCTCTGGACCAAAATCATCAACTGCTCCCTGCAACAAGGCCTCATTCCAGACTCCCTCAAGGTGGGGCAAGTCACGCCTATACTCAAGAAACCTACAGCTGATCCGTCTGACCTAAACAATTACCGGCCCATCACCAATATCTCCACCCTGGCCAAACTGCTGGAGAAATGTGTCCAACTCCAACTAACAAGACACATTGACCAATTTGACGACCTCAACTCTCATCAATCAGGCTTCCGAGCGAAACATAGCACGGAAACAGCTATGACACACATAATTGATGACGCCCTCCAAATTCTTGATCGCAATGAGTCCTGCCTCCTCATCCTTCTTGACCTCTCGTCAGCATTTGACATGGTCAAACATGAGAACTTGCTGGAGCTGCTAAGCACTAGAATGGGTCTATCGGGAACTGTTCTCAAATGGTTTTCGTCCTTCCTTCACAACCGGTCTCAGAAGTTCAAGATCGACAATGTGCTATCTTCACCAGTGCCTGCAGACCTAGGTGTTCCACAAGGATCCTCCCTTTCCCCCACATTGTTCAACCTCGTCATGGAACCGCTCGCCACCTTGCTCCAAGCTTCCAATGTCCAATTCCATATGTACGCCGACGACACACAACTGTACCTAAAGCTTCAATCTCCGGAAGATATCAAACATCTGAATTCCCTGCTTATCAACACTCAATCTTGGCTAGCCGATAATCACCTCAAACTAAATGCTCTGAAAACTGAGTTCCTTCTCATCTCACCCCCGACGAAAATTTCCACCACCCAAACATGGCTCAACAACCTAACAGCATTCAATGTCCAACCCACCATCGTGGACTCAGCGAAATCCCTAGGCATCACACTGGACGCCAAGCTCAACATGCAGCAGCACGTCAGCAAAGCCACAAAAGCAGCTAATTTCCAAATCAACACACTGAGGAAAATTAAACCCTTCCTCCCTGCTGAAGACTTCCAAACTGCTGTACAAGCGTTAGTCATCCCTCGAATAGACTACGGAATTGTGGCCCTCAGCGGACTCCCGCTATCCACAACAGCACCCT
Organism: Lissotriton helveticus; assembly: GCF_964261635.1. Lineage (NCBI taxonomy): Eukaryota > Metazoa > Chordata > Amphibia > Caudata > Salamandridae > Lissotriton > Lissotriton helveticus. The sequence goes on from NC_136072.1 coordinate 565,201,871, forward strand.
TAAGAGCCTCCCTGAACGCTGCCGCAAGACTCATTACTGGCTCAAGAAAACATTCGCATATCTCACCAGACTTAAAGTCCCTAAAATGGCTGCCTTTTGAAGCCAGAATACAACTAAAAATTGCAGTTATGACACACGCGGCCGTGCACCACAATGCACCCAACTACCTCGCTCAAAAGTTGTCTATATCAGGAGGTTCGAGATCCAATAGAAGCTCAAAAAATCTACTCCTGAAACCCCGTAGATTCCGGAAAGAGAAGACTTACAAGCGCTCCTTCTCAGGAATGGCACCCAGGATCTGGAATGCGCTCCCTCCTGAAACCAGGCGTATCTCCTCCACTGCACTCTTCAAGAAAGAGGTGAAAACAATCCTTCTGGCCAAGATCTCCTGAACGTTATAGGTGCTGGATCAGGGACTCTGCATTGCCTTGTGTCAATGCTCACCTTGTCCTTTGGCACTATACCTCTACTTGATGGAGACACTACTACTCTACTTTCTTACTACCGACCAATATATGATGCCCCCACTCAGTGCTCTCTCTATACTAATACACTGGTATAAGCCTTCCACACACCCAAGGTGTACCTGAACACCTCTGTAGTGGGATCAATGACTTGTGCCGTCCTATATTACTTGTTTACCGTACTGTATATTGATATGTTTTATTCATGTTATTATTTTCCTCTCATGTTAGTGACTACTACATTGCTCCCATTACCTCTGTTCATTCCTACTGCCCCTACCCTGTCATTGTGAAGCGCTCTGATATCTGTAAGGATCTTGTTCGCGCTATATGAAACTTTGAATAAATAAATAAATAGAACTGGTTAACAGTCATGCATGGGACTGTTGAACATGCTGCACACCTAAACCACATGCACTATAGCATTTCATAACAGACATCATCCATTGGCCTATTACAGTATACATATGAACATTCACTAGTGAGTTTGTCATGTGTGAGTGGGCAATAACATCACATGGTACAGTCAGAGTAAGTCCTGACTTGGACTGTATCTAACCAACATTTGTCCGTGTGCCAGCTTTGTAAAATGCAAGGCACTCCCTACCTTCTGCCCTGTCAGATAGGTTGCCTAATGAGGCTACAAACATCATTTACATTACATTGCATTACATGGCAGTGTGACCCAGATTTACAATAGCTAATCTCACAACAACATGTTCATTGCTTTAGTGCAGGAATGGCGGGAGAGGTGTACAAATTACCTCCTCCGCACATGCGTCCCATTGCAATTCACAGGGCTCATGTATGGTGCATGCAATGATAACTATATGGATGCCTGCACATGAACTTGCACTCACAGGCACATACTAGTGCACAGGAACATCAAGGTGACATTCTGAACCGTATCACACTTGTATTCAGTCACACTTACCAGTACACCTGGCGCACCAAAAAGCCGCCCATACTGTCCAATGACCTTGTCCACCAGAACCTCAAGCTCCTCCGTGGTGAAGGGATTGGCCCTGACTTTCTCCGTCCTCGACATCACAGTATCCAGGTATCTGGGAAACAAGCAGTTACTGTGGAGTAATAGCAGTCAGCAGTGTTTGAAGGCATGTGAGATCTTTTGGGCTATCACAGACATGTATAGGCCCCTGAAGTTGTTACAGTGATAGCCAGCTACTATAATTGGGTTGGCTGGCTTGCATCTTTCAACTATGTCCAATGAGCAGACCTGCGGATGCGGAGCACGCCTACCGCGGTTTTTGAATGTTGCATCACACCACCGCGTTTGCGACTCCAATTGGCTGCAATGGCATTGGCGGTGTCACAACGCGGTGGCCAGGTGGTCGCTACTGCTATATTGCATCTTATAAGTATGTCCAAGGAGCTGACCCGCGGATGCGGCGCACGCCTACCGCGGTTTTAGAATGTTGCATCACACCACCGCAATTGCAGATCACATTGGCTGCAATGGCATTGGTGGTGTCACACGGTGGAGGCCAGGAGGTCGCCACCGCTATCTTGCATCTTACAAGTATGTCCACTGAGCTGAACAGCGGATAGTGAGCACGCCTATCGCACATATGGACACTGTATGCACTAGCAATGTGACTCAGCAACTTTTCTTCCTGGAAAAGATGGCAGCACAGTGTCTTCTTGCAGTTGTATCTCAATATGCATGCTAATGTGACATACAACTCACTGAAGCCTACATACGTCATGTGTGTGCGCAAAGTGAAATGCCTTGACATGCACTTACTCCTAATCCTTAATCTTTTGCATTTTCTGTCATAAATATAAGCAAGAATTTGTGTTTCACATTTTCATCATTAACATTTTTAATATACAATGAACAGTAAATAAATAATAATGTTAGTACAAACTTTGCAACATTAATATTTCTATTTATAATTGAAATACTTCCCTCAAAAACTGTTATTTAAAAAAAAAAAGGAAAAGGTTTTCCCACAATAACACCTTGTGGCCCATAACTTGCCTCCTAAACACAGTTCAAACGGAACCTTCTAAGGAAGGGGTATCTATTGGGCACAGAACAGGCAGCTCAGGGATTTTTTATTGGGAGTGGTGGGTTTAGGTTTGGTAGGGGTTAAGGACAGATACGAGGTGAATTCAGTAGGAGGAGTAAGAGTAGAAGGGGTGGTGGAGGATTGGCTTTTAGAGGTAGAGGGAGCTGGGGTAGGGGATTTGCTTCTTCTGTGTGTTTGAGAGTTGCAGGTGTCTGCAGTGTATGCTTGAATGTGTTGTTTGTGGCGGTGTTTGATATTCTTGTGAATGTCTCTGTTGTCTGGTTGGTGCTGTTTTGTGTGTAGGAATGATTTTGTGTGGGTGAGTTGGTTTTGATGAGTGTGTTGTTGTGGTGATTGGTATGGTTGTGGTGCGTATAGATGTGGGGTGGTTGTGGGTTTGGTGGTTGTGGTGGTTGTGGTATGGTGGCCGTGGTTGTTGGTGTGGTAGTGTTTGTGGTGCTTGTGGGCTTGCTGTTCATTGTGGGTGTGGTGGTGTTTGTCGTTCTTGTGGGTGTGGTCGTGGTTGTGGTATGTGGGGGTGGTTGTGGTAGTTATGGGGGTGGTGGTGCTCGTGGTGCTTGTGGGTGTGTGCTTATGGTGCTTGTGGGTGTAGATTTTTTAGTGTGTAAATGTTGTCTGTGTGTTTCATTGTGTGTTTGTGTGTGTACGTGTGTGTGTGTGTGTGCATGTGTGTGTGTTTGATTGTGTCTCTTGGAGTGGGTGCCTGCAAAAATTAGCGTGGTTGGGATTGGGGTGGGAGCTTGAATTTGGGTTGAAGAAGGGACTTGAGTTGGGACAGAAAGCTATGCTGGTTGGGAGGCTGGGGTGAGTGAGGAGGCTGCTATTTTGGCAATAAATCTCTGCATGCCAGACATTAAACTATGAATTGCATCTAGAAATTTAACCATTTGATGCATTTGACAGGTTAGCCTCTGGATGTCTTTCACAAGCACAGTCTGGCCTACAAAGATGCTGCGTACTAGGTCAATGACCTACTCTTTCAGAGCAGCCGGGGTGATAGGGGCAGGGTGTGAGGTGCCTGTAGCAAAGGAGACTCCAGCCCTTTCAGGGCTTTGGTTTTGGCCAACTGAGGGGAAGCAAGAGTGAGGGTGAAAATGTGTCTCTGGGTAGTGAACAAGGATGAGGTGGTTACAGTTTCAGTAGGGTCAACCACCACTAGGGACTGGTCACTTATGGAGATGACGAGGTGGTGGCCTCTGTTCCAGGTCCCTCACACTCAATGCCACTGTTTCCAGCACTGTCTTATGCTTCACCACCCAAACGCAGTGGCCAGTTGCTTCACCACCTTCTTGGTCAATGTCTCCTTCTCCTGCAGATGCTGTAAATATATATATACAATATTTTTTTGTTTCTATGTAAATATAACTGATCACTTTGTTGCTTCTCAAAACATTTTCTACATATTTATATTTCTTTCTCCTGCTTCAAGGCTGTTAAATTTTGGTTTATTGTTATATTTTCTTCTTGCATGTAAGATACCTCTTCAGGAACCATTTGGTCACAGTTTTGTAATTTTCTTTTATTGCTCCTATCTTATTTTTTTTATCATTTTTCTTAAACATTTTCAATTCTCTCCAGGAATTGTTTCACACTTCCAAATCACTCTGATTTATTTTTTGAATTGTTAAATTATGTAAGATGCATTTAATATAAAAGCAAAAAAAAACCTTTGTACATTTTGGGGCTCATTATGATGTTGGGGGGAAAGCCTCCTCCCTACAGTCGGAATCTCCACAACCGTGTGAGAGCCCTTCCGAGCGACTTGGTTGGTTTACCCTCCGCTGTCATTCCAAATCAGTTCCGAGCGACTCACGGAGTAACCGTGTTGGTCAGAACTGAATCGTACATCCCTATGGACAGCATTTCCTCTGTTGGGATTACAATGTTGATTTCCAACTGCCTTTCCGCTTTTGCCTGTCCGACACATAAAGGCTGTCAGAAAGGGGCTTTGGGGGCCCCGGTTGGTGGCCGAAGGGGTAACTAAGGGCCGCCTGTAAAACCCTGCAGTGTGTGGCAGGCACCTGGGGTGCAGGGCCTGTGTTACAGCTGGTTGTTGGGCGGAACACTAGCTCCCATACGAAATAAAGGGAGTCTGACCGAACAGTCGCATCGTAATGTGGCGGTCTTAACTAACGACCCCAAGTTGGTCAGTCCCAAATCTGAGATGGAGGCTTTCCACCTGACATTATAATGAGTACAAGGCAAAAAAGCTGATTGATTTTATTATTTAAAAAAACAAAATGAATCAATGTGGGTTAATATTTACTATAAAAATCTGAAAGCCAGTTTTTGTTTTTCTTTGAGCATTTCATAACTTAAGTATATTTTTAATTTAAAAATTAATTTTGTTGATTCAGTCGCTTATTAATGTATAACACCCTACATTACTCATGCTGCTAAAGAAATCCCAAAAATATATTTTTTTGTTTCAAATTACTTCTACAGTAAATACTCAGAACGTGATACATTTGTAATACTAGTATAGATATAGCATTTTAAAATGTTTTCTCTAAAGTATCTTAAATATCCTTTACATTCATTTAGCATTATGAAAAAAAGACAAAAATATTCTGGCTTTTAGTTTAGTCAATCATTGGTTCAACATTACAGTAAATTATTTAACTACATTGATTCCTATATATTTTTTAGAACAAAAAATCATAATGCAATTTAAAATTATTCTTATTTGTTTTACTTTGATGCCTTCCAAATCTTTCTAAATGAGTACTTTTTTGTGACTTGTTTTGAGTTTGGCAGATGGAATACTCCAACCTTTTTTTGTGCCGAAATTTCCATCCAGCAAATTAGAAGTTAATTTTAAAATATTACTCTTGGAATAGGCTGGACAAAATATCTGTTCTGTTTGCGACTGAACATTTTATCCGTAAAAGTCCCTTTAAGTATTCTATTTTTGTTCATTATTGATTTATCAACTGGACATAACAAAGGACATACAAAAATTGTTTTTAAATGTGTTACTCTGTCACTAATGGGTCCACATTCCTGTCTGCTTTTCCCAAAGATGTATGTCTATAAAATAATTTTTTTATTAAACAGACTGGCTTACATGCACATTTGTGGATGAGTAAGACATTATACAAAATTGTCTTTTAAAAAATGAATAATTACATTTTTGTTTAATAAAAAAATAATGTGTAATGTTTCCAATCAAATTTTAGCCATTTATTCTTATGTATATAGTAATTTTGGCCCACATGTTTACTATTGTTTGTTGATAATACTAACTCTCAAAATGTGAATTTTGGAACAGCCACTGTATCATAAGTGCATGTTATGCTACGTCACTTGTCATAGGGGTTTAGTAACATCTTTCACAATTGTGACTGAGCATCACACCTGACACAAATAAAACATTTGGCCTGTTTGGTACAACAGTCCCTTAAAAAATATAACAATTTTTTTTTTCATTTATTTTAGTCAGGCATGTGTCTGCTCAAACAGTCCTTTATAAGTGATCAAAAATATTTGGTATTATTATTATTAACAAATTTGTTTAAATAAACACATCATGATACACCTTGTGCAAAACTTACACCTCCAAGAACTCTTCTTATCCATTGGTCATGTGTCAATCTTTATGTTGAGCCAAATTGTATTGCTGTAACAAAAAAAATGTATTCAAAAAGATAAAACACTCAAAAATGTACCCTGTCATTCTGCTGTCTTGCTTTCAACTGCCCGTCAAACTAGGGATAGGCCACCACAAGTGTGCAGGCCATTAGGGGAGTCAGGGTGCAGAGCACATGCTTTGAAAGTTGGAAGGACTGGCCAAGCTGAACGTCTGCGGACTTCTTTGTCCAGCGTCATAGGTCCTCCCAGCAGTGGATGCTGTGCTGGTTGTAGACCCCCAGTGTCTGCACCTTCTTGGTGATTGCCTCCCAAATATTCTTCTTATGATGGCAGCTGGCCTAAATGGATACAAAAAAAGAAAGAAATAGGGACTTTTTTTGTTTTTGTTTTGATGTAACACAAGTTTGAGATCTCAATCACAAGTATGATTTAAAAATTAAAAGAGCATAGGTTTAAAAAAAATGTTCTTTATAAAAAAACTTTTTTGTGGTATCATATTGAGTAAACCCATCCCTTGTTATTTTCTTAATTTACTAATCCAGGCCAGTGAAAACATCTAGGCTGAGTTTTCTGTTGAATTATAAAACAAAATGTGTGGGTACATATAAATATATGTGTAAGTGTGTGTGTGTGTTGTATACGTTATATATATATATATATATATATATATATATATATATATATATATATATATATATATATATATATATATATATATATATATATATGTTAATTTGTATTATAAATATATTTTCTCTTTAAAATTGTCTTAATGTTAGTTTTGTCAATATAAGATGAAATACAAAAAAAACATATGGATATATATATCGAAATACACACCGAAAAAAAAGCCCATCAGACACAAAACATACTAATGTTGTGGTGTTGTATATTTTAATTGTTTTAAAAAATACACACCCTGATTAGGTCGAGCCTAGCGGCAGCGCACATGCACTGCTTGCTCTGCAAGACTGCTGTAGTAGAGGATGGGAGTAAAGCCGTGCCCTCTCTCCGCCCATATTTTTCATTGCCTTGTGTCAATGTCTTTCATAAATGCTGCATTCAGATTCGTTAACAGGCTTGTTAGTCCCTCCTTAGTATGGCGTTGTCTTAATTGGTAACCTCCCATGGCTACTGGCCCCTTTACTGTGGATGTTACATGGGGCCTGATATTGAGTCAGTAAGCACTATTTACTTTATTAAGCTTCTCTTACTGCAGGCCACACATAAGCTGCTTCAGCTGAAACCGCTTGTGTTTATTTTAAGCAGCACAGCCACCCCTGCAACATGAGCGCCCACTTTCCAACACTTTAACCCGCCATTATCTTGTGTCTGTTTCAATCCCCATGTAAAATGGATTTAGAAATGATTAGCGAATTAAGTCATGTGAATTCCAGATAACACATAATTGTGTTCTAATGGGGTGAAGATGACAACAGCACATCGATGTTACATGTCATCTGCACTAAAGCCACCTGTTGGTTGTTGTCAAAAGCCTCTTTTATCAACAACAACACTACCACCAGTACCACAACCACCAATACCACCACCAATGCCACCACCACCAATACCATCACCACTAATACCAACACCGCCACCACCAATACCACCACCACCGATACCATCACCACCGCCATACCACGACCATTATCACCACCAACACCACAACCACCAATACCACCACCACCAATACCATTGCCAATACCATCATCACCAATACCACCACCACCAATACCAATACCATCACCACCAATACCACCACCACCAATACCATCACCACCAATTCCACCACCACCAATACAAATACCACCACCAACAATACCACCTCCACCAATACCACCACAAATACCATCACCACCACCAATACTACCACCACCACAATACTACGTCCACCAATATCACCACCACCAATACCAATACCATCACCACCAATACTTGTTAAGAAATGATACCAGTCCTGTGTATTGATTCAGATTGCCTGATTGCTTAATGTAAACCTGTTTAAAAACTGAGAGCTGTTACCTTCATTTTCACCGGTATTAAGGTGCCATTTCATATTTGTTAATTCAATCCTATGTAATCATTGCTAATACTTGGAGGTAGCAGTGCTTGTTTTAGAAATGGTTTCTCACGTTGTCCTCATGTGGTTACGCCCAGAAACTGACCATTCCATTACACGTGCTGAGCACCATGCACCTGTTACGCTCACAAGCCCAAAACTATAAAAAAACACCTGTCTTCTGAACGGTGCTTCGCTTCATTGTGTCACCTCCAGAAGTGCCGGACCCGTTTTCCAGCAGCTCTCCAGTTACTCACCCGAATCCAGAATCTCTCCAGACCCGCTCCGCTTCTTGCTCCCCTTCTGAAGATGTTCTCTGGCTACTCAGGGAATCCTGGTCCTTCGGATTTTCTTCCGGAGTCTTATCCTTTTCCCTTCCTGTTCTGGCGGTGCTACTAAGTGCTTTCCTCTTCTCCTGCAAAAGGAAAAAACACGAAGGTTAAGCAATTCAAAGAATCCGGTAATTAAAGCTGAATGAACAGTCTTTAAACTCCGGTAAGGCTATTTTTTCATCGCGCTCAGCAGAAGGAAACTCTCCACGAACTAAGTGACTCATTCTTGTTAATTGAAGTTTATTGAACTATCTGTTTGCCGCCAAATGAAAACCACAATACTGCGCTTTGAGAGAACTTGATATGAAACTGTGGTTATTTAAACTATTTGTTTAGCGCCGAATGAAAGCACAATACTGTGCTTAGATAGAACTTGATAAGAGGCTTTGAAAGTACTTGATGCAGTGTTTATTTTCTTGTTCATGACTCAAGGCACACCTATTGATATTGTTTACATATATTAAGATTCAACAGACACCCAGAATTTCTCTATTTTGAAGTATGCCTTTTTTTTTTAGATAGCCAAGAAAAGGAAGACCCAGAGTCACTTCCAGTTGAGAGACAACACACGACCTCCATCACTTGAAGACGGCGTCCAGTGTCTTTTGTGTTTCTCATTCCAAATCCCCTTTCCCCCGAGATTTATCCAGACAGGCAAGAAAATCATTACCTTGCCGTTCTGGTTGGTTCCAGAAGGAATTGGGAACAAGCAGCATCAAGAGGGAAACAACCAGAACTCTGGCGAGTGACATTGTGACAATACTAATACCACCACCAATACCACCACCAATACCACCAATACCATCACAAATTTCACCAGTTCCACCCCCACCAATACCACCGCAATACCACCACCACCAATACCATCTATACTACCACCACCAATACCACCGCCACCACTACCAATACCACTACCACCACCAATATCACCAATACCAATACCAATACCGCTTCCACTAATACACCACCAATACCACCAAAACCAATACCACCAATATCACCACCACCATCACAATACCAGTACCACCACCACCAATGCCACCACCAGCAAAACCACCATAAATGCCACCAATACCACCACCACCACCAGTACCACCAATAGCACCACCACAACCAATACCACCACCAATACCACCACTACAAATGCCACCAATACTAATATCACCACCAATACCACCGCCAATACCACCAATACCACCAACACCATCACCATCACAAATTCCACCAATACTATCAACACCAATACCACCACCACAATACCACCACCAATACCACCACCACCACTACCAATACCACTACCAGCACCAATGCCAATACCACTACCACTAATTCCACCACCAATACCACCAAAACCAATACCACCACCAATACCACCACCACCAATACCAATGCCACCACCAATACCACCAGCAATATTACCACCAATAACAATACCACCTCCACAAATACCACCACCAATACCACTAGCAACAATACCAATACCACCACCAATACCACCAATACCACCACCAGCAATACCAATGCCACCAATAGCACCACCAATACCCCAACCACCAATACCACCATCACCACCATTACCACCCCACCACCAATATCACCACCAATACCACCACTACCCATACCAGCAATAACAATACCACCAATACCACCACCACCAACAATAACACCACCAATACCACCCATACCATCACAAATACCACCAACACCACCACCACCAATGCCACCACCAATATCACCACCAATACCATCACCACCAATACCTCCACCATCACCACCAATACCTCCACCACCAATACCACAATTACCAATACCACCACCACCAAGACCACCAATACCAATATCACCACCACCAATTCCAATACCACCACCAATACCACCACAACCGACAACAATACCACCACCATTACCAACACCACCACCACTACCAATACCACCACAACCACCAATACCACCACCACCACCAACACCATCACAAATTCCACCAATACCATCAACACCAATACCACCACCACAATACCACCACCAATACCACCACCACCACTACCAATACCACTACCACCACCAATGTCAATACCACTACCACTAATTCCACCACCAATACCACCACCAATACCACCACCACCACCACCAATACCAATGCCACCACCAATACCACCACCAACATTACCACCAATACCACCTCCACAAATACCACCACCAATACCACCAGCAACAATATCAATACCACCACCAATACCACCAATACCACCAATACCACCACCAGCAATACCAATGTCACCAATACCACCACCAATACCACCACCACCACCAATACCACCATCACCACCATTACCACCCCACCACCAATATCACCACCAATACCACCACCACCCATACTAGCAATAACAATACCACCAATACCACCACCACCAACAATAACACCACCAATACCACCCATACCATAACAAATACCACCAACACCACCACCGCCAATGCCACCACCAATACCACCACCACCAAGACCACCAATACCAATATCACCACCACCAATTCCAATACCACCACCAATACCAATACCACTACCAATACCACCACAACCAATAACAATACCACCACCATTACCAATACAATCACCACTACCAATACCACCACAGCCACCAATACCACCACCACCACCAATACCACCACCACCAATAACACCACCACTACCAATGCCACCAATACCACCACCACTACCAATGCCACTAATACCACCACCACCAATACCACCAACACCAATATCATCACCAATACCACCACCACCACCAATACCATCACCAATACCACCAACCCCCATACCACCACCAACACCACCAATACCACCAATTACAATACCATCACCACCAATACCACCACCACCAACACCACCACAACCACCAGCAATACCAATGCCACCACCAATACCAATACCACCACCAACAATACCACCAATACCAATACCATCTCCACAAATACCACCACCAATATGACCAGCAATAATTCCAATACCACCACCAGCAATACCATCAATACCACCACCAATACCACCATCACCACCACCAATACCAATGCCACCACCAATATCACCATCACCACCAATACCACCCCACTACCAATATCACCACCAATACCACTCCCACCAATACCACCACCACAATACCACCAATAACAATCCCACCATGAACAATACCACCAATACCACCACCACCAACAGCAATAACACCACCAATGCCTCCACGACCGCCAATACCACCCATATCATCACAAGTACAACTAATACGACCACCACCAATGCTACCACCAATACCACCACCATTACCAGCACCAATACAACCAATACCACCACCACTACCAATACTACCAATACTTCAACCATCACCACCAATACACCCACCACCAATACCACCATTACCAATACCGCCACCACCAATACCACCACCAATACCACCACAACAACCAATACCACCACCAGCAATACCAATGTCACCAATACCACCACCAATACCACCACCACCACCAATACCACCATCACCACCATTACCACCCCACCACCAATATCACCACCAATACCACCACCACCCATACTAGCAATAACAATACCACCAATACCACCACCACCAACAATAACACCACCGATACCACCCATACCATAACAAATACCACCAACACCACGACCGCCAATGCCACCACCAATACCACCACCACCAAGACCACCAATACCAATATCACCACCACCAATTCCAATACCACCACCAATACCAATACCACTACTAATACCACCACAACCAATAACAATACCACCACCATTACCAATACAATCACCACTACCAATACCACCACAGCCACCAATACCACCACCACCACCAATACCACCACCACCAATAACACCACCACTACCAATGCCACCAATACCACCACCACTACCAATGCCACTAATACCACCACCACCAATACCACCAACACCAATATCATCACCAATACCACCACCAATACCATCACCAATACCACCAACCCCCATACCACCACCAACACCACCAATACCACCAATTACAATACCATCACCACCAATACCACCACCACCAACACCACCACAACCACCAGCAATACCAATGCCACCACCAATACCAATACCACCACCAACAATACCACCAATACCAATACCATCTCCACAAATACCACCACCAATACGACCAGCAATAATTCCAATACCACCACCAGCAATACCAATACCATCAATACCACCACCAATACCACCATCACCACCACCAATACCAATGCCACCACCAATATCACCATCACCACCAATACCACCCCACTACCAATATCACCACCAATACCACTCCCACCAATACCACCACCACAATACCACCAATAACAATCCCACCATGAACAATACCACCAATACCACCACCACCAACAGCAATAACACCACCAATGCCTCCACGACCGCCAATACCACCCATATCACCACAAGTACAACTAATACCACCACCACCAATGCTACCACCAATACCACCACCATTACCAGCACCAATACAACCAATACCACCACCACTACCAATACTACCAATACTTCAACCATCACCACCAATACACCCACCACCAATACCACCATTACCAATACCGCCACCACCAATACCACCACCAATACCACCACAACAACCAATACCACCACCACCAATACCAATAACACCACTACCAATATCAATACTGCCACTAATACCAAGACTACCACGACCAATACCACCAATACCACCACCACCATCACCACCATCACCAACACCAGTACCACCACCACCAATTCCACCCCCACTAATATCACTACCACCACAATACCACCACCACCAATACCACCTATCCTACCACCATCAATACCACCACCACCACTACCAATACCACTATCAGCACCAATATCACCAATACCAATACCACTACCAATAATACCACCACCAATACCACCAAAACGAATACCACCACCAATACCACCACCACAACCAATACAACCACCAATACCACCCCCAATACCATCACCACCAATGCCACCACTGCCAATACCAGTACCACCACCACCAATACCAACACCACCAATACCAATACCACCACCAATACTACCACCACCACCAATCCCACCACCACCAATACCACCACCATCAGTACCACCACAACAAATACCACCCCCACCAATACCACCACCACAATATCACCACCACCAATACCACCTATCCGACCACCACCAATACCACCGCCACCACTACCAATACCACTATCAGCACCAATATCACCAATACCAATACCACTACCACTAATACCACCACCAATGCCACTAAAACAAATACCACCACCAATACCACCGCTACCACTACCAATACCACTATCAGCACCAATATCACCAATACCAATACCACTACCACTAATACCACCACCAATGCCACTAAAACAAATACCACCACCAATACCACCACCACAACCAATACAACCACCAATACCACCACCAATACCACCACCACCAATAACACACCACCACCAATATCACCACCACCATCACCAATACCAGTACCACCACCACCAATTCCACCACTGCCAATACCAGTACCACCACCACCAATACCAACACCACCAATACCAATACCACCACCAATACTACCACCACCACCAATCCCACCAATCCCACCACCACCAATACCAACACCACCAATACCACCACCACCAACACCAATACCACCACTACCAATACCACCACCACCAAGACCACCACAACCAATACCAACACAACCACCAATACCACTGCCATCACCACCAATTCCACCAACACCAATACCACCACCATATATACCAATACCACCAACACCACCAATACCATCACCACCAATACCACCTCCTTCAATACCAACACCACCAATACCACCACCAATACCAATACCACCACCACCACCACCAATACCACTATCACCACCAATACCAGTACCACTACCGACACCAATACCATCACCACCAATACCAATACCACCACCACCAATGCCACCAATACCACCACCACCAATACCACCACTAGTACCACCAATACCACCACCAATACCACAACCAATACCACCATCAATATCACCACCACAAATACCACCACCACCAATACTATCACCACCAATATCACCACCACCAAAACCAATACCATCACCACCAATACTAATACCACCACCAATACCATCACAACTTCCACCAATTCCACCCCCACCAATACTGACACCACCAATACCACCTATACTACCTCCACCAATACCAACACCACCACTACCAATACCACTACCACCACCAATATCACCAATACCAATACCACTACCACTAATACCTCCAACAATACCACCAAAACCAATACGACCACCAATACCACCACCAATACCACTGCAACAACCAATACTACCACCAATACCTCCACCACCAATATAATCAATACCACCACCTATACCAATAACACCACTACCAATACCAATACTGCCACTAATACCAAGACTACCACTACCAATATCACCAATACCACCATCACCAACACTAGTACCACCACCACCAAGGTCACCACTGCCAATACCAGTACCACCACCACAAATACCAATACCCCCACCACTAATACCAATACCGCCACCAATACCACCACCACCACCACCAATCACACCACCACCAATACCAGCACCACCAATACCAGCACCACCAATACCACCACCACCATCAATACCACCACCACTACCCCCGCTAGCAATACCACCACCAATACCAATACCAATACTACCACCACCACCACCAATACCACCACCTCAGCGCTTCTCGCTCACTAGTAATAGCAGGGGCACTGTACAATGGCGGAGCTGCAGCTGAGGCCATCCCTCCCTCCCCCATGCCTGCCATAAAGCACAGCCCACCCTGCATCAGGAGGTGAAGCCAGGGCCCAACTACAGCTGGAGTGTTTTTTATTAGGCCAAAGATAGCAATGACATTACGCAATGCCACACTGCACACTCAAATGACGTAAAGGGCAGGAAATTGCCGCCCCTCCCGCTCTTCCTCCTGAGCCATGACAGTGTAATCACAGAGAAAAAGGTGTTGGTGCTATGTTAGTGTTTATAGCTCAAATCATATGTAACTCTCACTTCATAATTTGTATCTGTGTAATTTACAACACTGTATCAACAAAAAGAGGGGGGACCAGGAGCGGGATATGGTCCAGTGCCCGTGCTCCTTGATCTAATTTTTAAGTCAAAAAGGGGGGCCACTTTCACGGAGGAGGGGGTGCAACATGTCACCCACTCACAAATATAGAGAAAAAAGAGAAACCAGAAAAAAGGCCTAGGCCTAGAACCCACTGGTTAGATGGAAGAGCAAGTCTTGCCTCTTCTTGCCCACACACACCACGAAAGATGTCATGCTTCATCATCAGGTGTTTGCTCCTTGTCGGGCCAGTACTGCATTGCCCTATGGGTCCCCAAAGGGTCACTTTAGCTGAGTTCTTTTAGAGAAACTGCAGTCAGATGCGTGCAGGTGTGTGGGGTGAGTCCTCTGTGTAGCGTGAGAAGGTGGGTGTAAGTTAAAACAGGCTAAGGGTTACCAAAAGCGTGTCTTTAATGTGATGGTACCCTTGTCAGAGTAAAAAACCCGAAGGTTGTGTGTTACTACAATAAGTGCAATGTGTCCAGGTAACTAAAAGGTCGACATGTTTTGCACCTGGTTTGTCACAGGGATCTATGGCGCTTTCTCAGGACCGAAAAAAGTTGTGGTGAACAAGTGAAAGTGAGTGAAAGTGATAAACACCCTCTATGAAATCAGGGCAGGACTAAACTGTGAACCCTACATTAAGGCTATAACAAAATAGTTGAAATGCTCCTGATGTGACCTGAATACAAGAAGGAGAATTGCTCGGATAATGGCGCAGGATGCCCGCACCTTACCGGGAGTTTAGCTTGGGTGCTGGCCCACAAGCACCTACCCGTCGGGCAGGCGCATGGATGGGGTAGGTGCTTCAGATTGAATAGGCAAGCTATTATTGATTTATGTCATCAGCTGGAGGCATATTTTCTGCTTTGCAATATAAATCCTACATCAATAACACCAATAGTGAAAATAATGGCAGTACTCCATTTTGTGGCCAAAGTATCATTCCAATACACTGTTGTAGTATCTGAGTGAATGTCACAACTAACTTTCAGTGGTGTGGTAAAAGAAGTCCTTTCTTTAATGATGAGACGCGTTAACAGCTTCATACAGTTTCCATGAAATGATGATTTTGCCAATGAGAAGGGAGATTTTTATGTTTTGGATCACCTCCCACATGTGGTTGGAGCAATTGATGGCACACATATTTGTCTTGGTGCCACAACACCACAGAGAACAAGCCTACCACAATCGAAAAAACTTTCATTTAATCAATGTGCATTTTGTGAGCTTACCAAGTTTGTTCATCACATGCCTGTGTGCACGTTTTCCAGGATCAACACATGATTCCTTTGTACTACCGAACAGCAGCATACCCCTGCAAATTCACAACGTGAACCTAAGAGGGCCTGGCTTGTCAGCAAGTACAAATCTGACAATATATTTTTTAGTTACTTTCAAGTTTAATGATAGAAAATAGTATTACATTTTTTGGCTCTTTATTCTCTTTTTTATATAGGAGTCTCAGCTTATACTAACCGACGATGGTTGTTAGCACCGCTGAAGAATCCAACATTGCCAGGGGAAGTCTGCTTGAATGAGGCCCATGGAAGAACGCGGGAGGCCAGTGGAGCAGGCTTTTGGGCTCCTAAAGGCCAGATTTTGATGTTAGGATATGACTGGTGGAGCCCTGCTCTACTCACCCGATAAGGTGTGCAAAATCACCATGACATACTACATGTTATATAACATAGCCCTGCAACAGAACATCCCATACATTGCAGAGGAAAAAAACCATGATGAGCCACTGGGTGAGGATGTGGAAACGCCAAATGAAGATAATAGCAGGGAAAAGGGAGGAATAGACTTACGTCAAGATGTTATTGACAACTTCTTCACATGAGTGTAAGAACACATTTACATATTATTCTATTACATTTTACACCAACTTTTATTCTAATGAGTATAAAAGTCTGTGCTAGACATTTGTTAGGAAGGGCAAGTTAAGGAAAATCCAGGGCAAAGATATTTGTTGATCCAAGTTTTTTATTTTTTTAAGCATCTTTTTATTAACAAAACCAAAAGAAAAGCACCCGGTGACGTATATCGCTTCCACATTTGTCATGTATACATTTCCATACAATAGGATAATACATACAAAATAACATTTAGAGAACACAGGGCTTATTCCTGTTGGCCATCCTCTCCACCTCGATCTCGATCTTCCGGCTCGCTTGTCTGGACACCCTCCAACCAGTCCAACGCCACCTCGGGGTTATCAAAGTACCAGGCCTTCCCGTTTAGTTCCACCCGCAGGCGGGAAGGGAATATCATAGCATATTTCAGTCCCTTGTCTCTGAGTTTCTTCTTTACTGGAAGGAAGCTCTGCCGTTGTTTCTGCACCATCTGAATAAAGTCCGGAAGGATTGAAAGCGTCGCATTTTCATAGCGCAAGGGGGTCCCCGTCAGCGCCGCCTGCAAGATCACATTTCTGTCACGGAAATTCAGGACTCTGGCAATCATCGGGCGAGGGGGGGCCCTAGGTCTGGGCCTGCCACCCGGCACTCTGTGCGCACGTTCGACCGTGAAAAAGTTACTTAGTCCCTTGGGCTTGAGGTGGTTGATGACAACGTCTTCGACAAATAACTCCGGTGTCTGGCCCTCCAATTTCTCGGGCACCCCTAGAATGCGAATATTATTCCGCCTGTCCCTCCCTTCGTACTCATCCAGCTTACGGTCTGTTAAGGATCTTGAGGCCTTAAGGTCTTTCACTTCTTGCTGCAGCAATGTCATATCATCGAGTAGACTGGCCGTCTTAATTTCAAGCGATTTAACTTTCTCACTCGCCTTCGTCAGATCTGCCCATATCAATCCCATCTCAATCATGACTGTGTCCAGTGTGTGATCTAGGGCTTCCATTTTCTGACCAAGGGACGCCTGTACCCCGTTAATAGCCGACATGAGATCCTTCAAGGTTGGTTCGGTGTGAGCATCTGTTCCATCTCCCCCCGCCGACTGAGCTCTCTTCATCTCCACTTGGGACCCCCTAGGCATGGTATATCGATCCAGCTTACTAGTTTGAATATTCCTGGACCCTTTGGAAGATCTGGACAGGGATTTTTCCTTTTCCGGCTTGGCTGCAATCTGGACGCCATCAGGTCTTCGCAGCCGGACACTGGTCAAAGGTTTACCTCCGGGGGCCAGGGAGAAAGGGTTCCCGGGTGCACCAGTTCCAGGTGCCGCACCTCCGCACCCAAAGAAATCACCACAGGTCAACGCAAGAAGCTCCCAGCCGGTCCGCAGGAGGAATGGGCTGCACAGCCTCTGATCACCTGAGCGCTTCAAATACAAGATGCCAGCATTTAGTGCCCACAAGTCCACTTCCCAGAAAGCGGTCCAGTTCACCCGTATGTTGCAGGGCAAGGAAACCTCAACTGCAGTTGTGCCACTCCTTCCCAAACATTTCACCACCCTCACGGCTGCTGCATCTCTCACTCACCGTCCACAATCCTCATATGGGATACACAGGTCCGCCGAGGGCTTCACTCGGGAAGCTGCGTCACATGAGCGCTAATATTACCCCGCTTCTTCATCGACTGACGGGTCTCACCATGTCCGTGCAGAGTACGCCCAGTAAGTATTTCTACGGGGCAAGTTATCCCACACCCATCCTGGGCCTTTCCTCTCAAATACTGTGTCAGAGGCACCACCGCCACTCCTCTCGCGGTGTTTATATGGGACCCCTCTTCAGCACCTCATGTAGTATGCAGTGGCTTCCTCAACCATGCAGGCAATGTGGGGCAGGCACCGGAACCGCGGGACGCACTGCAGGCCCCAGCCACGGCATGGCCGAACTCTGCCAGTCCCGGGCAGCCTCCCACAGTGCAGCTCCTCCGTAGTAAGCAGAGCAGCCCCACTCCCTCACACCACGGGGCCGCTCGGACAAAGCACTTGGCGCCCCGGCTCCTTCAAGTCTGCCCTGCCCCTCCAGCGCAGTCCACGGGGCTCACCACAACCTTGGAAGAAAGTTCAGTGTATGTACGGGGCCGGACCGGTGACTTCCGGTTTGCGGCCCCGATGTTTGTTCATTCGGCTGCGGATCCCTCACGCACTTGAGCCCCTGGCTTCAGAGTGGGGCAGGCCGCAAAACTACGGACGATGCAGCACCGGATCCAGGCTGCGTAGGCGACCTAGCAAAACAGTAGGGGACGTCGCTTCCGCCACTCAATCCGGGGGCAGGGTGTCACAACAGGATCAATGCTAGGATAGTAGGCTGGGAAGGGAGGTCGGCGGAACCGAGCTCTCAAGCGTCCATTCTGGTCTCTGGCTCCTCCCTGTTGATCCAAGTTTTGACACATTGACTACTGTGTTTATTTGCATTGTTTATCTTTGATTGTTCTTAGAAAATGTGTATTCCAAATTAGTCATTACTAATGTGTCTATTTTATTCTGTTTTACATTACTTAACCATGTCATCTTCATTTGGATAATTCAAATCTTTGACATTTGAAGTTATATGCTGTTGTTGTGAAGTACAAAGGGAACATGGGTTGATTCTTTCAAAGAAACACACACACTTTGGACATACATATCTTGTACAAACACAAATTGCGAAGTGATTTAATTGAAGTGTTTAAGATTGCATTAGACTTGTTTTCTGCTGAATGGTGGCAAGGTCTGGAACCGTAATTGAAAATATCTTGATGTACTTGGACAATGCATGGGTTCTAATGTGTTTAAAAAATATGAAAAACAATTCTTTATTCCAATGTAATAAATAATTCCTTTTGATATGTGGATTTTGTTATTTTTTGTCATTGTTTAAAAATGTAAAAAGCATTGCCTTCATGTAAATTATTTATGAATAAACAATCTTTTTAATTTACACTTTTTTATATGTATGATGAAACAAAGAAATTGAACACATTGAGAAAGGAAATACAACATCAATCTTTGTATTTGTCATTTTTAGGTCTCGGCCTGATCCAGCGCATGCGTTGGACTGGTCAAGACATTTAGTAGCTGCTTTGAAAAGTGCTACTTTCCCGGCGACCAGATTACTATCACGTGTACAAGAGTGCGTGCACATGCGTGTAATAGCAAGCTGGTGGCCGGCAAGGTAGCACTTGCGGTGACGCGCGTTGCGCACCACTCGTGTCACCACTCGCGTTTTTGTTGTTTTTTTTCATTTCGCGGCCGCGCGGTTTTACTTTTACAGCCGCTCGGCCAATGCTTGTTTAAATAAATGACTCGGGAGTCTTTTATACCCTCCACGCCAATGTCCACAAGTTCATTCTAATAACATTAATGAACATTCAGCAGGCATTATTTCTTGTACTTTTTCCGTTATGCGCCCTCAGAGATGAAAGTAGCCCCTGACCTGTGAGCGATTCTGATAATGACCCCTGGCCCTATAACATTCATTAACATTAACAGCTGTTCTGTTGTAAAACATTTTCAAAGCATCTAGGCGCGCTACCAAGAGTATTTGTATGCCACAATTCAGTAATTATTGTTTATTTTCCAAGCAAGCTCTAATATTTGCCCAGCAGGGACATGGCCTTCCCCTTAGACAACTGCACCACTCAGATTCTTGACAGAACTTGTGTAGAAGCAAAACTGGCCAGACCGCCTCGGTTAATCAGATTCCTTGTCCTGAGTCATTTTGAATGAACTTTTTTTCCGAAGGTCAAGCAAATCCTGGCCTCCCCTTGAGAATTCCAGACAGGTGGTCCGCCTATCAGCGGGTTTCAGACGCTTGACGATGACTCACTCTGCATACTGGTGCATTGTGGAGCATTTGGAAAATGTGTCAGCCAGTGCATGGCCGAGGTTAATGGCTGGGTAGCCACCCGACGGGACATTCTTTTGCTGCTTCATTCATTGGCAGCTTTGGCCCCGTCTTCAGTTTAAAACCAAAATTCTTGGCCGCGCTGTGCTGGCTTTTGCAGCTCGCTTAGATTGGAGCGTCTTTCAAGGCCTAAAACACGAATGTACTCGGCCGTGAGCATACCTGCCAACAGGGCCGGCGCTAGGCGAGACCTATTGGCTATACCAATGCTTGTTATTTAATTCAACAAGATAACATTTAAAAAAGTAAGATGGAAACCATACCCCCCCCCCCAAAAAAAATTCTTTCATGGTGAATGAAGCTATTATTGACGAGCCTAAATTGTTTGCAATCCAATGTACAAAATACAACTGGCATGAAAAAGGTAAATGTGTCCAGAATGCTAGTTATACACTGAAGGAAATTAGGTTCTGCATCTCTTGCTCCTGCTGGTCTGGATGAATGTCCCCTCCTGAGGGGGACTGGTGATCCACAGTTGCAGGGACTGAATTGGGTGCAGGTATTTACTCTTGTGGCAGGACCTAAATGCTGTGCCTGAGGCAGATGTAGCAGGCCCAGATGTTGTTGGACCACAGAAAGGGGAAGATATTGCTGGAAAAGCACTGTACATATGGGTCACACAATCATGCAGCGCCCCATTAAGGGTGCCCAATTTCGAGTTGAGATTTTCCATCTGAACATTGTGCCCCCTCTTCAACTGCTTCATCTCCCAGAGATCTGTAAGGACCTGGCCCATTATGTCTTGAGACTGATTGAGGGATCACAAAGCTTGGTCGATGGGGCCTGGGTGACAATGACCACAGTGTCTTTACTTTGCCAGCCACTGATTTCCTTCATGGACCCTACTCCCACTACCCTTTGACATTTAACCAGTGTGCCCTATCCTGCTGGATCCTGACTGAACTGGAGATGGTGGTGGTGGTCTCCCCAGTCCTACCATAGCCAGGACTGGGGAGGGGGCGAGGGGGGAAATTAGCAGGATGTTCCTTTGGACACTGGAAGTGCAGATATCCAGAGGCATAGCTATGGTAACAGCTGGGGTGGGAGGTGTAGGTGAGAGGGCTGAGTGAGACTCACTGGAGTTGTCTGCTCAGACAGACCCAATAGACCAGCCTGCTCCCCATCATCCCGACTTGCAGGAGTCGATTCCTTACTGAAAGCTTATTCTATGTCTGGAGTGGAGGTATTACTAGTAGCAGTGGCAGATGGTTGTCCATGTACTCTAGATGTTGAACCTATTATAAATTATGGAAAAAAATATTTAGCATTATGTATCAAAAGCAAAAAATCAAGTTACCTACGAAGAAAAAGAAAATTAATATATTGACTATACTTTTTAGGAGTGATATAATAAATTACAAACACATTTTTAACTTACACACAAAATTGCTTTAAAAAAATCAGGTAAAAGGATGCCCTGAAATGAAATAAATAAATATAAAGTATACATAATATATACCAAACATTCAACACTACATAGTACAGATGAGAAATGTGAAATAAACCATTCCAAGGCCTAGCAGGTTAAAATTCTGAAAATTAGACAATTTAGAAGGATAAATACCATTAGTAATCATATAAACATTGCAAAATACATTTATTTAAAAAAAAACTTATATATATTCAGAATAAAAAATAACTTACATTAAACTTTTTACATCAACATACTTTGATGTGTGAAACAAATAACATCAGTTCAACATAACAAGAAAATGACCACCTACAAATTTAAACAAAGTAATATTTCAAAACACTGCATAAAATAGAGCTTGATAAAATGCATAACACTTTAACATATGTAAAAATATGAATGAAAAGAGAGAATGACCACAATAACATTGCAAAATTATTTAACAAAACAAAAACAAGGTATTGTGGTAGTTGTAGTCGTTTGAATTAAACATTAACAACATTTGCTAAATTGTATGTTAATCATACCTAGTAAAAATGCTGTAAAAATGAACAGAGATCTTTAACAAAAAAACACATATCTGAAATATGGTATTAAGTTAAAAAAACACTTACAAGCATCATAGGCTCACATGAAATGTAATGGAGATTGAAACCTGTAATCTTAAATACAACAAAATACATTCAAGCAAACAAGGTCAAAACGTACAACATGAAAAAAGTACATATGTTGAAAACACATATTAACAATTAGTAAAATGAGAGATACAAAATAAATGCAACAAATTTATATAGGTTTATATGTTTAAAAAAGGTGTAACACACATTCGAAACAGCTAAATTAAAAGCAGAAGTGACATTTAGGTTTAGTGTTATATTCAAAAGTGTAACTTACCAGTCTACACCCCACCAGGGATTCCTGTCAAACCTTCAGGATGTAGGATCTGGAAGAGCTTCTCCTCCCAGTGATGAAGTTGTAAAGAAGGTCTGGGAAAATCAACACCAGTCCTCTGGGCCTCCAGGTGATACTTGAGGGCCAGGAAACCTACTCTTCCCCATACTTCGTTCCACCTCTTCCTAATTTCCTTCTCAGTGTGCAGGTTGCTTGCTACAGTGTGCAACTATTCTGCCCCACATTTACCCTTTCTGAGATATAGTTGTATTTTGTACTTGTGCTCCGAACAATTGTGGCTCCACTCTAATAGTTCCATCCACCATGACTGACAATTCTCCTTCGGTAAAACAGAGATTTCTCCTCCCTGCTATTATCAAATAATTAACTTAAATAGATTTAATAATCCCTAAGAAAATAAATTTTAAAAAATGAGCAAGAAATAGAGAAAACAAAAAAATAAACTTGACTTGCTGAAAAAGTTCTCAGGAACAGTGTTCTGCTGTGAATTGGCAAAGGATCATGGGCTGAAATTAGTGAGGTTTATAGTGTTGTATGTAGGTGAAAAGAATTAGCCAAAACACATCAGGTGTGTGATGCTAGCGTCCATTCAAAAGCCTCAGGACTAGTACAATGTTGATCGCTTCATCAGGAATTCGCTGCTACAACAATGTAAGCGCAACTGAGAAATCTATAGAGGCTCATGCAATCCCAACTCCCTGGCAGCGACGGAGTAATGTTAGCCAGTCAATGAGTCCTCCGTGTTGTCAGAGGTAAGTGTCAACATGGATGGGAGATCAGCCAGCCCACAATAGGGCAGGTGGGAATCCGTCCGCTTGATGGAGTACTTGTAAACGCCATCAAGGAGGGATGCTGGGAGTACCGCCTAGATCTAAATCAGGCTCCAAAAAAGTCTCTACAAACCATTAGAAACACAGTTGTCAAACAGCAGATGAGAGAGAGTTCTTTCACTTGGCTCTTCTGCAACTATTCAAACCATGGTGTGATAAGGAAGACCTGTTAGCTCAATATACCTGCTATGAAGATGCTTCCAATGCAGTTAAACACGAGCTTCAATGTCCAGTGTTTTTCATCTATCTGAAAATGTTGAATGATGAAATTCAGCAGGAGGAAACTATAGCAGCCAAGGATGCTAAGGATAGTTCGCAAGGCAAGTTCATGAACTCATCATCAAGATCCTCTTGGCCAGACTATTATTGAGAATGAGGCAACCATTACTTTGATGACGTGGTAAATGCTATGGATCAAGTAAAGATCCAGTCAATTGACTTAGACAATTTAGTTGCTCACTTAAATGATGAACAACTACTGATTTACCAGGAAATAATAGCATCAGCAGGGCATGGACCTAAGCATGACAAATAAGCCTGGGCGATAAACTTCGCACCACCGGTGGGGTTCGCAGAGATTTTGCCACTCCATGCTCTGCTTCGAGCGCAGAGGTCAGCAACAACTCTGCCTGCCACCACGTAGCGGAGTTGTTTACTGCTGTGCCCCACAGACCCCTCATTGCTTGCATATGCATGTATATACAGATTCCTTCAGTAATATTAATGACTGGTCCATCACCGCAAAGTAATAATAATAAGCCAATAATTGGTTGCTACTGTATTGTTAGTAGGGACAAGGGAACAAGCCCACTGGGATTGGATGTTTATAAAAGGCGTTTTCAAAGTGAGCTACATACATGCTTTGTGATCTTCAGCCCCTGCCCATGCATTTTCTTTCCTTTTAGTGCTCTGGCCATAGTTTCTCAATGAGGTGCAGTGCTACTTAAGTGGTTGCTGAGGCTGGAGGCAGAAGGCACAATGGCATGTTGCTTGTCTCTTTAAAAGGTGACAGTGGCTAGCCACTGGAGGACTTTTTCTCTATGGTATACTCCTCCACCCTTTGACTGTTCATGCTCCAGTTGGAGTTAATAGAGGCTCCCCCTTGTGTTGTGAGGTGGGAGGTAGGCTTCTGCTGAGGGAAGAGCACAGCCCAGACTCATGGCATGTGGGTGCCTGCTGCTCCAGGTGCAGCCAGCCGGAGCTGCCATGCACACGCAGCCTGTCCACACCTGACTCCCTCCCTTCCTCCCTCCCAGGCTGGATGAGCCCTCCACCATCACTTTCCCTGCTGCCTGGAGCCCCTGGACCCTGAGGGATGGGGTGTTTCACTTTCTTGCCTGTCGCGTAGAAATAAGTGAAGATCTGCTCCTGGACGAGTCCAAGCTGATCCTCACCAGCCAGCAGCAGGGCATTGAGGTAGGCAGACGGGCTGTGCCATGAATCTGGGTCCTGCCACTGGTGTCCGTCTTGCCCATGTGCATGTGTTTGCGAGCCTGTGTGTGTTTTTTGTACTCATATTTGGGTCTGATATGTCCATGCCATTTTTGATGGTAGGATAATGGGTGGCATTTGTTTGGTCATTGGGGGTTCTTTTGTCCACACTGAAGTCTGTTCTCTTGAAAGTTGTCAGTCACCCTGGTGGTGACCAAAAGTTGATTCATACATCCGATAAGAGTGGTGTTTCAAGAGCTTCATGAGTGAGAGCCCTGTTTTTTGTTTTTACTGGAACCAGTAGGTAACTCTACCTGCTCAAGGAACTTTAGCAAAGTGTTTTGGTAACTCTGCAGAATTCCACAGAGTAGAACTCTATGTGCTCTGCCTAGGCCTAATAACAAATATAAATTAACATGCACCACATTTAAACCTACATATTGTATGTTGGTGGACAGGCAAACACTGGCAAAAGTTTCCTGATAGAAATGCTTACTGTATACCTCCATAGAAAAGACAGACTGTAATATTTCTTGTGTCATGACAGCACTCACTGGATTAGCTGCATATAATATAAAAGGTATTGCTTTGCATCCACTTCTCAGGTTGCCAGTGGAGCAAGACTCCAAACTATAGTCCAACAAGTTCTCTGGTGAAGCTTATCATTAAGGGCCTGATTATGACTTTTGGCAGTGCGGGAGTGGGCGGCACGCCACCTCTGCGCCCCCGCACCATCAAGAGTTGCTGCTGCCCGCCCACCAGATTGCAAGTAATTTTGTGGTCTGGTCGGCAGGCGGCATTGCAGTCTTGGGGCAGTGCTGTTTAAAGCCTCTTTGTGAGCCTTAAACAGCACAGTCGCGGGACCGCCAGTGCACGTTCCTGCACAAGAAGGACTGCACCATGTCTTGCATTCCTTCCTGTGCAGGAACTGGGATGCAAAACTACAGGGGGCACATTATGTGCCCCCCTGCATGCAACCCCATGCACAGGAGCTACAGGGGATGTTTTAGAGTCCCCTTTCTTGCCTCACCGCCAGCAGTTTCATAGAGGAAGAATCCTCATGACACTGCTAGCAGTTAGGAAAGTCACAATATGCTTGGCAGTGCCTCAGGCCACCACCAAGCATACTGCGGCCCTCAGAATGCTGTGGGACAGCCAGGGAATGTGGTTCCCTGATGGTTGCGTGGTGCATTGGCAGTCTGCCCACCAAAGTATTAATAGGGCAGTTGGACCGCCAGTGAGGCAGTGGCTGGACTGCCACCGCTTCGTCTTTGTGAGTCTGGCGATCCTCTGACCCCCAGACTCTTAATCAGGCCATATGTGTCAAGGGTTCTTAAAAGAAATCATGGTTCAGATAATAGATGAGGTAGAAGTTAAATGGGGCAAAGCAGCCATCGATGTCTGCGGAGGAGGGGCCATAGGCAGGGAGCCGCTGGCCAAAGTCACGATGTAGACATTTCCCTTCAGGCTTAGTCACTGTTTTTTCGAAGTCGCAAATCTTCAGTGGGACAAAGATGCAGGCTGTAGATGACGAGGGATCCACTAGGCTGGATACCTTCTCCCAATGGTCCAGCTGAATAGGATTCACTGCTGTGGAGATGGGCATAGCAGGAGCTACCACAAAGTCAGTCCAATTGCTGATGCACCTTGGGTGGATGAGCTGGCAGGTAGGTCCTAGTCTTCTACCAGTTCTCGGGCTACTTTTGGATCCCAGATTTTGGAGGAGTTCACCAACACCACTTCTAAGGGTCCAGGACATAAGGAGCACAACTTGGGGGGGCTAGGACTCACTCCTGCAGAAGCCAGGTGCAGGGTTCAAGACCCGGCAACTTGGTATGCCCCTGCAGCTCAAACAGGAGGCCAGCCAATTAGCTCTTGAAGTCACTTCTGGTGGCTCAAAGAAGTCTGGGGTGAGAAAAGGCTAGTGCCCTGTTCTTTTTTATGTCCTGGAGGCAAGCCCTTTGAAGTGGAAATATGGCAGGGAATAGCTCTGCCCTCAGGCATCCTGACAGGATGACCCATTCTACCTAGACCCTTTGTTTTGCTGTCTGGAAGTAATACACAAACCCCATCAGCAGAGCAATTCACAGTCATATGACCCAAGACACTGGCAGGAGGCGCCAAATGGTTAGGGTAAGAAAATGCCAAATTTCTAAAAGGATTTTAAGAATTGTGTCCTAAAATCCAACGTTACCATTGAAAATGACTGTACATTGAAATTCATTTGAGCTCAAACATGACATTTCTACCTGCTCATAATCAAACATTAGCACTTATTAAATATAATAAGGTAGCCCAATGTTATCCAAAAGGGAGAGATACACCTTACAATAGTGTAAAAGGAATTTGAGGAATTTTCACTCCCAGGACATGTAAAACCTAAACCCATATGTACTTCTTTTTAAATACAATGCACCCTTCCCTATGGGATATGCTCACCTTAGGAGTGACTTATATGTAATAAAAAGGGAGGCTTAGGCCGACCAAAAGTTTTTTAGGGAAGGTTCAAACTGCACTACAGGCTGAAAAACACTTCAGTGGTTGGCACAATGGGTGCTGCAGGCCCACTTGAAGTATGTAATTTACATGCCCTAGGTACATGTAGTACCCATTTACTAGGGATTTACTAGCAAATCAATCGGACCAATCAGGTGTATTCCATTTTTACTATGCTTAAGAGATAAAGCACAGGCACTTTCTCACTGGTTAGCAGTGGTAAAGTGCACAGAGTCCTAATGCCAACAAAAACAAATTCAGAAAACAGGAAGGGTGAAGGCAAAAGGTTTTGGGGAAGACCACACTAAGGATGTTATGTCTAACAGTAATCTAAGAAATGAGGGGTTATCAGAGGTTTTGTAATGCTGTGCCTGATTCTCTCAGTAAATTTGCATTTTTCTCTGGAGTGTCACCCAGACATTTCAGCTTCTACCAACAGCCAAAGTATGAGGGTGAAACACTCCATATTCAAAGAGTTACTGCAGATCTTATAATTTTGGTGGGACTATCAACTCTAACTACTAGCTCCAAAATAATTTCCAAAGGATTCGTAATGGACAACAAACATATGTGAACAGGTTGCTGGTTCTCTCAGATGTGAGAAACATTTCCTTGCACATCTAGATGTTAGTGAACAACTGGCGTCATTATCGTTTAGGGAAGCATATGAGGTTCCGTGAGAATCGAAACGATGTTTTGGGTATGTTCTGATATGGACGAGTTTGGTATCTATGAACCGTAAATGACGAGATTAGTAGGTGTACGCATTTTCGCTACACTACTTGGAAGGGTTCGTCTCATTTACGGGTTTTTCCATCTGAACCCTCGGGTTCCATTTTAGATACGGCATCCATTTTGTTTTCCTGCCCTCACTTAGTCAGCGAACAGGCAAATGTCCGCTTCATGACCCTAAGTTCCCAAGCCTTACGGAAGATGCATATCCCTTTTGTGCGTCTTTTATGACGATGGGGATGACACTGCAAAGGCAGATGGCTCCGCTCGAGGGTAATCTTGCCGTGCCGGGCTATTGTTTCAGCCTTGCATGCGCTAGGCTCGAATCCTTTGATCCTGTGATCACGCCTCCGATATTACCCCCAAACTCTTTTGCTATTGTTGTCTGTCTTCCTTGCACCTGTTCCTGTCTCTTTCTTTCGCCTGTTCACAACTAGAGTGGAATGTGCCTAGCTAGATGATGATGATGTGCTTTTACAGTTGGGAACCGGAAATGCTACTGTAATTATG
The DNA here is from genome assembly GCF_964261635.1 of Lissotriton helveticus. Lineage (NCBI taxonomy): Eukaryota > Metazoa > Chordata > Amphibia > Caudata > Salamandridae > Lissotriton > Lissotriton helveticus. The sequence goes on from NC_136072.1 coordinate 565,231,675, forward strand.
TTCCGGGTTTCTGAAAACATGAATGCAATCCTTTTAACGTTTACTGTGGGAACTGAGTTGTAACCTTTTGTTCGTTACGTTGTGCAATGACGAAAATGTGTATAAAAAGAGCGATCCACATATGCAATTTGAAGCAGACTCTCAGAACCTACACTTTGTTGTACTTCTAGCGATTTCTGTATCCCTGCAGTAATAAACGCTGATCTTTGACGCCGAAGGAAGTGTCCCGTGTCTCTGTCATTTCGTACGCCAGAACAGGTAACCCACGAAGGTTTCAGGTGTTGTCCCCTGGCACCGCTGGGCCTTAAATATTCCAGTCCTTCAGTTGGCGCCCAACGTGGGGCGACATCAGCGGTACCGGTCCAAAGCCTGACGATTGTGAGGAACTTCGTGTGAAATCTCCGAGGGAAGGTGCACCCCGCTTCATCGATCCTGTTGTCGAAATAAGTGGTCTGAAGATTTTTCCTGCGAAGATTCCCGCCTCCTAACGGCTGCGACGGACCGATGCCCTGACTGTCGACCTGTTTTTGGCGCCTGGCGTAGTCCTTTGTACGGCGAGACGATAGACTGGCCTTCCTGGTGACGCCATTGTGCTCTCAGTTAAGTATTTGTGGGTCGCTCCCAGTATCCTTGGTTGTTGTTGAAACTTAGTTGTTTGCATGGTTCCATTGCATTTGTGGTTCTTAGTTGTTGGTTCTTAGTTGTTATTTGACAGTTGCAATTGCCAAAAACCGAGGGTTTTGTATTTTTTTACGAAGATTTCGTACTTCGATAACCCTTGAAGTTTGATACTTGGTTAGCGTGCACGATGCCTGGCCATAGTGGTTTCCTTGGTTTCTTCAAATGTTACAATATGGATTCCCGGTTGGAGGACTCGTGTCCGATACCTCCAGTTGGAACTCCGATATATGAGCTCTATAGTCGACATGGTGTGGGCCCTATTATATATAATGAATGTTGGATCCGTTATACGAAAAAGGATGGTGTACTTAGTTGGCCACCACATGGAAGTTTTGAAACTGAGATTTTAGATAATCTCGAAATAAAATTGTTTAAAAAGAAAGCTAGGCCAGCTATGTTCGATTCCTTTCGGTTATGGCGCAAAGAGGCCAGGCAGAAAGAAATCAGACAGTTTAAGAAAAATAAAAGAGAGGGTATCATTACGCTGATGCAAGGTGCAGAACGATACCAACGAGATAAAGCAGATAAAGAAAATGAAGCTTCTATTAGATTGCATCACATGAAGGTGGATAAATGTTATCCGGTTTTATCGTCAAGTTCTGATAAAAAGGACGAAGATTCGAAGGAGGATCCTTTGTTAGCGTATCTGTTGAAATCACCACCTCCTTATGCACAGGGTGCTACAGCCCCTGTAGTTCCTCCTGTTCTTCCTCCTGTTGTTTTGGCGGCTGCTGGTCAGCCTGTTGTTGGTCCTGTTCTTGTCCCTCTACCTGCTCCTCTTCCTCCTGCTCCTTTGCCTGTACCTTCTCAGTCTATTGTTCCTGCTACCCCAACTATCTTTTCTACCCCCACTGTTCCTATGATCGCTTCTAATGTTGTTGCTCCTGTTCTTTTTTCCTCTTCTCCTTCCGTTCGTAATCGTATCCCTAACTCTGTTGCTTACCTCTATTCCCCACTTTCCGGATCGTTATTTCAATTCGATGTCTCTGAAACTCCCCAGAGACGAAGTCAAATCCCTGGTGAAAGGGAGAGTGCGACGTTAGTAACTATGGCGCGTAAGTGGATTAGACACCCTGCTAGATACCCTTCGCGCATAGTTTTCTATACATTTTCTCAGTTTAACCCCTTCCACGCTCATGACGAGCTGGGCTCGTCATGAGGTAGCCTCCTCGCACGCTCATGACGAGCCCAGCTCGTCACGTAAAGTGCGATTTAAAAAAACTCAGCGTACGGGCGGAATTCCGCCCGCACGCATGCGGTTAATGAGCCCACACAGAGATTTGTGTTTGAAGAAATGTGCAACTCCTTGAGAGAAGAGTGGGATAATGATGAGTTAGATAATGTACCGCCCGATATGACTGAACTTCAGAGTCAATTTTCGAACGGTATGATCGTAGGTGGAGATGTACGACGTGCATTAGAGCGATTATTAGCCTTTAGGTCCACAGTGCCTTCTCGAGTGTCGTTTGATGACGATTCCGATACTCCGAAAGCGAACTCCGGTCAGTATCCTATGAGAGAGGTTCCGCCAGTATGGATGCCAGGGAATCCTGCAGCTAATCCTGCGGTTCTGCCATATTTCCAAAGAGTTTGGATACACCTCCCATGGAAGCGATCAGAAGTGTTGCAGGTGAAGCAATCCTTGCCTGATCCACGCAAGAATCGGGCAGGTTATTATAAGGAGTTATCCCAATTGGTGGATGCTTCTGTTATGAACCTTGCTGACATCGACATGCTGTTTGGTAATGTCGTACCGCAACCGATTTGGGCGAAAATCCGCCAAGAGAATCATTTAGCTGAGTTAGGCGGTGATTGGGCTGCACTACTAGCGGCTGATGGACGACAAATTGGTGGGGCTAAGCCCGAGCAGTTAATTGCGGATTTGCCCCAAAGAATCATTACGCTCATGAAAACTCTTATGCCAGCGATGAGGGTGAATTGGGACAAATTGTCGGCTTGTAAGCAAAAGAAAGACGAGAGTGTCTCGGATCTCTTTACTAGATTTGAGGAGGCATTCGTCGATCATAGTGGTCAGGATATGAGCACTGAGGGAGGCCAGCGGGTATTTGTTGATAAGTTTGTGTTAAATTTGTTGCCTGAGCTATGCAACAAATTGAAAAATTCAGAAAGTGCATGGGCCGTTTCAACCACTGCTCAAATATTAGCGACGGCTCAATACTACGAGAATAGGGAAAAAGAAGAAAGTGATCGTTCAGATAAGAAAACGAAGGAGCTTAAAACGAAGGTTTTGTTGCAGCAAGCGTATTCTCCGCGTGCGAATCAAAATGATTCGCAACAGCAGTATCGATCACAAGCACAGTCTTCTAGGATGCAGTCACGCTCTGACTCCTCTGACTTTAGATCTATGCTTGGGTATAATCAGTGTGCATATTGTAGGGGAGAGGGCCATATAAAATTTAATTGTCCCGCTTTACGTGACCGCTATAATAATGTTTTGGCTCGAGGGGGCCGTGGTGGTCCCCAACAGGCATCTCGAGGTAGAGGTCGTGGCACCTCTCAAAATCAGAATGAGCGCTCTCCTACTTCGTCGGACGCGAATAATTGTTTTGACCAGCGAAATGCGAGGTCCGATAGATCAGCACAGTACCATGTGGACGATTATTACATTGGACATGAGATTGATGCAGGCGACCGTTACTAGGACAGCCACCGACAAAGAGAGGGAGTAGTGTCAGTTCCGGTTGATCAGAGAGGGCCTTACGTCGCAGTTGCTACATCTGGCATAGTTGAGCCTTTTCTGTTGGACACTGGTGCAGCAAAAAGTTCCATCATGCATTCAAAACTCCCTGGCGCACCTTTGTCCGGCTTAATAAATGTTTCCATTGGATTCTCTGGCGCCTCTGTTAGCAATCCTGTCTCTAGCCCTTTGTCCCTTACGATTGGTCCTCGTGAGCTAGAGGCCCCATTGATTCTATCTACAGGTTGTGGTGAGAATCTTTTGGGTTTGGATTTGTTAAAACGGTTATATGCGACTTTGTACTGCTCTCCTGCGGGAGTGGAGCTTACATTAGGTCAGAGAGTAATCTCTCCTATGTACTTGTCAATCGATAAGTTCCCACCGGAATTGAGTTCCCTTCCTGCTTCTTAATGGGCCACGGGTCCCAATGATGTGGGGCTGCTGGACATTCCACCTTATGTGGTCCACTTGAAATCAAATGTGCGATTACCACGTATACCTCAGTATCGTATCTCTCTTGATGGTGAGCGAGCGCTATTAGCGATCATTTATGACCTGATCAAAAAGGATGTCATTGAAGAAACTCGGGGAAATGTGTGTAATAGTCCTGTGTTACCCATTTTGAAACGAACCGATCCATCTAACCTCCTGTGTACCGTTTTGTGATTGATTTGAGAGAAGTGAATAAAATAGTGATCCCACAGTTTCCTGTGGTGCCTGACATCACGGCCTTGTTGACCTTGATTCCAGCTTCTGCCTCCTGGTTCACGGTGATCGACCTAAAGAATGCTTTCTTTAGTATTCCGATCGCTGAGGAAAGCAGAGATTTATTCGGATTCTCATTAGGTGGTCGCAGTTTTAGATTTAAACGCGCACCACAGGGCTACTGTGAGAGTCCATCGATCTATAGTCAAGCCCTTAAAAGTCAACTTGATACATTTGTGTTACCGACGGGTGCGGCTCTGATTCAGTACGTTGACGACTTATTGGTGGCTGCTGATACCGAGGTTATTTGCAGAACTACTACAGTGTCGTTGTTGCAACATTTATGTGACTTACATCACAAGGTGTCACCTTCTAAGCTGCAGTATTGTTGTCAAGAAGTAAGCTACTTAGGTCACTTATTGTCAAAAGAGGGGAGAAGATTGACCCCAGAAAGAATAGCAGCGATTGCTCGAATGACTGTGCCAAAAACTCAGAGAGATGTATGTGCCTTTCTAGGTATTACGTCATACTGCAGACAATGGATTCCAAATTTTTCATTATTGGCGAAGCCATTGTTAGCTCTCACGTGCAAGGATGTTTCGACTCCTTTGCCCTGGACTGAAGAGTGTCAAAAGGGTTTTTCTGAATTACGCGATGCGTTGTGTTCGGCTCCTGTGTTAGGCACTCCCGATTACAGTAAGCCGTTCACACTGTACGTTCACGAGAGGGATGGTTGTGCGTTGAGTGTCTTGACGCAACAATTTGGGGACAAACAACGTCCATGTGCATATTTTTCTTCGACCTTAGATCCAGTGGCTAGAGCATTGCCGAGTTGTTTAAAAGCAACAGCGGCAGCTGCGGTGTCCATTCGACAGTCCGCAGGTCTGGTCATGGATAATATGCTTACGGTGATGGTCCTGCATGCAGTTGACACTCTTTTGAACTGAACAAAACTCAACACCTGACGAGCGCAAGGTTGTCTGGTTATGAGTTGACACTTTTGGCAAGTCATATACGGATAAAACGTTGTAATGTGTTGAACCCAGCAACATTGCTGCCGATCAGCATGGAATCAGGTGATGTAGCACCACATGATTGTTACTTAAGAACTGAAGAAGAGACGAAGGGTCGTATTGACCTGAAAAACACTCCATTGGTAGATCCCGATGGTACTTTGTATGTTGATGGTTCATGCTTCAAGTTGACGAATGGTGATGTGACGACTGCGTATGCTGTAGTGACGTTGAGTACGGTTGTGAAATCTTCGAGATTGAGTCAGAATTCGGCCCAAGCGGCTGAGTTAATTGCGTTGACGAGAGCGTGTGTGTTGTCTAGAGGAAAGCGGGTAAATGTGTTTACCGATAGACAGTATGCATTTGGCGTAGCGCATAGTTTTGGTCGATTGTGGAGAGAAAGAGGGTTTTTTACGTCGCATGGCACGAAGATACAACATGGACAGCTCGTGAATGACCTTCTGGATGCACTTATATTGCCTAAGCAGGTGGCAATAATTAAATGCAGCGAACATCGGAAAGTGACAGATGATGTTGGCCGCGGTAATGCGTTTGCGGATGAGATTGCTAAGGAGACAGCCAGAGATCTGACAAATCGAATGTATGTTACGAGTTCAGTAAGATGGCCAGCGGAGACTGGTATGTGTGAGGACACAGTTGAGAGTGTGAAGGAGATACAGAATGAGGCTACCGAGATGGAAAAGACTCAGTGGAAAGAAAGCACGGGGAAGTTAGACGGGAATGGATGTTGGGTTGATTTGTCAGAAAAGCAGAGATGGATGTTACCGGATGCATATGTGCTTGCCGTTGTTACTATGGCTCACGGCACATCACATATTAGCGCGAAAGGTATATGTAAGTTGTTGTCTCCTGTATGGAAGAATGATGGGATTACTAAGTGTGCGGAGAGAGTGGTTAAGAACTGCATGGTATGTTTGATGTATAATCCTGGTAAGGGCACCCCCACTCCACCTGGTCACTTTGCTCCTCCTACATGTCCCTTTGAAATTATTCAGTTGGACTTCATCCATATGGAGAGATGCAATAACCTGAAGTATGTCTTGGTTGTAGTTTGTGCGTTCTCCAGATGGATTGAGGCTTACCCCCTTAAGGATAATACTGCCCTGTCTACAGCAAAAGTTTTGCTCAAGGAATATTTTCCTAGATATGGCATGCCACGGATTGTATGGTCGGATAACGGAAGTGAGTTTGTGGGAAGTGTGATGAAGAGTGTATGTAGTGGCCTTGGAATACGTCAGAAATTTCATAGTGCTAATCATCCTCAATCAGCGGGTTTAGTGGAAGGATACAATGGTACCCTGAAACTAAAACTTGCCAAAATCCAGGCAACGACTGGTTTATCATGGCCTGATGCTTTGCCTCTAGCTCTCTTATCGACCAGGGCGACTGTGCACTCTCGAGTAGGGCTTAGCCCATATGAGATTGTGTTCGGCCGTCCTGCGAACGTTTGGGGAGTTCCGAGGCCTAGGGAGTTTGATAGAATTGAATACCCAATTTTGATTGACTATCTTTATGATCTGACTGCTAAATTGAGTTTGATTCATCAACAGGTTTTTGAGGCTCTACCGGCACAAACAGAGGGTCCTGGTCATCATCGGCTACAACCTGGAGATTGGGTGGTCACCCGAAATTTTGGACGAAAACGCAATCTTGAGCCAAGGTTCGTGGGACCCCACCAGGTGTTATTGGCGACGAGGACTGCAGTTCGGCTGGAAGGAAGGAAGCATTGGGTGCATGCCACCCACACCAAGAAGGTTCCGCTTCCTTTGCCAGTAGATACGTGGATAAAGAAAGGAGTCGCCTCGACTGAGACCGATACCCCTTTGCGTTATGTGCCATTTAGTGATGCTCAGCCTGTGGGGAACGATTCAGTTCAATCAGACATCCCTGTTGAATCATCTGAAACCATACCTTCGTCATCAGCATTGGAGAGTTCAAGTTCTGAACTGTTACCTGAACAATCGAACACTGTTTTGCCATCTGAACCGTTGTTTGAAGAGCAGACTCGACCTGGAAAATGCCGATATTATCTTCGACCGCGCGATAAAGACTAATAAATTCTTTTTTATTTTTGATTTCACATTACCCCCTTACTGTTGTCATGAATGTTGTGAACATTTTATATTGTGTGTGTACCTTTTCTGTGCAGCTAGGAGACTTATATTAAACTGAATGCTCAATTGATTAAAAACCTACCATCTGGGTTGGCCTAGTAGCAGGTTTCTGACACTAGGTCGATCACCTTTTGTCGATTTCTGGGAACTCCTGGGAATTGATAATCGCTACTCAGAACGAAGTGCGTCAAGAACGTCACGGACGGTCTTTAGAGGATGGAGTTTTCTAAGCTGTCGGAAATAGAGAAAATGGCGGTGCAAAGATCCAAATTGCATAAGATGTTTCGAACAAAATGTTTTTTGTTTCAGGTTTTTATGTTGTTCCTAACTGTTTCTATGCTACTGGTGGGTGGAGTGTACTTTGGGATTCAATCATTATTGCCTTCCACTTCACCTACTCCTCCTTCACATGATCTAAATTCTGTCTCCACTATTTTGCCACATTCCTTTCATCTTCTGCCCCAACATGAACAGGTCAGACGTGCGGAGTTTATGAACAATTCCTTTGTTCAACTTCTGCATCAGCATCAGTTGGTGATGAATACTACCAATTGTTGGGTGTGTGGGTTAATGCCACATACCATGGATAAGGGTATTCCGTATTTGGTTCTTCCTTACAGCTCCCAGGGGTCAGCTCGAGCATTCCAAATTATGTTCCGTAGTGCACTAGATTCCTACCCCCATCGAGAGCCTCGCTCCACAGACCTTGGTTTTGGCCTGTACCACAAGCCTTTGATGATAGCAACTGCTGATTTAGATAAAGATATTTTTGATGCAACAATCATTCCAGAGGAAGAGGTGCGAGCTTACAAGGATCTGAGTGAGGTTGAGTATAGTATGTCAGTGAGTGATAGACACCTTAAGAGCTCGTCTCCGATCTGGATCGTACCTCATCTCGGTCATTTCTGTCTGCAAGGTCTTGGTCGAAATCCGAGAGCTCAGCTTGGGAAGAGTGCTTGTACTGAGACGTATGTTTTACCGATGCTCTCTTCCCCTGTCTTCCTGACTGCCAAGGGTACTTATTTTGTGTGTTACGATCGTGCTTATACGTGGTTGCCTCGTGACTTTTCAGGCACCTGCTATATCGCGAATCTTTTACCACCAACTTTCACGGTTGCCTCAGACTATCACAAGACCAGAGTTGTGAGAGGCGTTATTAGTAAAGAGGATACTGCCAGTCAAGAGGCAGGAGACTTCTTTAAGGGTTTCCTACCGTTTTGGGGTCCTATGGTTAATAGTAGGAACTTGAGACAGTTGACTCGTGTGGTGGAATCGACTGCTAATATCACTGCAAGCGCCCTTGGTAACCTGACAGCAGAGCTTCAAGCGGATAGACTTATGACGCTACAGAACCGTATGGTTCTAGATGTTGTACTTGCAGATAGAGGTGGTGTGTGTAAGGTGATCCATTCGAGCTGCTGCATTTTCATACCTGATAATGCTCCAACTGTTTATCAAGCCATCTCAAAGTTGCATAAAATCTCAGAGTCCATACACGTGGACGAGGGAGATTGGACGCTTCTAGGATGGTTTTGGGGTCTGATGTCGACTTGGGGTTGGAAGCTTCTGATGATTATAGGGGTTGTTGTGACGTTTCTGTTCACGTGTTGTCTTTGCGTGCAGTGTGGTCCTGCCTTATGTGGCCTTTGTGCTACAACGTGTATAAGAAGGCCATCTGTTACCAAAGAGACATTGATGGATAGGATGATGTTCCAGCAACATCTGAATGTTCTGATGAATATCGAAATTGATTCTGATTTCGACTAGTGCTTGCCTACATGAGGGCAAAAGGAGCGTCTGAGGTTCCGTGAGAATCGAAACGATGTTTTGGGTATGTTCTGATATGGACGAGTTTGGTATCTATGAACCGTAAATGACGAGATTAGTAGGTGTACGCGTTTTCGCTACACTACTTGGAAGGGTTCGTCTCATTTACGGGTTTTTCCATCGGAACCCTCGGGTTCCATTTTAGATACGGCATCGATTTTGTTTTCCTGCCCTCACGTAGTCAGCGAACAGGCAAATGTCCGCTTCATGACCCTGAGTTCCCAAGCCTTACGGAAGATGCATATCCCTATTGTGCGTCTTTTATGACGAGGGGGATGACACTGCAAAGGCAGATGGCTCCGCTCGAGGGTAATCTTGCTGTGCCGGGCTATTGTTTCAGCCTTGCATGCGCTAGGCTCGAATCCTTTGATCCTGTGATCACGCTTCCGATATTACCCCCACACTCTTTTGCTATTGTTGTCTGTCTTCCTTGCACCTGTTCCTGTCTCTTTCTTTCGCCTGTTCACAACTAGAGTGGAATGTGCCTAGCGGCGAGATGATGTGCTTTTACAGTTGGGAACCGGCAATGCTACTGTAATTATGTTCCGGGTTTCTGAAAACATGAATGCAATCCTTTTAACGTTTACTGTGGGAACTGAGTTGTAACCTTTTGTTCGTTACGTTGTGCAATGACGAAAATGTGCATAAAAAGAGCGATCCCCATATGCAATTTGAAGCAGACTCTCAGAACCTACACTTTGTTGTACTTCTAGCGATTTCTGTATCCCTGCAGTAATAAACGCTGATCTTTGACGCCGAAGGAAGTGTCCCGTGTCTCTGTCATTTCGTACGCCAGAACAGGTAACCCACGAAGGTTTCAGGTGTTGTCCCCTGGCACCGCTGGGCCTTAAATAGTCCAGTCCTTCACATAGCCAGGCAGAATTAAAAGACTCAAGAATATTCTGATATTGGAAATATGGATGAAAATAAAGGAGCGAGACTGTTTCAGCGAGGGTCAGAGTTATGTTGAAATTCCAGTCCGCCACTAACAGCTCTAAATGTTAAAAGGTAATGACTGCACCAGGTTTAGTGTGGGAATGTCCTCTCTCCTGCCTACACGGTTAGGTTTTGAAAGACTCCAATGTGCTGACAGGCGAAGGTTAAGGAAAATCGCAGAAAACCATTTCAAACTCCCTCTGTCTTCATTCCTCCAGATTCCTTCCTCCTCCCTCACCTGTCAGGACTTCTTCACCAGACACAATCTTCCTCTATATAGTTCAAAGATGAATCACTGCATTTTAAAACTTCAAGTTATGTACCTTCCGATTGCCCCTCCTTCCATGTTATCACCTCACAGTCTTTTGGTGACGACCTCATAGGTCAATGTCTCTTTGTGTGGCATTTTATTGCAGATGGTTTGAAGTAACACACAGACTCCAACTTTAAAACACAGCACTTTATGAAAGGTAAGTTTGGAAATGTACCCAATGCATCTACTGAAGTAAAGTTGAATTATTTCAATTATACTTATTTGAAATGCACTGTTTTTCTAGTTGGATGGTGGTGGGGCAAATTACAATATTTACCTGGAAAATGATGCAAAGTCAGAAACTTTCACCTCAGCAAATGCATAACAAGGTTTTCTAACTTTACCCAACAGATGTTTCCTCACAAGGGTTGCATGGCTAACAGACTCTTTGCCAGCAGCTCATTGTCCTGCCTTTGAAGTAGTTTGCTCAATGACAACTGTTTGAAAATAAACTATGCCATTTATAACAATTGAAAATATTGAATTCAAAGTACGGTTTTGAGATACCATAAGATATGTATTTGCTTTTTCTTCTGTGTTATGAAAACATTTTTCTTTAACTTTTTAAAATAATGCTTATAGACATATTCTGGCAATGCCAACCGCATGGTATTTGCATTATAAAGTAAAGATATATTGGCGTTGCCAATTCTTGTTTTTTAATGAGTTGCGAGGTCTGGGTAAGGCAAATCGACTTACCAGGAATCACAGAACATATGCCGAAGGTGTCAAAACACAGGTCTTCTTGTTCTCAGTGACTTAGACACATATTAATCTTAGTTTCATGCAGCACAACGCAGCAAGTCCCCTTGCTGCACTGTGTGAAAGGGCAAGAATGCACCAAATTTAACATCATATGGTGCGTTCCTGTCCTTTTTAAGCACTGGCACATTTTTGGCTGTCTAGCGCCACTGCAGGCACCCTTGCACCACAGTGCAAGGGCGCATGCTTGTAAGCAGTTTTGTTTTTGTTCAGGAAGGGACACTTCCCTGCACAAAAACAATCCTGAGATGCATTTTCCTCATTCTCTGTGATGTAGTGCAAATCTTGCTCTTTCATTCGTAGGGGTGCATCATAATCATGAGTAGTCCGCACCCGCATATATTCCTTTGTTGTATTAACTTGTGGCAGTAGAACGTGAATTGTAATAACGTGAATTGTGGTTTGTTAGAGATATTTTCACGTAAACTTGCAAAGATTGACATCGAATTCACATGTGTTTAGCTGAAAACATTAACGTGTAGAATTCATACATGCTGCTGACAATTATTCACGTATTTTATGTGCCTATATAACGTGCTAATTTAGAACTGCTCAGTAAAAGTGTTCATCTATATGTAATTTTTCAAGGCATTTTTGCTGTTCTCCTATGTTGTTCAATTTCTGTAGGCTTGCAATGCATTTTCCCTGGAAATTCTCGCATTAGATTTAATAGTTGAATTTAATGTGCATGTTTGAGTTGTTCTTTCTCACATTTCTGTTGCAGGTGGAAGAATCATCCTTGTTAGCTAGAATAATGTCTTTGTTTTAGGAGTAAGGCTTAGGGAGAAGAGGATATATTGAGCTGATACTGATAATGGAGGACTGTTGTACTTTATCATCAGAGTGAGCCTGGGAATCAAGGTCATGTCACCAACACTTGGGAGCATCGCTGCCTAATGGAAAGTTACCTATGAGGAGGTGACCTGACTGGATGGCGTGATCTGCAAAGCGCCCTGGGATGCTATGTTTGGGATTAATGTATCGTAGCTAGGGAAAGTGTTCAGGGACTTCTGCCTTGCCTTGAGAGATAGAGAGCATCTTAGAATGAGCTCTGTAGCTTTATGCTACTTAACCCAACTAATGTGAAGAGACTTCTTAGGAAGGCTTCACACGCTGACACCTGAATTGATCTTGCCTTGCGAAATGCTATGTAGGGATATCACGTTAGTGGTAGTGTATGGACAGACTCATTTTTTATACCTACAAACTTCCAATGAAGGGAAATTCCAATGAGGGGAATGAAGGACAGCGGCAAAGGCAAAGTTGTTGGCTGTAGTAAGGTTGAAGGCTGAGCTGGATCAGATAATCAGTGGGAATTCGCCTTTGGAGAGATTAGAGGCTTATGAGCAAGATTAACTATTATTTGTGGTGAAGGATATCACCTGTAAGACGGGACAAGCACATGCGACATTGACGGAATTGGCACAAAAATATGATGTAGACCTGTCTAAGACAAAAATGTTACAGGGAAATTATAGGTTCAACTACAGTGATCAGGAACTGGAAGAGAAAAGGGTATCAGAGTTGAAATCACAAATTCAATAGTTGATCGTAGCGATATGCGCATGGAGTATGCTTGACAAGTGGGAGGAAAGGTAATCAAAGAAATTGAGCATTGGGAGAAACACTGCACCCAGGAGGGGGAACAATAGTGGTTGAGGCTTATCCGCTGTGAGAAGTGCCTAGCGAAGGGTAAGTGCATGTCCCTTGGAGCAGGGGTGGTTTAGTAGCATTCATAAAAGATTTTCCAGAGTTGATGGAGAAGTCTGCCGATTGCTACAAGCAAATCGATCGCTTTGTGAAAATCTCGAAGGTGTGGATAGACCTGAACATGTTGTATGACATTGTGGTTCCCAGTGATTTATGGTCTGCTTGTAAAATTGTTATTGATTGGCCTTCTGCTGAACAAGACAGAGATCCTATAACTCACGGTCCTTCACCTTTGGGTATGAAGAAGTTTGAGCAGGTGATTACACAGTTGAAGTCCAAAATAGCCTGACAAGATATTGATTCGGGTTAAAATAGATCGAACAACACAGGAACTTAAACAATCAGTGCATGCTTACTATGAATGGCTTTTGCAAGCCTTCAAGCAATACAGTGGGTTAGATACTCTCGATCCAAAAGACATGTGACAGTTTGTTTCCAAATTTGTGATGGAGTGAGACCGGAAATTAGCGTTTTGATCCAGCAACATTTGATTTGTTGGCAAAACAAGCGTGTGAATGAAATTCTACAGAATGCCAGGTATTACAGTGATGAGGTGGATTCCAAACACAGGAGAATCAAGGATAAGTTGGTGGTGGTTCAAATAAGGAATGCCCAAAGGGTAGATCAGGTGCATACAAGTTGAGGAACAATTGGTTGAAATCAGGGAATAAATCAAGGAGGGGTTGAAAACGTTCCGAATATCTCAGGAGAGGGAAAAAGGAGAGGTGTTCCTAAGGACCCCAATACAGGTATAGACATTGTCACACTAAAGAAAACAACCGCTTGGGATTTTTGTCACAAAATCGGGCATTGGAAACATGACTGTTGATTAAATCCAGAAAATCAGATGCAAGAGGGAGAGTTAGTACAACTGCCAGATGTGATAAACACCATGACCCGGCCCGGATCCTACAATGGGGGAAGTCAGAACCAGTTAGTCTAAGTGCCACAACCTCCCGCAGAGTAGTAGAGCGTACCACCAAATGCCCTTTATGGAAGCACTAGGCGGATTCAATCAGGACCTTTCACAATGACGGTGCCTGAGGGAGAAAGAAGACTCTACCTTTGGTGCAGTCTTACAGGCCTCTCATGACAATCGATCCAAGTTGTAGGAGTTTCCAACAAGAGAATGACAAACCCATTGACAGAAGAAATACCTGTGAAAATAGGAACCTTTCAAGATTTACACCAATTTGTGGTGTGCGATTCGAATCCAGTCTGTTTGATAGGGCATGATCTCTCATGTAAACTGAACCGTGCCATCTATTGCACGCCAAAAGGAATTGAGTTGCAGACTAATGATGATTACATTGCAATTAAAACGGCAAATCAGATAATTGCATAGACATGTTTCCCGTACTAACAGTGGATGACATGAAACTGGATTTGAGAGACGTCGTCTCTTCAGCAGTGTGGGACTTCACAGGATAAGAAATAGGAATGATTCGAGGAGTTGAGCTAGTCTGTATACAAATTAAGCCTAATGAAGAATTTCCAAGAACCCCAATACAGCCTGACCCCAGAGACGGTAGCAGGGATTACTCCTGTGATTGATTCCATGTAGCACAGGGTACATTGAAGGAGATCATAGGAAGTCCATGCAATTCACCTATAATGTGGTTGCAGAAACCGAGTGGGGAATATTGTATAGTTTAGAATTTGTGATTCCATGTTGTCCCGTGGTACTGAATCAATCTTCAAGCCTCTTTCAGATTTCATGCAAAGCTGTTTGGTTTACTGTGATTGATCTGTGCCAAGCATTTTTCTCCATTGCATTGCATGAGGAAAGACAATTTTTATTCGCTTTCCGGATAGAGAATCGTTTTTTAACATGGTGTCGAATCCCACAAGGGTATGCTGAAAGTCCATGTAGCTTTAACCAAGTTCTGAAAAAGAACCTTGAGAGCTTTGTGCTGCCACATATTTCAATGCGTGTGCAGTACATAGATGATCTCCTATATACATCAGAGTCAGAAGAGGCTTGGAGAGACAACACTATTGCCTTACTGAACCATTTCGCTGAAAATGGACACAATGTGTCGCCTAACAAGCTTCAGTATTGCCTAACAGAAGTTCAGTACTTGGGTTATCGCATTGAGAAAGGCAAGAGAAAGATGTCACCAGGTTGCATTGAAGCGATCATGAAAATTAATGCGCCTACCACTCAAAAGGAATTCTGGATGTTTTTGGAAATAGTTGGCTACTGTCGACAACGGCTCCCGATTTTCTCTTTGAAAGTGAAGCCCTTACAGAGCTGACGCACAAGATTGTTGCTTCAGCATTGCCTGAATGCCTCAGATCCATTGCTGCAACAGGTGTCAGCATTGAAAGATGTGAAAGTATCGTCATCCTCTTACTGTATATGCTCAGTTGAGCATCTGATGCTGAGAACTACAACACAGCATTTGATGAATAATAGGCTGACAAGGTATTAGCAGTTTTTATTGGTGGCCCATAATGTCACTCTGAAGCGATGTTCTGTGTTAAAACATGCTACCTTTTTCCCTGTTCCAAATGTTGCCTGGGAAGATTGTGAGGACCATGACTGTCTGGATGTGACTGAACTTTGCGCTAAACTGAGACCCGACATGGTCAATGAACCACTGTCTGACTCTGACCAAATCCTTTTTGTTGATGGTTCATGCTTAAGGGACAATGAGAGTTATCTAAGAGCAGCTTTTGCTACCTGTACCATTTCTGGAGTTGTGGAAGCTGCTTGTTTACAGGGAGTATACACTGCACAAGTGGCTGAAATAATTGCCTTGACCTGTGCATGTCTTGCTTCCGATCAAGTCCGAGTCACCATCTGTGCCGATAGCCAGTATGGTTTAAGAGCAGTTCAAGCCTTCAGACAGCTATGGTCACAGAGGGGGTTCTTAACGTCAGCAGTATTTCCCATCAGAAACTGGGAGTATGTGAGACAGCTGATGGAAGTCTTTCTATGACCAAAGGAAGTGGCTGTCATAAAGTGCACTGCACAAGGGAAAGGGGAAGACTTTGTGACTGTGAGCAATCAATACGCGGACGCAGTCGCACGCTTTTGTGCAACTCATGCATACAATGGGGAATATTCTGGCGAGAGCACAGAGAGAACCAAGCTCAGCATGATGCTACCCATTGCAAATACCTGGGAAGAGGTAATGCGTCTGCAGGGAGATGCGTCAGAACAAGAAGAGGCTGGTTGGATCATAGCAGGACGTGAAAAGAGAGAAGATGGTGTTTGGTGTTTCAACAAATGGTAGAGCAGTGTTGCCAGATTGTTTGCTGGGTCCTATGGTGAGACAGATTCATGGAGCGGTTGATATTGGGAGAGATGCAATGTGCAAGTGCCCAGGCAAAATTGGTTTAACCCAAGATTCCGTGTGATTGCTGATGCAGTGTGCCATCGATGTGTCACGTGCCAACAGACGAATGCTGGAAAGAAAACAGTGGTTGCTTAGAGTCACTTTGGAAGGTCGGGAGGTCCTTTCAACTGAATACAGCTGGACTTTGTTGATGTGCCTCGATGTAATGGATTTAGATACATCCTTGGTGTTGTGTACATCTTTTCACGGTGGGTGGAAGCTAATATGACTAGAAGGTACGATAGATTCACAGTAGCCAAGATATTATTAAGGGAGCTTATCCCACATTTCAGATTTCCAACTATGGATAGAGGAACTCACTTTCACAGCGAGATCATGAAGCTGTTGTGCACTACCTTGAACGTTGATCAGAGACTGCACTGTAGGTATAGGCGAGAGGCATCAGGAATGGTGGAATAAATTAATGGAACTTTAAAGATGAAAATAGCAAAGGTGTTTTCCTCGACATCTCTGAATTGTCTTATGGGTATACGTTGGTTTTGATGAGTTTGAGCAGCATTTAAGACAGGAGGACTGGGCTATCGCCTCATGAAATCATTATGGGGAGGGTGATGCGTTTACCCGAAGTGCCATCCACAGCCTTAAATAACATCACCAATGATTTTGTTCTTGAATACTGCAAAGGATTGGCTGATGTGGTTCATTCTGTTTCTCACCAGGTTGAAGCTGCGACTGCACCAACCTTGAAGGACCTCTGCCAAGACCTGGGCCCAGGACATTGGGTCATGGTTCGAAAACACGTAAGGAAGAACTTTCTTGATGCACGTTAGCAGGGCCATACCAGGTGATTTTGGTGATGAACACTGCTGTGAAGCATGGAGGGTTACTGAACTGGATACATGCCTCACACACACAGAGTTTCATGACCCTAGGAAGAAACAGCTCCTCTCCCGGAAGTGACTCCAGCCACAGTTACCAGGCCCCTGGAGAGGGTAAGGGTTAAGAAAATCCCTCTTTATTATTATTATTATTATTATTAATTGAGTTTTATTGAGCGCAAACAACCCGGAGGCCTCGTAGCGCTGTATTGTCTGAAAGAAGGGCAAGGGAGCCAAGCTAAGTGAAAAGAAGTGTTTTCAGATCCTTCCGGAAATTCAGCAGATTAGATTCGCTGCGAAGGGTATTGGGCAGGGAGTTCCAGGCCTTGGCTGCGTTCCAGGAAAAGGAACGGCCACCCCATCTGGCGCGCTTGGTTTTATTTATTGTAGCTGTACTAGATCTCAGAAGCCTATGAGGAAGATAAGGGGTCGCCAGAGAGGAGATCATGGATGGGGCGGTTTTCCACATGGCCTTGTGCATAATGCACATAGATGTGAACCGCACCCTGGCCTTAATTGGAAGCCAGTGGAGTTTCCTCAAGGCTGCCGTGCCAGATTCTCGCCGGTTAAGGCCTAGGAGGAGGCGAGCAGCCGCATTTTGAGTCACCTGGAGTTTCCTTGTCGTAGATACCGGAGCCCCCAGGTATAGGGAATTTCCGTAGTCTAGCCGAGATAGAATAATGGCTTGCACCATTATTCTGCGGGCTTGGAAGGGAAGGAGTGGTAAGACCTTCCTAAGCATCCGCATCAGGCCGAAGCAGGTGGCGGAGAGGACGGTTGCTTGTTGTTTAAAGTTTAAATTCGTGTCCAGCCACGTGCCCAGGCTCTTTATTTGGGTTTTTGGTTTGGTTGCATTTTTTATTGTAGACACTGTATAATCTTGTTGGTGTCTTTTTATCTTGCAAATAGTGTATATTGTGCTAATTTCTGTTATTGCTTGTCATATAATTTGAACACCCTGTTCTTTATATGATTTTTAATGTGTTAATTAAAATCATGATTATTTTTTATTAATGTTTATTCGTGAGTGTTTGCCTATTCCCTGTTCTATTTGGTCCAATTATCTGTGGTCTGCTGCTCTGATTGCCTAGGAGGTTTTTGTACACATTTTATTATTATTCCCATGCAAGGGGGCCAGTCCAACAGAGGGCTGGTAATAGCTGGATTGCCCAGGATCATAAGCTCCGTTTTCTCACAGTTGAGCTTCAGGTGTGAGGAAGTCATCCACTGATTAATTGCAACCAAACATTTAGTGAGGTTGGGAGGGGAGGTGTTGGGCTGGTTCATTGAGACAACCAATTGCGTATCGTCGGCATAGGTTACTATGTCTAGACCAAACGAGTGCACAATGTCGGCAAGTGGTTGCAAATAAACATTAAAAAGGGTAGGGCTCAGGGAGGAGCCCTGGGGTACACCTCGATCAAGGGGCCCCATTTTTGAATGGATGTTACTCTCCACTACCTCAAAGGAGGGATCCTCCAGAAAAGACTGGAGCCAGTGTATGGCTTTTCCTGAGATTCCTATTTGGCGTAGGCGGTGCAGAAGAGTGCTGGTGTTAACAGTGTCGAAGGCGGCACTAAGATCAAGCAACATAATTGCTACCGTGCCGCCTTGGTCCATCTGTTTTCTTGCCATCTCAGTCACCGTCAAAAGGGCAGCTTCAGTTCCTAATTTGGGGCGGAAGCCTGCTTGGGAATCATGAAGCAGAAGGTTGTTTTCTAAATATTGTGTGATGGAGGCATTAATGTGTTTCTCCAGCAATTTGCTAACCCAAGGGAGAAGTGAGATCGGACGGTAGTTGGCCATGTTGTCAGGGTCCAAGGTAGGCTTTTTTAGTAGTGCTCTAACTTGGGCGCATTTCCACGCCATAGGGACTGTCCCTGTAGTGATAGAGGAGTTTAAAATATTAAGGATGACAGGCCTAATAGTGTCTATGATCTTAATTAGATGACAGGCAGGATCAGCTGGTGAACTCGATTTGACCCTCCGCATTAGGATATCAAGTGAGTTTTCATTTAGCAGAGGAAACTCATCCAATATGTAAGACGTAGAGTATGGTGGAATAATTCCGTTATCATGGACTACCGTAGGGGATTCGAACGTAGAAATAATGTTTTGAATTTTCTTATAAAAATATTCCGCCTGATTGTCACACCGTGTCTGGGCTTTGCTAGGATCAAGGGGGATAGTCGGGGTGTCAATAAGAAATTTTGCAATTTTAAAAATTTCACTGGGAGAGTTGGTGGCAGAGGTGATTTTATCTTCGAAGTAGGACGCTTTTGTATTTCTAATTTCCGCTTTGTATTTCTTGATTGCCTCCTGATGGTTGGATTTATCTAGCTTATTGCGGGAGACCGTCCAAGTTCTTTCCAATTTCCTGCAGACTCTTTTCAACTCTTTGAGTTGGGGGGAGTACCATGGTGCGTCTCTTGATTTGGTCTTTTCTTTGAGGTCTCTCAGGGGTGCTACAGAATCCAATGCTGTACCCAACCAGTTGGTGTAGTTGTCATAAAGAGACGTAGGGTCTGCTTCAATTTGGGGGGGAGCAGGGGACAGGGATATCGTCCACTGATCAGTGGAGAGTTTTGACCATTCTCTCCCTTGCAGAATAGTGCGAGGGAGGGTTGGGGCTAAAATAACTGGTGTCCACTGTATAGGAATTAGATAGTGGTCTGTCCAGGCGAGTGGCAAAGGCGTCCCTACCTCTAGTCTTTGGTCATTGCTGAATACCCAGTCTAAGAGGTGGCCTTTTTGATGGGTGGGTTGAAAACCTTTCTGAGTGATTTGGAGGGCCGCCAGGTCGTCTACCAAAGATCTGGCCACCAAGTTACTTGGGTCATCCAGATGGATGTTGATATCTCCTAGTAAGGATAAGTGAGGTCGTGCGACCACTAGTTCTGCTACTTTGGAGTGGAGTGAGTCGAGAAACTCTCCCATTTGGTTGGGAGGGCGATAGATGAGGATGCCAGAAAAAGTGGTGGTGGGAGCAAAATCCAAGGAGAAGTGCATGCTTTCGCAATTGGATATTGTAATCGGGCTGATCCTACAATGGTAGTGGTTTTTAAAAAGAATACCTAAACCCCCTCCTCTTCCCTGTGGTCTATCCATCCTATGAAGAACATATCCAAGTTGCATAAGGGCGGTAATGTCCGGGTCAGATGCGTCTTTTAACCAAGTCTCTGTCAAGAATATCGCATCAGGACTAATTTCTTCTAAAAGCAGTGCCATTTGCACTGCATGTTTTGTAAGAGAGCGACAGTTTAGAAGAAACATTTTGTATTGTTTGGCGGTGTAAGGAGTACCGCTATGGCTAGTAAGTGTGTACTTACAGTGGGAGCAGATGCCAGTAGTTGAGTTTGGATGGATTGAATGGCGACAGAGATCTTGTATGGGTGGCATTAGGTTTTTCAGGGAGGGAGAGTCATATCGTATAGGAGAGGCGCCATCCATTCTAAAATGACCAGGGGGAATGGCCCCTGGTCCCGGCCGGGCTCGGACGGGCGCAGACGGGCTTGCCTTTGGCGCGCCTTTGGCACGCCACCGGCGCGCCCGCTGCGCCCAGCCGCTGCGCGGACGGGTAGTTCTGCTGCTTTTATCCATTAATTGGAGTGAGTAGGGTGGGAGGGCCGATAGTCTGACCCGTCTCCCTTCCCTAGCCAAGATGGCGGCTCCGGTGGGTGGGGGGAGTGACCAGCGTCTATCGCGAGCGGCGCTGAGTGGTCCGTTCGTGACGCTGCCTGGAGCGAAGCAGTCTCGCCCCAGGTAAGGAGCAGGGGTAAAAACTGCAAATTAAAATATTTACAGCTTTAAAATGTACCTTGCTCCTGCAATACCGGAGATAGCGAGTTCTGGATCACAGAATGATTTTTTGGCAATATTATTCGTATTCAATAATATAGGTATTTGTTAAAAATGAGCAGCGCAAGAGAGCGCTAAGGTCCCTGGCTTCCGCCTCAGGGAGAATGCAAACAATACCGCTGACAGGGTATTACGATCTTTCAATAGCCTGGAAGGGCGGGAGGGCCGATAGTCTGACCCGTCTCCCTTCCCTAGCCAAGATGGCGGCTCCGGTGGGTGGGGGGAGTGACCACCGTCTATCGCGAGCGGCGCTGAGTGGGCCGTTCGTGACGCTGCCTGGAGCGAAGCAGTCTCGCCCCAGGTAAGGAGCAGGGGTAAAAACTGCGAATTAAAATATTTACAGCTTTAAAATGTACCTTGCTCCTGCAATACCGGAGATAGCGAGTTCTGGATCACAGAATGATTTTTTTTGGCAATATTATTCGTATTCAATAATATAGGTATTTGTTAAAAATGAGCAGCGCAGGGGGCGTGGCTAGCAGCCAAGCATGGCGGCAGCATAACGTAGGAGCTCCTGAGGGCACTGTGGCCTACCATCAATCCGACACACTAATCCGGTAAAAAACCCACCTGAAGCAGCGGCGGCTGGGACTGGGTCCGAAGCGGTAGATCCTGATCCGCTTTTGAAGACAAACGGCCACTGCAATCTGCTCCGGCGTCGTCCGACGCGGTTGGGCCTGCACTGGCGAGGGAAGCACCGGGCTAAAGTGAACCTCCGGCCCCGGCGGAAGTGGGACCAAGCCGGCATACTAGTGGAGACGGCCCCCGGTGCCCGGCCGACACCTACGACCCACCCGCAACAGGGATCAGCCAGACGGTCGGGACCCGGCGTTACAGCCCCGGGGAGCAGCGGCCTGCTGAGCCTGCCGGTGAGTGCCCCAACTGGAAGGAGGGGGAGAAGCCTCTCGGGGACTGGCAGGAGGAAGCGCCACAGAAACCGCAGCGGGAACCCCGGGGAGACGCCGAGCGGCGGAGTGCAGTAATCAGTGGCAGACGCTTAAGTGAACGCCGCCGCCCCCCCCCTGAGACTGTCTGACTCCGAGGGGAGAGGTCCGGCCGACGGAGGGAAAAGGCGAGTACCCCCGGGGGACTATCCAGCGCGCACTCAGGAGGCAGGCCGGAGCGGAGAAACAGCACGGATCGGAGTTGCAGAGACAAGTGGGGGCGGCGGAGCCGGAGAGCCGGAGGGCGAGCCAAAGCGCTACAACTTTCCTTCACAAGGGAAAAATAAAAAAGGAAAAGGGGGAAAAAAAAATTTAAAAAATTTTAAAAAAATAAAAACGGTGCTCTTTCCGCGTTCGCAGTAATGCCAAAATAACGCCACATAGCTCCAATACTGCCGTGGTGTGGAGCCCGGGACGAGGACTTGGCAATAAAGGCACCCCACTGAGACCCTGAAAGTACAGACAGCACGCGTCTAGTGCGTGGCGCATCGCGACACACTCGAGCCGGGACTCCACGCCAACAGAAACATCATTCACCCGAGCCGAGGCATTGGCATTCAGACTGGACATTGAACACTCCAGAAACGGGGGGGTTAAGTGGCGTGAAAGTGCACGGGCAACCAGCGGCAGCTAAGACTATTGTGTCGCCAGGCGGCAGCGGAGTGAAGAAGGGGCTGACCACAGTGGGAAACGGAAAGAGGGAATCCTCTGAAAACGCGACCGAACTTTGCTCCACTGAGCCAAGCCCCGGACACAGCTTCCTCCGTCATCCCGGCACGGGAGGCTCGAGACCACGTCCTGCGGTCCTCTCGACATGACGGGGAAAACAAACAGGAGTGGCTCAACGCAGGCCAAGCTAGACAAGTTCGCCTACAGCCAACATGCAAGATCACAGCCCAGCGGGCGGAACTCCGCCGGACTTCTCAAGATACGGAAGAAACCACAAAGGTAACGTTGGAGGACATCATGAGAACGCTGTCGGATGTCAAGACCACGGTGGGGTCTATCTCGACTGAAGTCACACTACTGCGAGCGGACTTTCAAAAAATGTCAGAAAGAGTATCCCAGGTGGAGGTGGTGACGAAGTCCCTGGTGGAGGACACGTCGGAGCTGCAAACGGCCGTGAAACAGATGGAGAAGTTCACCAAGCTTCTACAGGACAAGCTGGACGACCAAGAAGGACGCTCGCGAAGAAATAATGTGCGAATCCTTGGCCTTCCAGAGACGGAGGGTAAGGGAGCCATGGACCTCTAAATTGAAGACCTCATCAAGACCAAGTTACAACCGAAGGGGCTTTCCCACTTCTTCTCTGTGGAAAGGGCGCACAGAGTCCCAGGCAGAATGCCCAAAACTGGTGCTGCTCCGAGGCCTGTGCTGGCGAGACTCTTTAATTTCAGAGACAGGGATGCCATCCTACAGGCGGCGAAAGTCTCCCCACCAGTCAAGATACAGAACGCAACCCTGGCCTTCTTCCCGGACTACACGGCAGAGGTAGCCAGACGCCGCAAATCGTTCACGGAGGTTAAGAAAGCGCTGAGAGACAGAGAACTTCCATACTCCATGTTGTTTCCGGCCAAACTGAGGGTGGTCGCCGACGATAAGACTTGGTTTTTTGATAATCCGGAAGTGGCCCGGGACTGGCTCGATGGTTGGCGCCGGAATGGGCGACAACATCGTACAAACAGGGAGCAGCCCGAACAACGGAACGGCAGCCAGCTGAATGCACAGGTCGATCACTCACCGCGTCGGGACGGCACGGACTGACCTGATTTTGAGGCGGCACAGGATCTCTTCGATTCGGGGCAGCCGGCCCCGGTTTGATGACCCCCTGAAGCGGAGCAAGACAAGATGAGACACAATGGACCTGGGTTCCGAAGCAGCTGAGTAGGGTGGGCACAGTTAGTGCCTGTAAGGAACTCACCAACCCCACGAGAAAGTAAGATAGTTGGGGAGGGGCTAAAGCACTCTGCGAAGTTGGGGTCACGGGCGGGGGTTTGTCCGTGGAGCAGGGGAGCAGGGAGGGGGGAAAGAGTTACAGTTATGTTATTCTTGTTTTTGTTGCTAGCCATCACTCGAACCACGCACTACACCATCTCCTGCAGTGGAACCGCACGCTTACACTCTAGCATCACCCGTCAGGTCGGCATTGCCGTAAGCGCCGCGATAGGCATTCCATTAACTCACCAGTCCCATGACCCACTCACTACATGTAGCGCCCGCGCGGGCTGACTCCGAGACAATAGCTGTGCCTCCTCTGCGCCTCTTAACTTGGAACGTCAGGGGCCTAGGGGACAAAATTAAGAGGGGGTTGGTGCTGCAAGCCATAAAGCGCCCGGGCCCAGATTTAGTCCTCCTCCAGGAGACACATATGGCAGGGACGACATGTAAAGCACTTGATAGGTGAGGCTATGAGATGGCAACGCATGCAGAATTTACTACCGGTTCGAGGGGAACGGGAATACTAATAAAAAAATATTCGCCCTTTATCATCACTCACCGCGTGACAGACGACCAGGGTCGTTTCGCCGCTATACACGGCCAATGGGAGGGGAGACCGCTTAATGTTGTCTCTGTCTATATACCCCCGGCGCTTCACTCCGTAGCTCTGCCTGTCCTAGGTAAATTCCTCCTAGACCTGCCGGAGGGAGACACGATTATAGGGGGGGACATGAATGCCATAATGGACCCAACGGTGGACACCATGCCCACTAGGAACACTCCAAGAGGGAACACAGCATTACCTGACTTTCTAGAAGCCCTAGGCGTCACGGATCTATGGCGGCATTTACACCCCACGGCGACACAATACACTTACTACTCGGCGGTACATAACAATCTATCTAGAATAGACTACTTCCTATTCCTTGGGACGGGGCTGGGATCAGTGGACAAGCTTGATATCCTGCCCAGAGGTATTTCTGACCACTCACCACTCATTTTATCGCTCACCACCGGGGACAAAAAACGCGCTAGAATCTACCCCCTATATCCGGCCTACCTACAAATCCCTAAGATCCGGAAACAACTCAAATTAGCGACGACACACTTCTTCGCGGAAAACACGGGAACAGTGGCTTCACCATCAGTCTTATGGGAAGCGTACAAGACGGTCCTCAGGGGAGCAGCGATAGCTTCAATAGCGGGACACAAACGGGACTCCCAGAGGGAACTCGCGGAGAAGGAACTGTTACTGAATGACGCTAACGCCGCCCATATGGCGGACCCCACCCCAGCCACAACGCACACATTGCAATTACGACAGCAGCAATATCAGAATCACCTCAAACTGACGGTTCAGGGCTACATCACCAACACCGCACATAGAATCTACGATGTAGGCGACAAAGCAGGTAAAATGCTGACATGGTTAGATAAAAGAAGGGGAGGACCAAGGGGTATCCAAAAACTTCACACAACTGATGGCCAAGTACTGACACACCCGGAGGACATTGTGCACACTTTAGCTACTCACTTTCAGGACATATACACCCCGAAGCATATCATCACCGCCCCAATGGCGTCGGAATCACTGAATGCAATTGACGTCCCCACTATCTCCCATGAGGCTCGGCTAGAACTAGAGAAAGACCCGACAGAAGAGGAAATACACTTATCAATCCAGGCATTGCAATCAGGCAAGGCGCTAGGCCCTAATGGGCTACCCATAGAGTGGTACAAAACCATGGCGTCGGAGCTTAGCAAACCATTATTAGACATGTATAAAGAGAGTAGAGACAGGGCGGAACTACCGCTTGACCAGCGCATGGCGACGATCATAGCCATTCCCAAACCCGGAAAACCGCAGACAGACTGTGCCTCCTATCGCCCGATCTCGCTGCCTAATGTGGAGGCCAAGGTTCTGGCCAAGATTCTTGCCACTCGTTTGATGCCACACCTACAGGCCCTGATCCACCCTGACCAGTCAGGCTTTATGCCTAATAGAAGTACAGCGTTGAACCTGAGGAGGGTCCATGGCATACTGGCTCGGGCGCACCTCCTCACGGAGGAGGCGGTCATCATCTCGCTTGACGCCAAGATGGCCTTTGACCTGGTGGAGTGGGAGTACCTCTTCGAGGTTCTCGCACGTATGGGCTTTGGGCCGAAGTACATAGCCTAGATACGACTCCTATACACACAACCAATGGCGCAAGTGACAGCGAACGGCCACATTTCGCCACCGTTCCCACTGGGCAGAGGGACCAGACAGGGGTGCCCTTTGTCACCTTTGCTGTTTGCACTGGTGCTCGAACCCCTGGCTATCCTGCTTCGGGAGACGCCCCTGTTCCGGGGCATTAAATGGGAGGACGGAAGGGAAGACAAGGTATCGCTATATGCGGACGACATGCTCGTCTATATAGTAGACCCTGACGCCGGGATCCCGGCCCTATTGGAGCTTTGCAATACACACGGGAGGTCCTCGGGCTATACTTTAAATTGGTAAAAATCAGTGATATATCCGCTAACAGGCCTGGCGCCACACCTGCAAACGGACTGCCAGTTAATGACGTTGTTGTCCTCCTTTAAATACCTGGGTATAGTGGTCACGCGGGATGCCGCAGCCTTCTTTAACTACAACTTAAAACCGCCTCTGGAACGCCCACGTGCGGATGTGAAACACTGGGCCACGCTGCCACTGACCCTCCTGGGGAGAGCAGCCTTATATAAAATGATGGCACTGCCCAGGTTTTTATATATATTTGAAAACACCCCTTACCTTGTCCCACCACGGTATTTTCGGCAAATTACGGAGTTGGTCTCCAACCTGCTCTGGAACGATGGCCCGGCTCGTATAGCCTATGACAAACTGGTAAAAAGCTGGTATGAAGGGGGAATAGCATTACCCAACATACAACTATACTACTGGGCAGCTCAACAGTGATTAACCAGTGGATCCATGCCCCAAGGAACGACCCGGCTTACCAAGCAGACTGGTCCCAACTGGGGACGGATTGTATGCTCTCGGTGCTCTATAATAGACAGCAGCTGGGGCACCTAACGGGCCCAACGCGACACACAGCGACACTATGGCACGTAGCGCAGGCACGGATGGGGTGGAAAGGGAGAATAACGAAACTGACACCATTATGGGACACAAAGGCACTGGGATCCCTGAGGATATGCAAGGGGTTTACACAGTGGGACCTTATAGGCATTTCCACAGTTGGAGATATGTGGGACAAAAACACAGTAGTATCGTTTCCACAACTACAGCACCTATACGGACTTAGGTCTACGGAGACGTATAGGTATGTCCAAATCAGGCATGCACTGCTACGAGCGATTCCGGCGGGCACGAACTTACCGGAATCCTCACCCCTAGAAGATAGACTGCTAACTGATTTCATGCAACACAAGGCGACCTCTCTTACCTACAAAAAGATCATTAACAACCTAGCTGACCCCACACAAAAACTGAAAGAGAAATGGGAAAGGGAGGTAGGAGAGATGGATGAAACAGAATGGAACGAGGCATTGGCCTCCCCAAGAGAGGTGGGAATTTTGACGAAATTCAGACTGGTACAGCTCAAGATCCTGCACCGCATTTATTATACCAGAACACTGCTTCATAAAATACACAGAGCACCACACCCCTTCTGCCTGCGGGGATGCGGGGAAGAAGGCACACTGTTTCATACATTATGGGACTGCACGCACATACAGGAATACTGGAGACGGGTGCTACGTACTATCTCTCAAGCTCTTAAAATCACTATTCTGCCTGACCCACGCAAATGTCTCCTAAATGTTTGGGAACCCAACGACTTGGGTAGGTATGGGAGGCTGTGGGTTACTCTGGCTATGACGGTGGCTAAGCGAGACATCGCGCAGAAGTGGGGGGCTCCAGATCTACCCACGGCGAGCAGGTGGGCTAACAATATGGACACGCTGATGGTGACAGAGAGAGTGGTCTATGTCCTCCGAGCCTCCCCCCAGAAGTGGAACAAGGTTTGGATGGCATGGAATGTATATCGCGGGGACATATGCGACCCACTTCCGGAGGAAGAGAATATAGACTCAGAGGGGGAAGATGAGTGAGGATGCGACTGGGAGTAAGCAATGCTGAGGGCAGACCATGGGATTAAATTGCTATATGGAGATTGAGTGGAGCGGGTTAAAGCAGCTGACCTGACTGCGGACAATGGGAGATGATAAAGTGAAAGATATGATGGCATAAGTTGGGGGGGGGGGAATGTTCAAAAAGGTTATTATGAGTAGAGGGGCAAGCTGGGTACAGTCACTAAGACGATAATTAGTGTTAACTCAAATGGTAATGTTATCAACAAAACGTATGGGCACACCCGTGCCGCGAGAAATGTATAGTGAAATTATAAGGAAATCTGTGAAACACAATGTATGATGCAAAACAATCAACTTCTTAAATGTAACTCAAAAGGAAACCGAACAAGCAATCATAACAGAAGAATAAGAAAAAAAAAAAAAAATGCAATGTTATAACGCGATAACTGTCTAAACTGCCTATATATCAATAAAGATTTTCAAAAAAAAAAATGAGCAGCGCAAGAGAGCGCTAAGGTCCCCGGCTTCCGCCTCAGGGAGAATGCAAACAATCTACACGAAGAAAACTTGGAAAGGATTTTATTTCATGACAGCCTGGCAGACCTCTCAACCGACAACTCCAACAGTCGTTTCCAGCACATTCCAACAGTTGTGGAATGTGGGAATTACCAAGGATGGAAAGGAACAGGGGAACAAAGGTAAGAGGGATAAAGCGGGGCAAGCCAATATACAGCACATACAATTTATATATAAATTAATCAATGTTGCTAAAATACAACACATCTCCCTCCTACACAATAAATTTGTCCCAAACAGGAGGATGAACATTGACGAAGATAAGTGAGAAAACAAGATTACATATCAACATAACCATCTATGTAATCAAGAAATCATTGTGCCACCCGGAGGCTTGGACACTCTAATATCCCTCGTTTCCTTCCCCTTCCTAGAGTCATCCACTCAACTCCACATGGTGCCCAGGGGTTGACAAAGAAGGATGGCAAGCAATAACTCTGTCCATGCTTTTGTCACCCTTGACCACTTCCATTGGTACTGATAATTTTCTGAACCCTTTCTGTCTGGGAGCAAGACGTTTGATGAGCACCCTGTCCCCTACTTTCCACGTGCCTTCTTTTACACCATGACCGATACCATGTCTTTTTTGTAGTTCTGCTAATGAAGTCTCCTCAACCTATCCATTTCCTTCCTAAACACCAATCAAGGTTCTCCCCACCCAACCAATTGGGTAACAGTTTGGTACCTGGTAACAGACCTTTTAATACCAGAAAGGGAGAAACATTAGTAACTAAATTAGGAGCGGTGTGGTATTACTACAGGATATTTTGAAGGGCTACCTCTGCCGGATTCCCAGAGACTTGAGCTAATTGTAGACATTCCTTAATCCTTCGGTACCCTCTCTCCGCTAATCTGTTGGCTTGTAGACAATACAAAGCTGTTTTGAGGTGCTGGATAGACTACGTCTCCAAAAACTGACGCATTTCTTCGGAAACAAACTGAACCCCATTGTCTGTAATTAGCATGCTGAGGACACCCTCCATGGTAAACACATCTTTAAGGAAATTGATAGGAATTTTGGTGTTATTGTTGCTCACAATCTTAGCCATGATCCAATGGGAGTGATAGTTCACCACTACCAACATGAACTTCCCCAACCAACAAGAATTCTTTAAAGGACCAATAATATCCAACCCTAACTTATCCTAGGATTTAGAAGTAAACCACTGGGGACAATGGGGTACTCCTAACAGACCTCAGTTTGTCACTGCCAGTACAAGTTTAACAATCCTTCACAATACTTTCTACCACACTATCAATTTTGGGAAACCAATAGGTAGCTCTAACCTTGGCTTTAGTGATGCTTCTGCCCAGATGTCCTTCGTGAGCCACTGTTGCGGGGATTCTGCACTTATACAGAACTATGCGCAGGAAACCAGGACCTCGGTAGATAGTGGTGTACCAACCTATGCCTTCAGTACCCAAATTCCTAAAAACTGACTAGCAACAGTGTCTCAATCGCTCTCCGACTAACAGCGAAGCTACCAATGATTAGACAACTCACAACATGACTCTCTCAGGAATTGCGGGAGCAAGACAACTCTTTCGCTCACTCACTCATACTTGTCCACAACAAAAGTAATCAGAGTCATTGTATAGTTTAAAATGTTTATTTTAACGAACGTGCTCTATGGTTCAGTAGACATGCTTTTCTAGCAGCAGAATGCATAAAAAAATATGGTCAGCATTGTCGAAATTCCATAGAATACAAAGAGGGATATCATTTTATAAAGACAGTGGAAAAGGGCTACAGTGCCTAACCATCCTCCCCCTGCTAAAAAGTAATTTAGTTTAAAAAAGAAGACCTCTGGGCTTTGAAAGCAGACCCCATACTTCAAGGCCTAGATGAAAGGTTTACATCTCAGGACAAGCACAGCTCTTCTCTCTGGAAAGGTTTCTCACCAAGTGCCTGAACGACATGCTTAGCTTGCAATAGTAAAGCATACGATTTTCAGTAGTGCAGCTGTGTGTCATGGCAGTTCGGGCTGGACTGTTCCCATAAGGCACAGGGTCAGACTGATTTGCATATTGCCATGTCTGAACTGGGGTGGCCAAGTGAGCCAAAGAATGGTGATGGATTAAACCCAGATCAGTTGACTGGGGGTGAGTGTTTGATTTGCTCAAGCGCTCCATCCATCATCCCCTTTTGTATCGCTTTGTTCGCCCTAAGTGTGGCAGGGTATGCTCAGACGTGAGTCCCTTGCTCACTTGGCCACTGGATTCAAGATAGCCTGGCTGATGAGGATTATGAATCCGAAACCGGTCCCAGGATGCTTGTTTCCGGTCCAGGGAAGACACGGCATGGCAGTTCGGGCTGGACTGTTCCCATAAGGCACAGGGTCAGACTGATTTGCATATTGCCATGTCTGAACTGGGGTGGCCAAGTGAGCTAAAGAATGGTGATGGATTAAGCCCAGATCAGTTGACTGGGGGTGAGTGTTTGATTTGCTCAAGCGCTCCGTCCATCATCCCCTTTTGTATCGCCTTGGTGCGAGGGACTGACCAGAACAGAATAACAAGGGGCATTGTTGATTGACCTTGTACATCGTGTGCACACTAAACCTCAGAGCAAAGCAGAGAAAGCAAAATGCAGGCAGTTCTCATGTGAAAAGGGCACAAACAAAGTCTTGCAAAATATATGTTTGTGGCACTGTGTGCAAAAGCAGCCTATTGGCAGCGAAGCTCTTGCTAACTTAGCACTGTCGACGATGAACCCTCTATCCATACTACGCGACAACAGCGTTCCTTTCTCTCAAATCAGCCAGAGGAATCACCCTGCTACCTCTCATGACTCTATCATTAACAATACATGATTTTTTCCCCCTGTCCAATAATCTTGCAGTTCTAAACTAAGAGATCCTGCTGTGGCTGTCCAACCCTGGACAATTTTCTCTTTAACTTGTTTGAGAACCACATGTTTATCCATGCCAAACTCCCATTCCTCCACTGAGATGCCTAGACTTTCCACCAAACCCACCATCTCCCTCTCCTCTCACTCTCCCTTGTTTGTCCCATCCATGCAGCGTAGTCTAGATAAGCAATCCACCACACTGTTCCTAAGTCCAGGTGCAAATTTAATTTTAAAATTAAATCCTTCTAAGCCTAACAACCATTTGACATTGTGGGGAGTGGTGGTGCCTCTACCTCTGATAGAAAACATAAAGGTCAGAGATTTGTGATCAGTATGTACGACAAAGGATAAACCCCACAGGAAAGATTTTAGGCGATTTATGGCCCAAGAACAAGTTAGGGCCTCCCTCTCCCCAGTAGAGTAATTCTGCTCCGCCTTCTTTAATGCCCTGGACGCGAAAGCCACCACCCTTTCCTCCCCTTCCACAATTTGTGACAAGGACGCCCCTATGCCAATCCCACTAGTATCCATGGTGAAAATGATCTTCCTCTGAGTATCAACAAAATTCCCAAGGGATGGTGCATTAATTATAGCTTCTTTGGTGAAGTCGAAAGACTCATGACATGCCCCATACCAGGCAAACACTACTCCTTTTTTAAATAATTTTCTTAACAGTGCTGCGATCTCAGCAAAGAACTTGACAAACTTTGCTATGTAGTCAACAAGGTATAGGAACGAGTTTAGTTTATCCTTATTCTTGGGGGAAGGTGCTAGTTTAACTACCCCCACCAAGTCTGGCTTAGGCTTCACCCCTTGTTTGGAAACTGTATGACCCAAATATTCTACTGAATCAACACCAATATGACATTTCTCCTTGCTTACTGTGAGAACAGCTCTCTTTAAAACTTCCAAGACTTCTCTCAGTGTATTGTAATGGTATGCATCTGAATCCCCAAAAATCAAAATGTCGTCCTGGAAACATAGAACTTTCTTGATTCTGCTCAACACATATTACATAACTTTCTGAAATACAGCAGCCTCTGACGCTAGGCCAAACAGCATACGGCAAAACTGGTAAGCCTCAAATGGTGTGATAAATGATGAGCGTGCTTTGGAATCCGGATGGAGATCAATCTGGTGGTAGGCAGACGTTAAGTCAATGACACTAAAAACTTCCGCCTTGCCAACTACACTAATCATGTCATTTATCCTGGGCAAGGGAAATCTATCAACCCATATATTGGCATTTAAGTCTCTCAAGTCCACACAGAGACGCAGACCTCTACCCCCGCCTTCTGCATTACCACAAACTGCGCCTACCATAATGAACTCTCTATAGGTTCTATTATGCCTTGGGCTACAAGTTTATTCACCTCATCTTTGAGTGGCTCCTGCATGAGATGAGGAATTTGCCTAACCTTGTGTACCATCAGTGTAGCATTGTCCTTCACCTTACTCTTATGCTTAAATTTCTTAAGAAGTCCCTTTTTTCCGAAAATACTGCTGCGACCTCCTCACATAATGCCTTGGGATCACATCTTCTAGATCTGTTCACTGTCAAAACAAGATCCTCATTGTTAGGGTTCAATACAATTTCCAGAGCTCTTTGGTGAGCCCAACCCAGTATATTGGATCCTATTTTAGTTAAGTAAACCTTGCCCACAGTAGATCTGCTCTTAAAGGTAATTTCCATGGTCAGCATACCTACTAAATTATTGGGGTATTTATTGTACCCGAGGTTCAATATCGGATTGACACAATTTAGGCTCCTTGTCTTTGAACTTATCCCGAAACATGTTATAATCAATCAACGTGTACGGAGATCACGAGTCTGCAAATTCTTAAAATTCCTCCCTATCAAAAGAAATCATTCAAGTAGGATGAGAAGACACCATACCTACATCATCTTCACTAATATGGAAAACAAATTTCCTTTCCTCATCACTGTTATTCCCAATACAGTTCACACTCTTTTTTTCCAGACAGGTTTTTGCATAGTCTGGCATAATGGGCCATTTTGTTGCATTTCCTAAATTGATGGACTGGGCAGTGCAACATGGATTATTGGCTAAATGATTAACATTCCCACTAAGGAAACATTTGAGTTTATCTTTCCAGACATCATCAAACCCTCTTTTGTTTTGAAATTCATTTGTTTTCTTACATTCTCGTTCTTCCACTACACTTACTTCTACAGGAGATTTGTTTTTTATTACTTGCACCATTACCAATACATTGCTCAGTTTCATTTTTTTCATGCTGTATGCTCCACACTTTGAACAACTTTAATAGCCACTTTTAAATCTGGATTGCCAGTAAAATAACTTTTCTTGCATTTTGTGATTGTTGGTACAACGGACCAATTGGTCCCTGATTAAGGGATTGCTCAAAGTACCAACATCACATAAATTGTTCAAACCCCTCAGAACTGCTACATAACATGACTTTCTCATTTTTACCTTGAACCCTACAAAAAATGTGAGACATTCTAACACCACATTAATCTTCTGCCCAATGTGTCTCCCTAATTTAATTAGAGATAGGGAATATACATCTTCTTGACTTTCTTCTCCGTCTTCATCACACCCTGAGTAAATTAGATGTTCATTCACCTTCTGCCCCTGTATCCCCAAATTATGCAACAAAATATGCTATTTTGTTAAGGGAGAGAATTTCTCACCACCAATAGCTATTAGATAGGAGACAACATTTTCTCCCATTCTTTCCACGGTATTACGGGTTCACCTTCCTCATTGAGAAAAGGAGGAGGTTGATTAATTCTAGTTGATGCCATACTATCCTATGGTACTACTTCAAATGCACTTAAAATAAAGCAATTGCATACAAATTTGAGTCAGACCTAATATACTTCTATATCTGTTTTAACAAAACAAAATAATAATGATATTCCAGAAAACCCCACCTCTAATGGACCATCACACGATGAAGAGGGGGGATGTATGAAGACTGAAGCTGCAACCAATAACAGAACTTAAAATAACACATGTAATACTTTACTTTTTAAAGCTATAAATACAATTATAAGTTCAGATGTATCCACCTTAGAATTCTTGAGCAGCTGTCACCTGTAAAACAAAGCTGTGTCCATCAGCGAGGAATCTAAAACCGACAACAATGCTGTGCCAGTCAGTGGGAAGTGAAGCAACATGCAGTCCCGCCCAATAAACAGATACCTACTTTCCAAATTTGCTGCCCCAGCTAGCCCCCACTCCCGAATAAAAGAGGAATATGCAGTGCAACTCAGTCAAGTGACAGTGAGTTCAGAAGGCTACTGCACCCACTCACTGCTTCAGTCACTCACACCACCCACTTACTCCTTTGAAGGCGCTCTTCTCAGGCACCAGTTGGTTGCAGCCAGCTCCATGTACAACTCAAAGAGCTTACTAACTCTGTAAACCACCCACTCACAACTCCTGCTTACTCCTTAATTGATGCGTACCACAGGCGTTGGTCGGGTGAAAACCTGCTCGCTTTGCATAGACCTCACAGGAGCTCACCACTCAGTACACCGCTACGTGGCTCCTCCCCTTAGGCAGGTTCTCTATTCCAAAACATGCTTACTTGCAGAGCCTGCTAGTACGATCGGGTGAAAACCTGCTTACTCCACATAGAATTTATGGGGTCTCGTCAACTCCGTCCACTGCTGCATGGCTCCTCCTCTCCGGCAGATTCCTCATTCAAACGAAGGCTTACTAACAGAGCCTGCTAGCACGATCCTCTTCTGTCACTACCATGCACAGCTGATTCAGTGCCGAAACAGACGCAAGTCAGATGGCATCATAAACTGGATCAGAGGAACGTCTGAGGTGGCTGCCAGCTGGACTGCCTAAATACCCCTTAGGGGAAGACTGCCACGACCCTGTCCCCCAGCAGCAATCGTCGCCAAATATGTTAAGAAAAACCCTCTCCACATGAAGTAAACTTGGAAAGGATCTTATTCCGTGAAAGCCTGGCAGACCTCTCAACTGACAACTCCAACAGTTAGTTCTAGCACATTATAACAGTTGTGGAATGTGAGAATTACCAAGGATAGAAAGGAACAGGGGAACAAGGTATGAGGGATAAAGCGGGGTAAACCAATATACAGCAAATACAATTAACAGTATACATTAATCAATTTCTCTTACATACAACAGTAAGCCAAGCTGTGGGGGTTCCTGAAGAAGCTGGATATCCCCCAGGTCGAGCTGAGGGGGGTCACGCTACACAAGGCCCAGAGACAGATTCTGAAGGAGACGGTAACATTGCTAGTGGTATAGAGTCTGACACAGCTGAAGAGACTGGTGTGGAAAGTAGTGATGTGCTGTGAAGGAAAACAGGGGTTGCAAGAGAATCATGGCCGGTGAGACAGAAAAGGCAAAACTTTCTTTTGCTTGAGAAGATAACCTAGGCCTAAGTGGAAGATGAATACAAATAGGGACTTTTCCATAGAAGAAGGAAGAGGGCTAGGATAGTCTTCCAAGTGTGTAAATATTGTGCCAAAGACTGATAACTGGTTCCACGATTTCAAGAAACTGTTTATGAACTTTATTGTGGAACAGCAAGAGGCAGTGAAAAAGACTACTTTAATCCTCTTACAGCTACAATCCAAATCAGTTGAAAATGAAGTCTTGAAATCCAAACCATAGGCAAAAATGTATGATAGGTAAACTTATTGTAGGATTAATTATAGTAATAGCTGTAGTTATTGCTATGTGCATTATAAGTTCTCACGAAGCGGAGGTTGAGGGAGTGGGAGTACATGGGACATCCACACCTACCAATTCTAGCACAAAAGGGGGTACATTAGGAGCTGATAATGCTTAAATAGAGTAGATTAGTCACTTATTACATGTTGATTTGTCTAAAGATGGTTATACGTTGAATGCTTATGTAAAATTGCTGTATGAGAATAACATGGACGTGAAAGATTGTGTGCATGCAATTGCCAACACAAAGAGATGATCGACCTGGCGCTGAAACTTTTCAGACACTCACCCTCAGTCACAGATCAGGGCTGAATCCATCATTGCTCTTAAGGTCACTTCAACACCCCAGTTCAGACCCAGCCATATGCAAATCAGTCTTGACCCTGTTCCTCATGGGAACAGTCCAGCCCGAACTGCCAAGCCAGGTCCTCCCTGAACTGGAAACAAGCATCCTCGGATCGGTTTCAGGGTAACACCCCTCATCAGTCAGGCAATTGCCTGCCTTGGTTGAGGAGGGCATTGGATATCATCACCTGCCTTTGATGTATGGCATTAGTTGTATTTTGCTTCTTAGTGTGTTTTATAGAAAGGGTCATTACGATCATTACTTCCCGAATTATGATTTGGTCCTTTCAGAAGTTCCAGTTTAAAAATCTGAGCAAATGTGATTATTACAAGCAAGAAGAGAGAACGGGAAAGTATTTTGTACCTACTGCTACATTAGACACAGCTGACACACATCGACACAATTTAACCTGTACATTAACAGAGATAGAGAAGAAGTTTTTAGATTAGGTAGAAGATAGACATAGGGTATTAACAGTTAATCCTGATAGTAGGGAGGAAGTTTTCAAATGGACCAAGGAAGAGTTAGCTCACAAGGCTAGGTGAAGTTATCATACAATAGCTCTACAGTGGGAGCAATGAGGAAAGCTTTACATTCGACAAGTACAGAAGCGTTATGACACCATCTTTGTGCATGCAAACACACATTTCTGATTGATGCTTCTTCAAACAATTTCTTGCAGGATGCGGTACAAATGGTGCCAAATGTGTACTTTGCGTGTGAAAGAAATGTATATGTCTGACTGCTGAACAATTTGTATGAAAAATGTTAGGTAGCTGTTGTGTTTCCTAAGATATACCATGTAGATGATTTAAAGGGTTTGGAAGGGAAGATACCACACAGAGAGAGGCGTGGAACTAGTACAGGAGAGACTGAAGGAGATGTGTTGGGAGCAATGATACCTAGTTTGGGAGTGGTCTTAAATGATGTTGAGATTAGACGGTTGTCAACTATAGAAGATTAGTTGTCTGTCGATACAGCTCAGTCGTTCTTGCTTGTAGATGGAGAGATGATTTCG
This sequence comes from Lissotriton helveticus, assembly GCF_964261635.1. NCBI lineage: Eukaryota > Metazoa > Chordata > Amphibia > Caudata > Salamandridae > Lissotriton > Lissotriton helveticus. The sequence continues at coordinate 565,268,958 of NC_136072.1, forward strand.
ATAAGAGCTCTGATGATGCAAAACCGTCTTGCTTTAGATGTGTTATTAGCAAAAGAGGACAGAGTCTGTAAAATGCTGAATGTCCAACAGTACTGTACTTATTTCCCAGACCATAGTAAGGACCTGAGGAAGAACATAAATAACATCACCGAGATACATCATGAGATACATGACTTGGCAACTGAGGGAATTTGGGATAACGTTGGAAAAGGTTTTGGAAGAGTTGGAAGCTGGTTTGCGAACCTTGGGAAAGGAATCATTGGTTATATCTTGAAGACAATATTAATAGTTGTGATCTGTTAACACATCTTCTCGTTGGGAATAGTGAGGGCCTACAAGTGGCATCAGTCTAGAAAATCAGAAAACTCCATTAGAGAGAGATAAAGTAGAATGGAAAGACTGCAGGACAGTCACTATGAGAGTCTTAAGTGCTTAGAGAGATTCCGACAAGGGAAGCTGGCTACATCTATTTAGTTTGATCCTCTCTCTAGGGAGATGTGATGTGGGTGTGATGACACTTGTCATCAGAGTGGGGACTGCTGTAGCGCAAATCTCGCTCTTTCATTTGTAGGGGTGCATCCTAATCATGAGTAGTCAGCACCCACATATATTCCTTTGTTGTAACAACGCTTGACAGTAGAACGTGAATTGTAATACGTGAAATGTGGTTTGTTAGGAATATTTTCATGTAAACGTGCAAAGATTGACATTGAATTCATATGTGTTTGCTGAAAACATTAACGTGTAAAATTCGTACATGCTGCTGACAATTATTCACATATTTGATGTGTTTAATAATGTGCTAATTTAGAAGTGCTCAGTAAAAGTATTCATCTATAATTAATAAAGTTAATTTTGTAAAGCCTGTGTGCTATTCTCTTATGTTGGCCAATTTCTATAGCCCTGAAATGCATTTTCCCTGGAAGCTCTCGCATTAGATTTAATAGTTGAATTTCATGTGCTTGTTGGGTTTGTTCTTTCTCACCTTTCTGTTACAGATGGAAGAACCATCCTTGTTAGCCAGAATAATGCCTTTGTTTTAGGAGTTAGGCTTAGGGAGAAGAGGATACATTGAACTGATACTGATAATGGAGGACTGTTGCACTTTCTCATCAGAGTGATCCTGGGAATCAAGGTCATCTCGCAAAGGCTTGGGAGCATTGCAACCTAATGGAAAGTTACCTATGGGGAAGTGGCCTGACTGGATGGTGTGATTTGCAAAGCACCCTGGAAAGCTGCATTTGGTATTGATGTATCGTAACTAGGGAATGTGCCCCGAAACTTTTGCCTTGCCTTGAGAAAGAGAGTATCTTAGAACGAGCTCTGTAGTTTTATGCTACTTGACCCAACTATTGTGAAGAGACTTCTTAGGAAGGCTTCACACATTGACACCTTAATTGATCTTGCCTTGGGAAATGCTATGTCGGGATGTCACGCTAGTGGTAGTGTAGGGACAGACTAATGCTTTATACCTATGAACTTGCATTGAAGGGGAATCTAGATGTCTTCTTGATCATCTTTTGTATCTGGATTCCCAAATTAATATTTTATGTATATTGCACCACCTCAACTTCATTCGTAGATTTGGCTTTGTATTACTTCCTATGTATTTCTACACCCTCACCTTGAGGTGCCTGTATGTTCATTTATTCTTGGCTTTGTAATAAACTAACTAAACCTATTTGGGAATCTGTCATTTTTAGGAGTCATAGTAAATTGGAACTGAAATGATTGGCCAGCTTATGATTTCCCCCCTCCCCGCTTTCACGCTGATAATAAGTACCATCGACCTGGGGTTCCGTAGGGGATCTAGAACATGGAAACCGGCTTCTTCATCTGTGTGCAGCACACTTAGAAAGAGTAACAAAACGAGGAGAAACAAAAGTATTTTTCTTCGTTATGCCTCTTCTGGGGAGGCTTAGCATTTTTACCTGGGGTCTAACACTAATGGTAAATCTGGGAATGCACCAAAATCCATGAGTGAATGCAAGGGAACACCCACGCTCCACCCATGGAACACCTCCTTGGGGCAGAGTAACGCAAGATAGCGAATTGCACTGCCTTACGTTACTCCAGATTTATCAAGACCCGCAGGGCTACCAAATGTGGCCTTGTGTGGCTTGATAATCTGACTTTAATGTTGCTTTTCCCTTCCACCCATTTGCATGGCGCTAGTGCGATGCAACACAATGATAAATATGCCCCCCAGTCACTAACACCCATATCCTCCCTGCAGCCTCTCCCATATTGCAGGCATCTGCACATTTCCCTGAAATGAGGTGCCCAAGTAGTCCTCCACAGTTGGCTTGCTTCTGCATGGCTTATGTTATGGTTCTGTGTGGCTTTTGTTTGAATAGGACACTTTACCCTGCACTCTTTTACAACGCATGCCATTACCACACATTTTATACTCAGCAAAATCGTTTTCAATGCAGGGCGTTACAACGCAATCCATTACAACTCATTCCCCATTACAACACAATTTACTATTCTAACTCCACTGGGGCGTTACTTTGGGGAATGCGTTGCAATGGTTTGCGGTATAAAGCCCTGCGTTATAAAATATTTTGGGGAGTAAAAAATGTGGGGTAATTGCATGCGTTGTAACGCATTTGTTGTAAAGGATGTTTACCTTTTATTCTGTTATCAGCATTAGTATAGCTCACATTCTTCCTTTCGCATGCCCTTGTAGCACTATCAACACCATAGGGCCACATAAACTGAGGTGACATACCACTACACATTGAGGGGTTCTGCTGCCATGCACTAGCCTCAGATTCTGTGGGTCAAAAGAACCCTGACAGTGATATATTTCCAGCTGGCCCAGGCACTTGATTCGTTTCCATATAAAACGAAATGGTTCTGTGGTGTTTTCATATGTCAGCATCTGTTTAATGCAGGTGGGGTCGCTTGTCTGTTAACCTTTCCCACTCGAAAATGAAGTTGAATATTTTAGTGAGGAATAAAGAGCAGCAGCATAAGGTTATTGTATATGTGTACTGACTCAAAATATTACTTTTCATTCATAGGCTAGGATTTGGTAATTGACAATGCGATGGAAAGTCTAGTGATAAGAATTTTAAAATACAGAGAAGGTCACAACTACCATTGCATTGCCCTATGCACAACACACGTAAAATTCACAGTTAAAGGCTGGGGTATTTTTTTGCTTCACACGGACATAACAAGTTGAGCCAAACGTATGAACATTTTGTCGCAACACAACTCAGCAACAAAAGTTGCTACGCTGCATTGTGTCAAAAGAGGAGGGCTGAGCAGCACCATATCTACTAAGATACAGCTACCACAAGTTTTGTTCTCAAAACCAAAATATATGCCAGTTTGCATCACTTTTGAGATGCAAAAGCAGTGCAAGGTTTAAGTAAACCTGGGCACGTATTACCTAGCATTTCATTCAGCAGTTCTTAAGTTTCTAAGCACTATAGGTAAGTGATGTTATTATTCAATTTAATGATATTCAGATTATCAATGTCGAAGGACAGAAGTCTGAGTTGGCCTTGCCGGGACTGAAATCATAATTTACCCATAACCACAAGCGAACAATTAGACTCTCAGTTTCAGTGGCCCAGTATTTGGGTTTTGTGCAGCTTCTTAGGGGAATACTGGTATTGCATGGTGCGGTTTCTGCACTTAATATTTTTTTCACCCCATTGGGAATATTGATGGTTAGATTCATGGGTGTCAGAGTTTGCGCATTTGATAATTGCAGGCTTTTGCTCCTTACAAATATTTTTCCCTATTTAACTTTAGCCCGATTTTTCTTTGTGAAATATGCACAGAAACTCATTTGGATGCATGGCAATTCTGCTCCTTTTGTAATCACAAATCGGGTACCGAACTATTTGCCACATTTGAGAATTACCAGGCAACCTTGCATATATCGCCTCACAAATGTTATTCTTATGTTTTGGTTCATAATTTCACTTGGGACACACTACACAACTGTAAATATGTTTTGCTATACATGTAAAACTTTTTCACTACAATTTAAATTTCAATATAAGTATTGAAGATCTGAATCAGTGTGTCTGAGTCTCTTTCTATCTGGCATCTCACTTCATTCCCTGCATATATATGCGATTTTCACCTTTTCTTTCAAAATTATTATTAAGTATCTTTTCCACAGGAGCCACTGTTTTCCTTAAAATATCCATTGAATTGTAGCTTGCCCCTGGGGAATGGGTCCACAGGGCCAAAAACAGACCTGGTAGGGGGGCCGCAAGGCCCCCTCCCCATTTTGCTTAGTAGTCTGCATCAGTAGGTGCACTTCTCCACATTGAAGGACAGCTTAACAAAAGGCCCTAAGTGCGTTTCCAGCTGATTCTGTTGATGCGTTATTGATGTAGAGAAATATGAGGACGTCTCCATAAAAAAGAAGCACTTAATTAATTTAGTTAAGAGGAAGTACCACTGTGTGGTGGAGATTCACCTCTTTGTAGTCGCCTTGTCTTCTCTTGACAAGGATTCACGTTATCACAGAATAATGGATGAAGATGCTCAAGGAACCAACACATTGCCGAAATTACATGCACACAAGGTCACTGGAAACATTACTCCTCGGTCCTTTATGCAGCTGTAATGCAGAATATGCATGAGACATTTATCCAACAAGGTAGCACTTACTAATTTACCAGACCAAAGTAAACTAGTTGAGTAGATGTTTTTAGCAAAACTGGGGACTCATCTGAGTAAAACATGAGCTTCCAGTCTAGCCCGGGTGCACATTTCACAGAAATTAAACATCAAAGGGAAGCACTTGCAAAGATAAACATAGCAGGTGCCCCAGTTGAAGCTCTACTTCAGCAAAGCAAAAGTTCATAACTTCCTGGGCTTGATGAAAGCAAAACAAATGTGTTTCCTCTCGTATTCCGCATTGAAAAACAATCTGAAATCCTTAAAAGAGGTGAATGCATTTTTGATCTAATCTGTAGTGACTGTGACATGTTGTTTCTTTTTGTCATCTCTTGGTGGGAGAAGAGTCTATGCTTCTCCCTTTTAAATATCCTAACTTTGCAAATGTCCAAAACCCATAGTGCCACTGACACACCCAGTCACAGACCCATACTGCCACTCACAAACCCAGTCACAGATATAGAGAGGCACTGACATACCCACTTACAGACCCAATACAGTCACTCCACACCCACTAACAGACCAATAGCACCGCTCACACACCCACTCACAGACATGCACAGGCACTCACTCATCTACTTGTAGACCCACACAGCCCCTCACACACCCACTCACAAACCCATGGCACCACTCACAGACCCACACAGGTACTCATACACCCATTCACAGACCCATAGCACCACTCACAAACCCAGTCACAGACCCACAAAGGCTCTCACACACCCACTCATAGACCCACACAGGCACTCACACACCAACTCCCAGACCCATTGCACCACTCACAAACCCAGTCACAGACCCACACAGGCACACACACCCACTCACAGACCAATTACACCACTCACAGACCCACACAGGAACTCACACACCCACTCACAGACCCACACAGGTACTCATACACCCACTCACAGACCCATAGCACCACTCTCAAACCCAGTCAGAGATCCACACAAGCACTCGCACACCCACTCATAGATCCACACAGGGACTCACATACCAACTCACAGACTCATTGCACCACTCACAAACCCAGTCACAGACCCACACAGGGACTCACACACCCACTCACAAACCAATTACACCATTCACAGACCGACACAGGAACTCACACACCCACTCACAGACCCACACAGGTACTCCTACTCCAACTAACAGACCCATCGCACCACTCACAAACCCAGTCACAGATCCACACAGGCACTCACATACCCACTCATAGACCCACACAGGCACTCACACACCAACTCATAGACCCATTGCACCACTCACAAACCCACTCAAAGACACACACAGGCACTCACACGCCCACTCATAGACCAATTACACCACTCACAGACCCACACAGGAACTCACACATCCACTCAAAGACCCACACAGGTACTCATACACCCAGTCACAGACCCACAGCACCACTCACAAACCCAGTCACGGATCCAAACAGACACTCACACACTAAATAATAATGATAATAATAATAATAATAACAAACTTATAAAGCCCATGGTTACACTCACTAGTGTGTCCCCGCGTTGCGGCACAAATCAGGTTCCGGGCAGAAGAAAGAAAAAGAGATTAAACAGAGGGACTCACAGAGGGAAAGAGCCAGGTCTTTAGCTCTTTCTGAAATACTGTCTCCGCAGACTCCAGCCAGAGCCCCGGGGGGGAGTTTTTTCCAGTTTTTAGCTGCTAGAAAATGAAAGGAGCGGCCACCCATCCTTGCTCTCCTGATGGTCGGAATACTAACCTGCCCTGTCCCGCTTGATCTCAAACAACAGGTCAGAGAGTATGGAGTAAGAAAGTCATGCAGATAGGTGGGTTCCTTTCTCTGAAGAATGTGATGGCTCACACACATAGCTTTGAAAAGAATTTGTTCCCTTACCGGGAGCCAGTGAAGGGAAGCTAGGGCCTTGTTGGAAGGGGCTCTCCTGGGTAGCGTTAAAATGAGACGAGCAGCAGCATTCTGAATGCTTTGGAGTCTCTGCACGCATATTTAACTAGCTCCCAAGTAGAGGGCATTTCCGTAATCCAAGCGTGACATCACCAGGGCGTGGACCATAGTTTTCCTCGCTGTAATTGGCAGAACATCCAAGGTCTTTTGGAGTCCTCGCAGAGCCCCAAAGCATTTTTCCGCCACTCGCCTAGTGTGGTTATCAAAGGAAAGCTTGGAATCCAAACACATCCCTAAATTATTTACCTGATCACAAGGGGACGGGGTTGGTCCCAGTGTCTGAGGCCACCATGCTGAGGACCAGATCATGGGAGCCTTACCTATCACAAGTACTTCGGTTTTATTGTCATTAAACTTAAGGCAGTTGTTAGCCATCCAGGATGCCAGTTCTTGTAGGCACATCGAAAAATTAATGGCTGTCTTCTCATGACCTTGTGTTAGGGACACCACCAATTGTGTGTCATCAGCATAAGACACCACACTGACACCAAAGTTTTCACTAATTTCTACCAAGGGGGTGATGTAGAGATTAAAGAGGATGGGGCTGAGAGTAGAGCCCTGTGGGACCCCTTGATTCAGCTTGATACTTTTAGAATGGTAAGGTTCCTGAGACACCTGGAAACTATGATTGTTTAAAATGGACTCCAGCCATTCCATGGCTCGATCAGCCAAACCTCCTTTCCTAAGGCGCTGAAGTAAAGTTTGATGGGCCACAGTGTCGAAAGCGGCACTGAGGTCAAGTAGGACTAAGGCAACCATCTGCCCCTCATCTACATATTTGCGGATGATTTCGGTGGAAAGAATCAGAGCCGATTCGGTGGAGTAAGATGCATGAAAGCCCGATTGAGTTGGGTGAAGTAAGCTGATGTGAGATGTCAACTGGATGTTAACCACCTTCTCTGCAATTTTGGCAAAGTATGGCAGCAATGAGATTGGACACAAGTTCTCCAGTTCTCTCATGCTGACATTTGGTTTCTCTTTGAATGGAGGATGATCGCATCTTTCCATCTTTTAGGGACAGTTCCTGTGGTAAAAGAGAGCTCAAGGAGGTGCCTAATGTGGAGCTCAAGTATCTCAAGGCTCTCTCTTAGCACCTTAGGGGTCGCAGGGTCTCTGGGTGAGCCGGACTTGATGCTTAAAGCTACGTTATGGAGAGTGTCACATGAGGGAACAACAAATTCGCAAAGACATTCTGCCTCCCCTAAATTGGGCCTCCCCTCATCATCCAAGCACATGTTGCGTGCTGCATCAGGGAAGGTCGAATAAATCTTCCCCACTTTCTCCGCAAAGAAGTCTGTCACCAAATTGCAAGAGTCCACAGAGCTGGTGGTAGGGGCTGTTGTTCTTGCGAGTTACGAGATCTCCTTAAAGATAGTGAAAAGTTCCATAGAAGAGTTCTCCGCTGTCTCGATCCTCTCATTGTAGTAAGCAGCCCAAGCCTTCCTTATAAGAGAGTGATAGATTTTAAGGCTGGATTCATATTCACTTTTCCTAAGATCTGAAAAATCTCTCCTCCATGCTCTTTCAAGGCGTTTACAAGCGGATTTGGCTAATCTAAGCTCATTGCCAAACCATGGTGCAGATTTACATTGTCTACCATGCTCTCTCGAGGACCATGGGGCATTACTATCTAATGCCTCCAAAATACGTTTGTCCAGTGCATCACAGGCAGAATCAATATCAGTGCCGCCAGGTGGCCCGCCCTGTAATAGGGCCAAATTCAAATTTCCTAGTGAGAACTTAGCCCACTTTCTATGCTTTTTCCTGGTGCCCGGCGACTCCTGTACATAAGAGTGGGGCATCCAGGCACTAAAAGGAACCACAAAATGATCCGACCACGGGACTGGAACCGGGGGCCCAATTTCTAAGGCACCCCAGTTAGCAAAAAATTGGATTTAATAGGTGGCCCAGTTGGTGGGTAGGGAGCACCGATTTAAGTGTCAATTGAAGGGCTGCCAATTCCTTGCAGATTTCCTGCACCCTAGTGTTTGACAGCTCGTCAAAGGTTCAGATCCCCCAACAACAGAAATTTCTCATAATGCAGTGCAGGTTGAATCAGTTGCTCAATAATGCTAGATGCAAACCGCGTGGAAGGCCCAGGGTGTCTGTAAATCAAAAACGCTTTCATTATATAATTAGTGGAAGCCATAATAGGGAAGAAGCCTGATTTGCTATTCACAATGTCTACCAGCTCTAGGGTACATTGAATAGCTAGCCTATGAATGATAGAAATCCCTCCTCCCCTCACTCAAAGACACACACAGGCACTCACACACCCACTCACAGACCCATAGAACCACGCACACACCTACTCACATACCCATTGTGCCACTTACAGACCCAGTCACAGACCCACTCACTAACACACCAACTCACAGAATCACACAGCTACTCACACACCCACCCACCCAACCACAGACCCAGAGCACCACTCACACACCCACTCACAAACAAAGAGGCACTCACACACCCACTCACAGACCCATCCAGCCACTCACACACCCATAGTGCCAGTCACAGACCCACAAAGGCACTTACATACCTAATGACAGACCCACACAGGCACTCAAACATCCAAAGACCCATACAGCCCCTCACATACCCACTCACAAAGTTTACAGGTTACTGTTAGGAAATATATTGTTTACAAAAATGAAATTCCCTGAAAAAAACAAACAAAGGTTACAGGGACATTATCATTAGGGAATGCATTTAAAAAACTATAGAAATTCTCTGAAAAAAACCAAAGGTTACAGGGATGCTATAATTAGTAACCCTGGGCGGTGAACTCCGCTCCACTTGCGGAGTCTGCAGAGTTTTCCGCACTCCGCATCACGCAGAGCTCGCAGAGTTCCGAAAAACTCTGCTTTGTGCAGTGGAGCTGAGTTTTTTCCTCACTCGCATTCTCCAATGTCAAGTTGGCGAGCGCGAGCGAGGAAAATCCACCTCCCAGCGAGATTTTTCCACGTTCACGATCGTCAACATCAAGTTGGCAAGCACGAGCGTGGAAAATGAACCTCCCGGTGAGATTTCTAAACACGGGGGTCAGGTTTCTCATTGCGAGTGGTCGCGTATGCTCGCGACTGCTCATATTGAGAAACTGCCCGTTCGCGTTGAGAAAGCTGTTGCTCGAGTAAAAATCTACTCGAGCGGCAGAAAAGGAAAGAAGGGACCGCTTACGCTGTGCAAGGTGCCCTTTGCCATGATTGCACCGTGCGGACAAGCATCCGGCACTGTGCAATCACCGCAAACTGCATTTTTCTATGAAACTCCACCACTTGCGACGGAGTTTTTTTTGCCACTTCGCAGAGTTGTGTATAGTGCAATTCCGCAAACTCCGCCCAGGGTTAATAATTAGGTAATGGAATTAAAATACCTTAGAAACTCACAAAAAAAAACAAATGCTAGTGAGAAGTTATTGTTAGGCTCAGATTTCACTTGTACAAAGCCAGTGAAATTCAGCAGTTATAGTACCCCGATTTAACTATAACTTACGCCCCTTCAATGCACTGCTTATGACCTCACATCTTAACTCACTCATGATACAGCTACATTATCCCATTGAATGCCTCATACACGCCCAATCAACCTCTCACATACCCATTGACAGACCCATACAAGCATTCAGACACCCGCCCACTGAGCCATAGAGCTACTCACACATTCACATACTCATACAGCCACTCACTAAACCACTAACTCTTCCATATAGCCACTCATGTACCCATTCATTCACCCATACAGCCACTCGCACACTGAGTCAGTCACCCTTGCAACTACTCAGACACCTACTTGCTCAACCATACAGTCATAAACACAGCCACTCACTCACTCATTCAGTTACTCTCACACCCACTCACTTACTAGTACATATACTAGCACATGTACTCATTCACCTATAATGTCACTAACACAAACACACACTCAACCATACAACCACTCTCATATGTACTCACTCGCACTTACAGTCACTCACATAACCACTCACTCACTCACTCACCCATGCAATACTTATGCACCCACTCACCCATACAGCAACTCAGACACCCCATCACTCACTTATAGAGCCTCTAACATGCTCACTCACTGACCCATACACCACTTATATACCCAATCACTCACCCACAGAGCCACATACACAGTGACGCACTCACCCATACAGACACTCGCACATCCACTCACACACAATAAAGCCACTCTCTCACCCATACAACCACTCACACAACCATAGCGCCACTTAGACACCTACTCACACATGGATATACACAGTCATAAAGTCACTCACATAATATGTGTTACAATAAGTATCACTCATTAGTAGGACACAAAGTTTACTAATTTAACATTTGTAGTATCTTACGGTTGCCAGTAAGTAGTTATAGTTAGGACCTGATTTCTATTCAAAAAGTGTTTTTTCTTTTGCCAGTATCTTTGGCGCAGTTTGAAGAATCTTCGCAACATTTTCAGAACTAATGGGGCGCTCTGGTCAGCTCCTGTCTTGAAAGTTACTGGGTGATTTGTCAAGCGGGGGCAGAGAAAAAAGGGGGGTCCCAAAATATGTTTTTTCCTTGTTAGTTTTCATTGGAACCCATAGACATGGCTACATCCAAAACTACTGAAGGGAATTACACAAAATTTGCCAAAAAGGTAGCTTTTGGTCCAGAAAGCACACTTTTCTTTAAATGGTGTACATCCGTTCAGTAGTTTTTGAGAAATTTAAACATTTACAGATATCCATATTTGAGAAATGTAAGATCTGATTGGATGAACCCCCCCTTATTTTGAGATTGTTTCTGATTGGCTGCAAACACTTCAAACCAGTAAGTGTTGGCAGCCCTCATGTGTCTCGTTGAATCGAGTCGAAAGAAAAAGGGTGAAAAAAAGAAAAAGAGCAGGGTAGGAACACTCGGACCCCATAGGGCTGATCAGGGGGTGCCACAGGGACCCCGAAGGTCAAAAAAAGCCTTTTTAAAAATATTTTCGGCGGAAGTCGTGTTGGGTCTGCAAATGTAATTTTTTTAAATGAAGCACAGTGTTGCACAATTCATTTAATTAAGCCCCTGGATGGGCTGATTCCCAGGAGAAATGTATAGTTATGATGCAGGGCTACTTCTGTCACGGAAACCGCAACCTCCTTGGGGCAAATATAATGATATGGGGGCATGTGGCCCCCCTCCATCCCAGAGAGCACCACTTCCCCTGAGCTATATGGAAAATATAAGAGTGGAGTGGCTCAAGCCTCCACCACAATGTCCCGGGGACCACTAATTCCCCGTGGCATTCATCAATTAAAATTCGGGGGTCCTTTGCAGACTGTCAGCCCAGGGGAGCACGATGTTCCCGGGGCTTTAAATTTGATGGAGGCAGATCGTGCGGAGTTCCTTGAGAAGCTTGCCATGGCCCTGGGTATTGCCATCTCCTAGGGCCGGTTCCAACAATGTCCTGTGGTGTCCACCCCGGGACATTGCAGTTTGCTATGGCAGGTAGGGAGCTCTATTCCCGCTCTGCCGTAGTCAACTTCTCCTTAGCTTTATGGAAGCGGGAGGAGGAAATGTGCTCTTGCTTCCATGAAGCAAAGCAGATTTGATTTTGGGCAAAGTGAGCTGCATGTCAGCAGCTCCCTTTGCCCAAAGGCAATGTCGGCTCCCACAGGAGGTAGGGAGCCACCAGTGACCGCAGGGATATTGGGGCTCCCTCCCCAGTCCCCAAACATTGTAGCGAGGCCCCGGGTGATGGGGTCCCTGGGACGTAAAATGGCCTGGATGAGTTCTGGGTTATAGTGTGGCTCTGAAAAGAGCCCTTGTTTTCATTATGACTTTGTTGGAGCTACATGTAAGTGCAGATGCACATCTTGAGGTTGTTGAGAAAAACTCTGTTTCCTTAATCTGTGAAATGAACTCCATCACTTCTTTAAAAAAAAAAAATGTAAATCCAGTACTTGTATAGCGCACGAATTACACCCGAAGGGGCATCTCGGCGCTGGGGGCCGTTGGGAAGATTAAGCGAGCTATTGCCCATATCGCATGGTGCTGGGCAGACTCCTTCCGCTGGAGCCAGGGATCGAACCGTGATCCCCAGCGTCCAGCGTCAGTCGCACTGGCCATGGCGCCACACCATATAAAAAAATAGATTGTTGTTATAGATGGACCCCATTCTATGATCTCTTAGGTAAGCAGAAACAGCTTTATTGAGATTCTTCCTAGCGCTTTCTCAATCTGAGGACATAATTGATTTGACCACTTCCATTTCTGTCTTTGGCATATATTAGAGTATACAAAGACAGTTTGAGGCAAAAACAACATCAACTGTGCAAAGGTATCCTTCATTAGCATTTCCAGCCCAACCCGGGTCAATGTGCCTAGGTCATTGCCACCAAAGTGCACAATCATGAGGTCAGGGGGTTAGAGATGCAAAAAGGTTTTAACCAAAGGCATCCGTTGGTGCTACTTTAATCCTCTCTGTGCAAACCACGTAATGTCCACATTTTGCAAACCTAGGTCTTTGTCAATACATTTGTGTTCAGCATATCTTTTGCACCAGAAAACATAGCTGTGCCCTATGATCCACACTGTAAGCATTTTGGAGGTCTGAAAGGAATCAGAAGCTGTCTGTAGCTGATGTAGTCCGTTGGTAGAATGAGAGATATGAAATAAGGTGGAGAACAAGCTTTTTTTTAGAAAACCGATACCGGATTGTCTGATGATCAACATTGTGCAATGAAAAATAAGGTCCATGTTACTTTCTTGCAAAAGCATGTTTCTGATTAGTAAATAAATAATGTTTGAAAGGTACACTACAAAGGATACGATTAAGCCTGGACGGAGTTCGCGGAGTTGCACTTTGCGGAACTCCGCAAAATGGCAACAGAACTACGCCGCGCTACGTGAAGCTCTGCCAGCGGCGGAGTTTCATAGAAAAATGCTGTTCGTGGTGATTGCACAGTGCGGATGCTTGTCCGCACGGTGTAATCATCGTGAACGGCACCTTGCACAGTGCAAACGGGTCTTCTTTCCCTTTCCTGCCGCTTGGGTAGATTATTACTCGAGAGGCAGTTTTCTCAACGCAAACAAGCAGTTTCTCATTGCAAGCAGTCGCGAGCATACGCGACCACTTGCAGTGAGAAACCTAACCACCCCGCGTTGAGAAATCTGTCGGGATGTTTATTTTCCACGCCCGAGCACACCAACTTGATGTTTATGATCGCGAACAAAGAAAAATCTCGGTGGGCGATTGATTTTCCTCGCTTGCGGTCGTCAGCTTGACGTTGACGATCGTAAGCGCGGAAAAAACTTCGCTACGCGAAGCAGAGTGTTTTGGAGCTCCGCGTAACGAGGAGTTCGGGAAACTCCGCAAACTCCGTGAGCGGAGCGTAGTTCACCGCCCAGGGTTAGGCACAATAACATGTTGTAGAAGTCAACCACACATGCTATTTGCATTTGGAAGCTACTGTTCTGAACTTAAAAATATGGTGAACTTGTGACCTGCACCTGGCGTTGAATGTTGCAGAAACTTTTGCTATGAAATATGGTGAACATGTGAACTGCACCTGCCGTTGAATGTTGAAGAAACTGTTGCTATGGAAACTGGTATTAAGGAGAGTGGTGGAAGGGTTGAAATAACTGTCTATTAAAATACGAAATGCAGATTTAAATACAAGTTCTAAGCTATTAAAGTTAGTTTTTCTAACTCAGTAGTATGTTTAGAAGAAGTGTGTGTTCAAAATTAGCAGTAGTATTATTGGAAATAGGTTTTTGAACTCTCGTAAGGGTTCGGGGCTCCACGGTGATGCAGCACCGTCAGAGAGTCTCCACTCCACAAAATTACAGAACCAGTTTGGGCACTTTTAGAAGAGAGTTAGAAAGGGTTAATATGAGTAACCAATAGAAATATATTTTACAATTTGAAATAATGAAGGAACAAATTTAATTTGTTACTTACATCTATTTGTGTGCAGAAAGAGAGGGAAAGTTTGCCATTACTGGTTTGACCTTTTTGAGAGTTCTGGATGACATTTATTGTGTGAGAAAGAAACATTTTCATGCATTTCTGATATTTGATATTCTGCAATACTATTACAGAGGTGAGTTACAAATTTGTAGGGTGTGTTATGTATTGTGTAGTAGTGGTTCCGTCTTTGGGTGATACTTTTAAGTTTGAAGAGATTTTTTTTTAAATAACACATTAGTACAGAAGTTTGCTGTTTGACATATGTTGCAAATTGTACAAAGACTCTGAGTAGTTGCTGAATAGTCAAGCTGCAAGAGAAAAGTGAGGTGAGGTTTAAGACATGCTTTCAGAGGAATTAGTGATTAGGCTACTTTGTATGACTCTATGGAAAGGTACGCTTGAAGAACCTGTATATATTTACGGTGTCTTCGAGAAATGAGGAGTGCATTCTGTCATGTTGAAAGGTCTGCATGGTCTTGTGAGTAAGGTACAGGGTTGAATTCGGATAAAAAATAGGCCGGGGCAACGTAAAAGAAATGGCCAACATTTGCAGATTGTGCCTTGTTGGAAAATACTGGAGGGGGTCTTTAGAAGAGACATGTTTTATTAACTTCAGGGAGATAAAAAAGAAATGCAAATGTTGCATGCACACTTTGTGCATGGATTTGTTCACACTGTTGAACCACTCCTTATGATAAGTGAAGGTAATTGTCAGTCTCCCTGCTTGTGCTGAATCTGCGTACATTACAGGGTTGGCAGATCGAGAGATTGGGAATGACACATTCCTTGACCCCCCCTCCTCCCACCCCAATGCTTCCTCTCCCCCATTTGTAAAAGGAAGGTAACAGAGGCCCATCTGCATCCAAAAATACCACTTAGACCCTCAACGGGTTGCTGACGGCATCTGAACAGCACAGAGAAAGTCCCAATCGGCTTCTATGCTACACAAAAAAACGGCACACAGTTGCAACTTACTTAGTGGCCCATTGTACATTGCCCGACTGTTCATCTTAGCCGTCAGTCTTTGCTGAGGTATGTCTATGCTTCTACGTGTATATTCAAACGTGTTATGCATTGGAGGATTGGATACCTATAAAACACAGGTATACATCTATTTGTATGTTTCTTTTAAGTAGGATGCCACTAGCAAAAGGCACAGACAGATGCATGCATGCTTTCAGTAATATGGTGAGACATACAACTGTGACATGTGAAGGGTTGCTGCTTTACATTTGGCTAGGCCCAACACTCTTAGTAGTTGCTGAGTAGTGAAGGTGCAAGACAAAAGTGAGGTTAAAGATATGCTGGCAAAGAAATTAGTGATTATGGTACTTTGTATGAGTCTTTGAGAAGGTATAGTTGAAGTACGCCGTATATATTTAGGTGTCTTCATTAAATGAGGAGTGCAGTCTGTCATGTTGAAAGAACTGCATGGTCTTGTGACTGAGGTACAGGGTTGAATTGGGATCCAAAATCGGCCCTGCCAACATAAAAGAAACGGCCCACATTTGCAGATTGTGCCTTGTTGGAAAATACTGGGGCTAGGCTTTACAAGAGAAATATTTTTTTTAACTTCAGGGAGATAAAAAAGAAATACAAATATTGCCTGCACACTTTGTACAAGGATTTGTTCACACTGGTGAACGACACCTGAATATAAGTGAAGGTAATTGTCAGACTCCCTGCTCGTGCTGAATCTGCATGCATTACAGGGCCGGCAGATCGATAGACTGGGAATGACACGTCCCTCGACCCCCCCCCCGTCCTCTGCCCCAATGCTTCCCCCCCCCTATTTGTAAAAAGAAGGTAACAGAGGCCCATCTGCATTGAAAAATACTACTTAGGCCTTCATTGGGCTGTTGGTGGCATCTGTACAGCACAGAGAAAGTCCCAATCAAATTCAGTGCTACACGAGTGCAGTCTGTCATGTTGAAAGGACTGCATGGTCTTGTGACTGAGGTACAAGGTTAAATAGAGATAAAAAAATCGGTTCGGCCAATGTAAAATAAATGGTCTACGTTTGCAGATTGTGCCTTGTCGGAAAATACTGGGAGGGCTTTACAATTTGACATGCTTTATCAACTTTAAGGAGATAAAAAAGAAATGCAAATGTTGCCTGCACACTTTGTGCACAGATTTGTTCACACTGGTAAACCACACCTGAATATAAGTGAAGGTAATTGCCAGGCTCCTTGCTTGTGCTGAATCTGCATACATTACAGGGCCAGCAGATCGAGAGACTGGGAATGACACTTCCCTCAACTACCCCCGTACTCTCCCCCAATGCTTCCTTCGCCCACGTTGTAAAAGGAAGGTAACAGAGCCCCATCTACATTGAAATATAACACTTATGCCCTCACTGGGCTGTTGGTGACATCTGAACAGCACAGAGAAAGTCCCAATCAAATTCAAAGCTACACAAAAAAGCGTCACACAGTTACAACTTACATACCGGCATATTGTACATTGCCTGAGTGTCCGTCTTAGCAATTCGACTGTGCTGAGGTATGTCTATACTTCTACATGTATTTTTACACATGTTATGTATCGGAAGATCTGATAGCTATAAAACACAGGTATACATCTATTTGTATGTTTCTTTTATATATGAAGGCACTAGCAAAAGGCAGAGACACATGCATTCATGGTAAGCATGAGCGGATTTTGCGTATTGGCAATCCGCGTATTTGCGTATTTGCGTATTTGCGTATTTCGAAAATACGCAAAATCCGCGGATCCTAGCGTATTTTTTTTGTTTTTGTGTTCGCACGGGTTTCTGCAAGTTCGCGAGGGTTTTATTGTACAAAACGCTCGCGAACGTGCAGAAACCCGTGCGAACACAATGTGCCTACTCATGTGTATTGCGCTTGTGAAAGTCAAGGATGCAAAGTCTATCCAGCATCACAGCTGATTTTCCACGGTAGATTTGGGAAGAAGGCACACCTGTCCAGCCTCGACGACGCTCACGATTGTTTTTGGGCTAATGAATGAGTCACTGAATTTGAGCATCAACTAGTTCGAGCGACCATGTGTGTGTTACTATGCAATGCTCCGAAGGGCGCAGGGGTCCCTTGAGTGAGCTGCTGTAGTATTTTACAATGGCGCCAGCAAGCTGCCAGCGCCGTTGTAAAATAGTTACAAAGTTAGCTTGCACAGGAAGCACTTAGATAAAATAAAGCAGCACCTGCTTCGTTTTATCTAGTGGTTCCTGCGCAAGCAAACTTTGTAACTATTTTACAACGGCGCTGGCAGCTTGCTGGCGCCATTGTAAAATAGTTACATGAGTGGGGGTTCAACTTTTGAATCCGTTACGTCCGCGGATTTTTTTTTCCGGATTTTGTGGGAAATCCGCAAAATACGCGGATTGCGGATTCCCCAAAAATCCAAAAAATCCGCGGACGTAACGGATTTTCCGCTCATGCTTAATTCATGGTTGCAGTAATATGGTGAGACTTACAACTATGACATTTGAAGGGTTGGTGCTTTATATTTGGTAGACCAAACAGTCTGAGTAGCCATTGAAAAGTGAAGCTACAAGAGAAAAATGAGGTTTAAGACATGATGGTAGAGGGATTAGTAATTCTGCCACTTTGTGTAAGTCTTCCAATCACCCAGGCAGTACCAATGCACTCATGCAATGAAGGAGACTCTACCTATACACACATCCAATCAATTAGATATGACCTATGCAAACATGGAACGACCCAGGCAGTAGTCTTACATTCAACCGTTCAGTAAGCCACTACCTATGCACTCATCTATTCTATTAAGCAATACTGAAGCAGTCATTGAATGATACAGGCACTACAGTTGCACTAAACCAGTCACTCAGGCACTACCCATGCACTCATCCATTCCCTGAAGCACTATTCATGCACTCATCCAATGATGAAAACATTAGCCTTGCACTCATACTTTCACTCAGGTACTTCCCATGCACTCATACAATAACCCAGGGACTACTTTTGCACTGATGCGATCACAGAGGTACTATGCATGTTCTCATGCAACCAGTAAGGCGCTAGTTTTGCACTCAACTGTTCACTCAGGCACTACTTATGCAGTTATCTATTCCCTCAGGTACTACTGATCCAATGATCCAGCTATTACTGTTACGCTCATGATTTTAGTGAGGCACTACTCATGTACTGATCCAAGCATGCAGACGATACTCTTGCACTCATGAAGTTACTCAGGCACAATTTATGCTTTCATACAATCACACAGGCACTACCCCTGCACTCATGCTATCACATAGACACTAGCTATGGACTCATACAATCAGTCAGGTACTACTCTTGCACTCAGCCATTCACTCAGGCAGTACCTATGCAGTCATCCAATCACTCATGAAGTACCCATGCAGTCATGCAATCAGAGAGGCACTATCTATACAGACATCGAATAAATAAGGCATTACCTAAAGAGTCATGCAGTCTCCTAGCCACTACATTTGCACTCAAGCATTCACTCAGGTACTACTCATTCACTCATCCATTCACTCAGGCAGTACATATGCACTCATCCAATGATGCAGCCATTACCCTTGCATGGATCGTTCCATTCAGGTAGCACTCATACATTTATCTAATCATTCAGGCACTACTGCTACACTCAAACAATCACACAGGCAATACCCATGTACTAATGCAATCAAGGACGCACTACCTATGCACCCATTGAATGCATACAATCCATTAACTCAGGCACTACCCATGCACTGATCTATTCCGTGAAGCACTACCCATGCACTCATCCAATGACACAGGCACCCCAGTTGGATTAATGCATTCACTCAGGTACTACCCATTAAGAGTTCTAAGCAGCCAGACATTACTCTTGCACTCATTAATTTACTGAGGCACCAGCCATGTATTTTGAATTTTTTTAAAATTCTTTTTATTGAAAGAGGCATGTAAACAATCAAAGCACTACGATGCTCAAAAGGTCTATAAAGCACATTGATACAGCAGTGATACTGATAACCCATTGCACAGTACTTTATAAGTGTTGTCAAATGTCACATACTATACAACTAGAGCAGTACCTTCATCCTCGCTCCCAGGTGGCTCACATATGTCCCCTCAAAAGGTGTTCCATGACCCCCATATTTGTGACCATTTGGTCGGGCACCCCAAGAGGCATAAACAAGAACTTCCATCACCATACACCAGTCCATGTCCTTGGCCCAATCGGCAATGCTGGGTAGGTTCGGGGCCCTTCATAGACGTGCAATTTTTCGCTTGGCCACCATGAAGCCCAGCGCCAACCAGATTCTCTACTTAGCACTGAGATCTGTGGGGTTCCAAATGTTCAATAAAATCAATTTGATGTTACAAGGTATCTGTTGTACCAACGCCTCCTCCATCATACATACCACCCCCTCCCAGTATTTCTCTATCATAGCACATTCCCACAGTGTGTGAATAAAGGTACTCTCTTGCCCAGAGTGTCACACACAAATACTGTCTTGGACATAGCCCATATGAACCAAAGAGGGGCGGGACAAAGATGTAAGCATGGGCGCAAAATCCGTTCCGCTCGCGGATTTTGCAGATTTTCGGCAAATTCGCAATCCGTGAATTTGCCGAAAATCCACGAATCCGCAAGCGGAACGGATCCGGGGGGCAAAAGTTCAAGCTTCAAGCTTGTAACTATTTTAGAATGGCGCCGGCATTCTGCCAGAGCCATTCTAAAATAGTTACTAAGTTAGCTTCAACAGGAAGCACTAATAGATAAAATGAAGCAGGTGCTCGAGTTTAACTGAATTCGAGCTTCAACTCGAGCACCTGCTTTATTTTATCTATTAGTGCTTCCTGATGAAGCTAACTTAGTAACTATTTTAGAATGGCGCTGGCAGCTTGCCGGTGCCATTTTAAAAATAAAACAGGAGTGGGGCAGAGGGCCGAAGGGCCCAACAACGAGTGGGGCAGAGCGCCGAAGGGCACAACAACGAGTGGGGCAGAGGGCAGAAAGGGCACAACAACGAGTGGGGCAGAGGGCAGAATGGCACAACAACGAGTGGGGCAGAGGGCAGAAGGGCACAACAACGAGTGGGGCAGAGGGCAGAAGGGCATAACAACGAGTGGGGCAGAGGGCAGAATGGCACAAAAACGAGTGGGGCAGAGGGCAGAAGGGCACAACAACGAGTGGGACAGAGGGCAGAATGGCACAAAAATGACTGGGGCAAGGGCAGAAGGGCACAACAACGAGTGGGGCAGAGGGCAGAATGGCACAAAAATGAGTGGGGTAGAGGGCAGAAAGGGCACAACAACGAGTGGGGCAGAGGGCAGAAGGGCACAACAACGAGTGGGACAGAGGGCAGAATGGCACAAAAATTAGTGGGACAAGGGGCAGAAGGGCACAACAACGAGTGGGGCAGAGGGCAGAATGGCACAAAAATGAGTGGGGCAGAGGGCAGAAAGGGCACAACAACGAGTGGGGCAGAGGGCAGAAGGGAACAAAAATGAGTTGGGCAGAGGGCAGAAAAGGCACAACAACGAGTGGGGCAGAGGGCAGAAGGGAACAAAAACGAGTGGGGCAGAAAGGCACAAAAAAGTGGGGCAGAGGGCAGAAGGGCACAAACACGAGTGGGGTAGAGGGCAGAAAGGCACAAAAACGAGTGGTACAGAGGGCAGAAGGGCACAAAAAACGAGAGGGTGGCAGTGATGAACCAGAGGGCGCATGGCATTCTCGCACAAAAAAAAAACCAGCGAACAAGCAAAACGCCCCGCGAACACGCAAAGCGCCCGGCGAACACGCAAAAATAAAAAAATCCACAAATTCGCGAATTTTGCGCATCGCGAATTCGCAAATCCGCAAATTCACGGATCGCGAATCCGCAAAATTGGCCCATTCTTACAAATATGTTCTGTGAAAGATTTTCAGTTGGACCAATCAGAGTCTGGAAGAAATGGTAACCTCCCGCGGGGACGCCACAGCAGCTTGCAACTCCTACCCATCTATCCCAGCCACGTCGTGGTCCCATTTACTTCTGAGGCGGATCAGGAAATCGGGCATGTTGTTAATGAGCTTTCTATATGTGAGAGATAGGGCCTTCTCAGGCAAATCGCCATCTAAGATCCTGTCCTCCAGCGCAGAGGACTCGGGGAGGTCAGCCCCTTTAGGGAGAACTGCAAGCAGAGCGTGCCTGATTTGGAGGTACCAAAACTGTTCAGAATTGGCCATTTCACAGTCTTGCTGCAAGCGGGAGAATGGTATGACCTCGCCCAACCTCCACAGGTCCCCAATTTTGGAGATGCCAATGAGTTCCAATTTGTCGAACCCCTGGGAACACGACAATCACCCAATCGGTCACAGTGCCAGAACAGCGTGGCCCTGGTGAGCTTGCCCTCCCAACCCAGGCTTCTAGTAGCGTCTTTCCATACCTGCACAGCATGTTTGGTCAGACGGGACAGGGCGGATATCGAAGATTTGCTATAAAACGCCCCCTCGAAGCCACCTCCTGTGAGGAGCCATCGGTCTACCCGAAAATCCGGGTCATCGTGCCGCCTATAACGGCATTGATTGATGGCAACGAGCTGCGAGGCCCAATAATACCTTCTCATATCAGGTAGCCCAATTCCACAATCATACGACCCGACGTGAGTTTTTGCATGGCAATGCCATAACAATTCCCGCACCAATCAATCAGTTCCCTGAAGTACCGCAATGGGCGTGTTTTGCAGGACATATAGAAGTCGGGGAGGGACATCATCTTAAACAATGCCACCTGCTCCAGGAGGGTTAAGGGAAGTGACTTCCAATGCTGGACATCAGATTTGAGACGTTATTGCGGAGGCTGGAGGTTAGTCTCATATAATCGGGACAAGTCTTTGGATACCCAGATTCACAGATATTTAAACCGTCCATGGCCTCTGTCAACTGGCAACCTCGGGGGAGTCGGGGCTTCTGCCCACCAAGGACATAGAGCACAGATTTGGGCCAGTTGATCATGTAACCTGCGAATCTACTGAAGATTTGAAATATGTCCATCACCACGTTGAGTGACTTCACTGGGGAGGCAAGATAGAGCAGGATATGTGTCCATCTCAGGCCCCTGATAGCTGGGTTGCAGCAGATCCATGCCGCCAAGGGCTCCAAGGCCAAGGCAAAGAGGAGCGGTGATAGAGGACAGCCCTGCCTTGTGCCCCTACCCAGGGGAAAAACAGGGGACTTTCGATTATTGACGACCACCTGTGCCAAAGGTTGGCAGTATAAAAGGCTCACCCCTTTAAAAATTCCAGGCCAAAGCCGAATTTGCGGAGCACCGCAAACATGTAGGGCCATTCAATGGTATCGAAAGCCAATGCAGCATCCAGGGACACCACCACAGCATCCTCTTTAATAGTGTCTGCTCTGCAGAGTACTCCGTGTATTCTACAGAGATTAAGAGATGTGCTTCTTGCCGGTATAAACCCGGATTAATCCTGGTGGATCAGGGTGGGAAGAACCTGCTACAGACGAGTGGCGAGGAGCTTAGTGAGGACTTTCGCCTCGCAATTGAGCAACGAGATAGGCCTATATGAAGAACACTGATCTGCGGGCTTGCCCGGTTTGTGGATGACAACGACGCTGGCCCGTCTATGGTCTTCGGGGAGGATTCAAATCTCTTTACTCTCCCGGTACATATCTGTTAGATAAGGGGCATTTATACTTGCTGTCAACTTAAATAATTCTATGGGGATCCCGTTGGGACACAATGCTTTCCCCCGTGCAAGTCATGGATGGCCTTCTCTACTTCGGTCACTGTTAGATCATGCCCAAGATTGGAGGTGTCCTCTGCAGTAAGAGTCGGCGTGTCTATATCAAGGAGTCTATATAAGTCCTCCTCCACTGAATAGATTGTTCGGGAAGTATATAGGGAGCAGTAGTAATGTCCACATGTGCCCAAAATGTCTTGTTGTGCGGTAACACGGGAATGCTGGTCGGTGTCGACCTCCACTACTACTCGCCTCGCCTCCTCTCTGCGGTCCAGCCATGCCAGCAATTTGCCTGGCTTATCGCCTACATCATAGACCCTGCTGAGAGTCGCCCTGTATTGTGCTTTAGCCGCATCAGTAGCCAAATCAGAGAATTATTTCATCTTAATTCGGAGCTTATGACTCGATTCCTCCGAGTCCTGTGTACAAACCGCGCGTTCTAAGACCAGGACCTCTCCCTCTAAGCGCACCATCTCTGCAGCTTTTTTCTTGCACTGTCCGGCAAACTGTCCCAATACCACCCCCCGAATGACCGTTTTATAGGCTTCCCAAAGGGAAACAGATGAATTAACTGAAGCCTGGTTCACCTGATAATAGAGGTCAGATTCGTTTAATACTTTATCCTTAACTGAGGAAACAGTGAGATACCAGGGATTAAGCGGTGCTATGCGGCCATCGTGGATACCCCCACTTCCACCCTACACAGCACGGGTGAGTGATCCGAAATCCCCCTAGCCAAATGCTGAATCTCTTTGATATTGTGAATCTGATTTGTGAGTGTAGTCGATGCGTGACATGCTACGATGGGGCCCTGAGAGACGCATTTACTGAAGCTCGCTGGGATGTAGGCATCTCCAGACATCCAAACACCATCGATTAATTAGGGCCAAAGGGAATTTTTAAGACCAGGCTCTGACACGCTCTCTGTACGAATTGAACTACACAAAAAAATATCAGAGGGTCTAAAAAGGAAAAAACTGGTGTGTACGCTACGTGTAAACTAACAGGAAAACCTAAACATCCATACCATGTGTGTATCTATCTAGGGTCATCCCTTCGACAGACCCACGTAGTGGTCAGGCAAGGATCAGTCACCACACGGAACCGCCCTTCATCATTTGGGATTCCTTCAAGAGCACCACTAGGAGTGCCACTAACTTTCACGGAGGAGGGCCCAGATAGTAGGAAAGAGCCCTCAACTGGTCAGACAGGTCTCACTATGGTCTTGCTACTCGATTGTGAGGGTATTGATACAAATGAGGGACTGATGTCGCAGTGCAAAAAAAGTGTATGTAAAATAAGAAAAAAGTGTCATAAAATTGGATGAGGGGGTACTGAAAATGATATTTATTCTGGTGCTACCCACTCTTCCAACATTAAAAAGTAGTCAGTGACATTCACAACAAATTTTTGACTGCCCAGATGTACTATGAGGTCAACATGTTTCAGCAATTATCGACACATTCTGTCTTTGCTTTCTTCAGGACCCAATAAACTGATAGCTACTGCAACGAAGTGATGATTAAACAAAAAGCCGGATGCCGGTTTATGGAGTACCGACGGACAGAGCGGTGCTTCCCTCTTCTCCTGAGCCGTGGCCAGGTGGGGTGAGGTCTGTACCTCTTACGAGTCTGTGGATACACACAACTATAAGAGAGGAGAAACGATGTGGACACCTAGTGGATTCAGGTGATCTCTGTATTTGTTTCGTTATTGTTGTTTTTTTAGCACTTTTTGTTTAATCATCACTTTTTTAATGTTGGAAGAGTGGGTAGCACCAGAATAAATATCATTTTCAGTACCCCCTCATCCAATTTTATGACACTTTTTTATTATTTTACATACACTTTTTTTGCACTGCGACATCAGTCCCTCATTTGTATCAATATCTCACAATCGAGTAGCAAGACCATAGTGAGACCTGTCTGACCGGTTGAGGGCTCTTTCCTACTATCTGGGCCCTCCTCCGTGAAAGTTAGTGGCACTCCTAGTGGTGGTCTTGAAGGAATCCCAAATGATGAAGGGCGGTTCCGTGTGGTGACTGATGGGCATCCTTGCCTGACCACTACGTGGGTCTGTCGAAGGGATGACCCTAGATAGATACACACATGGTAGGGATGTTTAGGTTTTCCTGTTAGTTTACACGCAGCGTACACACCAGTTTTTTCCTTTTTAGACCCTCTGATTTTTTTTGTGTAGTTCAATCTCCAGACATCCACCAGGTCCATAGCCACAAAGAACTATGTATTTGTTTGCGTGATGCCGGCAGGTCTTTTCGGGATCAGCCACCCAGGGAATCTGAAACAATGGAGTTAAAATCACCCCCAATCAACAATCTCCCATCCAGCAAATTCAAGAGAAGATCACCAAGGTCGATAAATGCCTGTGTGTGTAGACCTGTTAGAATATACACTGATACCAGGTTGAGGGCAGCCCCCTCCCACACCCCAGATACCGCCAAAAACCTGCCCAGGGGGTCTGTGTGGGCCATAATAACAGTCAAGGAGAAGGACTTGCAGACTCAAATGCCCACCCCCCGGGAACCAGAGCTGAAGGCAGAATGAGCAGCCATCTGGAATCACCACCTAGACAGGGCTTTAAAACCATTGTCGAACAGGTGTGTCTCCTGCAAAAGAACCAGAATGTAATATACACTCGCACTCCAATTTTTTATGTATTTAATCCGTTGTTGCGTGCTCCAGAGTGTACTCTCCGTAGAGTACTAAAACATAATTGATCCAAAGCTTGCCCCTGAATTGGGGAACGTCCCCTGGTCACTGCGTTGTCCCCTCCTTGGGTTGTAAGATATTTTCAATAAAATGATTCCATATATTTGTTTTCAAAGTTCATATTTATTTAATTATGATTCAAGAGTTAAATTCACTCAATTTCTCATCACTTCATATGTTTGCCATTTGCATAAACATTACATCACTTTTTCTCCAATGTATTTTGGCTAACATGTAGCCTTCATCAGGGGGCTATAGACTGAAATGAAATTAAAAGGAATTAATGCTATCAATGCATGAGGAATTCTGTCAAAAAAACTCAAACTGTAGGAGCAGTTAAATCAAAACATACTCTTATGTGCAGTGCTGTGAATTCCTTCCAATTCTGATTAAACACGGAGGTGAACTATAGGCCATCAAGTGCTGTAAAAAAATATTCAGTGAAAAGAATGTGATGTTAACAGTGTTCGAATTCTGATCTATATTAAATAGTGCATCGTGTGATTCAAATAATAATCTTAGCGAGAAAAGTATCCAAGGTGAATTTCCATGCTGAAATCCTGATATGAACCAAATGGTGATTCTATCCGATTACTGGTTGCTTAGTGGTATTGCAAAGAATGGGTGGCTCAGTGGCATTGCAAAGAACTTATCGTGACCAAGATCCGATGACAAAAATAAGCGCTGCGGTGCACTCGAAAAGTGTGGTGATTTCAGTGGTTTTATATTCTTAGTGCCGGAGTGTTCCATTGTGCTTCATAAGTATATACCAGCTAATATTTTAGCCTCAGCGTTAAAGCGATCGTAATCATAATTACGCGCAAACTCACGAAACGACTATATTCCGTTATAACACTGAATCTTTGTCACATTATGCCTCAAACGATCACACTGATGTTTAAACAAGATAAATAAAGCAGCTTCAAAGCTTACAGGAGAGTTGCAAAACCGGCATATCCACTCGTCGGGTAGCGTTAGGTAACAGCGAGATAGGACTAAAAGTTAAGACTAAATGTGGGCCATCTTGTAATGTGCACAATGTAAGAAGAAAGACTATGAGCGAAAGACATACGTCCTAACCTATAAGTGTTTGTGAAGGAAAAACAATATAAAAATGAGATTGAGTGGATTATATCTCCCTGATGAAGACTACATGTTAGCCGAAGTGCATTGGAGAAAAAGTTGGAGACTGTAATGTTTATGCAAATGGCAAACATATGAAGTGGTGAGAAATTGAGGGAATTGAACTCTTGAATCATAATTAAATAAATGTGAACTTTGAAAACAAATATATGGAATAATTCCTGCAAAAGAACAACATCAGGTGAATGCCACTTCTGAAACTGAAGGACCACCCCTCTTTTGATTTTGTCTCCCAGCCCATTCACATTCCAGGATAACAGTTTGAGTTTCTGTCTATGCGTGGTACCCATCACTCAAAGTCATAGATGTGAGGTACCTCACTGAGGAGCACATCAAGGGGGAGAAAGGAAAGGATGGCACTGCATTCTTGAGTACTGTTACCAATGAGAACACCACAATTGCTGCATCTGTCGCATCCTGCTCACAAGACCAATCGAAGGTGACATGCCTGAACCTAAATACTGTGGCTAATGATAGTATTACCAACATTGCATCTGTTATCATTCGCATCTGAGACCAATTGAATATGACATGCCTAGACAAAAACAATCTCAATCACAAAACACAAATACAATCCCCGCCCACCCGCCCCACACACCCAACAGACAATCTCCCAACCCCCCCTTCCCTGCCTCCCTACTCGGCGGTAACATAACCTCCCGCCCCCCCAACTAGCAAAGTGCCTACCGCCCACCCTTTCGAAAACGTGCGGGTCTGTGCAGCCGAACCGAGCAGCCAATTTTTAAACAAATCGTTTTACCAGCAAAAACATCAATACTCTAACATGCATATACGAAGAGCTTCGACCAGAGACTAGAACACACTCCCATAACACCCACATGGTTGGTCGGGGTACAAGCAGAGTTCAGGGAAAACATATCAACTAGTCATATGGGGCAGAATAACTCAAGATAGCAAAGTCTGATGCATGTGGCAAAGGCAACTCCATCCCCACAGCCCTCATTCTGATTGAGTCATACCAGCACTCAAAGGGAAAACATACAGACCAGTTATTCGGCACCTCCTGCTGCCTCATTCAATTCCTGCAGTGGTGAGCCACCACCTGAAGTTCGGGTGTCTTCATCCATCCTCATGCCTTGAGCCTGGTTATTGCGGTGCCCCGCCGTACGCCAGCCCTCCAGCCAGTCCCAGGTCTCCTCCGGGGTGGTGAAGAACCAGGGCTTTCCCTCCAATTCCACTCACAACTTGGCCGGGAACATCATGCATACTTCAAGTCCTTGTCGTGGAGTACCTTTTTCACTTCCAAGAAGCTTCGTCTTTGTCGCTACACCTTGAGGGTGAACTCCGGGAAGAAAGTTATGTGATTGTTTTAGAATTCCACTAGTGGGGCAGAGCGGGCACCCTGCAGGATGACATCCCTGACATGGAAATTGAAGATCCTGGCAAGAAGAGGACGTGGGGGGCCCCAGGTTTCAGTCGGCCACCCGGCGCCCAATGCGCACGTTCCACAGAGAAGAAGTTGGAGAGTCCATGTGGCTTGAGGTAGGTGGTGATCAGATCTTCTACGAAGAGGTCCGCCGATGACCCCTGCGCCCGCTCCGAAACCCCGATTATGCAAATGTAATTGCGTCTTGAGCGCCCTTCATAATCATCCAACTGTGCTTCCAGTTTCGCCGTGTGGGTTTGGAGGACATCTACTTTCCTTTGCAGCGCTGATCTTCCACCAGGGAGGTCGCCTTGATTTCGATGTCTTTCAGTCATTTGTTCATAGAGCGCATATCCTCCCTGATAAGGGAGACCTCGGTGGACACCATGTCAATGCCGGACTCCAAAGATGTGCGGACAGTGGTGATGGCCTCAATAATGTCCTGCAATGTTGGTTCCTTAAGCTTCCCGCCAGACTCAGACTTGTCAGATGCAGCTAGTCCTCCTTTAGGGCTCGCGCCGGGGCCTCCATCTCACGCATATTTTGTCAATTTGGCTTGGAGTGCTGCCTTCGAGCTGCGACCCCCAGCCATAATAACTGCAGATCCCCCTTTTGAGGCTTACTTGCGATGAGTACAGGTTACTATATATGGCCGTAGCGGTGGAATCTCCAATGACCGCCCTCCTGTACAGTGCAGCCTGTGGACAGCAGGAGTATCAGTGACAAGGTACACGATGTAGGGATCTTCTAGCACCAGTGTGTGACCAGATGGGCGCTGGGGCCGCCTTAAGAACGCCTGCAGCCGTGTATCCAAGTCAACATGAGGAGAGAGAGGGTCTACACCGCTGGTGCCATTCAGTGTAGGTCAGTGCTCTACAACACAGCACCCGTTGAGGCCAGTAGTGCAAAGCCACCATGCAGCTCTACTAAATAGCTGTGGGGGGAGTACTGCAGCTTCATAGCCAGTAGAAGGATTATGTAGCAGCTGACAGGCCGATAGGCAGCATCTAATCTTGGCCGACCGAGGACACGTATATGTGCTGCAGGCACACTGTTGTGTGTCTGTTCCTAGTGCTTAGTGACACTCCAGTTCCGGCCCCGTGCTACCCTGATGCACGGAGTTGTGTAACAATCCTGGGGAACTCGGCGGATGGCCAGGAGCCACCCCCCTGCCGGCGCGGGGCTGTCACCTCACCTCGATCCACGCCACAGGCACTGTATGCCTCGGTGAGGGTCAATGCCGGCACCGGGCCGAGATCTCCCGTCCTCCAGCCCATGTGGCCCGCACTTCGCTCTCAGCCCACACCAGCCCCACAGCGTCGGCGGCGCGCCCACAGCCGACCGCGGACTCCCAATGCTGACGGCCGCGGTCTGGGGCCCCCTCTGTATTTGGTGGGATGCTGCCAGCAGGCCCGACACAAACCAGCCGCCTAGGGTAAACAGCTCTTCCATCACACACCGCCAATAAAGTTTACCAGGCCCCGATGTCACAGATCTCGTCGCAACTATTCTTCACCTTCTTTTAGGCCCCAGAGGCAACAGTCTGCTCCGTAGCTCCTCTAATTGCTGGTGTCGATGTTAAAACCCCACTTCAGGCACATTTGACCGGATGTTTGGTGGATTGTTTACTCGGTCGGCGGAGCCGACAGTTTAGGCAGCCATCTCGTAGCTCAGCTGGCCACGCCCCCAGCCATGTATTTTCATACATATTATGCATGTGAAGATCGTAGACCTATAAAATACAGGTATACATGCATTTGTATTAACCCTGGGCGTAGTGTGCGTAGTGGGGCTACACGAAGCTACGCAAAGTGGGCGAGAAACTACGCCCACCTGCGCACTTCGCGTAGCCCCACTACGCGCCGCATGCCTCCCTCCCCTACATACCTAATTTTATGAAATGGGCACAGAAAAATAAATAAAAGACACTTACCTTGTCTGCGGCGTCCCGGGGCTCCCTCTGCTCGTTCACGCCGCCGTCTGCTAACCAATGCGCATGCGCGGGCGGCCATTCATGCGCATTTCTCGCGAGAAATGCGCATGCGCGGCCGCGGGTGAATGGAAGCACCCTTCTACTACTGAGCCTTTCTTTAATGAAGAAAGCTACTTTCAGCAGGACACATTAGCGTTTTCAGTTGATACTAGTGGTCGATGCTATGAGTAAAGATTGTTGTCCCATTCCAAAAGAAGAAATGGTTGTTAGAAGTGTGGAAGAAGTAATAGCTGAAGAAATGCAAGGGAAGCATACAGTACCTCCTGTATATAAGTGGGATTGTAGCAGTATTAGCCACAGTCGACCAGAATCTATTGACATATTGCGAACATTTTTACGAGAGTATGCGAAAAAAGTATTAACCAGAAGATTAGGTTGTTACAAGGACTAGGTCCCTGTAAAGTAAGAAAATATAGTAAGTTGCATGGACATTCTCTGGCTTGTCTTTCACGAAACGTGTGTAAAAGTACTTTTCATCACTTAAGAGTGTTAGCAGTACACTACTCAGGAATGCAGAAGTTGGTAAGGAAAGTGTACTATGTAAAAACTACTACATTATGTTTAAGTGAAATAAACACAGCTCTTTTACATGGTTCTTTGTCAGATGTACAAAAAATGTGAGATGATATACAGTTTTTTTTTTTTTGGTTTGCCTCATCAGTATGTAGATAATGAGAGCTTGATAAGTGTAGATGTTGAAGAAAACAGGAAAAAGTTTAGTATTGATGAGTTTGTAGAAGAAATTGCAAAGTTTAAGACAGCGTCCTCTGAAAAACACAACTATGTGTGTATTTGTTGTCGCCATACTCATTATAGAAGTCAAACTAGGAATGTTAATTTATATCTAAAAAGTCAAAAGGAGAACAATGTTAAGTGGCAGCAATTTGGTGCTTACATGATGGAAGTTCGATTTGAGTTGGGTACTGATCAACGTATTTATAAATATTGTTACAACAAATTGGAAGATAACAAAATGCCAGCTAGAGCAGTACATATCAACTTAGAGTTAGTAGCGATTCCAGAGGAACTGGCAGATATGAATGCACAGAGTCATTTCTCACTCAATCTGTACACCCATTTCAAGCAATCATTTGTATGGAGCCTAATACAGGTAGGCTGCCACCAACAGATTAACAAAGAGGTCTGAAAGGAAGTGTTGTGTACTTACGGAGACAAAGAGGAAAATGAGACAGGAGTTTTTTTAGTAAATTTCTTCCCAACCACGGGCGCTAGAGGGCGCACTGCGGGATGGCTGGCTGAAGTGTCAGCTCCGCCGGACGGACGCGATCGCGGACCTCCTTTCACCTCTCAAACCCGCTGCTGCGGTGAACAAAAGACAGTTTTGGTCGTCGGAACATGAGGCCGACGCACCTGTGGCATTGATGTAGCTAACCACGGGACGGTTGTCAAGAAAACAGCGGAAAACCGGGAAGCTGCCGGAGCGACACAAAATGGCCGCTCACTGCACTGACTGACGTCGGAGCTCCATGAAGACTAGCGACTGCTGTGAGTGACCTGTTATCGGTAACTGAGCGGACTGATGGCGCCTGGGGGAATGTGAGGCAGCGACTTAAAGGTGATCGATCTAACTAGCAGATAACTGTATCTTCCGATGTGCGTTCCAGAGGGGTCAAGATGGCGGAGGCGCTGGAACGCAAATGACCAGCAGCGACGGCCGTCCACGGAGCAAGCAGGACGGAGCCTCTGATCACAACAGACTGCACTGACGGTAAACGGGCGGTGAATGTGCCTTGCTGAATGTACTGCGGAGGCGGCTGCTATCCCGCTGCTCCACACATTGCGAAACTGCCGCTCTGAATGCCTGGGGAGGGAGGAGGCTGGATTCCAGGACGCAGAAGCACGCAGAACCTACAGAAGTGCCGCAGGATTCAGAAGTGCAATCCAGTGCAGGCCCACGCTACATGTCATCGCCCAGCAAAAGCCGGGCACTGAGGACTCCAGTTACCACTGATACCGCACATGTATGGATCCTGGTGATCGACGGCCACGTAAACAACTGCGCCATTGACGACGCTCCTTGCGGCCTCAGGGGCAAATGAATAGACGTACCCCGAGGTGGGGCACCAAGACGCCGACACTCCACGACACCCTTACAGCTAACAGAGCACCGACAGGCAGCCCGAAGGCGACCACATCTACCACGCCTCCATCGCAGTGGAGCATGGGGAGGCCGGAGAAACAACAAACCAAGCTCCCATTTGAAACAAAAAAGCAGCAGAAAACTACGGTTCCCCCCCCCGGACTTGGGGGGCGAGGGAGAAATGGCAGAGGGATCGGGCATGGAGACGGTGCTGCGAGCGATCCAGCTGAGCCTACAGGAGATGAATGGCAAACTGGACAGCGTGGTGCAAAGAGTGGACAACATGGCAGCCAAAATAGAGAAGCACGACGAGCGGATTGTTGAAGCGGAGCAGAGGATTTCCAGAGTGGAAGACGAGCACAACAACACCTCGAAGATCTGCGGGGGCTTGGAGAAGACGGTGGAGACCCTGCGCGCTAAGGTGGAGGACCAGGAAGCCAGGTCCAGGCGGAACAACCTCCGCATATCGGGTCTACCGGAATCCACCAACACTGGAAGAATGGAAACTTATATCGAACAACTCCTGAAAGACATATTCGGCGCCGACAAACTCTCCCCGATGTTTCTGATCGAACGCGCTCACCGCTCACTGGCACCTGTACCAAAATCAGGGGCTACACCACGAATGATAATTGCCCGAGTGCTCAATTACAGGGATAGAGACACTGTGCTGAGGCTCGCCAGAGACATGGGTAAAGTCACACATCAAGGGAATACTCTGGAATTCTATCCTGATCACACCATGGCGGTACAACTGGCGCAAAAAGAATTTGCTCCAGTGAAGAAGAAATTAAGGGATCTGGGTCTTGAGTACGCAATGCTATACCCCGCGAAACTCAAAATCACGAACGTGGGTAAGCCTATCATTCTGCCGACGGTGCAGGCTGCGCACGACTTCATCAAGCAACATGTGAAACGTCGAAAAGCACAGGAAAGAGCGGAACCGACGAGCGATGTGGACTGACGAGCTGTACCGCGATATCTACGTGTTGTCCCTGGAAATACTACGAGGCCGAAAAGATCATTCACCTGTGGCGACGAGAGCGGCGGATGTGCCAGGTCGATCTACGTTGGCACCAGACTCACTTTAGACACTGTAGGTGCCTGCAGAAGCAAGCCAATCGAACTGTTGATTATAGCGGCTAGACCTGAGATGAACAACCGCGCAGTGAGTACTCGGAAGACCGGAAATTTCTGGAGGGTGCATGGCAGGCCACTGGGATCGGGGATACGAAATGCACCACTAGCTGATGCACGGGTTTCAGGAAGACATACAGTGGCAGGCTCTCGGGTCGATCCCCCTAATGAGCCCAGATTTATACTGCTGCCGTACTACAGACCTGGGCTATGATAGAGTTGGCTGCTCTGATATCGACTTTACACTATTAATGTTTCTAGATGGCGGGAGGAGAGGGAGAGGTGAATTGCAATGCGAATTATGTTAAAGACGTCATAAGCGTCTGTCCACATCCACTTTGTGGATGGAGTTGTGTGACCCTGGTGACACCCCCAGGCGGGTGCGCCCCAAACTAAGTTCTCAACTGATGTTACTGTTTATTAGGGGATGGCTTTGGCAAAGTTTGGGTGCTAAAGTGGGTGGCGGGAGGGGGGGGAAGTTAGAGTCTACCGAGCTACAAAATCTGTATCTGAGATGCATGGCGATCTCCTTGACCATACATAGCCACGCAGGTTTTAAATACCGTCGCTCTGCACTGTTATGGACTTGGCATAGTACAATTAATTGCACAGTGGCTGAGATGCTCGTGGTAATGTTACTGCTCCTCGAGCGTAAACTGTTTTTGAAAGCCAGTATCAATATCGTGAGTAATGGCGCAACATAGTACGTTGAAATTCCTCACTTGGAATGTGCGAGGTCTGGGCAACCCAAAAAAGATTAGGCGATTGTTTGCATACTTTGATCGGTTGAATGTTAACATTGTTTTCTTACAGGAAACACACTTGGCCCGTGATGGCACCTCCACATTGGGCACTAAATGGGCAGAATCCATCACCAATTCGAGCTACTCGTCTTACTCTAGGGGGGTGAGCATATTGATAAAGAAAGGGACGAACTTTGAGATCACTAACATACACAGGGACACTGATGGGAGAAGCGTTGTTGTGGCGGGCACGATTAGACGGCAGAAGGTACTCTTAGTTAATATATATGGCCCTAATGTAGACGACCCGGGATTCTTCAGTAGTGTATGGCACACCATAGCTGACTTCCAGGTGGCTCACATGATATGGGGGGGTGATTTCAATGTCACATTTCAGGACACAATCGACAGGGCAGCACATACAGTGGAACAATATGGGAAGGCCAGGCTGATGCTACAGGACGCAATGGAAGACCTTCATATGGTGGATATGTGGAGGGTGCGTAACCAAGGGGTGACAACGGCGACACACGTTAACGCGGCCAACAACAGCTGGTCCAGGCTGGACTACTGGCTAGGCACACGAGAAGTATTTTCGTGGGTTACTGATATCAAACATTTACCACGCACGCTGTCCGATCACAACCCTGTAATGTTGGAGGTAGCCATCCCGCATTATGACCCACCACCCTTTACATGGCGCTTCAATGCCACTGCGCTGCGAGACCAGATATATAGTGACACCATACATAAGGCGATAGTGGAATACTTTGACATAAATGGCCCATCGACTGAGGACCCAGGTTTACTATGGGAGGCCTTTAAGGCTACGATTAGGGGAGTCTGTATCAGTACGTCATCAGGTATCCTCAAAGATATACGACAACAATTGCGCACACGGGAACATACCATTCAAGAACTGAAACAGGCATACGCCCAGACAGGTGACACGAAGGTACTGGGAGACATTCAAACACTGCTAACAGAGCACAGTAAATACGCGACGGACGAGCTTCAATATGTGTCTAAACGGGCAACTGCTAGGAGATATGGTGAGGGGGGCAGGCCGGGCAGGGAACTGGCCGCTAAAATATGCTCAGGTAAACCTCCACAAAATATTAAGTCCATCCGTACTGATTCCGGGGAGGTAATCACTGATGTTAAGGGGATACTGACAGAGTTCATGCACACATACGGCACCCTATATGAAGCACGCCCGTCACCCTCTCAGGCTGAATTGCTAGCATACATGGAAGATATTGAACTGGCATGGCTAGCGGATGGGCATAGGCAATACTTAGAACACCCAATAACGGTGGAGGACGTCACAGACACCATCCAGCGCTTACCGAATAACAAGGCACCCGGGCCAGATGGCTTCGTAACGGAATTTTATAAAAAGTATGCTGACTTACTTGGCCCGCATTTGGTGCGTCTATATGGGGCAGCACATGAAGCCCAGACGCTGCCTGCGTCATTGAGGGAGGCCTTGCTCGTCACACTGCTGAAACCGGGCAAAGATGAAGACAAATGTGACTCATACCGCCCTCTTTCGTTGTTAAACGTAGACACGAAAATAATAGCTAGTCTGCTGGCTGATAGGTTAAAACCTCTTATGCCCCTCTTAATAAGGCCTGACCAGTCCGGATTCATCCCTGATAGAGCCACAACACATAACACACGCACATTGTTTGCACTGGCACACTATCTGGCTCCTGAAACGAAGGCTGTGGCAGTGTTGCTTGACGCCGCAAAGGCATTTGACACTATTGGTTGGCCCTTTATTCAGGCAGTGCTGGTGCGTATGGGATTCCCGATGATTTTTCTGGGGTGGATATCAATGTTATACACAGATTTAACTGCACGCATCAGAGTGAACAAGTACATTTCGGAACCAATCCACATAGGCCGGGGCACTCGGCAAGGTTGCCCACTCTCACCAATGTTATTCGCATTAATCTTAGAACCGCTAGCTTGTAAAATCCGACAACACCATCACTACTCTGCACTTCAAATGCCCTCCCGTCCAATACACATCTCGCTTTATGCGGACGACATGGTGTTATATGTCAAAAACCCCGAACAGCATTTGAATCCGCTTTTACGGGAATACATAAAATTTGGTCAAAAATCCGGACTGCAGATAAATTGGGATAAATCCCTTATCCTATCACTAACGGACAGCACACGCCCAACACAGTTAGACTACCCACTGGAATGGCAGGAGGAACCGACGAAATATTTGGGTGTGTGGTTCCACAGAGACCCGGAATTGGTCATACGGACGAATTACGGGCGTACCATAGCGACCCTTGAAGACAAAATTAAAAGGTGGAATAGACTTCCCTTATCCTTGGCAGATAGAGCCGCGATCGTAAAAATGGTACTTCTGCCGAAGTTCCTGTACTTATTCAATAATATTCCGATCAAACCTCCAGCTGCAGTATTCCGTAGTATCAATACGTTGGTACTTAGCTTGCTTTGGGCAGGTAAACAGGCGAGGATGGAGCTGCGCACCATGACACTGCCATATGCTAGGGGGGGGTTTAAGGTCCCAGACTTCTACCTGTACTACTTATGCGCTCAAGCGCAATTCGCGCATTTCTGGTACCACAATATACCCTTTTTGACACATGTAGCTGTGGAAGCGGGAGATGCGGATCCGATTCCTCTATCTAACATACTGACACATCAACGCCCTAGGCTACATGATCACGATATCAATCCGGTTAATGCGACCACGGAGGCATGGAGATTGATGGGAAAGGCAGCGCACAGCTTACCACTATATGCACCAAGGCTTCCACTAGCACATCACCCGGCCCTCTCGGTCACACAGGAACAGATTGGTATGGATCTGCTTAAGCGGGCTGGCTTAGACACACTAGGGGATCTGTATATGAATGGTGAATTCCAGACCCTGGACAAAATGCAATACATCTGCAACCCATCCCCGCTCTTCAGCTTTAATTATTACCGGCTACAGAGAGCACTTCGGGAACACTACCCCACACATCCAGAAGAACCAAAGACACTGGAACCCCTGCAACTGCTCCTCACCACTCCCACGGCGTCACACCTAGTATCTAAGCTATACACGAGCATACAGGGAGCTGTAGGGGGGAACACAGAAAAGGCTAAGGACAAATGGAACTCTGGGCTGGTGGAACCTCTAACGGACGATGAATGGGAATCCGCATGTATGCTTACTGGTATGTTGACACCAAATGGTAACCTGAAAATCATTCATTACAAATATCTGCATCAAGTGTATCATACGCCACAACGACTGTATAAATATGGTTTGAGAGACGACTCAAAATGCTGCAGATGTAACCTAGACGACGCAGACTTCATGCATCTAGCTTGGCACTGTCGCAAAGTAGCCGGATACTGGGAACAGGTCGTGCAAGTTTTGAATGAAATGCTCGGTGTATCTGTGCTGTGTGACGTTAAAATCTGTCTGTTGGGTATTGTTCCACAGCTTAGAGCTTTGAAACGCAAATTCTGTGTAGTTGCACTACTGTTAGCTAAAAGAAGGGTATCCCTCCATTGGTACAGCAGGAGAGTCCCGGAGGTAAAACACTGGATTGAAGATATGGTGTATTGTCGTGACACACTCAATACATACGAAGAGGAGTTGCCGATCGGATCTAGACCTAAAGACTATTGGGGGTTCCTACGCACATATTTATTAACACATGGCGCGTCGGACTCGGAAGCGGACACTGAGTGATATATTACACTGAAGGTGCGAATAGAGCGTACTAATGTATAGTATAGGTCCTGAGGAGGAAGGATGCTGTGGTGCAGATTAGTAGTAGCAAGAAGGGGATCACTTGTTGGGGAATGTATTGTTACTTTAAGTTCTGTTAAGTTAAAAGAAAAAAAAAATTGAAAATGTAAGAATACTGACGAACAGATAGGCGAGTATGGCACTGTGGACAGCTTCTGGATTGTATGATAATACGCCGCCGGTCCGTTGGATGTCGGCTGATGGGCTGTGTTCAACTAACACCAGCAATATCTGCTGTGAGAACTTGTAGCCGGCCCGTTGGGGTTGTAGGCGACTCCTATGTATTTCTTTATATGCGATGAACAGTGCATTCAACTTTCTTGCCTCAAAAAAAAAAAAAAAAAAAAAAAAATTTCTTCCCAACCAAGAGTC
The DNA here is from genome assembly GCF_964261635.1 of Lissotriton helveticus. Classification (NCBI taxonomy): domain Eukaryota; kingdom Metazoa; phylum Chordata; class Amphibia; order Caudata; family Salamandridae; genus Lissotriton; species Lissotriton helveticus. The sequence continues at coordinate 565,307,609 of NC_136072.1, forward strand.
GAAAAATATGCCAAGAGTGCGTAGATGATAATATACTTCAAAAGGCTATGTTATGTCAATATTTATTAGAAAAATGTAAATGTTGGTGAACAGGTAATATGTTTAGAAGATGAATCACAAATTTCAAGATGCCAAATAGAAAAAGTGGACAAGTCCAGGAGTGAAGAGATTTATAAACATTACACAATACATCCTCTACATTCAAAAGAAGGGATAGGAAACAACATGGAATTATTTCAAATGAGAAAAGCAAAGGGAACTCCAATGAGTGTATGGGAAAAAGCTTAGAAGCTTGTTGTTTTCTAAAGAGGCTCCTCACTGGTGAAGATGGAAGATATAATGAGTGACCTGTACAGTTTCCAGCTTCAGATTACCGCTGGACAAGATTGTACTCTGAAGATCCTAGATTTTGACAGTGCATTCCATAAATATTTAATCTTCTGTTTGAAAGTGATTTGTCTTCTCTTTCATATGCAGTGAACCACATATTAAAAACAGGAGTTCATCAATCACATGTTTCTGCAAAAGAATTCATGGACAAACTTCAACAAAGAGATGAAAATTTAGAATCACATTTAGTTAATTTGATGGCATGTCAACGTGGTACCAATGAATATTGGATTTGTCATCATGGTGAACTTAAATGTATGCTGTACTGAATATGTATGAGAAGATTTACTTGAATTTCTACCAGACGCAAATTCAAAAATAAAAAATATTGAAATGAAGACACCTGGAGAACTCTGTTCTTTGAATTCTGTAAATGTGTGCAGGTATTGTAACCATAGGTTTCAATTCAATTCAAAAGACCTTTATTCGAATTTCATAAAATTCATAAAAGTACATAAAATAAAGACAGTCCCATTCTCTATGCAAATCTATTTACAGTAATCATAATCCTTAAAATTTATTACAGCTCTCGTGAATCTAAATTTTCAGGGGTTTTCCATCATTTTACGTACACGAATTATCAGTCTCAAGAAAGTGCTAGTTTGAAAAGTTAATTCATCTGTATCCAAAGAAAGCAACATTAAATAAGACTCCCCTAAAGAAAGGGGTCTTCGTTTTCTAAAATATGGAGTTAAAAACCAGTTAATATACTTTAAATAAAATTTACAGAAAAATAGGAAGTGCAAATCATTCTGTGTGCTTATCCCATCACACGGGCATGGGTTATAATATGCTGTATGATGACAACCCAAAGGAAAGCCCAATAAAAATTTCACAGAGCCTGCCCTTAGGCGGAATAACAGTGATCTTTCCCAGTTGGTCATGGGGAGAGTAAGATAGGATGGGAACGGTTGCCTACACAGTTCATTCCCCATGTATGTCACAACAGTAGATTTGAGTGATTCCCTTCCCATTCTTTCTGAGTTATAAAGTGCATATAGTGCTTGTTTGACCTCATTCTTATCTTTGGGCTCGATCTTGGATGGGTCGGAGAAAAGATCTCCCCTACCCACGGCACACAGTGTCTTTAAAACTCCCGCAAGCCAGGGGATAGCTAAGCCCTTTTCACATTTAAGACAATCGTTTCTAATATCCTGTGTTAGGGCGGCTAAGTTATTCCTCCAGATCCTAAGCCAGAATAGAGCTGGCCTTGTCCTTATAAAATCACATGTATAGGGGAGGTTTAATTCCTTGTGACAAATAAATTCAGAGGATGAGATTGGGGCACCAAGTATTTTTCTACAAAATCGGTTTTCTGCCCGTTGAATACTGGGACTTAACCCCAAACCCCAAACCTCTGCCCCATATGTGGCTACTGGTATGCACTGTAACCTAAACATTTTTAAAATAGCTCTAGTGGCACCTATTTTCTTTGGGCTTGGCAAGCTCAAGATGGAATTGGTGGCTTTCGAGAACTTGCCCGTGGCGTGGGCCAAATGCCCACTCCACGAGCCATTCGCAGCGAAAACCAACCCTAGATATGGGAATGTATTCACAGATTCTAATTTATCTGTCCCTACTTGTATGGTATTGAGCTTCCGTTTCCCTGGGCCACATGTCATGATAAAAGATTTTTTTAAATTCACACGCAAGTCTAGAGCCTCCATATATTGAACAAAAGTTTTAACAAGTTGGCGGAGGGCATTAGGTGTGCGGCCCATAAGGACCGCATCATCTGCATATAAAAGAACCGGTAATGGTTGCCCCTGGATTATTGGCACATCTGGAGTCACCTGTTTTAAAGATTTAGCTAAACTATTGATGTAGATTATAAAAAGCAGGGGTGCTAAAACGCACCCCTGTCTAACCCCCCTACCTACTTTAATAGGTCCGGAAACTTCCCCGCCCATCCCAATCCTAACTTGTGCCTTAAGGTCAGTATGGAGGTAGGCCAGAAAGTTAACAAGAACCTCATCTAATCCATAGTCCAAAAGAATGGACCAAAGTTTGGATCTGTTGACTAGATCGAAGGTGGATGATAGATCCATAAATGCAAGATAGATAGGGGACGATCGAGCGATGTTATATTTGTAACCATGGGTTTCAAACAATTATTTCATTTATCTGCAATACAAATGATTGACTTCTTGGAGAATTTACTGATTTTTTTAGCGAAAAGAGTACCAAGCCAGAGGTGTTCCTCATATACACATGCTATTAACGATAAAGAATGCTCCAAAATTTGTAACTGATACTGATGAAACTGTACTGTCTAACATCGAACAGTATGTTACCTGTGACACTCTAAGAGAAGTAGGAGAAAAGAGCTTGAGACAACAAGTTTTATGTTTTCAAAGTCACCGCTATGGAAAGTTCTGTCAGCAAAAATAAAAGTCTAAAGGGAAATTTGATACAACCTGTCGGTTTGGATTCCCATGTCCAATAATTTTAAAGGAAGAGTAAATTCTTTTTTGTCGGCAGCAAGGCATACAATAACTTGGAAATCTCCCAAGAATACATACAATTTAAAAAGAACAGAATAGTCAAAGTATGTTAATGACTACAATCCGGTTATTTTGAAAATGTGGAATGCAAACATGGATATTCAACATGTTGCAGATAATTCAATTGCCTTTGCACCCTATGTTATATCATATATAACAAAATCAGAAAAGACAGAGATTAAAGAAATGTAGGAAGAAATTTCACAAGAGAAGAGTCTTAGAAAATATTTGTACAGCTTTAGCTTGAAAATGCTTTCCCACAAAGAGATTGGATCCTATGAATGTTCGGATCACTTGTGCTCTTCCAGTTTATATTCAAAGTCAAGAGGAATCATTTGTGTAAGTTTAGGTCTTGCCTGCACACGAAATAGAATATTGGAAACATTGGAAGAAATTGAATACTTAGCATTGAATGAACCAGAAAGTACAGAAATTCTCAAAACTAATATGTTGTATATATACTATCCTGAAAGGAGTCCACTTCTGGAAAAGCTATGTCTGTATGAAATACTTCAACATTACAGCTTTAAAAGAAATGTTACAGAAAAGATAGAACAAGGGAAATATGCAGTAATTGGATGTGACGGATGTTTAGTAAAACATGCCAAAGGAAATCTTATTAACCACAGAAAACTCAGTTGCGAAACTCCAGATAAGAGAGATTGTTTCTATGTAGCACTTCTGCATCTGTTCAAGCCATGGTATAGTGAACCAGAATTACTTGGAGATTTTGATTGCTACAAAGATTATTTTAATTCATGTAAAGATGGCATTCAATGCACAATTTTCCCTACGCATCTATAAATGTTAAATGATGAGATTGAACAAGAAAACACTATTGCAGCTGAAATAGCTAAAGACAGTTCTCAAGATAGTCAAAGTTCTGGTCCACTTAGTCAAGATTCACTGGGACAACCAATAATCGAAAATTAGGCAGCAATAGCTATGAATGAGGTAGAAATTGCAATGCAACAAGCACAACAGGATAATATTACGTTGGAAAACTTAGAAGAACAACCAAGTATTGAAAAAAAAGAAATATATGTACAAGTGACACAACAGATACAACATGGTTTGTTGAATGAAATAAAAGAATACCAATGTTCTTCATTTAAATCTATTCTTATGTACATCAGTGGTCAAGCTGGAACAGGTAAAAGTTTTTTTATTAAAGTGTTGACCAGTTATATACAGAAAACCACAGATTCACATGTATCTTGTATTGTAACAGCTCCAACTGGATTAGCAGCACACAATATTAAAGGGATTACTTTACATTGAATTACTTATGCTACCTGTTGAACATGATAATAAATTGGAATATCAGAAGCTGTCTGAGGAAGCTTGTTATGAAGTGTCAAGAGTACTGAAGAAAATGAAATTTTAAATCATTGAGGAGGTGAGCATGGTCTCAAGCTTAATGCTTGCCTTTGTACACTTGAGAATGCAACAGATTTAAAAAACAGAATACAATGTTTTGTTTGGAGGAAACATTTATTTGTATTTGGAGATCTACTACAACTAACTCCCGTAGAAGGGCAACCAGTTTTTAAAACACTTGTGCATGAAGACACTAGGAAATCTTTGGGAAGTTTTGGAAATGTGACCATTTGGTTACATTTTGAATATAAATGACTTATAAAGGATATTCAACAAGCAAGTAATGAAGATTATGGAAATTGTTGTCCTGACGAAACATGGTAAACAAGCTTTAGAAAGTCAGCTACTAAGGAACTTGTTTATAATTGAAAATACAGCGGCTGAAGTAATGTACAAGAAAATTGAACACAAGAAGTGTATAGTTTGTCTAATGTCTAAACTGCAAGAGTGTTCTACATTCAATCGGGAGCTTCTGAAACTGAAAAAACAAGAAATAGTTCAAATTGTAGCTATTGATAAAATTGAACACCAAAGAGTGAATATTCGTCTTATAGAGAAACTACAGACTAAATTGCACTGTTTGGAAAAGTCTGTATCTAAAACTGCAGGCTTAGAAAAAACTTCATATGTATGTATAAACTGTCAGGTAATTTTACGGCGTAATTTGAATGTAGAAGAAGTTTTAGTAAATGGAGCAATGGGAAAAGTTGTTGATTTAGTAAAATTTCAGCACGGAGATGGAATAGAATTTTTGAAAATAAAATTTGATCAGATTAAAAAGGTAAAACAGATTGGGCATTGTGTTGTCCAATTTTTGCTTGTAAAAGACTTGTATGTTTGCAGAAAAAAGTTTCCTCTGTCTTTAGCATATGCAGTAACTATTCATGAATCTCAAAGTTTAAGTATAGACTATACTTTGGTAAATATTGGAAGTACAGTGCTCAAAGAGGGAATGGCATATGTTGCATTATCTCGAGTAAAAACATTGTCTAGTTTGTATTTGATTGATTTTGATGAGAAAAAGGTTAGTGCTGATGTAAATTGTGTAAGAGAGTATAATTGTTTCAGAAGACTTTATACACCAGATTTAGCTGAATATTCCATATATGAGTGTGTGTCCTAAACCAAAATATGACAAAGATTCAAGTGAGGTTGAAAAAAAAAATTGAAGAGACAGTTAAAGGTGTAAAGAAACAGAAAATGGAACCTGTTGATGCCATTGTAGGATACCAGGATATCATCTGCTATGCTAATGTGATTCTGAATGTGGTGTTTTATTTACAAGATCTTCATCATGAAATCATGGGAAATCGTGAAAAAAGAATATTTTCTGCACTGCATCATGTATTTCAACAGTTGGTAACTGACAGAAGTAAAATCCAAACTGCTTCTGGTATTCACCATCTTTTGGATATAAGCACTGGTTCTTAGACCTTTACTCTTAACCCGTTTGCTGCTTCGAACGTTCAGTGCCAGTGCTGAACATTCGAAGAAACGGGTGCGGCCTCGTCGGCCGTTGGACGTGCGCAGCACCAGGGAGGTAGCTCGCGCGACGTCTAACGGCCGACGGCAGCAGCGAAGGGGTTAATATACGACAAGATGCACAATAATTTCTAATCATTATGCTTGAAGTATTAGAACATGAACGAATACAGATTGAAAACTTATTTAACTAAGTTACAGATGGGATCATAAATGTGAACATTGTTCATTTACTTCCAGCACTGAAATAGACACAGAACAATTCATATACCTAACGATACCAGACTGCAAATCAGTACCTTTTAACAAATTAGTAAAATCAGCCAATTATGATATGAAATGTTCGCATTGTAAATAAGAGATGTTGTCTACATTACATATAGAAAGATATGGAAAATATCTAATTTTGATGTAACAACGTTGTAGAGCAAATGGAAGAAAACTGGAATTAAACATTTTGTTGCAAGTCAAATATCTATATCTGGAAGAACTTTTACAACAGTGGCTATTAATTTCCATGCTATACCTACTATCACATCTGGACACTATACTGTGTATTTAAAGTGCAATAAAGGATGGAAACAGTGCAATGATGCCCACCTAATTTAAACCTACATTGTCTTACGAATTATTGTCTTACGAATTACTAAATTCATCGCTGATATTTTTTAAACCAAAGTTTTGAATACATCATTCGGCCTATAGGGTGGAAAATGTGAACACGAATTAACAAATTCATATTGGATCCCAAAGTTTTGAATACGTCATTCCGCCAATTGGGAAGATATGAACAGAAAATTGACAGCACTGGAAACAATTAATAATTGTAATTAGTGTTTGGAGTATTATTTGTGCCAATTGGTATTGCATTTGGAAAAATTGTATTGAAAAGCAAATGGTTTATATATTTGTTATGTATATTGTACCAGATGTAAATGAGAATGTACATTTCGGAAATGTTCTTGAGGTAAATAATAGACGTACTATACAGGAAGGATGTAATAGAGAAACTGTAGTTAGGATCACACATTAACACACATATTGAAAATAATGCTTTAAGCTGATTTTTTTTCTTCTACAATATAGTTGATTGATTTTCCCCGCTGTTCTTTGATGATGCTACGTTGAAATCACTGTATATAGTGAAGTTAAGTGGAATCTGAGAACAGCAAAAAAGGGAAACTGAAAGTTTTATGTAATTCTAAAATGATGTTGTCCTCTTAAAAATGTAATAGTATAATTTCTGTAATACATTACATTATTTAACAGTTTTTCTTTTTCTTCTTTATAGTAGGTAGTGGTGAACTTTGAAAAATAGTTTTAATCCTGTTCAGCACAATACTACTCTAAAATAGTTTAACAGAGTCATGTTTCTAAATTACCTAAAAAGGTAAGAATATATAACATAATATGTATGCTAACGTGAAACAATGTTTGAGGATCATTTATATGTAATTTATTTGTAATAACAGTTATTTTTGATCCTTTATACTATTTGGTTACTTTGGTCGTGTTGCTGATGTCATCAGTTAGGTTGTCATTCTTTTACACAAACCTTACCTATGCTGTCTTTTAACCTCTGTAGCACAACCTTAGTATTAATAGGATAACCCATGCATTATCCTTGCATGTTTCCTTTTACACAGGCACAATCTATGCACTCATGGTATCACCCAAACAGTACCCCTGCACTTATGCAGTAATACAATCAACTAGGCACTAGTCTTGCACTCAACCATTCACTCAGGCACTACCCACAGAGCAATCCATTCACTCAGACTGTTGCAAGGATTCAGCCTAAGGTGACAACTATGCGTACGATTATGAGACCGTAGTAGGTAGGGACTGACTCATCCTACTGTGCCCACAAGCCCTGAACCAACTTGCTATATTCTCTCATGTGCTCTCCTAATCCCTTACAGAGAAACAAGTGATTAGATAACCCAGAACTAAACACTCCAGCATCTCTCAGGAATTGCGGTAACAAGACACACCCTTTCACTGTCACTCTTGTACTTGTAAGATCTGACACAGACATGAAACATTTTAAAATATTTATTTTAAGTAACGTGGCGTAATGTGCATTATATGTGCCACAACAAGAACAAAAGTGTATGATATAAATATAATCAGTATAGCAGTTAGTCCATATTGGATGAAGGGAGATGACATCATAAAAAGACAATGGAGAAAATACTATACTGCATAACCTCCCTCTACCTTGCTAAAAGAAGTATTATTACATAATAGAACATTTCTGAGCTTTGCCTGCAGACCACATAACTTTGAATATAGATGGTAAATCTAAATTATAGGTGCTGTTTTGCTGCTATCCCTGGAAACGTTTCTGTCCAAGTGTGTATGCCACCTATTCGTGTATCCCAATTGTTTCATAGTATGGGTGTTCAACAACAACTGCATTGGTATATTCTATACATGTGCTAGGGCCTGACCACAGCAAAATAACAAGGGACATTGGGGTATATTAGCAAGGAATACCGATATTTATCGCAAAACTTGCTTAGCACATTTTTTTATCGCTGCCTATCGCTGGATACGTTAGCGGAGAAAACATGCTATTAGCAACGTTTTTCTCCATTGTGCTAAAATATCCAGTGATAGCGGCGAAATGCGTGAATATCGCTGGAAATCCAGCGATATTCACGCATTAATGCCAATGGGGACTTAACCTGACAATCCACCTCTCATTGGAGAAACAGGTAAGTCATGTTTTTAGCAGGCGTTAGATTATAGCGATCGCTAAGCCTGCGGTGCTAATAGGAGATAGCTGTGTTAGCGACTGCTTTCAGTCGCTAACAGTTTGGGTACGCCCACTTTGCATGACATTAGCGGTAAATATCGCTGACATGGAAAGCGGGCCCCAAACCGGTCGCTATCGCCTAAAAGCTGTCTCTAACTGCTGTTAGCGACAGCTTGCTGATAGGGCGATAAAAATATTGCCGCTTTAGCAGCAAAAAGTGCACCTAAAGCGGCAATATTGCCCTTGCTAATATGCCCCATTGTTTAATGACTTTGCCCAGAATGTTGAATTTAAAGTTCTGAAACATTAGATAGTTTTCATGTGAAAAGTACAAACGAGGTATTTTGCTAAATGAAAGCCTTGTGTTATCAGGCACCAACGCTGGATAATGGCTGCAGGACTCATGGTAACTTAGATAGGTCGAAAACATCCCCAACGGTCAGGTCGCACCTCCCCTTGGCCAGCTCGTAGCACCCAGGCAAACAGAACAGAAATAAGCAGAGCCAAACCGAATCTGTAAAGGCAAAATAGTAGAAAAAGTCAATATCTGAAAGTTCTCAAGGAAAGAAAAACGAAATGAGAAAGAGTAAACAAAACAGTGTTGTTGAAGTGCAGAAATAACAGGCCATCAAATCGGGTTCCCATGCACACTGATGGAGATTCATTGAAATGCAAGAATTCACAAGCAGCGTGGAATGCAATCAGCTCCAAAAGGTCATCCGCACCTCTCCAAGCAAAGAGGGTCGCCATCCAATAGAGCAAGCCAAAAGTACAGACATGGTCATTGTAATCTTTTGCAACCAGGAGCATGTCACGGCAAACAGCGTGATATTTGATGATACATCGCTGCATGAGGTGCTGCGCATGAGCGCACGTACTCCAGTTCCCCCTTATTGCATGATTAAACTATCCATCAAGTGTATATCTCTGGAACAGTCATGGTCTTGAGCCAGCAATGGACTCACCAGCAGTTCATAATTCAGGTAAGCGCATGAAGTAGTGGACAGGCAGACATCCAGGTCCACTCAAAGAGGCACCAGAGACAGCAGAACAGAGGTTGCATGCAGGTGAAATAGACGTAGCGGAAGTTCATCATATAGCTGATGCCAAGAGTCGCAAATGGCAAGCATCCAAAAAGTTGCAGCATACGTTCACAGTACAGCCACAATTGGCCTGGATGGGGCTCAACCACAGGATGGGCAGCCATTTCGTAGTAGGAGCTGTAGAAGGAGCCCTGCGTAAACCAGCAAGCGCACAAGGGAAACCCGCCAAATGCGCTTGGAAAATTAGTATGAATAAAATCCTTCAGTTTCAGACTCATTAAATATTTGGTGTAATAATTCTGCAAAATGTAGTGGGAGATTGGTATTGAGCAGTGACTCAACGTCACATGGTGGTTTAGCCACCTCCTATTTGAAGGTCTTACAAGCTGATGTGAGAGACACTTCTTGTTGAAACAACAGCGCTTTTAGTCAGCATACGTTATTAACTTCTGTTTTCAAAGTGGGAATGGAAGGCCATAGGAAAAAAATCCACTATCCCATGTAGGGGAGGACAAAAGACATTGGTGCAACATATAACATGTTCTAAAAGAGTTGGTTTATATGGGACGCCTGCTCATAAGCCACAGCAGTTGTGGGTATTTAGGATAAGATAACTGCTGTTTGAAAGCACAATGAGCCTGGTAATAATAGCAGGCACTGGAGTTTGTTACAAAAAACAGTAAAAAATACGGGCCGAAACGTTAAAGTCTCTGTGTACTTTAATTTGTTTACAATCTAAAGAATGTTCTACTGAACAATCACAGTGGTTACCTGTTAGGAAAACTTATTTACCCTCATGCTGACAGAGAAATTCAAAAGCAACAAATAAAATTCATGAATAAAAGTACTTCCAAGGAACTTAAATGTACCAACGGGGTAATGTTTCAGGCAATCAAGGACACACTAGCTATACACACATCCAATCAATCAGACATTACCAGCGCAATCATGCAATCATCCCCGTACTACTACTGCACTCAATTATTCACTCAGGCAGTACCCAGGCACTCATAAAGTGACCCAGGAATTTCTCTTAAAGTCATCCTTTTACTGAGGCAGAACCCATGCACTGTTCTAAGCAGCTAGATAGATATTAGTCTTGCACTCATAGAATCACTTAGGCTGTACCCATGCACTCATAGAATCAAGTAGGCACTACTTATTTACTAAGCAATCACAAGGAGATGATGGATTGAGTGCTGAAACTACTCAGACACTCACCCCCAGTCACAGATCTGGGTTGAATCCATCATCATTCTTTAGCTCACTTCACCACCTCAGTTCAGACCCAGCTATATGCAAATCAGTCTTGAGCCTGTGCCTCATGGGAACAGTCCAGCCCGAACTGCAAAGCCAGTTATTCCCTGAACTGGAAACAAGCATCCTGGGACCTGCTTGGGTGTAACACCCTTTATCAGCCAGGCTAGCTTGAATCCAGTGTCAAAGTGAGCAAGGTACCCAGGTCTGGGCAAATCCTGCCATTTTTAGGCAAACAAAGCAATCATAAGGAATTCTGAAACTTTTCAGACACTCACCCCCAGTCACAGATCTGGGTTGAATCCATCATCATTCTTTAGCTCACTCACCACCTCAATTCAGACACTCCACCTCAGAATGGCATGGTGAGCAAAAAAAACGATGGATTTAGGCCCAGATCTCTGTACTGGAGAGAATGTATGACATTGTTCTGCATTCTGTCCATCAATTGTTCTTTTTGCATTTGTCACCCCGAGTGGGACCGGTATGCCCAGACGTGGGTCCCATGCTCTCCATGGCACTGGAGTCAAGCTATCCTGGCTGATGAGGGGTGAAACCCTAAAACCGGTTATAGGATGCTTGTTTCCAGTCCAAGGAGGACCAGGCTTGGTATTTATTTATCTTTTTATTTAGGAAGTTTTATATAGCACTAGCCTGACCGGAAGGTATCGCAGCGCTTCACACAATTACAGAGCAGTGCAAAAGAAAGCAAAACAGGGCTAGACTGTTTCCATGGGGCATAGGGTCAAGACTGATTTGATTATGGCTGGTTTCAAACTGGAATGGCATGTAATGTTGAGCTAAAAACAGATGGATTTAGGACCAGATCTCTGTACTGGGGCGAATGTATGACATTTTTCTGCATTCTGTCCATCAATTGTTCTTATCGCATTTGTTATTCTGAGTGAGATGGGTATGCCCAGACGTGGGTCCCGTGCTATCCATGCCACTGGAGTCAAACTATCCTGGCTGATGAGGGGTGAAACCCCAAAACCAGTCTTGGGATGCTTGTTTCCAGTCCAGGGAGGACCTGGTTTGGCAGTTCCGGCTGGACTGTTCCCATGGGGCACATGGTCAAGACTGATTTGCATATGGCTGGGTTCAAACTGGAATAGCATGGTGAGCAAAAAAAAAAGATGGATTAAGGCCCGGATCTCTGCACTGGGGTGAATGTGTGACATTGTTCTGCATTCTGTCCATCAGTTGTTCTTTTTGCATTTGTCACCCCGAGTGGGATGGGTATTCCCAGACGTCGGTCCCGTGCTCTCCATGCCACTGGAGTCAAGCTATCCTGGCTGATGAGGGGTGAATCCCCAAAACCAATTCTAGGATGCTTTTTTCCAGTCCAGGGAGGATTTGGTTTGGCAGTTCGGAGTGACTGTTCCCATGGGGCACAGGGTCAAGACTGATTTGCATATGGGTGGGTTCAAACTGGAATGGCACGGAGAGCAAAAACATTATGGATTTAGGCCCAGATCTCCGTTCTGGGGTGAATGTATGACATTGTTCTGCATTCTGTACATCAATTGTTATTTTTGCATTTTTCCCCCCGAGTGGGACGAGTATACCCAGCTGTGGGACACGTGCTCGCCACTGGGGTGAATGTATGACATTGTTCTGCATTTTGTCCATCAATTGTCCTTTTTGCATTTATCGTTCTGAGTGGGACGGGTATGCCCAGATGTGGGTCCCCTGCACTCCATGCCACTGGGGTCAAGCTATCATGGCTGATGAGCGGTAAAACCCAAAAACCTGTCTTAAGATGCTCATTTCCAGTCCAGGGAGGACCTGGCTTGGCATTTCGGGCTGGAGAGTTCCCATGGGGCACAGGATCAATACTGATTTGCATATGGCTGGGTTCAAACTGGAATGGCATGGTGAGCAAAAAAATTATGGATTTATGCCCAGATCTCTGTACTGGGGCGAATGTATGACATTGTTCTGCATTCTGTCCATCAATTGTTCTTTTTGCCCTACTTATTCACACACTTTCAAGCAAACACACATTACTTATGCAGTCATGCAATCAGCCAGGCACTACTCTTGCACTCAACCATTCACTCAGGCACTACGTATGCATTCATGAATTCCCTGAAGCACAATCTATGCACTTATCCATTCACTGAGGTAATACGCAAGAATTTATCCAAATATCCAGGCAATACACCAGCACTCATAGAAACTGTCAGGCAGTACTGTTGCACTCATTCGTTCACTCCAGCGGTACGCATGCATTTATGCAATCTGCTAGACTGTTGACATATACTCATAGAATGCCTTACGCACTACAAATGCACTCATGCAATCATGCGATAACACCCCTCAACTTTCATACTATTAAAAGTAATTATGAAAAGTTTAATTTATCAAACGTTTGTTAAAAATATAAGTTAAACATTTATTTCTAAATTTTCCTTTTAATTTCAAAGTTCTGTAATAGAATATGACACTGTACAAACTTGCAAACAAGAAAACAATGTTAATTCAAAGAAATAGGAGTACACATGTTAGCTCAGCTATTTTATATGTTTTTGAAAAAACTGCTTATAAATATTTGAAAATGTTTTTAAAATATGTTAAAAAATGATAAACGAAAAAGAAAAAAAAAATGAAAAAACATATTTTTATATATTTTTTTGAAGGAACAGTAGAAAATCATCATACATAAAACCATAGGTTTGAGGGATGTTACAGTTAGCAATTCGTAGTTAAAAAGCCTTAGAGATTCACTGAAAAAACCATAGCTTTCAGGGATGTTATAGTTAGGAATTAGCATTCAAAAAACCTTTGAGATTCAGTGAAAATACCACTGGTTTCAGGGACATTTTACTCATACATTAAACCAGAGAAATTTGTCTGTTATAGTTAGCTGAGCTATATTAGAGTGCGAGGAGGTGCATCATATATTAAGTGGATGATTTCATGAGTGATGTCATATGAGATGTCTTTGTTGATGTCATGAGTGATGTCACTGACCATGTCATGAGTGATGTAATATGGGATGTCATCAGAAGTCCATTGCAGGGGCGTGAGTTATAGTTATCTCAGCTAACTATAATGGCGAAATTTCTCTGGTTTTGTACCAGTGAAATGTCAGCCTAACTATAACGTCCCTGAAACCTGTGTTGTTTTCACTGAATATATCAAGTCCCAAGCCAGGGACAAAACGCCTACGACAGGCACTACGAGGTTGAGGAGAACTACGCAATATATATATATATATATATATATATATATATATATATATATATATATATATATATATATATATATATATATATATATGTGCGCTCCACTACTGCTGGTAAAGGGGTCAGGCTGTCACGGGCGGTCCTGCAATAGCTGCCAGCCAGCTCGTAAATATATCCAAAACACTTCAAACGATTTTTGAAGACAACAGGACACCCGCAGTTCAGATATTCAAGATTTTATTCGGCAGATGAAAAAATCACAACGCGTTTCGCCATTACGGCTTGATCACGCTCATCTCGTGGTAAACACGGCCATTTTTTTATATACATACCACACCCTGGTGCATAGTTTCTAATATGGGGAAGACGCGGACATCTTTGAATGGTCATTTCACAACAGTAAAAATCAATTATTAGCGCTTTGCTGAAAATCCTAATCATACACTTCATGTAATGTACATTTTAACGTGTAACACAAAAATTATATGCATATAATGTATCAAAAAGTGAAAAAATCAATTCTTACAAAACTTAGACAATTTTAAGTCTGTATAAATTCCGCGCTAATCATACTGTTCGTGCATAATTATGTCATTGATTCAGACTTAAAAGAACGATATATTACAATAACAGTAAACAGCGCGCAAAGACGTAAAAGGAGGCATTTCATTGGCCACCCACTAATCTAGTGCGCCATTGGTTGTGTGTTGTTATGGCAGTCAACTATAAACAAAATGTTATTTGCTTTGAAAAATCATTCATGCCGATAACATTAGCGTCACAGAATATACTCTGCCCAAGTGGGCTATAATTTTAAAGTGACAAAAATCGAAACAGTGTTGACAACTTGTACCCAAGTGGGCAATCAAATACAATGACAATTAGATGCACACAATAAATTCCTTGCGGTATAATCCAATGTCTTCTGCTACCCCATGTTGTGAGAAATCTAAAAATAATACAGAAAATGAATCATTAAAAACAAGAAGACTGCAGATGTACTACTAAAGCCAATACCCTTAACATATTTTCATTCATATAGATGTACGGAAAGTTCTTCACTCATGTTAAAACCTTTCGGAGTTAAACATTCGAAGTCCACAATATATTTCGATTCAAGTTTCCTAGGGACAATTCACGATTGCCTCCCCGGACCCCCAAATCTACACAGTCAATTACAACTAGGTGGACCAATTTCTCATCCTGCATGTGTTCTGAAAAAAAGTGTCTTGCTATAGGATACTGTTTGTTGTTGTTATGTATGGCTCGTAGGTGTTCCAGCACTCTTTTTTTAGCCTCATGTTTAGTGCTACCTACGTACCATTTGTTGCACGGACAAATAAGCACATATACACTGTAGGGTGTATTGCAAGTCAGATGTTTGCGTATTGTAAATATCTTCTTAGTAGTGGGAACCAGGAGAGTTTGACAATCATGGCTGGATTTGCATGCCTTACATCTACGGCAACATTTGAAACCAACTTCTTGGTTCTTTGAGCCTGAAGATGTAACATAGTTTTGGCTCAACTCGTCTCTCAGTGATCTCCCTTTCCGGAATGTTATTTGTGGGTTGTCACTCAAATATTTCTTGAGGTGTAAATCAGTGTGCAACACATGCCAATGTTTGCTGAAGATTTTTCGCACATCACGTGCCTGACCTGAGAAAGTGGTTATGAATCTAACCTGATTGGTATCTTCTGGTTTGACTCTGGGATTTAATAATTCCTCTCTATTTTTCAGGGCAACCCTGTCCTTGGCAGTGTTGATCATATTCTGACTGTATCCTCTGTTCCGAAATCTCTGACACATTCTCTTTTCCTCATCTAGATAGGCTCCCTGGGTACTGCAATTCCGTTTAGCGCGAAGTAATTCACCATACGGAATGCTGTAAACCAAGCTGCGGGGATGGCAACTATTCGCATATAAAATGCTATTGCCCGCAGTTTTTTTACGGAATAGTTTGGTGACAAGTTGTTTGTTTTCAACTTCCACAGCCACATCAAGGAATTCAAGCCTTTTGTCACTGATATGTTCAGTGAATGTAAGATTTAGATTGTTGACATTCAACTTGTTAATGAATAGTCTCACAGATGTTTCATCGCCGTTCCAAATAAAGAAAATGTCATCGATGTATCGCAGCCACAGGGCAACGTTGTCAAATTCTGCCATCTCACTGACAACCTGCTCCTCCCACCAGCCCATGAATAAATTCGCATAGCTGGGGGCGAAGCAGGTTCCCATAGCAGTGCCCTGTGACTGACGATACAAGATGTTGTCAAAGAAAAAAAAAATCTTTCTGAGACAGAAATCGATCATAGATGTAATCATTCTGGAATGTTGCAAGTAGGAGACAGAACGTGTCCTAAAGAAGTGTTCTATGGCCTTTAAGCCTTGCTCATGTAGGATGCTGGTATATAAACTGGTCACATCAAGTGTGACAAGAGTATATTGGTCTTCCCAATGTATTCCATTAATGACTGTAAGAAAGTGAGTGGTGTCTTTAATGTACGATGGAAGAGCGACCACAAACGGTCTTAAATAGTGGTCAATATATTTAGATGTATGTTCTAGTAATGATCCAATCGAGGATACAATTGGACGCCCTGGTGGAACTAGGGGGTTCTTGTGTAGTTTGGGTAGTAGATATAGAATGGGGATTCTAGGATGCGCACAATACAGATATTGAAACTCTTCCGGCTCAAGTAATCCCACATCCTTCCACTCCAACAACAAATCCCTGAATACAAGATTGGATTTCAGTAGCTCTTCATGGTTTGTTCTACAATAACAATTTACATCGTTAAGTTGTCGCAGCCCCTCATTCAGGTATTGGGTCTTGTTTAACACCACAACATTCCCACCTTTATCACTTTGTCTAATGACAATATTACCATCACTTTTTAAGTCATCCATGGCTAATAGTTGATCATTAGTTAGATTTTTCTTTCTACCAGGTACCTTCTGATAACGCAATTTCGTCAAATCTTTAAGGACGCCTTTTTCAAACACATCTATTGCGTCACATTGGATTAGGGGAAGAAACACTGATTTAGGTTTAAATTTAGTCCCCGGATTAATCCCCAAATCAGTCCCCCACGTGTCCCACTCAGAGGTATTGGTGAAAAAGGCGTCCTTAAAGATTTGACGAAATTGCGTTATCAGAAGGTACCTGGTAGAAAGAAAAATCTAACTAATGATCAACTATTAGCCATGGATGACTTAAAAAGTGATGGTAATATTGTCATTAGACAAAGTGATAAAGGTGGGAATGTTGTGGTGTATTGTGCGCATCCTAGAATCCCCATTCTATATCTACTACCCAAACTACACAAGAACCCCCTAGTTCCACCAGGGCGTCCAATTGTATCCTCGATTGGATCATTACTAGAACATACATCTAAATATATTGACCACTATTTAAGACCGTTTGTGGTCGCTCTTCCATCGTACATTAAAGACACCACTCACTTTCTTACAGTCATTAATGGAATACATTGGGAAGACCAATATACTCTTGTCACACTTGATGTGACCAGTTTATATACCAGCATCCTACATGAGCAAGGCTAAAAGGCCATAGAACACTTCTTTAGGATACGTTCTGTCTCCTACTTGCAACATTCCAGAATGATTACATCTATGATCGATTTCTGTCTCAGAAATAAAAAAAAATTCTTTGACAACATCTTGTATCGTCAGTCACAGGGCACTGCTATGGGAACCTGCTTCGCCCCCAGCTATGCGAATTTATTCATGGGCTGGTGGGAGGAGCAGGTTGTCAGTGAGATGGCAGAATTTGACAACGTTGGCCTGTGGCTGCGATACATCGATGACATTTTCTTTATTTGGAACGGCGATGAAACATCTGTGAGACTATTCATTAACAAGTTGAATGTCAACAATCTAAATCTTACATTCACTGAACATATCAGTGACAAAAGGCTTGAATTCCTTGATGTGGCTGTGGAAGTTGAAAACAAACAACTTGTCACCAAACTATTCCGTAAAAAAACTGCGGGCAATAGCATTTTATATGCGAATAGTTGCCATCCCCGCAGCTTGGTTTACAGCATTCCGTATGGTGAATTACTTCGCGCTAAACGGAATTGCAGTACCCAGGGAGCCTATCTAGATGAGGAAAAGAGAATGTGTCAGAGATTTCGGAACAGAGTATACAGTCAGAATATGATCAACACTGCCAAGGACAGGGTTGCCCTGAAAAATAGAGAGGAATTATTAAATCCCAGAGTCAAGCCAGAAGATACCAATCAGGTTAGATTCATAACCACTTTCTCAGGTCAGGCACGTGATGTGCAAAAAATCTTCAGCAAACATTGGCATGTGTTGCACACTGATTTACACCTCAAGAAATATTTGAGTGACAACCCACAAATAACATTCCGGAAAGGGAGATCACTGAGAGACGAGTTGAGCCAAAACTATGTTACATCTTCAGGCTCAAAGAACCAAGAAGTTGGTTTCAAATGTTGCCGTAGATGTAAGGCATGCAAATCCAGCCATGATTGTCAAACTCTCCTGGTTCCCACTACTAAGAAGATATTTACAATACGCAAACATCTGACTTGCAATACACCCTACAGTGTATATGTGCTTATTTGTCCGTGCAACAAATGGTACGTAGGTAGCACTAAACATGAGGCTAAAAAAAGAGTGCTGGAACACCTACGAGCCATACATAACAACAACAAACAGTATCCTATAGCAAGACACTTTTTTTCAGAACACATGCAGGATGAGAAATTGGTCCAGCTAGTTGTAATTGACTGTGTAGATTTGGGGGTCCGGGGAGGCAATCGTGAATTGTCCCTTAGGAAACTTGAATCGAAATATATTGTGGACTTCGAATGTTTAACTCTGAAAGGTTTTAACATGAGTGAAGAACTTTCCGTACATCTATATGAATGAAAATATGTTAAGGGTATTGGCTTTAGTAGTACATCTGCAGTCTTCTTGTTTTTAATGATTCATTTTCTGTATTGTTTTTAGATTTCTCACAACATGGGGTAGCAGAAGACATTGGATTATACCGCAAGGAATTTATTGTGTGCATCTAATTGTCATTGTATTTGATTGCCCACTTGGGTACAAGTTGTCAACACTGTTTCGATTTTTGTCACTTTAAAATTATAGCCCACTTGGGCAGAGTATGTTCTGTGACGCTAATGTTATCGGCATGAATGATTTTGCAAAGCAAATATCATTTGGTTTATAGTTGACTGCCATAACAACACACAACCAATGGCGCACTAGATTAGTGGGTAGCCAATGAAATGCCTGCTTTTACGTCTTTGCGCGCTGTTTACTGTTATTGTAATATATCGTTCTTTTAAGTCTGAATCAATGACATAATTATGCACGAACAGTATGATTAGCGCGGAATTTATACAGACTTAAAATTGTCTAAGTTTTGTAAGAATTGATTTTTTCACTTTTTGATACATTATATGCATATAATTTTTGTGTTACACGTTAAAATGTACATTACATGAAGTGTATGATTCGGATTTTCAGCAAAGCGCTAATAATTGATTTTTACTGTTGTGATATGACCATTCAAAGATGTCCGCGTCTTCCCCATATTAGAAACTATGCACCAGGGTGTGGTATGTATATAAAAAAATGGCCGTGTTTACCACAAGATGAGCGTGATCAAGCCGTAATGGCGAAACGCGTCGTGATTTTTTCATCTGCAGAATAAAATCTTGAATATCTGAACTGCGGGTGTCATGTTGTCTTCAAAAATCGTTTGAAGTGTTTTGGATATATATATATATATATATATATATATATATATATATATATCGCAAGAGTTGCCTCAAAGAAGAAGAGCCCAACAACAGGTAGTTTTGCCTCCAATTTAATGCGAACTGCAGCATGGATGGGCAGGACGACATCAACAAAGTTCCTTTTGCCAACGCGTTTCGGGCTCTTTGCCCTTCATCATAGGCTGATAGTGTAGTGTGGGGAGACCTTTCACCTTTTAAGTGCACCATGATTCAAACCAGTACCTGCCCCTGTGGGCGTGGCCACCTGTGTGGCCTACTGGTATTGGTAGTGCACTCATCTCTTCCTCCAGTGAGTTGCTTTAGGAAATCTCCACACCAATGTCACTTAAAATTGCATCCCAAGTGGGTAGTTGTGGTGCCCTGTATCAAACTGCTGACTAAGTATTGTTTGTATTCCCTGCACCTGTCCCGATATGGAGCACGCTGTTTGGCACCTCCCGGGTCCACGGAAACACGGTGGGGCTCTTCTACGGCAAGGCGAGCCGTTAAACATAAATCGCAAGAGTTGCCTCAAAGAAGAGGAGCCCAACAACAGGTAGATTTGCCTCCAGTTTAATGCGAACTGTAGCATAGATGGGCAGCACAACAAAAAACAAAGTTCCTTTCGCCAATGCATTTCGGGCTCTCTGCCCTTCGTCATAGGCTGCTCGTGGAATGTGGGGAGACCTTTCGCCGTTTAAGTGCACAATCATTCTAACCGGTACCCGCCCCTGTGGGCTTGGCCACCAGCTTGGGCTGCTGGTATCAGTTGTGCACTCATCTCTGCCTCCAGTGAGTTGCTTTAGGAAATCTCCACACAAATGTCACTTAAAATTGCATCCCAAGTGGGTAGTTGTGGGGCCCTTTCTCAAACTGCTGACTAAGTATTGTTCGTATTTTCGGCACCTGTCCCGATGTGGAGCACGCTGTTTGGCTCCTCCCGGGTCCACTGAAACACGGCGGGCTCTACTTTGGCTAGGCGAGCCGTTAGACATAAATTGCAGGAGTTGCCTCAAAAAAGAAGAGCCCAACAACAGGTAGATTTGCCTCCAATTTAATGCAAACTGCAGCATGGATGGGCAGGACAACATCAACAAAGTTCCTTTCTCCAAAGCGTTTCGGGCTCTCTGCCCTTCATCATAGGCTGATAGGGAAGTGTGGGGAGACCTTTCGCAGTTTAAGTGCACCATGATTCAAACCGGTACCCGCCCCTGTGGGTGTGGCCACCTGCGTGGCCTGCTAGTATTGGTAGTGCACTCATCTCTTCCCCAGTGAGTTGCTTTAGGAAATCTCCACACCAATGTCACTTAAAATTGCATCGTCTAGCCGTAGAAGATCCCCGCCGTGTTTTAGTGGACCCCGGAGGTGCCAAACAGAGTGCTCCATAGGGAGTGCTGAATTAAGATTATTATTATCATGGATACTGAGGCTCCTTTGATTCATACATTTGGCTGCAGAATTGCATGCTCACCTCTAGAAGCTGTTTGTCATGATAACTGATTTGAGTGCTGAAGGTTCCACAAATGAGCTGATCAACCTCATATAAATTTAGTTAGCGTTCACAAAGATTTTGTGTCTATTTGTTTATTTTATATGGATGCATTTGATATATGCACTATTAATCATTCATGCTTTTTATGATTACAACAAAGGCATTTGATTGATATATGCACTATAAACCACTTATGCATTTTATGATTAAAACAAAGTCACTTTCGTATATACACTTTGCTCATTAATCATGGAAAACATGACTTCAATGTTGCTGGGGTCAAATGTGCAATAATCTGAATATTATGTTCCACATTCAAAGCAGATCTAGGTTAACAGCGGTGCTCCATTGCTCGAATCTGTAGAAGCCGTTTCTCATTGAATCAATCAGATAATTAATTAATTAGAGTGTTAATGGTTACTTGAATGAGCTGGTCAACCTTAATATGAGGTGTAGTTAGTATCTATAAAGATTACTTGTTGAATTAGTATTCAGTATCAGTATTGACAGACCGAGTACCAGGTTCCTGAGGCGGAAGCCGGGAACACTGTGATTAGCGAGCCTTTTAATAATTGTATTTTGTATTTTGTATTTTAAATATATTCCCAGGGCACTTACTTACCCACTTCCACACTCTCGCAAACGCCTGCATCTTAATTTGGGGCCAACAGCAGCCAATTAGGCGCTGCATCGGATACAATCACTTTCGCCGCCATCTTGGGTGAGTCAGAGGGCGAGCAGACTACTTGCTCGGCCCTCCCACCCTCCCCAGCATAAAAGCCTCACTGTTTCAGGCGCTTGCAGTATTGACAGACCGAGTACTAGGTTCCTGAGACGGAAGCCGTGAACACTGTGATTAGCGAGCATTTTAATAATTGTATTTTGTATTTTAAATATATTCCCTGGGCACTTACTTACCCACTTCCACACTCTCGCACACACCTGCATCTTAATTTGGGGCCAACAACAGCCGATTAGGCGCTGCATCGGATACAATCACTTTCGCCGCCATCTTGGGTGAGTCAGAGGGCGAGCAGACTACTTGCTCGGCCCTCCCACCCTCCCCAGCATAAAAGCCTCACTGTTTCAGGAGCTTGCAGTATTGACAGACCGAGTACTAGGTTCCTGAGGCGGAAGCCGGGAACACTGTGATTAGCGAGCATTTTAATAATTGTATTTTGTATTTTGTATTTTAAATATATTCCCTGGGCACTTACTTACCCACTTCCACACTCCCGCAGACGCCTGCATCTTAATTTGGGGCCAACAGCAGCCGACTAGGCGCTGCATTGGATACAATCACTTTCGCCACCATCTTGGGTGAGTCAGAGGGCGAGCAGACTACTTGCTCGGCCCTCCCACCCTCCCCAGCATAAAATGACATCCCCTTCTCGGAGGCGCAGCGGACGGGCGCAGCGGGCACGCCGGCGGCACGCCGAAGGCTCGCCAAAGGCGAGCCCGTCTGCGCCCGTCCGTGCCGGTTCCGGGCCTAGGGCCAGCCCCCCTGGCCCGCACACTCCATGCCCTCTTCCCCTTGAAATACATTATGACGCTGCCTATCTGAAAACATTCAACACTACCAACACTACCTGTACCCCTACAGACTTGCGTCTTTAAAACTATTCTCCTTTCACCTGTTCGCACAGTCCCTTCCAAATCATGGACAACCCTCATGCACTAGGCTCCGCCAACTCATCTCACAACAAATCTACTAAAACCGTCAAAGCTGCTCTCTTAAATGTTAGATCCCTCCCTAAGCACAGGTATGAAATTGCCAACTGCATTGAAAGTTGGAATTTGGATATTTTACTCCTCACCGAAACCTGGGGTGACCAGGCCTCTGACCCCGACTTTACCTCAGCCACGCCGGAGGGCTTTACCAACATTAGACTTGACAGACCTCTAAAAAAAGGTGGTGGCATAGCGATAATATACCGCGACACCTCCATCTTGCGAATGGAGCCTATAACTACCAACACATGTGAAGCTATGAACTTTACATTTATTACTCCCTACTCCAGCTCCTTTAGAGGTGTTCTGCTCTACCGCCCTCCAGGCTCTCGCTCAGCATTTTTATCCTCTCTGAGTCATCTTCTGGAGCCCGTACCCGGGGAAAACAATTTCACCATTATTGGTGATTTTAACCCCGATACGATCGCCCTCCTTACCGAAATGAATGCAGTAGGACTAAGTCAACTTGTCTACTCCCCCACGCACTCAGCAGGACACACATTAGACGGAATTTTTTCCAATCTCAAATCTCTCTCCATAGAGAAAATAATGCCCCTCACGTGGACGGATCACTCTGCCGTCTGTTTCAACATCTACCCTCCTAGTCCTCCCCCCGCGAAATCCTGAAATTCCAACACGTTCAAATCATGAAAAAATATCAATATCGATGATTTTAAGAACAAATTATACACGATGCAAGATATTAACACCTCTGATCCTGAAACCGCAGCCACCTCCTACACCAATTGCCTTGAAAGCATAGTTGATACTACTGTTCCCACTAAAAAATGTTCTACCAACAGATCATCTAACTCAGCCCTCTGGTTTAATGAGTCTCTCAGGCTAGAAAAACAAAGCTGTAGACGGCAAGAACGTAAGTGGCGTAACAAATACGACCCCCATGAAAAAATCTGTTACAAAGAGAAACTAAAGAAATATAAACATATGGTTATTACTCAGAAAAGTTTTTTCTTCAACAACCAAATTGAATCAGCTCAGGACTCGGTTAAGCAATTCTACCAGGTTGTCTCTCACCTTACAGGTCAGGACAAATCAACCTCTAAAGAGGCGTCTCAATCTATGTGCGATGCCTTGTCAACGTAAGAAAAAGTTTGTGACATTTACTGCAAATTTAATAAGCTTACCGACGACACGACTATTTCCCACACCACACTGGACCCCTTTCCTACTAATCTACCCACTTTTTTCTTCGATCAAGTCTCAACAGAATTAGTTCATAAACTCATGATGACTATCAACTCTGGCTCACCCAATGATCCTTGTCCCCCTCAATACTTAAATTGGCTCCCGCTATAATCTCTCAAACTCTTGCTAACATCTTTAACGCCATGCTTATTTCAGACAATTACCCCTCAATATGGAAAAGAACATTAATCAAACCTCTTCTTAAGAAAACCACCCTAGATCCATCCAAGGTCACGAGCTATAGACCAATAGTATGTCTCCCTATTGCATCTAAGATCATAGAAAAAATCATGAATAACCAAATCTCCGAATTCATAGACATTAACAACTGTCTTGATGACTCGCAGTTCGGATTCAGAAAGTGTCATGGCACGGAGACTGCACTAATAAAAGCCTCTGATGAGATCAGAATGATCCTGGACAGAGGAGGTGCAGCAGTGCTTATAATGCTCGACCTTTGCGCAGCATTTGACACGGTCGATCATTCCATCCTTATCGACCGTGTCAAAAAATACGGCATCTCCACGAATGCCATTTCCCTTCTTTCTTCCTTTCTAGCTGACCGGGAAAAATCGGTCTCTATGGGCGTTTTTTCCTCCTGCTCCTTCTCCCTGCCTTGTGGTGTCCCCCAGGGATCCTCGCTGAGTCCAACACTTTTTAACATCTATGTAGCGGACTTAGCGAGGATCATCAAAGCTCATCGCCTAGCAGTTACTTCTTATGCGGACGATACGCAGCTTGTCCTGGCGATAAATAACAATGGACTGGAAGTAGCCACTAACTTCCAATGGGGAATGCACGCAATCAGCAACTGGATGAGCAAAAACTGTTTACAGCCTAATTCGGACAAAACCGTAGTCATGGTCTTCGATAAGCTCACTCCTAGTTCGTCCCCTACCTGGTGACCCCAAGATCTAGGACCTCCACCTATCCCTGTCACCAAGGTCAGGAATCTGGGAGTGATTTTCGACAACAAACTCTCTTACATCCATCAAGCCAACTCTATAGTCTCTGTTTCTTTATTCACGTTAAAAATGATCAAAAAATTGCAACCTTATCTCCCCGCGAACACCATTAACACCTTGATTTCCACTCTTCTAATGTCCCGAGTTGATTATTGCAATGCTCTCCTGCTTAATGCTCAAGAACAGGTGTTAAATAAACTCCAGCTGGTTCAGAATGCAGCCGCCAGACTTGTCACTGGAACACCTAAGTTTAAACCTATCTCAAATACTATTCGTAAACTTCACTGGCTATCTGTGAGGCAAATAATCAAATTCAAGGCTCTTTGCATAGCCTTTAAAACCATCCATGAAAAAGCTCCACTCTTCCTAAAACACTCCCTTAGTCCTTACAGACCACTTCGCACTCTTAGATCTGCCAAAGCAAACCTTCTTGAGATAGCCAAAACAAGAAAAGCGACATGGGGAGACAGATCCTTTGTAATAGCCACGGCTAAACTATGGAACACCCTCCCCATTCAACTCAAAAACATTTCCACACTCATTCTGTTCAGGAAACAATTAAAAACTTGGTTATTCAACCAATAGACCCTGCTAATCGCATACAATCCTAGCCTTACTCGATTTTCTGTTCTAGCGCCAAGACACCCTTGGGTATTCGCGCGCTTAATAAATTGTATAAAATAAAATAAAATAAAAATAAAAAATTATTGATTTTATATGAATGAAGTTGATGGATATATGCACAATGAACAGTTTACGTACTATAATATTACAACAAGTGTACTTTAGCACAGGCACCATTAATAATGGGGACTATGACATCAATATTAGTGTGGTCAGTTGTGCAATAACCTGGATATTGCATTATTGCATTCAAAATAGATGGATGCTAAAAGGATTGCTCTATTTATTGAACATGCGCTTTAATAGCGCTATGCACTTTTATAGCATAGAAACTTGGCTTATAACTAATGAGCAGTATGCTGTCACCATTGCTAGGGTCAGATGGACAATCGGTAGGACATTATATTGAGGTATTTAAAATAGATGGTGACAAATGAGGCACTTCGATCGACGTAGATGCACTTTAATCAGAGGAGCACTACTTCACTACATGCGAACTTGCAGGCAGTGCAAGTATAATTATTAAAGAAAGGATTTTAAATTGTAGATTTGGATTATGGATTTCCCTTTGATGCAGCTGAATAATTGCCCTTCTTCTTTTGATGATGATCAACCAGTGTTACCTCCTCGACTACCTTGAAAGATACTATAATTGATGATGTCTCACAGATGTATACAATTTGATATAAAGGATTTTGTATGTTTACCTTTTAATTTCACTGGAATAGAGAAGGAATGAAAATATGAACCTGTCTTAATTTTTTATCCATAGGAGACGTGTGCGGCAGGTTGTTGAACGACACTTCAAACTTTCTGAAGGAGAGACTGTATTTGTGAAGGGAGTAAAGTCAACATAAAGAGAATAGATCGACCCCTATGGAAACAAGACAATGAGGTTACTTTGAGAATAAAACGTATAAGAAATGAAGTCCTTGGTGACGATAATGGAAACATGAGACATTGTGCAATGAACCCACTCTAGAAATAATTGAGCCAAAGGAGAATTTTGTGGGACACATAACAATCGCACTGAAGGAAGTCGTCTAAAGGAAAATAGAATAAGTTGCATCTTTGGTTCCCCTTGAGAAGTACCAGGGTGTAGAGAACACTGTGTGATAATCTGGCGGGTCCTGAGGAAGGTGGCTTCTACTGTTATCTACTACCACCGAAACGCGTCGACCATGTCTTTATAATACCCTACAATTTGTAGTGACCCTGGTTTTGGGCCCTCAGACTAGAACCAACGATACGCGACAACTTGCACAGATAATTTGTGGTGTGACTGTGTGTGAAGTATGTATGTATGGTTTGTGTGCTAGCTGTTCTCTACCTGGTCATATTGTGTTTGTTATATGTATTTGTAAATCCATTTTTCATGTTGCATAAATTGTGTACATAGACATTGTCTTTTGTATTTTTTAATAATTACAATGTATTGCAAAAAAATTTACCAAAGGAAAAAAGTAATTCATATGAAAAATAAAAAAAGAATGAAATGAGCAACAGTTAATTTTGTGGTTTGTTATGCCCGTGAATATATGTAAGGGGCTAAAACCCTTAAATAATTAGAGAGGTCATGAGGGAGTGTATGTTTTGTGTAGTTGCTACAGGTTTTTCAATTGTTCCCCTCTTCTCCCTGACCTGTAAACTAGCACTTTAGAGGGGGTCCCATTATTTTCATAGACCTGTCTTAATTGGTTTAACCCCTCCATACATCTATTAATGTTTATAAACATGAGCTGAAAAATATTGGGTTGCAGTTTTTAGGCACAATGGGCCAGATGGACAAAGCATTTTACCGCTCGTAAACGGACCGGTAAAATGCTTTTTGCATGTACCAACCCTATTTTATGAGTCAGTAATCTATTACCGACTTACAAAATTGGGTTTTCGAGTCACCATTAGTAATGGGGATGTTAAGGGCATCCCTTCCTAATTACGAGTCGAGTTGGTATTTAGGAATGTTTTGAGACTGGGAATATGGTCACAAAACATTCGCAGTTACCACCAATTTCAAGTTGGTGGTAATCCATTCGCCAATGGAAAGGAGTCCCCGAGGAACCCTATCCCCATTGTGAATTTGGGCGCAAACATTTTTTAAGAGCAGGCTGTGGTTCTACAGACCACTGCATGCTCTTAAAAAATGAAAAGATAGATTTTCATTATTATTTTTGAAATGCATCCCATTTTTATTTAAGAAAACGTGCTTTATTACAAAAACATGCTTTATTTAAAAAGCAATCACAGGCATGGCCACCATCCTTGTGAGTGCAGGCCATTCCCAATTGGTCACAAATCAAGACCTACCTCATGAATATTAATGAGGCAGGTCTATTTGTGACCAACTGGGAATCACAAAATGTTTTTAAGACACAATTGTATATTGATGTTTGCGATTTCCGAATTGCAAATTGCAGAAATTTGCAATCAGGAAATCGCTAACTGACTTTTTTGTACATCTGGCCCAATGTATTACTTAACATGTTACTTATTAGAGAGGAATCCTATTTAATTATGTATTTTACGGAAATCGGTTTCTTACCCTTGAGTTTATGCTCCCTTGTAATGATTAAATAGGACATGAACATATTGATACGTTTATGCCTTATAGGTTTTACTTTTGTTCATTAATTGAATGTTTTTTGAAATTTTGAAATCTTTATTCCCAATCAGAACTGTACTTAAAGTTCATTAGATAATGATTGTGAACTACTGCTCACGTTTTAAAAAAAGTTTAAAAAAGAATTTTAAAGTGATTTCGGAAAACGAATTGTGTATATTACAAACTAATCACTGTAATGAAGGATGAGTATGGGCCACTTTGTTCCTATTTGTAACATTCAAGTAGTTTTTTTTTAAACTGTGGAAGGACTATTGCACATTGTCACTTTAAAAGGAGTGTTTTGCGGCAGAACTCTACGGTCTAGTTGAAGGCAACTTGCCGAAATGCTTTGTCCCTTGTTTGCATATATATTACACACTACCAGTCACCACTGGATTTTTTTTTTACTACGAACTTTGGCACCAGTTTATCCACCGCAGCTTTCTGAAAAGGTTTGAAGTGATCCATCAAGTGGGGGCAACGAAAAAATAGTAGTGAAATAGTGGTCCCAAATTTTATTTCCAAATGCAATTTCCATAGGGATTTTTGAACCACACAGCTGCCAAACCGACTGAATGGAATTACTTCTAATTTGGCAGAAGGCTGATCTTTAAGCAAGAAAGCATGTTTTTTTCGTGATTTGGTGTATATCCACTCAATAGTTTTCGAGAACTTAAGGTTCAAAAGTTTGAGATATCTGGATGGTTGGGAGTCCCATAGCAACTACAATAAATTAAGCGATCTAGTTGGCTGAGTGAGCTTTTTTATCCTCAGCTGCTTCACTCTTGTGGAAGGGAGAAGCTCTTTTGAGTCCCACAGGATTGCACGTCAGAGAGACCACCTGGTACCAATTTCAGTTCTTTTTTAAATTGGGGTTGCAGCAAAGATCTCTGGGAGCCTCGTAAGAGACATCGAGACTCCCCTTACCCCTGCAAGAGTACCACTTGAACAAGTTCTTTAAAGAAAAAAAACTAGTGGGGTGGGTATCTTTTTAGGCAGGCTTGTTTCTGTGGCCAAACCAAAGCCAGAACCGGTGGAAGGTTGGGCACCCATATGGGGTTGGATGCTTGGCCTGGCCAAGGGGGGGTTGGCCAAATACAGGGTGGGAGGTAACATTAAGAACATAATACTTTATGATAAAAAAGTCTAGAATTTTACTTAAACAAACAAAATATAAAGTAACGTTATAGTTAGGTGTGGTACAAATATTTTATTTTACATTAAAGTTAGTTAGGTGAAAATTTAAGTTACATTGTAAGATTTTAAACTAAAATAATCGCTGAAATTCCTTCCATGCACTGCTTATGACCTTACTAATCACCTCACAAATTACATCAATCATGACATGTTCTATGATAGCATTGATAAAATCACTGATGCCATCTAAAATAACATCATCATTATCATCACTGTGGTACAGTGGGCTTTGAGTCAGCTGTTAGATAGCTTTCCTTTCAATCTCATTTGATGTGTCTCATGTGTATCCTTCTACATATACACATATTTGATCTACTTTTTTATTTGCTTTCAGCAGTCCTTTGCATTTCATGTGTTTTCTAATTATCTCTCCAATATGTTGATTCCTCCCTCATATTCCCCCTCGCACTATTGTGCTGCCTTCCAAACTCATTTGTTGCTTCCTTATCCCTTATCCCTTTTCAGCTTTTATTGTTTTTAAAAACTAATTATATATAGCTATCTGCCTCCTCGTTCCGGCAATTTTTTACCCAGCTGCTCTCATCCCTCATCAGGATTTGCTCCTCTACTTTTCATATATTTTTTTTTTAAATGTATTTTTCTTTTTGGAGTGCCAGGCAAGCATCTGTAAATTTCTGAGGGGCTGCTACTTTCTACACAAAATGTGCTTTGGTGTACTTTTTGTATTTTTATATTTACCTCTCCAAGATCGGTGCCCGCCATTTTGGGATGGTAAATGTCAACAAAAAACTAAATGGCCATCACTACATGATGTATGCATGCATACATGGTGATGCATGCACATGTTTACAGCAACATGCTAGAGCCACAGTAGTGTCCTGACTAGCGGGTGTGCAAAATGTATAAAATTAGATTTTGCGTAGTCAGGAAAAATTATCATAATTACATAAAATGTAATTCCAACCTTTAGTGCTTTGTTTAGTACTCAATTCATCCTGGCATCAATATTTTAGGCAAGGACATATTTGTCACAAAAAATTGTGCAAAAATGATATTGACTCAGACAGCAAACATTCAAGAATCGGACTGGGCAACATTTCTTACCGACCACTTCAGATCCTCTGAACATCCAGGACCAACAGGATCCAACCCTCTAAGAGAGATTAATGCCTTACACTCTGTCAATGAGGACTTTGAGGTGACACAAGAAAAGGTTGCTACAGCAGTGACAAAAGCCAGATCAGACGGAGCACCGGATCCAAATGGCCTGCCACAGAGTCTGTTTAAATCTGACCCAGCCTTCTGGTCAGGAACTTTAACAAATCTCTTTAACTATGCTTTGAATACTGCAATAATCCCCGACTCGTGGCGGGGCGCCATAATCCACCCAATTTACAAATCGGGATCCCGCTCTTCGACGAATAATTACAGACTCATTGCCCTATTGGACATTGAGGCCAAGCATTACGCAGGCCTCCTCTTGGAGGACCTGAGGTTATGGGCAACGGAATGTAATTTTATCCCGTTGAACCAGACAGGGTTTGTGGCCAACTCAGGGACCATGACTAATCTATTAGCTGTATCAATCATTGTCGACAAAGCACTTTTAACATCTAGGCCAGTGTTTTGTTGCTTTGTCGACTTGAAAGCAGCATTTGACAGGGTCCCTAGGGCAGATCTATGGGAAAAACTAAGAAAGTCGGGGATCCCTGATAAACTCTTGGAAGCAATCATCCAACTCCACTCCCGCACTTGGGTTCGGGTGAAGTTGGGGTCCGGCACACACCTCTCGCGGAAAATTATGACAAACAGAGGCGTGAAGCAGGGATGTGTACTGACCCCTCATCTCTTTAACCTGTTTATATCAGATCTGTCAAGCACCCTGGACGATACAAACAGTCGCCCCCCAAAGGTGGGAGGTATGGCCATAAACAACCTATTGTACGCCGATGACCTGGTTCTTTTTAGCCTCACCAGGGTCGGGCTGCAAAGGCTACTTGATAAGTTGCTTAGCTACACAATTACGAACCAATTAGAGGTGAACCTTAAGAAAACGCAAGTTGTCCCTTTTGGTAAAAAACGATACGCCGGTGGTGGGTGGCTATTTGACAAAACAAGTCTCGCTATAGGTCAGTCATACAAATACCTAGGTGTCCGTTTAGACTCCAGACGTAACCTATTAAAACAGCGCAATGAGATTGCAGTTAAAGCCACGTCCCTGGCGGTGTCACTAAGCAAGCTTTCCAAAAATCTATCAGGCCCAACACTTGCACCTCTCTTGGAAGCCATGAGAGCTAAAATTGGCCCCACCCTTTCATACGGCATTGAGATACTTAGGGGGAAACTGAACACTGTTTTAAACCAGCACACAACCAGAATTTATAAAAGAGTTCTCCGGCTGACAAAGTCTGCATCCCCAGCACAGAAAAGACTAGAGATGGGGCTTTTTAACTATGAGGCTTCAAACGTGGGCACTTACCTAAAGCTCTGCCATAAATTAAGACAGGCGGACCCAGGCACATTAGAATCCGTAGTCTGGCTAGAAATCATCCAGAATAACCCAGGTGGAACGTTTGGTCGCCTTTTTAAGGACGCCATTGACCAAATGTCAGCGAGTGACCTATGGGTCCTGAATCCCAGTCAGACAGCTTTTAAAATGGCCATTAAAAAATGCGTGAGAATGAGATTGCTAAACATGGATAAAGCACTTTTTGCAAAATGTAGCCATTCTTGGGCACTCATAAACTCATACAGACGGCTAGCCCCCGCTACCTTGTACATACTCATTGTATCTTAAACGTAGCCTTATAGCTATTAGAATGGGTGACTGGCGTCTTTTGCAAGACCAGCCCTCCTGGCAACGTACGGCGGTACACACAACCTGTAGAGGGTGTGGGAAAACGGGGGAAACTTTGCTGAATGTGGTCTGCCTTTGCCCTTTTTTTAATTCTCAATGCAGGTGCAAATTAAAAGCTGAATGGAACAGGTTGGGTGCCCGGACCTGTAGGCAAGCCATTATTGTGGCCTTGAACCCAGAAAACATAGTTCTAAATATAAGGCTAGCTAATTTTATTCAGCAAGCATATCGTAATTTTAATGAGACCCCATTAAGCCTTGCCTTGATCCCTTTAACTACTTAATAAACCTTACAATATTTATTCACTTCTAAGGAAGCAAATATGAAATGATTATGAAATGTATCTGTAAGAGTATTGGGTTGTTTTTATACGTAAGATACCACTGGTTGCGCCCATTTTATAATGTTATTGAACAAGAAGGATCAAGTTGTGGATGATCTCTATTTTTTATACGACTGTTAAATAATCGACCGTGTCTTTGTATTTTTTTAACATTTGGATTACAATGTGAATTCTGTATTCTTCTTTTAAAGATATCTGTGTTATATCTAAATAAAGACATTTGATTTGATATTGACTCAAACAACACCTTCCAGTAGTATCAGTTGTCCCATGCTCCTGTACGGTAATTTTGCCATGGACAATGGCATTTTATGTAATGTGGTGTAACGTCCTGCTTTTGAGTATTATGCTCAGCAAGCATAATATAAAGTTCCCAATATTATGTGGGCATAAGTCAAATTGAGGAAGAGCCTAGTCAGGACACATAAGTGCACGTGATGGCCCATGCTAGCATATTCATCATTGACTTTTTTTTTGCTGATGATATTCTGTATTGACAAACAAGCACATTTTCATGTTGCCGATATGAAACAGAATTGTCAAAAATCATTGGCAAAGTCAAAAGTTTGGGTAATGCCACTGAAAGAGGAGGACTCTTGTCTCTGCCAATGTGTGCTTTGTAGTTTGCTTTCAGATACTTACAATTGATTTTTTTGTATTGCAAATACATGAAAGCAAATAAAAACCAGGAGTACATGAGCTGCACCTCATCTATGATAATCTACGATCACTGGAAATTCCAGCATTCCCCAGCAAATAATGCAAAGCAAAAACATTGTATAAAGCCAATGGCCTGCTAGTACATTTTAAACAATTGGTGTACAGAAGCACAAATGCAAAACAGTCCTGTTGACCCACTGTTGTGTCAACAAATTCTATTCATATTGCTGTCCCTTTTCCCTCAGAATTTGCTGCATTGCCTATTCAGACACAAAACCAATTCTACCTTCTTTCCTAACAAAGCTGACCCCACAACCTCACCACAATATCTTCCTTAGTGCTTAATTTGTAAAAAAAAACACGTGCCACGGTCCAAAGTTTTGCTCAGTAGCCTGCGGGGGGTGCTATTGAACATCAGCATGCCAAAAAACGAAGAGGTGCAGTCTTTTTTTATTTTTTACTTTTTTTTATTTTGTGAAAGTCAAGCAGTGCAGTCGTTGCGATCAAAACAAATACATACATCAGATTTTATAAGAAATAGGCAACAAAAAATAAATGCAACAAAGTTAGCAGTGAAATAGGGCAGTGAAACAACAAAGAAAAACGAGAAAAAACAAAGATTGTTTTATGAGGAATACATCACGAAAGAGAAAAAGAAATAAGAGCAGAAACAGTTCATGGAACTATGGCATATTGAAAATACACAGCTTATATATAGTAGGCGCAGAAACTATTTTAACCATCCCTCCACCGGGGCCCAGATCTTACAGGCTCGCTTCCGCCTACGCATACCCTTTAATGTAAATACTGAGGACTCCAAATTATAGATCGCTAACGACTTAGCTCTCCAGTTAATAAATGTAGGTGCTTTAGGACTTAGCCATTGCGAGGTAATACAGAGCCGGATCATGGACATAGCTATGAACAAAAATGCAGAAATATACCATAAATTTCTAACTGTCGCTGAGCCTTCGACACCCATTATCACCATCTCTGAAGACAATGAGCACGGAATATTGAGTGTAAGATTAATGAATCGCTTAACATCGGACAGGAAATCACGCAGGCTCGGACAAGAATAAAATCTGAATAGCATCCGCTGCGTACAACCCACATCTTGCACAATGATCGCCCTTTCTACAACCCCATTTCACTATTTTTGCAGGCGTATAATATAGATCATAAACTGACATGTAGCTTTGGGTTTGAAGACTACCAGAAGCCAGAACCTCACTAGCTAGCTTCAATGCGGGCCTCAAATCGGATCACTGAC
The DNA here is from genome assembly GCF_964261635.1 of Lissotriton helveticus. Lineage (NCBI taxonomy): Eukaryota > Metazoa > Chordata > Amphibia > Caudata > Salamandridae > Lissotriton > Lissotriton helveticus. Next base: position 565,342,314 of record NC_136072.1, read on the forward strand.
ATAATATCGATGGACATAATATTGACTACCAAAAATATCGGCGACAAAATATCGAGTTTCAATCTACAAACAGGTAAGTACTAAAATATTGAGTCAAAAATATCGTTTAAAAAAATATAGGGGCCGATTAGGATGGCGGTTTTTCCGCATCCTCCGGGCCGGCGGAAGTGTCCGCCGGCCTGGAGGATGCGGAAAAACCGCTGCGGAGCCTCCAAAGACCCACCGCCAAATTAGGATGGCTGGTGGGTCTGGAATTCCGTCCGCCGCTTTTCATGGCAGGCGGTGTCTATGAGACACCGTCCGCCATATTAGGATGTTCGTGAATACATGCTTTTCCACGGCGGCTGTTCCGCCATGGAAAAGCATACGGACATTCACTTTGGGGGCCCGTTGCGGGCCCCCTGGGTGAATGGGGGGTGCACATGGGGGGTACCTATGGTACCCCCCTGCATTTGCGTGCACAAAGCAGCAGGCACCGTGCGGTGCCGGCCGCTTTGTGCATGTAAATGTAAAACATGCTTTTTTAACATTGCCGCGGGTGCAGCTTGAAGCTGCACCCGCCGCAATGTTAAATATAGAGGATGTGACCGCCACCCTGGTGGTCACATCCTAATCAGCACGGAGGGAACGCCGCAGCCCCTGCGGACGTTCCCTCCTCCTCAAGGGTGGCGGACGGACGCAAGTCCGTCCGCCATCCTAATCGGCCCCTAAGTTTGTAAAAATATCGAATTTCTTAAAAACAATGTTAAATTAAAAAAATATTAAAAACTTAATAACTAAAATACACTTAAAAATACTTAAATTACATTAAACTATTTAAATAATTAATTAAAGTTATAAAAAAATACAATCATATTTATTAAAACATATTTATATAGTAACATATTATAAATAAAAAATATGCAATATTATTACCGTAGGATAGCGGAAGTGTAAAAATTACTATTCCCACTCCAGAGAGTGCAACAGTAGGGAAAGCGTTGGATAGCGTAGGGGTAAAAATTACTATTCCCACTACAAAGAGTGCAACAGTAGGGAAAGCGTTGGATAGCGTAGGGGTAAAAATTACTATTCCCACTCCAATTAGTGCAACTGTAGGGAAAGCGTTGGATAGCGTAGGGGTAAAAATTACTATTCCCAATCAAGAGAGTGCAACAGTAGGGAAAGTGTTGGATAGCGTAGGGGTAAAAATTACTATTCTCACTCCAAAGAGTGCAACAGTAGGGAAAGCGTTGGATAGCGTAGGGCTAAAAATTACTATTCCCACTCCAATGAGTGCAACAGTAGGGAAAGCGTTGGATAGCGTAGGGGTAAAAATTACTATTCCCAATCCAGAGAGTGCAACAGTAGGGAAAGCGTTGGATAGCGTTGGGGTAAACATTACTATTCCCACTCCAGAAAGTGCAACAGTAGGGAAAACGGAGGATAGCGTAGGGGTAAAAATTACTATTCCCACTCCAAAGAGTGCAACAGTAGGGAAAGCGTTGGATAGCGTAGGGGTAAAAATTACTATTCCCACTCCAGAGAGTGCAACAGTAGAGAAAGTGTTGGATAGCGTAGGGGTAAAAATTACTATTCCCACTCCAGAGAGTGCAACAGTAGGGAAAGCGTTGGATAGTGTAGGGGTAAAAATTACTATTCCCACTCCAAAGAGTGCAACAGTAGGGAAAGCGTTGGATAGTGTAGGGGTAAAAATTACTATTCTCACTCCAAAGAGTGCAACAGTAGGGAAAGCGTTGGATAGCGTAGGGCTGAAAATTACTATTCCCACTCCAATGAGTGCAACAGTAGGGAAAGCGTTGGATAGCGTAGGGGTAAAAATTACTATTCCCACTCCAGAGAGTGCAACAGTAGGGAAAGCGTTGGATAGCGTTGGGGTAAAAATGACTATTCCCACTCCGGAGAGTGCAACAGTATGGAAAGAGTTGGATAGCGAAGGGGTAAAAATTACTATTCCCACTCCAGAGAGTGCAACAGTAGGGAAAGCGTTGGATAGCGTTGGGGTAAAGATTACTATTCCCACTCCAGAGAGTGCTACAGTAGGGAAAGTAAATACTTCATATATTATTTAAAAAAATAGATATATTAATATCTATAAATAATTAATTAAAAGTAATTACCAATTTAATATAGTATAATAATTAATCAATTAAAAATACAAATTAAAATAAATTATTACAATTAGTTACCTATTAATACAAATTAATTACAAATTAACAATTAATTAATTAGCAATTAAAAATTAATTAACAATTAATTCAAAATAAATATCAATAAATAAATTTACATATTTAATTAATTATAATTAAATTACTTCCCACCCTATTCCCCTATAAACCCACAACCCGCTACAGAAAATAAATTAGTAAAATTAACATAATTATCAATTAATCAATTAAATAAAATTAATTGGCAATTAAAATTTAATTAATTACCAAATAAAAATAATTAACTATCCATTCAAAATAAATACCAATAAATACATTTACATATTTAATTAATTATAATTAATTTACTTCCCACCCTATTCCCCTATAAACCCACATCGCGCTACAGAATTAAATTACGCAAAAATTAAATAACATAAAATTCATTAATTAAAATAAATTATAACATAAATACACACTTTTCACACATATAATAACATAAAAACCACTGTAAAAAATCGATATTATTAAAAATTCGATAATTTTAATAACCTATGTTATATACTTCGATATTCTGACTTTCTATATTTTTAAAATGTGATATTATATTACTTACCTTACAAACGATATTTTTGATGACTATATTCTGTCCATTTGATATTTTGTCTATTCCATATTTTGAAGTCGATATTTTGTCCATTCGATATTTTGAAATCAATATTTTGTCTGTTTACCCCTCAAATCAGCCCCAGTCTTGCCAAGTTTACCATCCCACTTAAGATTTTGCGCCTCAAGGTCATCCAGAAAGCTAAACAATAAGTATTGGTACACTGTCCCTATTCTGGCCATTTTTTTAACCAACTCATAAATCACTAGCTTATCTAACATGGAGGGGGATTCGCTAAGGCGTTTGAAAATAAAGCTTCTAAGCTGTAAATATTTGAAGAAATCATGCGTATTCAACTGAAACTTGTTTCTCAGGGATGAGTAAGATAGTATTTGCCCGCCCCCACTAAGTCCCCAATGACATGAATACCAAATGCCTGCCATCTGAAAGTAGTCTGATCCTGGAAGATACGAGGTAGGAGTCTAGCGGATTTAAATGGAGTATAAATGTCAACATTAGGAATAGACAGTTTTCGCCGCATCTTCTGCTAGATTGAGAACATAGCAATGACCACCTTAAACCTGGTCTTCCTAAAGTAGCTTGGCTCTAAAACTTGCGTCGGGATACCCTTAGCGGCTGTACCGAGACTGATCTCAAAGATAGTAGGTCTATTACATGGCTGAACCTCCACCCTTTCCCCTAACAATGCCAATCCCAGAAACCGAACCATCACCGCCCAATAGTATAGTACCAGATTGGGTACGGCCCAACCCCCCCCCCCCGATCACGTGGGAGACACATCCACTTAGCCGCTCTACGAGACCGGCGATACCCCCAAAGAAACCTATAGCAAATCCTATCGGCCTTTCCCAAACATTTTTGCGAGAGCTCTAGAGGGATTGTCCGAAAAAGGTACAAGAACTTTGGGAGCACCAACTTTTTAAGGACATTGCAGCGGCCATAAAGGGAAAGAGGGAAAGATGTAGGTGATCCAGCCATTCTAGCTTCGTATTTACGGCCTCAACCACCGGTAGAATGTTCAAGTCCGGAATAGTTTCTACTGCAGCCGTAATTTTGACTCCCAGATAAGTTGCTTCACTGACCACTGGGGCATCTGAGTATGACATTTTGGGTGTTTGTACTACCTGGGTTTTTGCCACATTTAACTTGTACCCCGAAACTGATCCAAACTGTTTGGCAGACGCCTTAAGAGCCAAAAATGCGGAAGAGACATCTGATGTCAAGACAAATATGTTGTCCGCATAAGCCAACATGCGATACTCTGTACCTTTGATCCTTATGGGCGAGATGCCCACATGTCCTTCTATTTTGCTCAAAAACCAATCAATGAACAGAACGAAATGCAAGGGTGAACAAGGCCTAGTGCCTCTACTAATATTAAAATACCTTAGCTCCTGACCAGAAATACGCAGCGCTGCCACTGGGGAGATATATAATGCCCGGACTGCCTGGATAAACTCATTGCTGAAGCCCTTCCACTGGAGCATGGCCCACAAGAACCACGAGGAGACCCCGTCAAACGCCTTCTCGGCGTCCAACAGGATCAACCCGAGGGGAGAAGTCGTGACCTGGGCCCAGTCCAATAGGGCGATGACACGTCGGACGTGATCCGCAATGTCCCTGCCTGGGATAAACCCATGTTGGCGCAGGGAAACCAATGGGACAATCACCTCTACCAACCTAGATGCTAGAATTTTGGAATATATTTTGTTGTCGCTATTTATGAGGGCGATTGGTCGAAAGGATGATGGGCTCAACTCGGGCTTTCCCTTTTTAAAAAAAAATAAAACAATTGTGGTCTGGCACCATGAATCAGGGACAGTGCCTTTCTGTGCTGCCCTAAGAACAGTTAAAAGGTCTAACCGGACCTCCCCAAGGAAGGTCTTGTAAAATTCCAAGGGCAGGGTATCGGGTCCAGAGGCCTTCCCATTGGCTAAGGTTTTTACCGCTAGCTCAACCTTCTCCCATGAAATAGGGGCCGATAACCATTCATTCTGCTTGTCAGAGATCTTAGAGGTATCCAACCCCAACAAAAAATCCTCAATCTCAGACTCCCACTGAGTGCTCCTTATGGCTTCAGTATACAGATCTGAATAAAAGTTCTCAAACACATCAGTGACTCCCTCCTGAGTATCCTGAACCACCCCAGATTCATCCTGAATTTTAATAATACGTCCCTGCACATTTTTCTATTGGAGCCTCTTAGCTAATACTCTGCCTGAATTCTCTCCATATTCAAACATAGTTGTTCCGATATTGGAGATATTTGTTAGACAAGTCTTTTCTGAAAGACTCCAAGAGTTTAGACTTTAGTATGGCGACAGTCTGCAGACACCCCTATATATTAGACCCGTTCTTAATTTTAGATGTTAACTCTAGCTCTGCAAGCCTAAGCTCCTCGATTCGGCTCTTAGCCAACTCCTGTCCTACATTCCGGCGATAGGATGCAAAGCTCTTGGTCTTGCCGCGGACTGCGGCTTTTAATGCGTCCCAAACCATATGATCAGATGCTGTTCCCCTATTAACATCTAAAAATTCGACTAGCCACTTTCTCATATGGGCCTGATAGGCCTCGTCCAACAATAGTTTTCTTTCAAAAGTCCAGGCCCTCGGAGCTCTAAATAAACAAATCCAGGGGCATTCCACAACCAACGCATAATGAGCCAACAGAATTCTAGGAGGGGCAGAGATAGAAGCGGTTTCGGCCACCAGATCAGAGATAAAAATGTAATCCAACCGGACCATTTTATTGTGAGGGGCAGAGTAGTATGTATACCCATCATCAGCTTTATTGTGCCGATGCCATAGATCAGTTATGCCGTGTTCTTGCACTAGGGTCTGAAGAGCCTTAAACACTCCGGGTTTTCTACCGGAGAACTTAGAATCGCCTTCCAAATTGAAATTGCTGGGCAAGTTGATATTCATGTCCCCGCAGATAAACAGAGGGGACCCCCAGGTAGCTAAATCTACATTTAAATATTTAAATACTTCAGGGTCGTCTAAATTTGACCCATAAATCGTACAAATTGTTGGCGATCTATTATCGATTAATATTTCAGCAATAATCCATCTGCCCATCCTGTCCTCTAGGACCTTAGTACAGACACCCAATCCACGCTTCTATAAGATAGCAACCGCCCTAATCATAGAGGTCTGTTTACAGCAGACAATTATGTTATATTCCGGCAGCTTCAGACACTCACGTCACCCCCAAGGTATATGAGTCTCCTGTATACATACTCCATCCTACTTGAACGTGTTGAGCACGCCGGCATCCAGGGGCTACCACTGAAGTGGATCACCTCCTTTCTTCAGGATCGCACTCAAGCAGTGTCTCTTCCACCTTTCTCCTCAGGGAAAAAAACATCTTACCTGTGGAGTCCCGCAGGGCTCATCGCTTTCGCCACTCCTTTTCAACCTTTATATCCGCCCTCTCATCTCGGAGCTTTAACAAAAATCGGTCACAATCTTCAATTACGCGGATGATCTCCAGATCATCTTCAGCATTGACTCCACTCCGTCTTCCATACAACATGTCCACTCTGTAATGAATTTTATAAGCTCCTGGATGAATCATAATCAACTCAAACTCAACCCTGACAAAACGGAGTTAGTTCTTACTGGTCCCCACGACAATCCTTGGAGTTCACTTTTCTGGCCTCGGTCACTCGGTCCCCCTCCCTCCCCGGTTGATACTGTTAGGAGCTTAGGGATTACCATTTCCAATGACCTTTCAATGAGGGCCCAAATCAAGACCGTGGTTTCCACTTGCTTTTACCATCTGCGTCGCATACGGAAAATCAGCAGATTCCTCTCCCACGAAGCCCTTGTTCAGGTCACCCTGGGATTGGTTATCTCGCGAATTGATTATGCTAATTCGTTATTTGTGGGCATCCCAGCATATCAAGTAAAAAATCTCCAACTTATCCAGAATCAGGCAGCCAGGCTGGTCTATGGACTGCCTAAATCCACTCACACAAAGCCCCTGTTAAAGAGCCTCCACTGGCTCCCTGTGGCTCAGCGCAGCCTTTTTAAACTTGGCTGCTTGATTCACAAAGCTCTCTCCTCTCAGGGACCAGCCTGTATCTCTTCCCTTTTACATCGACATGTTCCTCAGCGCGACCTCCGTTCATCCACTCACAATCTCCTCACTCCCTCCCCCTTTAGGCGGAAAAAACATGGAGGGTTGCAGTTTTCTTCACAGGCCCCCCTTTTCTGGAATTCCCTTCCCCTTGCACTGCGCCTTCTTCCCTCCCACGTTCATTTCAGAAAATCCCTGCAAACTTGGCTCTTTTCGTCTGCATATAACTGAGTTCCTCAGACCAGGTTCAGACAGCTCCTCCTCCCCAGCGCCAAGATACCGTAGGTGAACGTGCGCTTGATAAATACCATTTACTATACCATAGTATGTCTAATTGCATAGTGTGAACAATTTTAGAAAATAATGCTAGTTTTTTAGGATCGTTAAGCCCACAAATGTTCCATGAACTTAGAATAAGTTTACCCTGCCCCATTAACACTGAAAAAAATGTTTAAGCCTAGCTGTGCATTTTCCAAATTTTTAGACATGTCAATTGAGTTATAACAACATTGATCAGGTCTCAAGCCACAACAGCCACAAATAACCAAAACGAAAATAGACACAAGCTTTCCCCCATGACCCGCCCCTTCCCCCTAAGCAACCCCCATCCTCACCCTCCCACCCCCTGCAACCCACTTAGCTGGCAACAGGATCGAGGTCCTTGTGATGGGATGAGCCAGTGGCGCATTTCTCACCTGGATCCCCTCACCCCCTCGTAGCTATAACGAGAAAATAGAGACGATTGCTTTCATAAGATAACAAAAAGCCAAAAAAGAAATAAGGTAGGGGTACCCCCCTCCCCTGCAATCGACTCACCACAACTCTACTCCCGAGACCCCCTAATGATAATAATTGAAAATAAGTGGATGAGACATGTAGAAAAAACAAAAAAAAACACCTACAGCCTGCTTAGTTACATAGTGCTCAAAAACTCCTTGGCCAGAATTTCAGAAAGAAAGAATCTAGTCTGACCCCGGTAGATAATTTTCAATTTAGAGGGAAAGGGTAAGAAGGCTTGGGCCCCTTTTGACTGAAATGGAGATATCAACTGGCGGAGCTGCCACCTCCGCTCAATCTTTGCTTGACAAAATCTGGCCTAACAAAAAACTCACAATCTTTCCCAACTCTTTTTCTGTCAGGTCTAGCTAAATCATAAATCTTCTCTCTAGCCAAGAAATTATCGAGCCATATCAAAATTGGTAGACAAAAAGTATTCCCTTGAATGGAGTGTACATTAAAACAATTTAAAACTCAAAGCAAATAACACAATACATAAAAACAAAAATCAATTTTGCAAAAAATGTTTTACAATTTATTGAATTTACACAATGTATTTAAAATAACAAGTGGACAATAGCACCACTTTACACAAATAAAACCAGTTAAAAAAGTGAGAAAAATAATCAAAGTACATGGGGTTCAAGATTGACCAGCAAAATTGAAACAAGTAGAGGGGACAGAGAACAGTGAGACATCCAATTGTGCAATACCGGGTGTATTTTCAAGCTCTATCTAACCCCCATGTGTTATGCACAGTCTGTTAATGTGTCAACACAGGTGTCCAAGTTGAAGAATTATACTTTGAAATGCGTCGACGCGTTTCGGTGGTACATGTGATTTTGGGCCACCTTTGTCAAGACACTACGTTCTGTCTATCGAGTTTCTGGGGTCAGTAAGATCACCCTTAAAACTAATCGTTGGATATGATCAAATGAGGGTCTATTGTGACGTTGTATTTTTCTCAAATATATAAGGTTAGCTTCGTTTTTCGTTTTTCTCTCCTAATTATGAGCAGTCCGTTTCAATAGTTTGTTGGGTGTCCTGAAAGATAGGCGTGCTGTGTCTCAAACACTATTCCTTGTCTAATGACGTATTTTCTCTTAAAAAGCTTTTTTTGGGAACCAGGGGCGCTTTCGTCATGTCCTCCCCGTGGAAACAGTCGTTTCACTATTTTGCCGTGGAGAACTGCCTGCTTCTCTGGTTCTGTTCTATCAAAATTGCTCGAGGTTTGTCCCCTGATGGTCCTAATTTCTGTCTCTGTTTAAATGGGAATCAATGTGCCAATTCCACTGCTTGACATCAGGGAATGCATTGGTGAAAAGTTTGACCACAAATTGCCTGACATCTCCTCCTTCACGACCTTCCAGAACCCCTAGAATCCTAAGATTGTTCCTTCTAACCCTGTTTTCTAAGTCTGTCAACTTCCATACGATGTCCTCTTTTTGTGCGCCAATTGTATCCGTTGCAATCTTCTGTGTTGCAAGGGCGTCCTCTAAATTAGAGATCCTCTCCTCGGCCTCGCCGATCCTGGCTGCTATATCCATGCAGGTTTTGGGCACTCTGCGGATGAAGTTTTGGATTCGGCGACAGGCCCCCTGTGTACGAACATTCTCCTGGCGAGATTCCTCACGATGTGCCATGATAGTCTGATAGATGACAGCAAGTGTTATCTCTCCTGGAGGCAGCTCATCCTGGTTAAGTGGAGTGTTCAGGCCCTTAGTTGAAGCACTCTCCCCTAAGCCAAGTTGTGCAGAGAGCGGGCTGTCCCAGGATAGTGAGCCAGATGCAGCGATAGCCTTGTTTGATGCACCCTGAGCTTTCAGGTTGTTCGCTTTGAGAACTGTGAGAGGGCTACGGGGTGAAACCTCATTGCAAAGGACTTCATTTAATCGCCAATCTCCTGCGTCTCTGCCATCGTCAGTCCAATCCCAGTCCTGGTCATCCTCTTCATCCATAGAAGACCCAGTGTGTTCTGATAGGGAGAAAAATGTTTCCCCCCCCCCCCCCCTCAGTGTCCCTGGAAGATTCACCCCCATCGATAGCACCATCAGATTCACCTGTAACAACAGCCTTGTGCCAAGGGATATTAACAACTGGAATAGAATGCGCAGGAATTGGATTGCTCTCTATTGGCTGAACTACACTTCCCGTAATCCCGTTCACCGGGAGGCTGGGCACAGGTTGGGAGGCATTCACTAAGGCATTATTTTCCAGGGTAGTCATCGCTGAGCATTTTGTAGTGAGTCACTGTTGCACAGAGCGGGCCTGCTCCGTTATAGACACCTGCGCGACCCCCCCCCGTTCATGGAAAGGATATCATCTCCTCAAGAGGAGTCCGACAGGACTGACACGTTTCTGACTGTCTTTGCACCATTAAGAGTTTGTAGAAGACTCAAATGTGCTTGCTTACCTTCCCGAATACAGGCCGGTGTTTTGATTTTGGAAGACACGTTTTTGAAAAGTGCAGGCACAGTCTGCTTGGTTTTGCCGCTCGTCACCATGGAGGCAGCCCGGTTGCTGCTCAAAGCACCATCGCCTATGGCGTCTCCTCCTCGCGCTGAATGGAGGCTTTGGCAACATCTGTTGATTCCGCTGGGCTGTTTGCTCGAGCGACAGTGGCAGTGGCAGTGGATCGCGCCCTCGCAGCCGCAGTCTTGGCTGTGGTTTTTGGAGCCATCCCAGCACAGCGACAGCTCCAAAGATTATGTATGCAGGGGAAATGAGCACAGCGAGGAGAGGTCGGTGGATATAAAGCTGGAACACGCCAGACTCTGTACGCGCTGTTACAAACAGCGCTAGGGGAGCACAGAAAAAGTCTTAGCATTGGAGCATTAAAACACAAACAGCTCAACCTGCCCGAATCCCGTGACGAGGGTTTCACTTGGAAAAGCTTCAGAGGAGGTGATTCATCCAGGTAAGGTAGCCCAGCTCATTCGGCCGAGCACTCTACCTCCATCTTGCCTGTGCACCTACACCAACTGACCTAAAGGATGTGTAGTCTTGAATCCGCACTGTGCTACTTTAACCCACCACCAGACACTCCATTTTCCTTTTCCAGGTTTCTCCAATTTTTTATGTTTTTTCTTTGGTTCTTTTTGTTCTTCATTCCCTGTTGTGTGTTTTGCCCTCTCTTGCTCTGGGACAAAATGTGTAAAAAAAAGTTTTAGTCTTCACAAATAATTGGTATTGAATAATGAGTGCTGTTGGTCTCCACCTGCAACTACTAGCTGAAATTAAACCCTGTAGGAATCCTTTGCAGGTCCATGGTAGAAAGAAATTAAAAGAAAGCGATACACTGAGCTCACTTCTTTCATCTTGAGTATATTAGTGAGTTTGTTAAACCTTGAATCGCCAACAAGTTGAGGGTTTTCAATTCACCAGAATTTGGTTCACAGAGGACTAGCCAAGAACATGATGGTCAGGCTATTCTGTCATTCCAGTACCATCCTGACCGCATATTGCATAACAAAGTTATAATGTCTTCCAACAATGCCTTTTTTTCTGAATTCCGAAGTAATGAAATTCTCCCGAAGTTATCTTTTATAGAACCTTTGATGAAGTCAGTGTAATAGCAGGATGTCATCACCTAAAAAACTTGGTGATAAAATTTGGAAGCTTACCATTGTCAACAAAAAAAAAACATAGGTACAAAGAATCTTCTAACAAAAATTGAAGTAGTGATGTACTTTAGAAAGATGACTGATTAGCCAACAAGCTCTGTAGCTGACTGTACTAAAAAAGATGGTGTATCAAGTGAGGTGAGAGGAGGGAGGAGATGTGATTTAGCAGATAGAGCTACCAAATGCCGAACCCATAGACACTGTGGACCCAGGCTTGAATCCTGACCTAAGTTCTTGACTTGAAACTGTGTGAATCGTGGCAAATCACCTAAAAATATGAAATGTAAAGTGTGAATTGTATTTGTGTAATCCCCACTTGATGTACACAGTCTTGTAGAATGTCCCCATCGGTGGATTCCTGTCCTTCCCTTGAGCTGGTGTACAATATGCTGCCTAGCGCTTACACAGGCACCCTCTCAGCATGGTGCAAGGGTGCTGGCGTTGCAGACAGGTTTTTGCTGTGCAGAAATGGTCACCTTGCTGCACATAAACAATCCTCTTTGGCATTTTTGTCTTTCTATGTGTGCTGCAGAATGCAGTATACATGGAAAAGAGGAAACAACGAGGCAAAATTAAGATATTTCTCCTTGTTACGCCTCACCTGTGGAGGTGTCGCATTTTGACTCCTTCCCAGGTCTATTAGTAATGGTAAATCTGGGAATACAGCAAAATAGATGGGAGGATGGGTGGGAGCATCCACACTCCACCCATGGAATGCTTCTCCGGGACAGAGTAACGTGACACAGCAATTTGATCTGCATTGCGTTACTCTAGATATATCTAGCTACGCAGACAGAGCCACACAAGGAAATCTGACTTAGTAGTTGCATCGCCCTTCTTCCCTGTTGTGTGGTGCAAGGGTGGTGCAGCACAATTATAAACATGCCCCACATTATTTACATTTAAAAAAATATAGTTTAAGTTACGGAGATACACTTAAATTTGCCATGGGAACAGTTGCATGATACTTAGTTGAGCAGCAATATGAGAACTAAAACAATGGTCTGCAGGTTGGAAGTTAAACATGAGTACAATAGATCATGGTAATAATAAATTATGTTTATTGAATTGAAGGTAACATGCATGACTCTCTGGGCAAAAACATGCTATCTGTTACACTTCTCACCTCTGAGTCAGTTGAAATATGTGTCTTTCATAATTTCCCAAAATGGATGTTCTGATATTTGCAAAATATGGCTACACAAAAAACAGGATTGACTTACTAAAGAGGGATAACTAGGAAATATGAACTGATATTTGTCAAACTCTGAGTACATTCACCACTTCACCTACAAAAACAAAAAAAATACTACTCAAGGAGAGAGATGTTGTTCTTTTCTGTTATACTGTCCCACTCCGGCTTCGTCCCCTTTCCAATAAGAAGAGGCACCATTCTGGAGTCAATGGCATTTATTCACCTCTCACCTTTGTATTACCGTTAACAGTAGTTTGAAAGTACTTGTCTGTGAGCTTCTCTTCAAGTACCCTCTCAAACAATAAGCAGGTGAAAACAACTGTGGTCAGTGCATTAAGGATGAGAAGCATTCTTTCAAAATGTGAATCCTTTTTGGGCATTGGCTGATAACAGAGCCACCAGAATGTATTCCACCATTTGTTTCACCTGTTTTGGGGTGTTTGTGAGTGGACAAGAGTGAGGCATGTCTAATGTTGTGGCTGTTGCTGACTGCAGGTGCACCCAGAGACAGACACTTCGACAGCTACTCTGGGTTTATGGACCTTAAGTCCAACCTAAGAATGAATTTATTGGGGAGTCTGCCACCCCACAAACTCCCCTGGATGATATGTCCCTGCATTGGAAAGTATGTTGTAGGTGAAGCTGAAAGGATATAGAGAGAGCCAGCATACTCTGGTTAGGATCAATAGACGCCCAAGCCCTTCTGACCATGGGCACATCAATGTATTGTAGATCATGAGTTGGCCGGAAGATTATTGGGCGGATAGGTAGTGACCCTGAGAAGTAAAAAAAAAACAATAGGAAGCAAACTTTTCTGGCTTCTAATGTCTTCATAAACAGATCTTAGAACAGGGGTGCACACCGCCTGGACCCAATAAAGGTGAGATATGTGGATGGCTTTGACTTTGATTCACTAGTCATTGATTGTGTGGTACTCAACATTCTTTAGCATCCAACATTGATATCAAAGTAAATTTTTAGGACAAAGAAACTAAATAAGTTGAGTGCCAGAGATTCAATGACTGGTACATCCATGTCAAAACCACCCAAAATTAACTAGGGCCATTCTGCAACTTAAGGGCGTGATACATGCTTAAGAAGTCCTTCAACTGGATCTTCATGCACTGGGGATACAAACGTAATCCAAAAAGTACAGAAGTATAGTTCACATTTGTCCTGGGTTAGCTAGCCAGGAGAGAGATCCGAATCACAGGAGATCTCACAGCAAAATAGAAAGGAACGTTTTTGCCTGAAATCTGATGTGGATTTCAGCTCCCAACCCCAATTGTTCTTGAACAGGTCTTTACGTGGGGGTCTACTGTTGTTGGAAGGACTCATAACAACATAAACAAAGTCACAAGTGATTGTGGACCCTCAACCTGAGTGAGACAGGGCAAATTTCAAGCTATTTCCCCTTTGAAGACAGAGACTTGCTTTCTTTCTTTATGCTCACTCTATGCAGCCAGATGGGAGAAATTCCTGTTATGAGCATTATTTGGATTAACAAGCAGATTGCTATCCCTCTCCTCGGTGATGATGTAAGGTTTTTTTAAGCAGACTAAGTAAATATCTATCAACCATTAACTGCCCAACATCTACAATCCAGCACTCTGACTGGTAGCTCAATGGTTACTGGGATCAGGCAAGGATCTATACTACATGGGAATCAATGCTAACAGTTCAACAGTGAAAAGGGTACTTTCCACTCACTTTAATTTGGATAAAGCTCAGGGCAATTGTACAATTTCTGCAACTTTGCCAACTTGGCAAAACAAACATTTAAAAGACACAGCAAATTACAAAAACATTATTTTAGACAAATTGTAGACAAACAGATCCAACAAAATTGTCTATAAAGGCGTACCACCATCTCTTCCAAACTAAGAATAGGAAATATTATCCTCTAGCAAATTTCTTGAAGATTAAACTGTTCAATATAAATGGAATACAACATGCTTACCAATAATACCCTTAATTAAGAGACCATTAAAATCCACTAATGAAGCTATTGTAGGCTGTTATCAAATGTAAGTAGGATGAAGTAAAGGCTACCTTAGCATCCTTTGGCCAAGTTCTGTTAAGCTATTATCAAATGTAGACGTGATTAGGTGTCAACTATCTAAAAAATTAATTTAGGTCTTACCATACCAACCACATTCAACCCTAAGCTTCACTAGAATCTTTGCTCAAAAAATATCTTAGTGAATAAACAACTAATGATATAAAAAGTGCATTGAGCATGAGACACAAAGATTTAAAAATGGCATTGATCTCTTTTCCATACTAATCTGGACACATATCTTACGATTTAACAATATCTTAACCAATATTGTTCTATTCAATGTCTAATAGCCCACCTTAAATTTCTATTTTTCTGTTAAAAATAAATGGATTATTTATAAACATCCTCTATTCTAGTATTACCAAATCTATAAAATGTATTGAGTTTAACTATCACATTTCATAACAGTGGTGAGGAGGTCATCAATTTCCTGATCTTCAAAGATCTAATTACAGGAAGTAAAAGAGTCATTCTTTCAAGCAGAAAGCGTGTGCAAGATAAGATTAAATGGATCAGTGAACAGAATACAGTTTTTGCAAAAAAGAGCCTAATGCTGTTCCCTTAGAGAACTGATAATTTCCAATTCTGTACAGCTCTCTGATCACAGCAATTGGGCGTTTGCACCAGTAAAAGGTGATTGATTGACAGTTTTGTCCTGACTTGTTAATGTGAAAACTTCTTCACAAGGGTCTCCAGTATGAAATGAGTGATGGATTTCAACAGACTTTTGCCTGGCAGGAAAGTTCACAATCAGATTGCTTCTTCTCTACCTATCCTCCAATGCCCTCAAACCCTTTGAACACATATGTTTTATAAATCTTCAGTGGCAGATTATGATCTTGGCAGCTGACTGTGTATCACTATGTCAAGGTTGACAATATTAACCCACAAAAATATTGCATACACTACATTGCAGGATAATTACATATTTACTATTGTTAACTCCACTTCAAATCCACTCACTTAGACCAACCATGAAAGGTAGTGACCATCTACCTGCCAGCTATTTGCCACCACCGGCCACACTACTTCCACCACTGCAACACTATGGGCAACTGTGTTAAGTACACATAGACCAATCCCACCTTTGTTTAGCCATGTATTACCTGCATCCCTGACTTTTGTTGCATTTTAGCACTCTCTGATGCAAGGCCTCCCATGGCCCACCTACACAGACTAACAAAAATGCTTCAAGACAAATCCAAAATCGAATTGATTTCTTATATGAGTTAGAGGCATAAATGTGTTTTTGTGTGTGCTCATTTCAGGCATTGCTTTTGGTAGAAATTGCGTAGGGGTGGGCAAAGATCACAGAGTTGCCTATGCAGAATAATGCAGAGTTGCATAAAAACTCAGTGGAATTCCATTGCGTACCGCTCTGGACCACATTACAGTACATGTGAAAATCAATGGGGATTTTCAGCCTCTAAGAGCTCCATGAGTGCCTCTGTTTCTGACCTATTTGATGGCAGTGTGTGCATGGCAGGAGAAGGGAGGCAGAATGGCGCACAGAATCCGAGAAGTCACGGGGAAACGGGCCAGTTTATGTCAGAGAACTGCCGGTCCCTCTTCTGATGCAGAATTTCTTAAACAGATACACACCACACCACGGAGCTATCCAACATCTGCATGCAGCAGCCACATGCAGACTCATTGTAAATAAAACACTCCCCTGCCACACTACAACGTCCCACTCACAGCGATATACACTGCACACACCTAACAGAGGAGCCACATGGCCACACGCAGCAGAAACATATAACACCCTTCAGATAGGCCCCAAACACCTCCCAGCATGGCACGCCCCTTCCACACTACTACATTCCTGAGCACAGAGATACACAATGCTCACACAGCAGAGCCACCACATCACCACACTCAGTGGCCACATTTCAGCACCCACTAAAGACATACAAGCTCATAAAATCACTAACACACTGCTCCAAGAGCACATGATGTCCCTGGCACAGTGCAGCATCCCCACCACATTGGCAGACACATAGTGTTCACACAATAAAAGGCACAGCGTGTACCAGTAACCAGGAATTAGCACAACAGATGCACAGTTCTTACACAGCAAATATTTAGCTGCCTGCAGTGACCACATCGCAGCATCCCTAAACACAATGCACCAACCACAAGCATTTCAAAGCACTGCATGTCCTTCCACAATGCAATAAACCCACATAATAGTAAACACACTCCACAGGCGTATCACACTGCATCTGCCAGTCATTGCAACGCCCCCAAAGGGACATGCACTTGGTACAGACCTCAAGGAGCTGTCACAGCTTTGCGTGCAAAGAGGACATCACAGCATCCTTAAACAGATATGCATCCACTGTAAACCTCATGGATCTGTTCCATTTCAACCTCCCCTGCACAAATATATACACTTGCCTGAGGTACCCCAGCACTGCATTCACTGGCAACATTGCAGCGCCTGTTATACATACAAACATACACCCCAACAAACTACCACATCTCTGCACAGAATGGACATTATCCCTTAATCAGACGCTCCCTCTCAACACCTCAAATGTGTCCCTTCAATGTTAATAGCTGCACACTATATTATTTACATGCTCACCATCGAATGAACTGAAACGTACGTCCAGGAAAGCTCTTCACATGCAGTACACAACACCACATATGAAACAGCAGTAAATGCTTGCACGTAACTAAATAAATAAATACATAAATACATATTAGAGCAGTAATAACTCACGGCCAACGGTAACATGATGGTGGCAGGTCCAGGCTGGAGATCAGCGGTGGAGGGTACCCCAAATGAGGAATGTCGGTTCTTGAGGATGCTCTGCAATTCGATCATTTTGAGAGGAAAACCAACAAATAGCAAAGAGGCAGCAGGGCTGTGTTTAGCTGCAACATGAGGACCACCAGTTTGTGATGGACCCTGTGAGCGCTGCACCGATGCCTCCTTTTCTCTTGGGAGGGATGAGTCTCTCCGACTTGCAGCTCTTCATTAAGTGCATGCATTACGATTGGTGCTGTCACCTATTGCAACTAAGGTGACCACCCGGCAGCCATTTTACACAGACCACCCGTAAACTCAGCCAATATCCGTTGTCCGTTATTCATCTTTTTCTGCACTACATCTGTCCCTAATCGCCGGGCTTCCGGGTCGCTTCACAGCAATCACATGGCTGGACACATTCTGGAAGATGTTAGTGAGCAGGAGGGTATTGTAACATGTAAGTCACCTAGGATTAGAGCACTTTAGCCAATCCTAGTGCACTGTACTGTATTTCGAGGTGCTTATTGGCTGTAGAGTCTGCCCCTGCCTCTACAGTGTGTAATAGCCTGCTGTCTTTCAGCAACATGTCCTCCTGGGCTTTTACACACCGAATACTTTGTTTCCAGTCTAATTCTTCATTGGAATTCTCTGCTGTAAACAGAACGGCAAATATGTAAAACTAATCCACAGCTAGACATTGAGGCAGCGTTTGGGCCAGATTAGTAGCCAATTAAAGATCAGGCTGTTGGTTTATGTTGTACACGCCAAATGCTGTGCTCCCAGTCTAGTCCTTTTTCGGAATTCTCCACTTTAAACAGACCAGGAAATATGTAAAACCACTGCACAGCTAGCTATCTATGCAGTGCTTTGACCAGACTATCAGCCATTTTAAGATCAGGCTGATGGTTTATGTCGTATTTAGGGGTGGGCAGTAGGGGAAAACTCTGTCATGCAGTGGAATTGGAGTTTTTGCCCAACTCCGCGCTCCCAGCAGAGCACAGAGTTGGAACATTTCACAAACTCCTGCTGTATAGTTAACTGCCCACCCCTAATTCATGGTTGACTGGGATGTGTGCCCTGGTCAAGCAGCAACCAGAATCTTAGTCAGGGTATGGCATAAGCAAGCCCCAAAATAACCTGTGCTCCACCCAATGGTAGCTTGGCACAGAGCAGTCATGCTTATCTTAGAGGCAATGTGTAAAGTGTTTGTGCAACACTTCAATTAGCCAAACTGTGAAAACTCCACACAAAAAAATCCCACAGCAGGTTAGAAAAGAAGAGCATAATTTATATTTTTTTAAAACAAGACCAAAATGACAAAAATCCAAGTAGTAGAAACTGAGATGTTTACTTTTAAGGATTTATGTAAAAATAGCTCTAAAAAGCACAAAGCGCCAACTGTGGATATATGGTTGGACCAGGACAAAGTCACAATTTCAGACTGTCCACTATGGAGCACAGGCCAGACACAGAGATACAGTTAGGCCAACTGAACAAAGCGCCATAAATCCTGGTTTGTGGAGTGTTGGAGGATCAGCATTGAAAATGCCTCAAGCAGCCAAAGCGATGTGTTGGTCCTGAGATGCTGCGGGGCTGAGATTTGGGGACCTGTTTTGTCATCGAGGACCCTGTCAATGGGGCTTGTGATGCAAACTCCAGTGTCAAGGATGCACGCACAATCTGGGTAGTGCGTTGCTTCCGAAGAGCTGTGAGGATGTGATGCAGAGTCCGTTGTTGAGGATGCCATCGACAAGGGATGCGAGGGCCTGCACTAAGGATGCGTTGCACAATGGTAGTTCCAAAGGCATTGAGGTTGCAGCAGCGATGCCGATCTTTGGTGACGGTCCAATCCACACAGCAACAGAAATACATTGGTTCTGCTAGGGGTTGAGCCGTGCAGCACAGGAGATATGCAGGCTCTGCTGATCCACTGAGGCTGGTAAAGCAACGTAAGTTTACTTCCAAGGGCCCAGGAGTGATGTGACACCACTTCACATGCTAAGCTCACAGATAGCAGTGTCCAGGTGCATATTCAAGGTTTTTGGAAGCCTGTTATGTCCTTGAGGTCTCAGGTGAGGTGTTAAAAAAATGCAGGCCCAGGACTTCTCACACGGGCAAGAAGGCATCAGGCAGAATGTCAGCTCTGCAAAGCAGTAGTCCAGCAGAGTGCAGTCCAGCAGAGTGGCGGTCATTCAGGAGCAGCAGTCCTTCTTCCTGGCAGAGTAATCACAGGTCAAGAAGTGTACTGAATTGGTGGTGTCGGAGGTCCTCCTTTTATCTACAGTTGTGCCTTTGAAGTGGGGAGAAGCTACTAAAGGCATGCCTTTGAAGTGCACAGGTGCCCTGGCTCAAGACTCAGTCCAAGGGCATGTGCAGCCCTTTGTGTGGCGACAAGACACAGCCTTTTCAGGTGTAAGTAATGCTGGGCCCGCTTCTCCTCAAGTCCTGGCAATGATAGGCCATCCAGTTATGCCAAACATTCTGTTGAGTGTGGTCATATAGGAGGAATACACAAAGTCAACTGCCAACTGCACCCACTCATATGATCAGAGACAGGCTGCAGGCACCAAATGGCTAACGCAAGAAAAAAATTCAAAAAGTGGCATTTTCAAAATTGTAATTTAAAATCTGACTTCAGCATAAATTAGGCTTTTTAAATTTTGATTATTCCTGAGACACCAAATATGAACAAGTCATCTCTTTCCATTTGGAATTACACTTATACAATGTAACAAGGCAATTCCAGTGTTATCCAATGGGAATGATAGTGCTTGCAGTAGTGAAAATTATATTTAAAAGTTTTTCATTACCAGAACATGTAAAACTTACAAGTACATGTCCTACATTTTAAAAAAATTGCACCTTGCCCACTGGGCAGTCCAGGGCCAACACTAGGGGTGACTTATGTGCATTAACAAAATAGGTTGGGCCTGGCAAAAGTTTATTTTGCTAGCCCGAAATGTCAGTTAAAACTGAACACACAGGTTCTGCAATGGCAGGTCAGAGACATGTTTAAAGGGATACTTAAGTGGATGGCAGAACCAGACCTGCAGACTCACTAGTAGCATTTAATTTATAGCCGTGGGTGCATGTATTGCCACTTCACTAAGGGTGTATAAGTAAATCCAATATACCAATTGGGTATCAGATAATTCCATCATGTTTTAAGCAGAGAACAAAGGCACTTTAGCACTGGTTAGCAGTGGTAAAGTGCACAGAGTCTTAAAGCCAACAAAAACGAATTCAGCAAAATGTGGAGGACAAAAGGCTAAACGTTTGGGGATGACCCTGCAGATGGGGTAAGGTCAAACAGCTTAATTATGCGTATAAGAGCCTTCTCCTTGCACAGAAGATGCAATTCATTCTTGGGCATTAAAACATGTTTATAAACAATTTTGAATATAGTAACATGCTGACCTATATGTGTGTGTACTCTTTAACATTTTTCATGCAGTAAATTTAGTTCTATTAAAAGATTAACTTCCAAGTTTAAGAAATGCGTGTACTATGTTCTAGTGCCGATGGAATACAGCTGGAGCAAGCTGGCTAAAAAAGCTGCTCACAAACAGGAATGTGTGTAACACTTAGATGGTGTGCAAAAAGTATACGGCTTGCCATCAGACACCAAGGCACACAGATTCTCCTGAGGTGCCGAAGAATTTGCCCCTGTAGCTTGGGAGCCATACAGTTGCAGACAAAGAGGAAAAATACAAGGAAGATAAAGTCATACAAGCGTAAACATGACCATAATCAATTTAAAATTTCCACCACACTCTTGTGTAATTACTTGAGCCAGCAGACCTATGCTATCGTCTTCTAAGTACCATTAGTGACAACACCAGAATCTTTCTGGAAAGATGTGTTACTTAGTTTGACTGACAGGAACTCTCTTTGGGGGGTTATATAAAAGCGCTCTGCCACAAGGCAGAGACTGAGCATGGACAGTTATCACAATTTCTATGGAATACTTTGAAGAACAAATCTGTTTTCCCGCCCAGTGGTCCCCCATCGGCAGTTCGAGGATGAGACACAAAAATCAATGCTGTCTCTGCAGTGGCCAGGAACACACACGCGCTAATCAGTCTCCTGTTCTGATCTTTTGTCAAAGTAACCTTTAAAATCCCTGAGAGCAGCTCCTGTCAATTCCTCTTTTATAACTGCTAGCAAACAAAAGAGCATCTGGAAATGGACTCTGAACGTGTGTCAGATAGGCACACGCTGAGCATGATTTGTTATTTAAATGTATTGGATCATGGGTAGCTCATTCGAAAGTCTCCTATGTTCTTACTTCACTGCAGCGGATAATGATTTCTGTTGAATCACTTTACACAAAATAGTCGAGGCTTTTTTTTAAATTTTGATACAAGTCACGAGCTTCGCCCAAGGGCTTGACAGCGCTTTAGAAGACCACCAGATGACACTATACTAACTCACAGCGGCATATTCACTAGAAAATGTTGGAGCACGGAGCTGCGCCAAATTTGGCAGCAACGGGTGCTGACATTTTCAAAACGCAGGGATGCTCTGTAATTACTACAATACAGCGCACCTCTGTGTTTTCCCTTGTGATGGCACTGAAATAATCTGCCCCCCACCAACGCAGGCACACTTACACCATAGTGCAATGGTGTCTGCGTTGCGTTGCAGGGAATAATTGTTTATGTGCAGGAAGGTGTCATTTCAGCAGCACAAGGTACAAAAACAACTTCCTGCGCAAAACCAATCCTGTCTGCCACTCAGGCATCCTTGTACCAAGATGCAAGGGTGCCTGCATTGGGATAGGCAGCCAAAAGGGTTCCAGCACAAGGAAAGGAAAGGTATGAACTGAATTATGTTAAAAAGGGCGCATTTCTGCCCTTCCCCAGCAGGTGACTCACTGCGCTTTGTGAAAAATCGATAAATGTGCCATCTGGTTCTACAGTTATAAACTTGGCATTTCTGGCCTTTGGACACATCTCCTTCCATCACCTGCTTATAAGCCTTCTGGAAATATGGTGCTTCTGTCGTTTCTTTCACAGACTGGGACACCTGGTCCTGCCAGTGTTGCTTTTGAAAAAGGATATATTTCCTCACACCCTCCAGTACCATATGGTCTATACCCATGATAAGCAATAGCTCAGATCTGCAGATGCGGGAAACTCCTGTGAGAGGACCAAGTGGTGCGAGTTTAAGAACAAGTAAAAGTCAGAGAGCCTCTGGAAACCACCAAGGTCCTAGATGTAGCGGAGTTGGAGTCTTGGTTGAGAGACCTTAATAATAGCAAGGTGAGTCAGAGTAGTAAGTCTAGACAGCGTACTATCAAGGCTGCAATGAAGGTGAAGCTAGTGGATGTGCTGAGGCTGAAGTAAATGAAATCCTCAGTGGGAATCTTCCTTCAGATAGAATAGAGACCTATGAGTGGGTTGGTCTGTTGTTTGTAGTGAAGGATGTCAACCGAATGGTAAGAAAAACACATGAGAAGTTGTCGGAGTTGGCTCAGAGGTATGGAGTGGACTTGTCCCGAACGAAAACATTACAGGGAAATCATAGACTTACCTACAGCGACCAAGAGCTAGAGAAAAAGGGGGTGACTGGGTTGAAGACACACATCCTAGAGCTGGTGATAGGAATAAGGGCTTGGAGTATGCTGGATAAGTGGGAGGAGAGATGGTCAAAGAAGAAGAGTGTGAGAAAGGTGATGGGAGAGACATCACCTGCAGTAGGGGCAATGCAGGGAGTAGAGTTGCCCGTGGGTTATTATGGGATATTATGTATACAAAGCAATTTTTGGATAATTGACTGTTTCCCTAACGACATTTCTCCACTTTATAAATTTCTACTGCAAAAAAGGACCATCAGAGTAAGACTCCAGTACGGTCTAGAACTTATGGGCCCAGCCCTTTCTGTTTTTTGCTTGGTATTACATATGCCAAAGTTTGGCATTTGCATGAAATTAAAATACACACTTTAAATTAACTAGATACATGAAGTAGGGAAAGCTATAATCAGCATTCATTTTTCAATGCACTTTCACTATCAATAAATGTTTTTACAAGCAGAATTACGTAAGTTATCATTACTGCGAGGCACAAGACTGGGGCGGACTTGGGTTCACCAAGTCCCCCCACTATTTTGAGAGAGCAAACTCCTTTCCCCTAATTTTGGACATGGCCCTTTTTGCAGGGTCATCCCTAAACGTTTTGCCTTCCTCTTGTATTTATTCTGACCTGTTGTTGTTGGTTTTATGATTCTGGGCACCTTACCACTGCTGATCAGTGCTAAAGTGCATAGGCACTCCCCTGTGTAAATATGAGTGTGAATTGGTTTATCCCTAATTGGCTTATTTGGTTTACCTGTTAGTCCCTAGTAGTGTGGCCTGTGTGTGCCCAGGGCTGGTAACCTAAATGCTGCTGGTGGGCCCGCAGCGCTGGTTTGCGCCACCTACAGAAGAAGCTTGTAAAGTGTACCTCAGACCTGCCACTGCAGTATCTGTGTGCAGTCCAGAACTCCCATCTTGGCCGTGAAGTGGCCACACTTCTCAGCCCCTGAACCTTACCTTGGCATCATATCAGTCACCCCTATGGTAGGGAACATTATGTGTGTAAGGTAGGACATGGCTTGACATGTGTAGCATGTCCTGGTAGTGAATTACATCCCATTTCGTTTTTCACTACTGCAAGGCTACCTGTTCTCCATAGATTAGAATGGGCAGTTTGACTATTGCAGAGAGATCTGCATTGAGTACTGGGGAGGAGTAGCTCCTTGACCTGAATAGGGCTGTGCCTGGCAAAGTCAATGCTGGCTCCACCTCCTACTGTGCATCTTATGGCAGACCCACTCTTTCTGAAAGGAAGGATGCAGCCTGGTAAACAAAGTGCCCCAGGCCTGAGCACAACTAGTTCTGGCTGGGTTCTGTGAGTAGAGACTTTAGAGAACAAAGACTTTTGGGGTACTAATATCTGTGACCAAACCCCTGATTGTTGTATTGCTCCTGGATGTCAAGAAGAACCTCTGTGCGTTTCACTGAAGGACTCTGCAGGAAAGGACTGTCCTTGTGCTTGTGTGCTATTTCTTGGATTGGCCTGCAGTAGTTCCTCCTGGACTTGGAAGAACAGGGAAAAGGTCTTTTGAAAGACTTTTATTTTGCTAAAGCAATCACCCAAGGGTTAGAAGAGAGCTAGCCTCCTGCTGGAGTCACAGGCACTTCGGACTCCCCCACCAGCTTCCTGATTCCTCCCAGCAAGGATTTCTATTTGCTGGTGTGTCTCCTGTGAGTTCCTGGGCCTCTAGTTCTACTCCAGAGAAGAGAGCTGAAATTGTCGCTAACGCCCATTTGCGAACCGCCGCAGCTGAAGAGTGTAAGAAAAATCAGCGAGCTGCTGCCGCCGAGTGCTCGCAAACCAAAGATCATCGCATTGCATGCTTGCGGGCCGCAAAGTGCTTGCCAACCCCAGAGATTATCGCATCTCACATTTGCAGACTTTTCGAAGACTCGCTAACCCCGGATCCTCGCATCGAGATCATCGCATAACGACATCGGAGAGCGGGCGCCATGCGTCTGCTATTTTCCTCGCATCGCACCCGGATCGTCGCTCCCTCGCCGGCGCCATTTTCTTTCATTGCAACAAGGTCGCACACGCAACTGGTCCAGCGCATCATTCTCCCTTGCGGCAAGGATTCAACACATCGCTGGCCTAGCGTGAGGAAGTCTGTCGCTTTGTCACACAAGCACCCGCAGACCAGCGCATCATCCTCCCTTGCGGCAAGGATTCAATGCATTGCCGGTCTAGCGTGGGGAAAATCATCGCTGCAGCCCATTTGCAACATTTTGTCTGTGTTGCTACGAAATCCAGGTACTTTCTAAGTAAGAGGGTCGCAGAGACCCCTGCTTTGAACTGAACCCCTATTTGAACACTTTGAACTCTTTTTCCAGCTTTTCAAGAGTCCCCCCATTTCTCAGTATTGTGGCTTTTTACCGTTATTGGTCTTGTGTTAAGTCTATATATAAAGATACTTATTTTTTATAACTACTTGTGTGGTGTCCCTTTGTAGTGTCCTTCACTGTGTTACTGTGTATGATCATAAATGCTTTACACACTGCCTCTGAGTTAAGCCTAGCTGCTCGTGCTACGTTACCACAGGGTTGAGCAGGGGTTATCAAAGGGTGCCTGCAGGGGAGCGTGAGCATTTTCTCAAGCTCACCTTATCGGCGGACCTTGGACCCTGGGATTTCCGGCCCCTGACGACCACTCTTCGCCTCTCTTCGCCTCCCTCCAGCCGCCGCAGTGGTCATCTAGCGCGGCAGGAGTGCGGAGGGGGGCGCTGCAAACTACACTTCCCAGGCTCCCTCTGCTGTGGCCAGACGCCACACCATCGCGCCGGGCGGCGCATAAAGCAGGCATCAGCCCGGTGGAGCGGGGGTGCCTGCAGGGGAGCGTGAGCATTTTCTCCAGCTCACCTTATCGGCGGACCTTGGACCCTGGGATTTCCGGCCCCTGACGACCACTCTTCGCCTCTCTTCGCCTCCCTCCAGCCGCCGCAGTGGTCATCTAGCGCGGCAGCAGTGCGGAGGGGGGCGCTGCAAACTACACTTCCCAGGCTCCCTCTGCTGTGGCCAGACGCCACACCATCGCGCCGGGCGGTGCATAAAGCAGGCATCACCCCGGTGGAGCGGGGGTGCCTGCAGGGGAGCGTGAGCATTTTCTCCAGCTCACCTTATCGGCGGACCTTGGACCCTGGGATTTCCGGCCCCTGACGACCACTCTTCGCCTCTCTTCGCCTCCCTCCAGCCGCCGCAGTGGTCATCTAGCGCGGCAGCAGTGCGGAGGGGGGCGCTGCAAACTACACTTCCCAGGCTCCCTCTGCTGTGGCCAGACGCCACACCATCGCGCCGGGCGGCGCATAAAGCAGGCATCACCCCGGTGGAGCGGGGGTGCCTGCAGGGGAGCGTGAGCATTTTCTCCAGCTCACCTTATCGGCGGACCTTGGACCCTGGGATTTCCGGCCCCTGACGACCACTCTTCGCCTCTCTTCGCCTCCCTCCAGCCGCCGCAGTGGTCATCTAGCGCGGCAGCAGTGCGGAGGGGGGCGCTGCAAACTACACTTCCCAGGCTCCCTCTGCTGTGGCCAGACGCCACACCATCGCGCCGGGCGGCGCATAAAGCAGGCATCACCCCGGTGGAGCGGGGGTGCCTGCAGGGGATCGTGAGCATTTTCTCTTATCGGCGGACCTTGGACCCTGGGATTTCCGGCCCCTGACGACCACTCTTCGCCTCTCTTCGCCTCCCTCCAGCCGCCGCAGTGGTCATCTAGCGCGGCAGCAGTGCGGAGGGGGGCGCTGCAAACTACACTTCCCAGGCTCCCTCTGCTGTGGCCAGACGCCACACCATCGCGCCGGGCGGCGCATAAAGCAGGCATCACCCCAGCTCCGCGGGTAGCGCGCGGGTAGCGCCGGGCTAAGCCCAGGCAAAGGGCGGGCCCTCTACGGCCCTCAGCGGCACGAGAAGGACGGGGACGGGCCAGACCCCTTGGGATTTCAACCAAATAAGGTACAGTGTCCATTCTCGTTTGTTGAAGAATTAAGGCCATCCTGTTTTATCAATTTCAATACACCACATACAGTATGACTTCCAAGGGGGCCTATCCCATCTTCTTCCAAAAACATCGCCCGGACCAGGAATTGGACATGTCCACCCAGAGCCATCTGACTCTCCTCACCATTAGAGACACAGATTCCGATGACTGCCGTCAACTCCTAGACCCAATTCAAACCCTCCCACAACCCTCTGCCAGGACAGAAAAAGTATCCTATTGGGAGGAATTAAATGCCTTATGCGGGACAAATTTTATCCCAGTTATAGCCCCTTCCCCCGTAAAAGACCCTACTATCGACCCCTGTGCGGATAAACATTGTGAGACATCCCGATCACCGATGGAGGATAGCAGCCAAATTATTGGTCTTATAGGGTCACTGTGTAAAAAGGAAGCACAACGAAACAAACTGTACTGATTCCCCATCGCCTGTTATTATTTCAACCCCATCCAAGGCGCACACTGGAACATTGGAGAGTGAAGTAGCATCTTCCTACCTACCACTATTGCCCCACTTTGAATCGATGTTAAGATCTGTGCTATCACCCCTGCTTGACCAAATTAACATCTTAGGGGATAGGTTGACAAGCCTAGAGGCTATTATTAAAGCCAATTCTTCTTCATCTGCTATATCTATTTGTCCCACTCCTCCTACGGTCCCCAAAGTGCCTTTCATCACAAAAACTGTCCCAACTGTAAGTACTAAAATCGCCCATACATTAGTGCGACCTCCTAAGAGAATATCTTCAACTACTCTGAATATTCCTTGTAAACCTGGGTTACCTAACTCCTCTACTACTAGAGCAGAACCTAAGAGAGCACCTTGCATAAATTTGCCCCCAGAAGCAGCACCCTTTGTGCTTGTTCTTGCAGGAGTACCTCCACTTGCCCACGGGAAACCTGAAAGCCACCAGGACCTATATCACAAAGTCCGGTTTTGGCTATCAAAAAATAGACCCCTCCCACCCAATAAAAACGGTGGCATCCTAAGCGTCAGAAGGGTGGGCTGGTTGGGGTCATCAGCCAAAGAAATTCCCGGGGACATAATTTTAGTTACATTTAAGGACAGACAGACAGTCCCCTACTTACGATCCTGCAAACCCCATGAAAAAGATGGCTCCATTTCCGTTTGGGATCTGCATGATTTCTACCCGAGATATTGATGCTGTTTTTTAATATTGCTTTTTGTCCTCCTTACTTCTGAATTTTAAACTTTTCAACTGTGTAATTGATGATTTTAAACCGAAATGTTATGTCTATTTTTATAACAGTTATAACTATGTATGCTTATATGATATTTCTTTTTGAATATCGAATAAAGCTTATTTTGAACCTTTGAACCTTTGGGTATAGCCCCCTTACTCTGACTTAGGAAGAAGGGTCCCTACTTGGACTGTGACCAGCCACTGCCAACTAAAGACCCCCATTTCTAACACCTACCCTAACCCAAAGGAGGCTGAGAGATGCCTGGTTGTACCCCAGCACTGCAACGTCTTGTATTTACAAACCCTGCATCCCTGTAACCTGGCCTCAGGATGTTTTTAAACCCCCCTTCCCTTTGGACAACACCCCTTTTATTTGTGTGTTGCATGTAAATCTCTCATCTGAGAAGTAACAGTGAACTCTCCACCATTAACCCTTCTAGCCTCTGATGAACTGCAAACGTGCAGCGCTTTTATGATTTAAAAAAGGAAAATAAACTTTAACACGGTTTACTTTAAAAAAAATCACCCTGCTCATTTTGCTTACTATCTAAAGACAGTTTACAAAGGTTATACTATGTCTGTTTCAACCTTTTCTTAGCAGCATTACATATTAATGTGTGAAAAACCTACATGTGACTTATAAATAGCGAAACAAGCCAAAAAAGGTTTGTTTCATGTTTCTGCATGATTATGTTAACATGTTTTTTCTTTTTATATTAAATAGTTACTTTTTTTGAAGTCATTGTGAGTTACATATGGTAATCAGTCCCCTCATTATATTTCTTACGGCTTGTGCTTTGATTGTTGCAAAATACGAATTCTGAAGTTTAATTCTTGAAAATCAAATTACAGTTACAAGTAGATCAAAAAGATTAGAACAATTAGCAGCTTCTTTACTTTCCTTCAAGTTTACCAGGATTCCCTCTTTGTCGTTAATAAATCAGAAATTCTTGTGAGTGGAGCTACACAACTAAACCTTCATTTTTTCAACTCTGTGTTTCGTGCTCAACCATGTAATTAAAGTATTAAATGTTGTATGGCTTTTGTAGTGTAGAGATTAGTGGTGGTGGTGGTGGGTGGTGCGGTATGGTGCTGTTAAAGATGTTTATCTTCTTATGGTCAAATGGAGCTCGAGATGAGCTCTTTCTTTGGTTCGCTAGTGTGCAGCTCTTTCAATATTGTATTTTTCCATACACATTTGGGGGAGGGGAAAAGGCATTAATGAGGTCACGGTATGGTGATCTGGCGTTGTAGCACACAGAAGGGATGCTAGGTCCCTTCTGTGGGGCCCGATGATGAAGCATGTCATCACTAGGTGGTGAGTGAGGGCTTTCTTAAAAAACGCCTTAAGTGAAGTCGTTTATTTGCTCCTTACCGATGGTCTCTAAAACTGCCTTGGAATACTCTTGTTTTGTTTACTGATCTGGGAGGGGCCACACATGTATACATTCAAACAGGCAAACTCTTCTGTTGGATTCTTTAAATGGTTTCTTAAATATCCCGTTTTAACTGGTGTTGTGTACTTATCTACTTGCCTATTTTTTTATGAAATGAGAAGAAAGATAGGACACTTACGTACAAAACAGGGAAGACAGCAATAGAAATAAAGTGGAAAGTGGCTAGTGTTGACTAAAAATGAAAAAAAATCATATGTTATTCTCTTTTCAACAAGTTGAAAATAATAAGAAATTATCAATCATCTAGTTTCATTTATAAAAGCTCAATTTTACTGACACTAAAGTGCAAGACGGCAAATCACTAAATAAAAGTAAAGTGTTCCCTGTAGGTGTGGACATTTCCTCTCCCAAGGAATTACCAAAACTAAACTATATTAGCTCATTCACTCAGAAAAACACAGCAAACACAAAATACAGACTTTGGGGGCTCCCAAGAGAGAAGGACTTATGCAGCAAGGAAGAAAATTGCTTGCTCACTACCAA
This sequence comes from Lissotriton helveticus, assembly GCF_964261635.1. Lineage (NCBI taxonomy): Eukaryota > Metazoa > Chordata > Amphibia > Caudata > Salamandridae > Lissotriton > Lissotriton helveticus. The sequence goes on from NC_136072.1 coordinate 565,372,300, forward strand.
ATAACCAAATATGATAGTGCCAACCTAGTAAACTGAAGATGAAGGCTGGTCGGAAAGTTCTCAGGTACATTTTTGTGAGACCCTAGCTAACGTAGCTAACACCCAGTGGGAAATAGAATGAAGATATAGCTCTTACTTTAATAACTTTAACAACTTGATTAGAAAGTGTCTGAACTCTATTGCCCGTATGAGAAGCTAATAGCCTCTTAGGGCCTGACCATCTGCAGCCTGGTACTCATTGGAGCTAAACGAATTGCAAGGCATTCAAACGAAAATGGAGGTCTAACTATTGCACTGACGGTAAGGTCTAATATAAACGTGCTACTATGCATTAATAGAAACTTATTCATACAGCATGCACACAGTACTTCTACATGATAATTTATGAGAAAGGTAACTCTCAGCGAGAACATTTCAATACAGATTATTCGTCCCCTATATCTCGAAAGAAAGATAGTTTACCATCACAAGAGCTACACAATACAGGCTCTGGTTTTCCCCATGAAAACATTATGACAATCTACAGCAATTTCGAGAAGCAGACAATCTCAGGTTCCCTAAATCCCCTAAAGGACAGACGCCTCTGCCCTAATGGAGCTACTCTATCAACCTTTGCACTGCTCTAAATTAACTATTATTTTGCCTTCTAAATCTGGCTCACTCTTGATCCCTGCCCTGTTTAGTTTTTCGCTCTAGTGGCGGATGTTTTATCTGCACTTCTCAATATTTTATGTATTTTTTTCAGCTCAACAACAGTTGCCAGGATTTGGAAAAAAAACACTAATACTTCTACTCTACTGTTTAAGAAATCCACAACTGATCCTAAGATCCTGTCTAATTATTGGCCTAAGTCTTTACGGTCAGTTCCCTCGAAAGTTCTGGAAAAACCATCAACCCTCAACTCCAGAACTACATGAAGCTGTATGGCACTTTGGAAATATCACATTCTGGCTTCCGAGCTAACCACATCAAGGAAACAGCTTTGATTACTGTAATTGATAGCCTATGCAGGCTTTGGATCAAGGAGCCTCTGCAGCATTAGACCTTTGGAACTTGCCCACAGAGTACAAACTTTCTCTCATGCCACGCTAATAGAAACCTTTATAAACTTAGAGTGTGTCAACACGTACTGAATTGTATAGCTTCTTGCCTTACCGAATGGTCACAGGCAGTATCTCTTACTTTACTTAAATGTCAGGCATCATGGGTCAGGGAGTACCACAAGGATCATCCCTGAGTCCGATGCTTTTCAACATCTACATGTCACCTCTGGCTAAGCTGATCCAACTGTTTAGTCTACAGATAGCGTCATACACAAATGACACCCAGATCATTGCCACGATATCTGATCATTGGAATACCATCCAGGCCAATTTTAGAGGGTGCATGAGGGCAGTTTTATCGTGGATGCACTCCAGGTGCCTAAATTAAATTTAGAGAAAACGGAGATCCTACAGTTTGGCAAGCAAAAACACTTGTGGAACAAAGACACATCTCAGTAAATCATACTAGAAATGTAGCTATCTTGCTGGATTGGGATTTGATCCTAGCTACATATATGAATAAGGTAGGGGCAATTTTTTTTGCCATTTGAAAATTACCACAAAATCTTTAACGGTCTCCCAATTGAAACTGAAAGGACAGTCAACCAAGCCATGAACGTGTCAAGACGTGATTATGGGAAATACCTCTATCTGAGGATCCCTTATGATTTGCTGCTCTGGCAGCAGGTGGTCCATAATGCGGCTGTCAGGCTGATCCTGAATGTTCCCAGACCAGCACATATAACTTTCTCCGTAAGGTCACTTCATTATCTTCCTATTCATGAAAGAATCATTTTCAAATCTCTTTGACTGCTCACTATAAATTCGAATATAAAGAAGACTAGCTATCAGTCCAGGTCACCTGTACCTGATTGTCCAGAGAGCCAGGTTCACTCAGCAGATACTCTTCTGCTCATTAATCCTTGGATAAAATGGAGCAGGTTGTGTGGCTGTGCTTTTTATCACTTGGGCCAAGTACGGGAACAGCTTGCCTTTTTTAATTAGATAGGAGCCTAGCTTTACTTTTTTCAAGAAAAAGCTGAAGACTCACCTTTTTGTACATCCTAAAGTTGTTCACTTCAGTTTGGGATGGAGCAGTGTGAAACATATGCCTCTTCATGATCAGGCAGAGCAGAACTCTATACTGGAAACCTGCTCTGTCTGACTTGTACTGTACAGACTGAGCAGGGGCTATCTTTGCAGTGGCTTAGTGAACCCCCTACTTTCACAGCATAAGTGGGGGTCATGTTGACACTTATAGTTTATGTTGACCCTGTCCTGCCTGCAGCTCTACAGACAACTATGTAAAGTCATAGATCCCACCCCCTTCCATTTGTTACAGAGTAGCACTGGGTGCAGCTCATTCTCTCACCTCGCCGCCAAGACATGGAACACCCTCCCCATCCTCTTACGGCAGACCCAAGACCTACTGACCTTCAGAAGATTCCTCAAGACCTGGCTCTTCGAACAGTAACAGCATCCCCTCCCCTAGCGCCTTGAGACCCTCACGGGAATGTAGTGCGCTTTATAAATGCTATGATTGATTGATGCAAGCACGTGTGATTTGGTGCCATGTTGCCTGCAATGGTAAGTGATACAATGCTAATCTACTGTTATGTATATTTCGCTGAGACACCTGGTCCCATTAACCTCCCCCACTATGACACCTCATGCTGTATTTGTTCCCCAATACATTAATCAAAAAGTCAAGCAGGTTTTTTGTTCTCATACAAAGTTGATCTACATATCCGAGTCAAGCGCAAAGGGAGGAATATGTGCCTATGGTTAAGACAGTTACATGCTGTATGGCATTAAAAAGAGCACTATCGGTATGCCCTTAACATTAATGCCAAAAATATGGGTTAATGTACGAACAATGATTACTAAAATTCTTAAGGTAAGGCATGTCAGCGATTTAGTTCCTCTCTTATTTCACGTTTTACATGGTCTCCCATTCCCCAAGAGTGTTAGCTATTTCATAATTTTGTGTGTCTGCATTTTTTGTGTGCACCTTGTTACTGTTGTATACTGCATACCTTGAGTCATGCCAGATGTTTATGAGAGCTTTGATTGGGAGTTCTGGCACTGAGGCAAAAGGCAAAGCAAAGTGCCTGTCTGTGGGTTGGCCTTTTTGCAGAGCATACAGAACAAGGGTCTTGTAGTCCAGTTGCCATTGATTTTCTGTGTAAATTTGTGTGAATGGGGTATGCAGATGTCAAAATATTTTCAAGGCAAAAGTACAAACAAAAAAGTGCAGTGTATGATTGGCAGTGGTAAAGTGAGGAAGATGCGAGGAAGTGACCCCAAAACTCACCGGAAGCACTAGTGCAGAGCCGAGCAGGAAGGCGGAGGAGAGAGACCGCCTGTGACCAGCATGTTGTGAGGTGGAGGTCAGCTGTGCGGCAGGGCATGTTTTTGGCACCTTTATGTACACATAAGGAATGGGGGGTACTGTGTCTAATGGGACCACAGATCTCGGGTCATGTCGCCGGGTGCACCTTGCAGAGACCCGGCTTGTCTACGGCTTTGTCCATTCTAGGGTGTAAAACCCCCCAAAGGCACCCGCAGGAGACTCCAAGTTTTGTGTTGTTTTGTAGGCGGGGGAGGGCTGGAGTGCCCCGGGCGGTGCTCCACACACAGTCAGCTCCCTCGTATTGTGAAAAAGTTGACAGAAGTTGACAAGCTTGACCAGAGCCAGAAAGAAGTGCAATGGGGACAGAGAATCTTTCAAGAGCTAGATTAGCTGTTGCTCTCTGGTGGTCTCTTGCTTCTATCGCATCCGGGGCAGAAAGAACTTTGCTGCCTTGTTACTACTGAAGAGGACAAGCATTAGCAAAGCTATTGGCAATGTGTTTTAGCCATGTTGTCCACCAGTGTGTCTGCTGTTCAGCATGGCTAAGGGTTAGTGGGGCGGGGTAGATTGGGGTACAGTGTAAGGCAAGACCTCTGACCTCCTGGTCAGGGACTCTGCTCTCTGTCCCAACAGCTCTGCTGTTGTGCCGTTGCCCCTGACACCTGTCTGCAAAGGTAGGTGTTCGAGGCCCTCCTCCAACGGCATGTTCCTGCTTGCGCCTCATCCCTGGTGGTCCAGTGGGAGAGCCTTGCCCTTCTGCTGGTCAGCAGTTGTCTATCTGTGTGTTTCTGCCCGTTTTCTGTCTTCATCTGTCTTTTTTGTTATTGTGCCTTGTATTTGTCATCTTTTGTCTTTCTGTTTATTGATGTATGTTTGTGTCCTCCGTGCCGGTTTCCTTTCCCACCACTGCTGCCCCCGCAGCACTTCCCCCCTGATGGTGAACGCTCCCGCCTCCCAGCTGCGCTTCCCTCCCGGTTTACTATTTAATGGCTACAGCTGCTCAGGCGTATGATCAAGACCTCTGACCTCCTGGTCAGGGACTCTGCCCTCTGCCCCCGCAGCTCCGCTGTTGTGCCACTGCCGCTGCCGCTGCCCCTAAACCTCTCTGCGCAAGTAGATGTTCGAGCCCTCCTCCACCCGCAGGCTCCTGCCTGAGCCTCATCCCTGGTGGTCCAGTGGGAGAGCCTTGCTCTTCTGCTGATCCACTGCTGTCTGACTTTGTGCCCATTTTCTGTCTTCATCTGTCTTTTTTGTTATTGTGCCTTGTGTTTGTTATCTGCTGTCTTTCTGTTTATTTTTGCCTGTTTGTGTCCTCTGTGCCCGTTTCCTTTCCCATCGCTGCTACCCCACGGTTCGTCCCCCCTTCAGTTTCCACCTCCCAGCAGCGCTTCCCCTCCCCCTTCCCTATTTAATGGCAGCCAATGCGCGGCCGCGCATCAGATGCACGCAGCGGGTACACTGCTGCTGCGACATAGGAGAGCCACCGGCAAGCCCATCTTTGCCCGTCCGTGACCTGACCGCGACCAGCGCCAGGGACCCTGGGTCTCCGACCACCCACTGCTACGACTCAGCTGACCTCCACGCACTCAACCCTGGAAGAAACAACAACTGCCAGCTGTCAATGCTGAACATCACCCACGCCCAGTTTGCCTGCTGATACTGCCGACAATCCTTCACCATCCCCCGCACCCCCATGGCCGCCGCACTCACACCAGATGCCAACACCCCCAAAGCCCTGCGATGCATCCTCCTGAATGTGCACTCCCTGCCAGACATGCTGCAGAGATCTGGGACCTCCTCAACACCCTCTTGCCAGACATTGCCTCCTTCACAGAAACCTGGACCAACTCCACCTCTGCCCCTGACATCACCCCCACCATCCCCGACGGATACATGATCCAGTGGAAGGACCACCCCAACCACCCAAAAGGAGTACTCACCATCACACAAGAACTCCCTCTAACTCTCCACCTCCAGCACGAGCGACTTCCCATCCACCACTGAACACCTCCATTTCCAGATCCCGACCAGCCCCTAAACTACCCCATGCGGCCCCCTCACCTACAGACCACCTGGACCTCGAACTTCGTTCACCCCTACCATTGCCAACATCATCTTGTCCCACACCATTGCCTCCATGGACTAAATACTCATCGGGGACCTCAACTTCCAACTTGACAACAACAGCGAAACCATCTCCTCCACCTTCCTGGACAACCTCGGGCTGAAACAGCTCATCACCACCCCCACCCACATAGGAGGGTACAACATCCACCTCAGCCACACTACCCAACCCCCACGGACAGACCACCGCTGCATACACTTCTCTTTCGACAAAGCCACTGCTCACAAACCTACACCACGCCCACCGTGAAGGAACTAGAGCAAGGTCACAGAGGAGCAACTTAACTCCACCCTCAACCACAATCCCCCTCCCGCCTCTACCGACGCCAACTCTGCAGCCAAAGAACTACACCAGTCGATCACCAACTGTGCAGACAAGCTCACCCCCATCTGCAACCCTGACAGACAGCACCCCATGAAAGCCACCTGGTTCATCACCAACCTCTGAGAATCCAGACGCACCTGCAGATGTCTCGACAAGCAATGGAGAAACAGCACAACTGCTGAAGACCAAACCACCTACAAGAACGCCATGACAAAATACCACCAACTCATCAGATCCACCAAAAGGACCTTGATCCGGAACAAAATCCTCACTAATTCCAGCAACTCAAAGGAACTCCTCAGCATCATCCAGGAATTCACCATACCCCCCCGGCAAAGCCATGGATGTCCCACCTTCCCAGGACCTCTGCAACAAGCTCCGCTTCTACTTCCATCTGAAAATCAAGGCCCTCTACATCAACTTCAGCTAACAGACTCCAAAAAAACCTCCTTCTTCCAGCACTAACAGCCAGCCTACCATCGCCACCTGGAACCCGGTCACCACTGAAGATATCGCCACGAACATGAGGAGCACTCACTCAGGACCCCCCACAGACCACTGTCTGCTGCACATCTTCCACAGAGCTACTACCACCACAGCACCCGCGCTATGACGCACCATCAACGCCACCTTAGAAACCAGCACATTCCCCAAAGACTGGAAATGAGCAGAAGTCAAGCCCCTCCTCAAGAAACCCTCTGCAGACCCAACATACCTGAAAAACCTCCGACACAGCTCTCTCCTTCCCTTTGCGGCCAAAGTCACTGAAAAGATCGTCAATGCCCAACTGACTATCTTCATCACGGAGAATGCCATCCTCGAGCCTTCCCAATCTGGATTCTGCAGCAACCACAGCACCAAGACCGCCCTCCTCACCGACACAGATGACATCTGCATGTTCCTCAACCAAGGCCACACCACAGCCCTCATCCTTCTAGACCTCTCCGCAACCTTCGACACCGTCTCCCACCGCATTCTCACCGCTAGACTCCAAGACGCCGGCATACAGGGAACCGCCCTCGATTGGCTCACCTCCTTCCTCACAGGCATATCCCAAAGAATCAGACTCCCGCCCTTCCTCTCTGAACCCAAAGAGATCAACTGCGGAGAACCCCGAGGATCATCGCTCAGTCCCACGCTCTTCAACATCTGCATGGCCCCCCTCGATGCCCTCATCAGACAGCCTGGACTCAGCTTAGTATCCTAGAATGATGACACCCAGCTCATCCTCTCCCTCATGAAGGAACTGGACATCACCAGACTCAGCTTCCAGGATGGAATGACAGATATTTCATCCGGGATGAGCAGCAGCTGTATGAAGCTCAACTCAAAGAAGACAGAAGTCCTCATCCTCGGGCCAGCCCCCTCTTCTTGAGACAACACCTGGGTGCCAGTGGCGTCACTAGGGGGGTGCGGGGGGTGCAGACCACACCGGGTGTCACCCCATGGGGTGACACCAATCTAGTTAGTCACGCTGGCTGGCCACTAGTGCTGCTTTAGTGCAAGCGCTGCGCACACCACCACTGTGCGCTGTGCGGCGCAGTTGCGCACCGCACCTGCTTACAATACAAAAAATTAAAATACTGCTACTACTGCAGTCAGTCGCCTTGCACGCACCAGATGCATGATGCTGGTCACTGGTGCGATGCGGATGCGCGGCGTACCCAGCAGTTTGTGGGTCCCACGGCCGTCAATCTTTAGCGCTACCAATGATGGCCCTGGGACAGCCCCCGCGCGCTGTGCACTCCTGCTCAGCCTCTGACACATCACGGCGGTCACGCGCCCGCCAGGGAGGAGACGAGACCGACGGCAGCGCAGGGGAGTGCGTGCGTCGTGCTACTAGAATAAAGAATTATTAATACCGACGACATCACTTCACCATCTTCTGTTCTTTGATATCACGAGCGCCTTCGTGGTCTCCCCTTCAGATTTGGGACTCACTAACTTCTTCTTGCTGGGTCCGGACTCGGAGGCAGTCGTCGGTGAGAGAGAAATAATATCATTTATTTATAAATTAACATGAAGTAAGTTAAAAATGTGGCAGTGCAGTGGCACACAAATGAATCAGATTCAGTAGTACAAACAATGCTTTTTTCTTGGGCGCACATTCGCACAAATGAAAACACGGGCCTCTTCGGGCGGGTCTAGTACACCAGGCTAAAGCTTTTTTCCTTCCTTGGGCAGTCACGATAGGCCTGGGGACTGCGGTAATGGCATTTTGTTTGCTTTTTGATACTTGCACAAGTGCCACCATTGCCTACGTAACGTTTGTTCTTGTGCTTGAGTGTCTACCATATATTGCAGTATTATACCTCTTCTAATTGTACTTTGTTTTCTTTTGAGCAGACTTTACTCTTTAAAATAGTTTTTATTGGGATTAGACACCTGGTGCAGAGATCTTTGTGTACATAACAAATTCCAAAGCATTGTAGCTGTAAGATAACTTTGGTGGTTAATACACTTGCTGGTGAGATCTGTGTGCAGTCTAGTTACAGGCCTGACTCATACAAAGTATAAAGAGTTAATGTCCCAGCTGCAAAGTGAAGCATGCACCATGCAGGTCACAGATTTGTATTTTACGTAGGAAGCTCAGCGAGTTACTGCTTTCATTGCAGACATTCTTGAGTGAGATAGGTCTCAGGTTACCATCCTTGTAATATACCTTAATGAATTATGAATCATCTTTAAGGAATTGCATGCTAACAGCAAGGTATGAGTTTAGAAACATTGCTTTTTGCTCAGTATTTCAATATTCAAATGTATCACAAAAGTGTTCCTTTAGTAATAAAGACACATTAGTAATTGCTTTTATACACTGTTATTAATTACTCGTGTAGATAATGCATCTGGCATTCAGACAGTGGATGTGAAGCTCCTACATTCAGGGATTGGAAAATTGAAAACCTGCCTTCAGCCATAGTTTATCTTTTAAGCGCTTGTAACCTGCACACATGTCCCTTTTTCCTCCTGTAATGCACCGTTTGCAACCTCATGTATTTTGTTTGCTCACAATTGTGGCTTTTGCCTCTTGTAACTTAACGTTTGCTTTTGTAATTTGGTCACTTGTAATTTTCTCCTCATGCTCTGATGTCTTTGGGTAAAGTCTGCGCTATATAAAAACGCATAAATAAATAGAAGACCCTGTCCGGCCCCGCCCTTCCAGCCTCCTAGGCTAGTCCTGACCCGGGCGGTGCATTGTGCTTGTAGTTGCACACGGCCGGCTGCATGATTCATTGCTCAAGGCAGGGAGCAGGCCAGGCTTTTCCTTGAACTCGTCACTTCACTTGCAGGTGGTTCACTTCACAGTTAGTTCACTTCATACGTATACTATGAAGTGAACTGCTTTGGCTGAAATATGCCTGCTTTGCTGGCCGGTCTTCATCCTGCTGCCTTATTGTCCATCCTGGCAGAGCCAGCTTTTATGTCCCTGTGCTTTTGGCTGTGGTTTTGTGTTTCTGCTGACTTGTGATTTGTTATTTTGGTCATTCCCTCGGTTGGGGCCCTGCTTCTCTGGGTACACTGGCTCTGCCATTTCTCTTTTGGGTTTCTGGTCTGTTGGAGGTAAAATCGACGTTATGAGGTTACCAGTTAGAAAATAGAGCATTCATGCTGCGCCTTTCAAGTGCCCTCAAAGAGAAGAGAGGAACCAGATTTTAAAGTGAAAGAGACAGTCAATCACGAGATGAAAATATCGTTCTGTGATTTCATCACATGCCGCAGTAAAGAGAAACTGTATGAACATATATATATTTGCCATCTGTGTCCACTGGCGGACTCAGTTGCAGAGGTGGTCCATGCGGTAAGTCGTGAGGGGGTGACACCATGAGTTACCCGCACCGGGTGACACCAACCCTAAAGACGCCACTGCTGGGTGCCCATCGCCCTTGGGAACACCCCACCCTCATAGACCATGCCCGGAACCTCGGCATTACACTCGTCTCCTCCCTCACCATAACGTGCCAGATCAACGCCGTCGCCTCCACCTGCTTCAACACCCTCTGCATCCTTTGCAAGACCTTCAACTGGATCCCACTACCAAGTCCAGAAAGACCGTCACTGACACAGTGATTACTAGCTGGACCAAGGAAATTACCTCTATGCTAGAATCAACAAATCCCTGCTACGCAAACTCCAGACCATCCAGAACACTGTATCCAGACTCATCCTTGGCATCCCACGCCATGAGCACATCACCCAACACCTGAGAGACCTCCACGGGCTCCCCGTTGAGAAGAGAGTAACTTTAAAGCTACTCACCCAAGCTAACTAATACCTCCACAACACCAGACCCAAATACTTCAACAACAGAATCTCCTTCCACGTTCCCAAGAGGAACCTCCACTCCTTCGACCTCGCCACTCACCGAAACCCTATGCATCTGCAGAACAAGAGCGGGTGAAAGAGCCTTCTCCTACATCGCGGCAAAGACCTGGACCGAGCTACCGATCTACATCAGATGCTGCACACCTTCAGAAAGAGCCTCAAGACCTGGCTCTTTGGCTGACAGGGAGCTGCACCCTGCCCCAAACCCTCAGCACCTTGAAACCCCCACGGGTGAGTAGCACCTTCACAATTCCCTGATTGATTGATTGATTGATTGATTGATTGATTGATTGATTGATTGATTGATTGATTGATGTGAGGAAATGCATTTGGGGAGAGTAGAAAGAGGGTGCTGAAGAGGAAAGAAAGGACGTTGCAGAAGTGCAGACGGATGAGATGTACAGAAAGAAAGGGCATACATATCTTACAGAATTAGGGCTGGGTGATAAATTCTGCTCCACTGGCGGAGTTCACAGAGTTTTGCTCACTTCCCATTACATGTGAAATGTGGAGTTCCCTCAAAACTTTGTCAACCGCCCCATGGCAAAGCTTTGTCTTGAGCACAGCTCACCATCTGTAAGTTGCCAAGCATGAGCGAGAATTGGCATCCCTTAGAGCGATTTTCTAGTGCTAGGACAACAGCCAGTGAGATTTCCTCAAAGTAGGCTGTCATTGGTGGTCACAACAGTTCCCGGAGAGAAAGATGCTGCTTGAGTAGAAGGATTCAGAAAAGGGGGTGGTGATGAACAGAGTGTCTGAATTAAGCAGACCACTCTTACCCAGTCCAAAGATCAGGGCTTGATCCATCACCGTTATTTAGCTCACTGCCCCATCCCAGCTCAGAAACTGGCTATATGCAAATTAGTCTGTCCCTGGCCCAGTGCATCATGGGAACAGGGCAGACCAAACTACCAAGCCAATTCTTCACCAGAAAGGAGACAAGCTACCGGGGACCGGTTTCTGGCATTTCAGCCTCGTCGGCCCGGCTTGCTTGAATCCTGATGGAGCAGTGAGCAAGGGACTCATGTCTGAGTATACCCTGCCACACCTATAGTGGCCAAAACCGATGGAAGCTTGTTTCCTTCCCAGTACAAGAATTGGCTTGGTAGTTTGGTTTGCCCCCTTTTCTGAATCATTTGTCCACCATAAGCGTGGAAGGGTATACTCAGATGTGAGTCCCTTGCTCATTGCACCATCAGGATTCAAGCAAGCCGGGCCGACGACTCCTGAAATGGCAGAAACCGGTCCCCGGAATCTTGTTTCCTTCCCAGTACAAGAATTGGCTTGGTAGTTTGGTTTGCCCTGTTCCCATCATGCACTGGGACAGGAACAGACTAATTTGCATATAGCCAAGTTCTGAGCTGGGATGGTGCAGTGAGCTAAAAAACGGTGATGGATCAAGCCCTGATCTTTGGACTGGGTAAGAGTGGTCTGCTTAATTCAGGCACTCTGTTCATCACCACCCCCTTTTCTGAATCATTTTGTCCACCATAAGCGTGGAAGGGTATACTCAGATGTGAGTCCCTTGCTCATTGCACCATCAGGATTCAAGAAAGCCGGGCCACCCCCTTTTCTGAATCGCTTGAGTAGAAGAGCTACTCGATTGGCAGCAAAGAAGCAACACCCTTTTGTGTGCCACAAGATGCTGTTCCTGTTGATTTTGCAGTGTGGAACAAGCTCCTGGTGCTAAAATTCAGTGCAACTTTCTGATTCCACCTGCTCATAGAACTCTGTGGAATCTCGCTGAGTTTTCATATAACTCCGCATATTCCATGAAGTGAAACTCTGCAAGGGCCGCCCACCCCTAAATATAAAACATAAAGCACACATAACTGTAGGCCAGTGTTCCTTCCACAGGGCTCAATATTATCTAATTCAGTCTGACAATTTCAGAATTGAAACATTTCCAATGTTAATTAGTTATAACAAATCATTGTTGTTACTCATTCATCTTAAACAGCTTGCAATCATTGACAGAGCCAATATTACCGGCAGGTTTTAGGTGTATGTCAGTTGTTGTATTATATTTCTGAATGCAATACCATCTCAGAGAGAAACCAAAAAACAGGTTGGGTGGCATACCATGGGAATCACAGAAATTAATTCAACATGTCCCTTTTAGAGAGACCCCGATTTTTCATCCCACTTAAATACCTGTCAGCGCATATTGCTATATGGCTGATTGCGGACAACAGCTGTGGGTGTTTCCCAGTGCCTAATTAGAGCATTTTCTTCCAAAGTCGATGTCACATGCAGTGGAAGGCAGTAGTCAAGCACACACTTTAAACACCCTAAAGTTGCTGCACCGTACACTTTGCACATTACAGTAACGGCTCAACTTATTAATGCAGTAAAATATGGGGAGGTTTTTAATTTGTCTGATATTTCAAGACTATATGTTCCCACTGATTTATAACTCTTGCTTTCTCACTAAATTCATTGTGTTTAAAATGCACCATTTACGGATATTTTTACAATTTATTCTTGGGAGAAGGACCCTCCAGACGCCACATTAGTCCATTCAGCTTGCTTGCTTTGCTCGCTACATTAAAGTCATCCCAACTTTAATGCCTCACCGCTTTCAAATGACACCAGCTACCACTGGTTTTGTGCACCTGAAATTCCAGTCAACCTGCCATGCTGTATCTCACATAATGCTTGGTTCGTGTATTTCAGAAGCGTGGTTGCATGAGTGTGCCCATCATATTCATCGCTTGCTCCACCAATCATGGGAGGCTCCTTTGTTTCTCTTGTTCTGTGTAATCCACTCAAGTTCTTTTCATGCTCGCAAGTCAAGGTTAAGAGTCGCAACAATTAAGGTAGAACAGAGGGATCAAGGAGGTGCTTGTCACAGGCTTGCTTATGTGTTTATGTTCATGAAAATACAGCTGGGTGAAGAAATTGTCTAAGCCCCACTTCATAAAAGCATCCTCTGCTCAGCGCAAATGCATAAATGATAAGCTCACTGAAGTAAAAAAACAATCCCTCTCTTCCTTTCCTCCTTCCTTCCTCGCTTCCTCGCTTCCTCACTCCCTCCTCCTTCCTGCCATCCTTTCTTCCTTTCCTCCCTCCCTAACTTCCCCTCCCCCTATCTACCCATCAATCATTTCTTCTTCTGGAGTTGATTAAACATGTACAATTGAGCCACGACACCTATAGCTGAAGCCGAGAGATATTTCAGTTTGTGAACTGTTTTACTACATAGTTTTTATTATTACTCTTCTTTCATTTTCATGTTGGTGCTGTTAATACGGTGTACTTGTGATCTTGTGCTCACATGTCAACTATAGTATGCCCTTCCTTGCCATCAATAAGCAATCATGCAATTAACCTTCAATAGGATGTTGCCCGTCTCAAAATGGCACCCTTGGTAGGTGGGAGGGTCGTTATCTTACCAAAGCCAACTTTTGGATACCTAGGTCAGGCAATGGTAGAACTGCTTTTCTTTGACCATTTTAGCCTTGGCCTGTCTGTGCATGGAATAGCTTTTGTGGTTCTCTGCTGGTCCTATGACCATTATCTTCTTAGTTACTTTTCTGGGACTAAAAGCCAAGCACATTATTGCAATAAATTAGATTTTTCTCCTTGATCTCTGGTGCTTCTACAATAAGACAATATTTCTGGCTGACTTTCCACAGGCCTTGGGTTGCCTGAGACAGTCCTCTAATGATATCTTTAGGTACGCCTCACTTGACAATGCTAAACCCTTCCCAGACGTGCGAGTTCACACCCTCCTTCTCGGCTAGAAAGTGCATCCTCCCCATCCTTCAAATCACTCAGGAGACAACAGCTTATGGTGCATCAAAGGCTGCAGTTTATTATACAAAACATGGATCATACATTTCGCCACTTACTGGTTGGTCATTCGAAAACCCATGTTTGCATGTGTTGGACTTGGCCCGTTTGGCAGGTTCACCCCTGAACTTTTTGCCTGGTGTTATTAAATAATTAATAGTGATGTCTTGGTTTCTGCGCACTTTCACTGTGTCCCAGTGGAAAGTGCGTGCGCACTCTGAGTGCGTGGAGTGAGATAGGCCTGCCCTCCCATAGGAATGCATGGGGAATGTGTGTGTCCCTGGTAGTTCCTGATGTGTGGGGAGTGCAGGCCCGAGTTTGGTATGTGTGAACTCGTGAGAGTGAATGCTGCGAGATGGTGTATGCGGCTTGTATGTGTCTAGTAGGGAAGTACCACTTCTGGACCTTGATGTGTGTATGCAGTGAGGGTGCTGGAGCGTGATTGGCTGGGGCTGGCTGGTATGCCAGGCTCCAGGAAGTCTGGATGGGTCTGCCCGGTGGTGAGTGTGAGATTAGCATGCTGATGGCTGGGGAGGAGTGTACCTGTGTCCTGAATGAGGCTGGGTTTTCCCCTGACAATGCTGGTTCCGCCCCCCTGTGGTTCGTCTAATGACCCAAGCGCTGCCAGTGAATAGAGAGGGTGGTTGAGCCCATCAACAGTACTCCCAGACCAGCTGCAACTGGTTCTTCCCCCACCCTGCACCTTTAGACAAAGGATTGCTCTGTATAAAAGGAGGCTGTGACCTCTTGTCAAATGTTCTTGTTTGCTGCTTGAATCTGCCAGGAACGTGCTGCTGCTTGGGCTCAGGGATGGCTTGCCTCCCTGAGCCCTGCCCAGCCCCTGGACTTCTGCTGTCCTGGACTCTACCAGGACCTGATTGTTGGCTGTTGCCCTAGCACCTGGACATGCTTTATGGATATTCTGCTAGCGCAAGGAGCGCTTTATTTGCCTAGCGCCGGGAAGCGCTTCCTTCTCTCAGAGAGCGCTGGGAGCGCTGGATTATTGCCCCTCTAGCGCTTTGGAGCGCTTTGTTTTCCCCTAGCGCCGAGGAGTGCTTTATGTCCACAGCCGGTGCCCACCCGGCATTGTTCGCCCCGAGCGAGTGCCCACCTCGCTTAGTTTTGATTAATTTGCCCTCTGGCAGGTGCCTATCCTGCCAGGGACCTTGCCGCGATATTTGTAATTATCACGAGGGAGCCCACTCCTCGGATATTGAGTCCCCGCCTGCCTGCCTGAAACGGGCCGCCGCGCTGCCCGCGGCGACCCGGAAGTGCTTTGGCCGGCCGGCCAATGGCAGCGCGGCCAGCCGGAAGTCCCGCCCACCGCTGCCGACCTCAGGGGAGAGAAGCCGAGTGATGGCCGCCCGGGGCCCCCATGAGGAGGAGAGAGCCCCGGGGCAGCCAGCAAATTGTAGCCCCTGCAGTGGAGGGAAGTCCGGCAGAAAGAGAGCCCCGCCCGCCCCGAAGGAGACGGAGCGAGGAAGCAGAGCGCCGCCGAGCACCAGAGACCCGGTGAGTGCGTGCTAAAGGGAGAGGAGGGGCGTCGGGGCACATTGTCGGTGCCCGCCCCTCCCCTCCATAGCGAGACCCTGTGAGTCCCGAGGCCCGTGAGGCCTCCAGCGATGCCGAGTCCCCCGAGAGGGACTCCGCCTACCCCCACCTTGCTAGTGAGCCCCAAGAGGCTCCACCTGGCTAATGTTGGAGCCCCGAGGCTCCGGGGGACATTTTTAAATTCAGAGAGCCACGAGTGGCTCACGGCGCCAATTACCCTCCGAGCCCCGAGAGGCTCGAAGCGCCCCATCTGTTTTCGAGCCCACGAGGCTCAAGGGGGCATTTCTGTGTTCTCGAGTCCCCAGGAGGGGGACTCCAACGATGCCCGCAATTGTGCCTACAGCCTAGAGAGGCTCAGGGCACCCCCCGTGTTCCTGGGTCCCCCGTGGGGGACCCCACCGCCCAGTGAGGCTACATCTTTTTGTTGAGAGCCCAGAGAGGCTCAGGGGGACATTTTATTTCTACAGAAGCCTGAGAGGCTCACTCTTTGCACCACATTGTTCTGGCCAGAGCCTGCGAGGCCCAACAGTGTTTCCAGCTGCCCAGCACTTTGTGGGCAGTTGCTCCGTTTGCTCCGTTTAGGCCCCTGACATTGGGACTGCCACAGATGGTGGCTTACGTGACTGTGTTGCGTAGTTGCTTTGCTTTTACACCTCTAAATGTAGGTTCTGCATCATGTCTGCTTTACTTTTACACCTCTGAATGGGTAGTTTATTCATCATGTGTTCTCCTGCGCTGCACCTCTGAATGTGTTGATAATGCGTCATGTGCCTCCTTCCTTACACCTCTGAATGTATGCATTGCATCATGTGTTTTGTCCCCAGGTCTATGCCCCTACTTGTATGGTGATACTTAGGTGGTTGTTTTCTTCCTAGTACAGGTGGTGCTAGTGAGGTCCTGGTTACCAGTAGTTACTGGCTGTGTGCTCTATTTTTATATTGTGCTACAGGGATTTTCTGTTATGGTCTAAGTGATATTCCAAGGGCTTGATACTGAGCTCGCCCCCTGACCAGAGTCCCAGGACCAGTGGACTCTATTGTGCCTACCCTGACAAATTGCTGGGGCTTGTCTGATCTCCCTTGGGCCCCTGGGGCCTCGCTGAAGTGTGCCTCGCTCCCTCCCCTCGGCAGCTCGTGCACGGCAGCCCATCCAAGCCTCGAGCAGCGCTGCTCTCCCCTGAGCCGCGCCGCTTCGCTGGGTCGCCCGCATCCTGCCTTCCCCTCCTCTTCTGAGCCGCACATATTGGTCGCCCCAGAGAAACGCTTGTACCTTGCCGGCCGCCCGCTCAAGCCTCGAGCCGCGCCGCTCTCCCCTGAGTCACGCCGCTTCGCTGGGCCGCCCGCTCAAGTTTACTAAGGAGGTCACTCGCATTATCCCACGCAACCAGGATGGGAGGTACTGTCCGTTAGGCTCTATGTTCTAAGTTCTAGGCCTATAAGTATTGTTTTCTAAGTTCTAAAAGTGCTGATTCCTGACAGTGGTCCAGGTGGCCCTGTCTTGTGCATATCCCCTGTAAATTCTGCCCGTGCCTCTGGCACATTGTAAAGTGTGTGTTTTTATCTAATGTATTTTGGTGTAATACAAAGGCTATTTTTATATAACCTTGTGTGGAGTTTCCTTTGTGGTGGGTCCTGGGTGTTGTTGCTAGGGTGCATGCGCATATACTTAACTTACATCGCCTCCAAGTTTAGCCTTGCTGCTCGCGCCACGTTACCTAGAGGGTGAGCAGGGGTTATCTTGGCGTGTGACTCCCTTGCCCTGACAGTGGGAGTGGTGGTCTCTGACTGACTTTGGCGAAAGCCCTGGCCAGCCAGGGATCCCATTTCCAACATTGGCGGCAAGCGGTGAGGATAAGGATTTGTGTTTGCGTTGTACCACAGTAGCAGCTGGCTGCACCACAAAACTCTGCATTTTAGATGACCACATTTTTGGGGATTATTGCTTCAAGTTTGCTGAAAATGTCATTTCTGTGGAAATGTGTTTCTTGTGCACTTTGAGTTAGGTGTCCCTAGCTCGGGAGGGTAGATCATCCCCCTAAGTGCAGTGTGTTTTCTGGATTCGCCAGAAGGGTGGGATCCAGTGGTGGCAGCATAAGTGTGTCCAGTGCAGGTGTCCCCCGTCCCTGCCCTGGAGTAATGGTACCTGTGTCAAGTGTGGTCAGGTTGAGAAGTCAGGGGAGGTACAAACTGCCTTACCAGTCTGGGGAGAGGTGTGTGTGGATGAATGGTGTGCGACACTGGACGTGTTTGTGAGTTCTCAGGATGGGGAGCTTGCTGAATGCTTGTGTACTCTTGTTTTGCTCAGATACTTAAGTACTTAAGTCCTGTGTGTTGAACTTTTCCCAAGAACGTCTACAGACAGTGGAGCCTGCTTTTGATTTCTGTGGTCTGCTGAGAGACAGAATTTTGGAGTTGGTAATGTTCTGGGAGGAGAGAGGCATAGGGGATGGAGTGATTCCAAAAGGAGTGTCTGAGGTGTCTTCCAGCCCAGCGTGGTGGAAGAAGCTCTGTGTAGCCCAGCTAGGTCTCGGTGTAGGGGCTCACGTCCTGTCTCAAGAGGAGAAGGAGTGGGTGGGACTGCATGTCTCCAGGTGCCCGAAACCCAGTGTCAGGGCCTGGAATGTTTCTGAAGGGAACATCAGGTCGGGGGCCTAGGCTGTACCAATAGGTCATTTGAGGAGGATCTTCCAGAGTGTCTGGAGAACGTGGAATCTCTGTAACCAGGGTTCCAGTAGTTCTGGTGTCTGGCAGTACCGCTCCAGTTGGGAGGGTGCAGAAGTCCAGATGGAGGGGTGCGAGGGGGATAGGTTCCCCAGTGGAAGAGCCAGTGGGTCAGGGGCCAACCAGAAGGGTTGTGTCGCCAGGGAGTGACCATGGTGATGCCACTTCTGTCCTGAGTGTCAGGCAGACTTGTACACAACACATTAGTTATGTGTCACCCTCAAGGAAGTCCTGGTGCGCCAGGCATCTGACCAAAGGGGACGTCCCTCGGTTGGGGAGCCAGTAGCCGGTGTTTCCGGATCTGGACGTAAGGGCAACTGTATGTAGTGTCCTGAAGTTACAAGAGGGAACTCCTGCCTGAAGAGAAGGAACCGGGTAAGCTGTATGGGGTATTGACCTGCAGTGGTTGCCTTGCTGCTGAAGGAGGAGAGAAAGTCTTAGATTTTTGTTTTCAACTTGTAGAAGTCCTGGTGCGCCAGGCATCTAACCAAAGGGTAGCGTCCCTAGGTTAGGGAGTCAGGTTCAGGTGGTTGCCTGTCCTGGACGGCAGGGCGACTGTAGCCAGTGTCCTGGCCGGTTTGTCTTCTAGGGGTACCCCTGTGAACACAGGTGGGGCTCATCTTAAGTGAAGAGACCCTGTGTTTCCCAGAAGGGGTGGTACAGGCCTAGCAGGGATCTTTAGGGTTCTTGGCTGAGTGTTGTGGTACTACCCTGAGAGCAGGTGGGGCCTAACTTAAGTGGAGGGACCCTGTTCTACAGTGGGAGGGTGCAGAACTCTGGAAGGGGGTCAGAGGAAGTCTGACCCCTGTGCATCCGGTGAAATTGAATCCCAGGTGGTAAACCAGTTAAGGGAGCTGTGAATCCGTCATGACCACCCTGGTGTCCTGTAGGCACCGCACTTAGCAACGTCCCCCTCGAGCAACGCCGCCTTTGCACTCACCGACGCCGTCTCGACGCCGTCAACAAGCCATAGGCTGCACCGCAACTGGAGGGCACCGCAACGTGCAACGCCTCGCTACACCGATCTTGTGGTGGTCTGACCGTGGTCACTGCTGCTGAGGAAGTCAGGTCCTAAACTGGTGGGAGAGTTGTGTTCTGGAGGGTGCTTCAGAAGTAGAGGTAGGGTGGGGCATTCTTGCCCGTGACCTCTGGTCAGCCTGAGGGTGCGGACCCTAGGTTGAAGGATCAGTGGTAGTTTGGAACTACACTGAGAAAGGGAGTGGAGAGTGGCTAGTGTAGGCCAGGGGTTACAACCCCCCACTCTGTGGATTGGCAGGGACCAGTGGTATCTGGGTGGCCTAGGGCCTGGTCCTAACCGTGGACAACTAAGGAGTACCAGTGGGGTAGCCTAGTTGGGCCTGTTTTTTTTAAGGATGTGCTTGGCTTATGGATCAACGTGGCGTAGAACCGGAGGGTGTCCCTGCAGTGCGGGCCCGCGTCCGCGTCTATCGCCCCAAGCAGGGAAGTCCATCACAGTGGTGATTGGCCTACCCTGCGTTTTGGCTGGAAGGGGGTTGTGTTGGACTTGGCCCGTTTGGCAGGTTCACCCCTGAACTTTTTGCCTGGTGTTATTGAATAATTAATAGTGATGTCTTGGTTTCTGCGCACTTTCACTGTGTCCCAGTGGAAAGTGCATGCGCACTCTGAGTGCGTGGAGTGAGATAGGCCTGCCCTCCCATAGGAATGCATGGGGAATGTGTGTGTCCCTGGTAGTTCCTGATGTGTGGGGAGTGCAGGCCCGAGTTTGGTATGTGTGAACTCGTGAGAGTGAATGCTGCGAGATGGTGTATGCGGCTTGTATGTGTCTAGTAGGGAAGTACCACTTCTGGACCTTGATGTGTGTATGCAGTGAGGGTGCTGGAGCGTGATTGGCTGGAGCTGGCTGGCATGCCAGGCTCCAGGAAGTCTGGATGGGTCTGCCCGGTGGTGAGTGTAAGATTAGCATGCTGATGGCTGGGGAGGAGTGTACCTGTGTCCTGAATGAGGCTGGGTTTTCCCCTGACAATGCTGGCTCCGCCCCCCTGTGGTTCGTCTAATGACCCAAGCCCTGCCAGTGAATAGAGAGGGTGGTTGAGCCCATCAACAGTACTCCCAGACCAGCTGCAACTGGTTCTTCCCCCACCCTGCACCTTTAGACAAAGGATTGCTCTGTATAAAAGGAGGCTGTGACCTCTTGTCAAATGTTCTTGTTTGCTGCTTGAATCTGCCAGGGGCGTGCTGCTGCTTGGGCTCAGGGATGGCTTGCCTCCCTGAGCCCTGCCCAGCCCCTGGACTTCTGCTGTCCTGGACTCTACCAGGACCTGATTGTTGGCTGTTGCCCTAGCACCTGGACGTGCTTTATGGATATTCTGCTAGCGCAAGGAGCGCTTCATTTGCCTAGCGCCTGGAAGCGCTTCCTTCTCTCAGAGAGCGCTGGGAGCGCTGGATTATTGCCCCTCTAGCACTTTGGAGCGCTTTGTTTTCCCCTAGCGCCGAGGAGCGCTTTATGTCCGCAGCCGGTGCCCACCCGGCATTGTCCGCCCGAGCGAGTGCCCACCTCGCTTAGTTTTGATTAATTTGCCCTCTGGCAGGTGCCTACCCTGCCAGGGACCTTGCCGCGATATTTGTAATTATCACGAGGGAGCCCACTCCTCGGATATTGAGTCCCCGCCTGCCTGCCTGAAACGGGCCGCCCCTGCAGTGGAGGGAAGTCCGGCAGAGAGAGAGCCCCGCCCGCCCCGAAGGAGACGGAGCGAGGAAGAAGAGCGCCGCCGAGCACCAGAGACCCGGTGAGTGCATGCTAAAGGGAGAGGAGGGGCGTCGGGGCACATTGCCGGTGCCCGCCCCTCCCCTCCATAGCGAGACCCTGTGAGTCCCGAGGCCCGTGAGGCCTCCAGCGATGCCGAGTCCCCCGAGAGGGACTCCGCCTACCCCCACCTTGCTAGTGAGCCCCGAGAGGCTCCACCTGGCTAATGTTGGAGCCCCGAGGCTCCGGGGGACATTTTTAAATTCAGAGAGCCACGAGTGGCTCACGGCGCCAATTACCCTCCGAGCCCCGAGAGGCTCGAAGCGCCCCATCTGTTTAAGAGCCCACGAGGCTCAAGGGGGCATTCCTGTGTTCTCGAGTCCCCAGGAGGGGGACTCCAACGATGCCCGCAATTGTGCCTACAGCCTAGAGAGGCTCAGGGCACCCCCCGTGTTCCCGGGTCCCCCGTGGGGGACCCCACCGCCCAGTGAGGCTACATCTTTTTGTTGAGAGCCCAGAGAGGCTCAGGGGGACATTTTATTTCTACAGAAGCCTGAGAGGCTCACTCTTTGCACCACATTGTTCTGGCCAGAGCCTGCGAGGCTCCAGCGGTGGCCCAACAGTGTTTCCAGCTGCCCAGCACTTTGTGGGCAGTTGCTCCGTTTAGGCCCCTGACATTGGGACTGCCACAGGTGGTGGCTTACGTGACTGTGTTGCGTAGTTGCTTTGCTTTTACACCTCTAAATGTAGGTTCTGCATCATGTCTGCTTTACCTTTACACCTCTGAATGGGTAGTTTATTCATCATGTGTTCTCCTGCGCTGCACCTCTGAATGTGTTGATAATGCGTCATGTGCCTCCTTCCTTACACCTCTGAATGTATGCATTGCATCATGTGTTTTGTCCCCAGGTCTATGCCCCTACTTGTATGGTGATACTTAGGTGGTTGTTTTCTTCCTAGTACAGGTGGTGCTAGTGAGGTCCTGGTTACCAGTAGTTACTGGCTGTGTGCTCTATTTTTATATTGTGCTACAGGGATTTTCTGTTAGGGTCTAAGTGATATTCCAAGGGCTTGATACTGAGCTCGCCCCCTGACCAGAGTCCCAGGACCAGTGGACTCTAGTGTGCCTTCCCTGACAAATTGCTGGGGCTTGTCTGATCTCCCTTGGGCCCCTGGGGCCTCGCTGAAGTGTGCCTCGCTCCCTCCCCTCGGCAGCTCGT
Source organism: Lissotriton helveticus (assembly GCF_964261635.1). Lineage (NCBI taxonomy): Eukaryota > Metazoa > Chordata > Amphibia > Caudata > Salamandridae > Lissotriton > Lissotriton helveticus. The sequence goes on from NC_136072.1 coordinate 565,394,479, forward strand.
GCACGGCAGCCCGTCCAAGCCTCGAGCAGCGCCGCTCTCCCCTGAGCCGCGCCGCTTCGCTGGGTCGCCCGCATCCTGCCTTCCCCTTCTCTTCTGAGCAGCACACATTGGTTGCCCCAGAGAAACGCTTGTACCTTGCCGGCCGCCCGCTCAAGCCTCGAGCCGCGCCGCTCTCCCCTGAGTCGCGCCGCTTCGCTGGGCCACCCGCTCAACTTTACTAAGGAGGTCACTCGCATTATCCCACGCAACCAGGATGGGAGGTACTGTCCGTTAGGCTCTATGTTCTAAGTTCTAGGCCTATAAGTATTGTATTCTAAGTTCTAAAAGTGCTGATTCCTGACAGTGGTCCAGGTGGCCCTGTCTTGTACATTTCCCCTGTAAATTCTGCCCGTGCCTCTGGCACATTGTAAAGTGTGTGTTTTTATCTAATGTGTTTTGGTGTAATACAAAGGCTATTTTTATATAACCTTGTGTGGAGTTTCCTTTGTGGTGGGTCCTGGGTGTTGTTGCTGGGGTGCATGCGCATATACTTAACTTACATCGCCTCCAAGTTTAGCCTTGCTGCTCGCGCCACGTTACCTAGAGGGTGAGCAGGGGTTATCTTGGCGTGTAACTCCCTTGCCCTGACAGGGGGAGTGGTGGTCTCTGACTGACTTTGGCGAAAGCCCTGGCCAGCCAGGGATCCCATTTCCAACAGCATGTTGCACTTCAAACTTGTCAATCAAAACATTGTCCCAATTGTTTACCTCCATTTCTGGCTGACAGCACTAACTGTGTTTTTTGCAATTTTCACCCCGAGTGGGCTGGGTATGCTCAGACGTGAGTCCCAGGCTCTCCACACCACTTGAGTCAAGCTATCCAGGCTGATGAAGGCTGATAGCCAGAAACCGGTCCTTGGATGCTTGATTCCGGTCTGGGAAAGACATGGCTTGGTAGTTCGGACTGGACTGTTCCCATGAGGCACAGGGTCAGAGCTGATTTGCATGTAGCCAGTGTCTAACCCAGGGTGGTGTGGATTGCAAAAATACGATGGATTTAGGCCCAGATCATTGTACTGGGGTGAATGTATGACATTGTTCTACATTCTGTCCATCAACTGTGTTTTTTGCAATTTTCACCCCGAGTGGGCTCAGTATGCTCAGACGTGAGTCGCAGGCTCTCCACACCACTGGAGTCAAGCTATCCAGGCTGATGAAGGCTGATAGCCAGAAACCGGTCCTTGGATGCTTGATTCCGGTCTGGGAAAGACATGGCTTGGTAGTTTGGACTGGACTGTTCCCATGAGGCACAGGGTCAGAGCTGATTTGCATATAGCCAGTGTCTAACCCAGGGTGGTGTAGAGTGCAAAAAAACGATGGATTTAGGCCCAGATCCTTGTACTGGGGTGAATGTATGACATTGTTCTACATTCTGTCCATCAACTGTGTTTTTTGACAGCACTAACCCTACATGATGGCCCCTTTTCACAGGTGACTCTGTGTTCTGCGGGTTCTAGGCTTCCCTTGCCACCGATCTTGTGGGAGGCTGTCTGACCCCGCGCCGGCTACAGGTGCCGTTCCGCTTACCCTGGACCCCTGCTGGACACTCACCTACTCCCAGTGTCCCTGCCGTGTGGCATCCCAAGGACACTGTTTGAGCAATTCTTCTATTCTGGCTGTCATTGTGTGCTGCTCCCTTCTCCTCTGTGCCTCTACCATGAGGCATCCCAAGAAAACTGTTTGAGCAGCTCTTTTACCTAGGTTACTCTTTTCTCTGGGTATCTTTCTGTGCTGCCTTCACCTTGCCCTCCTTCACTGTTCATATGGCTGTGACAACATCAATCTTTTGGTGTGGGTGGGTGGGTGGGTTCAAAGGCAATGGTCAGTTACGGTCAAAGGGGTCCGGTGCCCTACCTTATGACCTCTTTGCTCGCCCCGCCCTCTTTCTACTATTGGGCAGTTCGAGTTTTTCAAAACACACGCCCCAATCGCTGCATGTCCTTTTCATGAACTTTCTGCCTCGCATTCCCAATGTTCCTGCCACCAGTAGGTGCTCCCTGCAGGCCCCTATCTGGTCCTGCTTCGCCTCCCCAGAGGCGTCACTTTCCACTAGTCGAGAAATCCTGCCTTTGCTTCAGCTCTTGGTTAGCCCTACATTTTCGAGTTGCTTTCTGAAAAAGCTGTCACACTGTTTTCAGGATACAGAAACAGAGCCTGCTGTGTGGAAAATCAAATTGAAAAACACTTCAAAGTGGATTGATAAAAACTTGCAGGAGGGCTTCATTGGCAACTGTGCGCAAAGCTCGAAAATAGTCTTTCATCAGGTAGAAGGTTTGCACCCCAGCTAGGTCTATGTAACAAGAACAGGATGGGAAGCAGGAACAGCCACTTCCCTCTTTCCTACACAGAAGGGAGAGAAAGCTTCCCTCGCACACTGTTGAGGCACAGCATTCAGCAGCAGTACAAGGTTTCAAATACACACAGAACTGGTACAGCATGAGCCGCAGCAGTGGTAAGTGTGTTGGACTGTTCTGTTGGGCACTCTGACACAACGGGTTCTGCCAGATGACTTGACCTGAAGGGACCAGTTGTGTGCACCCAGTGCTGTGCACTGAAACCACTACTGGTGCAGTTAAATATCACACACAGAAAACCAAGGAGGGTTTGTCTTGAATCTACCTCAAGGCTCTATTTTGACTACCAGACCCTCCCGGACCCTTTATCTCACTCTTGCATGTTCTGGCGTTCTCCCTTTGTGAACGTTTTCCACTTTTCTTTTCTTTAGGTTTTTCACTTTGTTTGTTTTTCCACCTCTTGCTCTCAGTAAAGGATGCAGAAAAATATGTGCCAGTCCCCAAAAATAAGTCCCAGTGGCACCCACCTCAAACAACTGGCTCAAATTAAGCACTGTGTAGTGTTTTCTTTATTTTTTATTCTGTTCCAGCCCAAGAGACTCCCTCCTCACCCCCCCCCCCTCCCCCGCCCCCCTAAAGAAATACATGCTGGTCCAGGGGTCCAAAAAAAAAAAACGACCTACTCTATGGCTCTTTCAAACCTACTTATCTAGCAGAGGCAGAATGCCCGACGGGCCAGTCTTAAATGGGAGGATGGGACCTGTTACAAAGTTTACATTTGTATTTTCTTTCTTTTCAGGAGTGTCGTTTTCATCTCCCTGTCGTGTCCGATGGGGGAGGCATATTGATTGGAAGCTTGCAGCCAGATGGGTTTGGGAAACAAAAAATGCTGAGAGTGGGCTAGGCAGTTATGAGAATCGGAAGGAGCATCTATGCTGTAGTCATGATGTTGCTTTTCTCTTCGGATTAGCAAGCAGGTGAGCTCTTTATGTCGAGGACCAGAGCAGATCCAGATTGCTACAGTCTGTACAGGACCTTGATTGGCACCATATATTCAACAACAGCCATCTAGATGGCGATCATTATAAGACTTTTTAAGAATGTTAAATTAGGTGGTGACCCACTTCTGCTATATCGTGACATCATCCTTAACTCAAGTGAGGTGGTTAACCGCGAGATCTAGTTTAGTGTGCCTAAATGTTTTCCTCTCACTCCTGGATGAAGGGGATGCTCTCCTCCACGGACTAAAGATACCCTGAGCCCCTTGCAGGCATGGTACACACCATGACACATCTCATTTAGGGGCAGATTTACAAGAAACTGACACATATGTACAGATCCATCAGTTCCCCTGCGCCTTCATACGAACCCCCCCCCTGCGCCACCATGGATGCGCCATATTTACAATACTGCACACCATGGCGCAAGGATTGACAGATGCGCCAGAAATTCTGATGCATCTGTTGACCCAAAAGTGATGCATTGCTGGAGTTGCTCATGAAAGTGACGCAAATCCAGCAATGCGCCACAACAGATAGATGAGTCCCATTTAAAAAGCATTGAGTCATTCCTTACGCCTGGTCTGGGCAGGCGTCAGGATTTTGACACAGTGAAGGCATAGAGTGATGCAGTGAAATGTAAATTTCGCTGCGTCGGTTCTACATGGCTTTTTGCGTGGGAACGCCTGCCATGCATACATTATACCTGACGCAGGTATAATGTGAACCAGGGCTTTACAACATGACGCATCTCCCTTGATGTGTCACTTTGTAAATGGGCTGCAATGTGGCACATTGTTTATGCCGCCGCTGCGGCACAAAAAGTGACTTAACTGTAGCACAAAAGTGTTGCATGGGGCTTGCAAATCTGCCCCTAAGGGTCTTAGGAAGTTGAACAAGGACATTCATTGGCTCCCCTAATGACCCTGACGATATTCAGGGGTAACAATGTTTCCTACAAGCCCACGGAAACAACACCCCAGCTAATCTAGCTACAAAAGCAACTATTTCAGGGGGCAGCTCCAAACCAAAAGCAAAGCCATTACTACTTCATAGACGGTGGGGTTTCAAGTGGTGCAAATATCAGTGTCAGTGGTTTCCCCATGGAAATATTTAACTGCTATTGCTCATGGCTGCTAAAGTGCTATTTTTTTTGTTTAACTTTACAAGCTTTCTACTTTGCAAAGCTGACACAATGTTACAAACAATTATGCTAAGTTGCAAAAAGGAGCAAGTCTTCACAACTTCGCTCATCCCTGATAAAATGCATTTTAGCAGAAGTCTCTGAGCCTAATTCTACCGACCAGATTTATAGCATCCGTTTTATTTTGAAACACTCCCTTTCATCCAGGTAGTAAGCAAGTACTTTTATCAAACTCAGCAATAACTAAGAGGCTGAGCCCTCTCATAATGCACAGGAGGACAAGTGCATTAAGAACATGGCAAGGTTGGTGCCCTACCGCTAATGTATTTGTGTGTCATACCAAAGCAAACGTGTATATCATAAAAAGACGTTGGACGTGATTATGACTGAAGCAAAAACGACGCCTCATTATTTCTGCACCGAATTTCCAATACAGTGATTACAGTTACTTCTGGGTTACAGGCATACTGGGCAATCATAAGATTTCCCCGGATATATGGGTAATATGTTGTTGTTGTAATACTTTATTCGATATTTTCATATCATAAAAGTACGAACATTACCTCACATAAAAAACATTATACAAAGTATTACATACATTTCGTTGATAAAAAGGATGAAAAGATCTATATACAGTTAAAAGAGCTAATTACAGGGGGTAAAAGTGCATTCTCATTATGTACATATTGCTGAATGTGGAAATACATTTTTAATTTTTGTTAACAGTTAGCAGCCTTGAGCGTATGAACCAAGCACTAGCAAAGATACTTAGCTACCCCGCAAAAAATAAACAGAGATGTTGTATCAGTTAAAAGAATACGCAAAGCAATCCTAAAATCTCTGACCCCCAATTCCCAACACACAGGTTTTAACCATCTTTTCCTAAGGCCATTGTAAGCCTTACAAGCAAACAAAAAGTAGGGTAAAGATTCTTTCATACATGGACAACCTGGGCATATATGGGTAATAGCATGCAGGGATATGTGCTTCCGCACCAATCGTTAAATGATTTTTAAATTTTGTATCGCCTTTCTTCCCCGAACAATTTCCTTGCATTTTACATGTGACAAATTAGGAGTGAAATTGTACTCATAAACATGCTTTGGACAGTAAGTCATGTTACAGAAGAGTCAGAAATTAGGGCCCTATTAGGACTGCCATACTCGCGGTAGCGGTATGACCACCTCTACACTGCGGGCTCGCCCGCAGTATTACAAGTGTGGTGGTCGGACCACCACAGGACCGCTGCGACCGCCGGTGATCCAGGATCGTGCAGTGGTCAGAGGCAGAAATATGTTGGTGGTGCTGCAGCGGCACCTCTGAGCTTCATTTGAGTTGCCTCTTCACTGCCCTTTTTGCCCGCTGTGAAAAGGGTAGTAGAGAGGCAAAAAAGGGGCTCTAATTAGGCCCACTGCTGCTCCTGAGGGTGAATTCAGGGAGGCACATGCCTCACTGGATTTGCATCCCCCATTCCTGCACAGTATGCCATACCACGCAGTAAGGTGCAATCGGCGCACTGCTCAGGGGCGTAACACAGGCCCCCGCAGCCCCCGTGCTCCAGGATCAAACATTAGCAAACCTCTTAGTTCCAGAATGAAATTGTACGCATGGCCATGGTGCGCATGGCCTCCTCATTATTTAAATGGTGCGCACAAGCCCCTGGGCCGCGTTGTGGGGGGGGGTGCTCCAGGCAGGGGCCCCTCACTCATAGTGCCCACACCATCATCCGCTCCCACCCAACATCATACACATTTGCCCATATAATGATTACACTGGACACATTGTTTCTGGGTGAGAACTGCTGCAGGTTTATTTTCATACAACAAGCGTATGACATGTGATGGGTTATCTTACGGGTGATCCAAGGCAGGCAGCCCCTCGCTTTTCCACCTGCCTAATGAGCCAGCCAGCACGGTGAGTCGATGCTCGGACAGTGCAGCACCTTGTAGATCCTTATCTTATACTCCCGCCCCCCCTTTCAGGGCGGAGCGGTATGGCACACCCCCGGTCGGTTCAGGCCCCCCGACCGCCCGAAGGACTAACGGGGCGCCGTTGCGGTTTCCCGGAACCTCCTGCGGCTCCAGGTCCTTTGCTCAGGCACCCTTACTGTGCCAGGCAGAGGTACCCTTACTGTACCAGTCTGCCGCAGAGGTACCCTTACTGTACCCGTCTGCCTCCAGATCGCCCTGTAACTCCGCCTGCAACACAAGAAAAAATATTAAAATTATTCAACATGTCCGCGCCGCCTGTCCAGCCGCTGGGTAAGAGGATAGGGTGGGTGCAGCGCTCAGGCGGGCGGACAGGAAACCGAAGCAGGACAGAGGCAGAGCTAGGGGCGGCCGGAGCTTAAGTACCTGGCCCGCCCCCACTGGCCCACTGGTAAGCCCTCCCCTGGCCATGCGTCATGGAGACCCCTGGGAGGGGCAGACGAGGCTCGCCGCGCTTCCTACGAAGCCCTGAACAGGGGGATGGGGTGCTGCGACTAGTGGCCACTAAGGTGGCTGCCCTGCCAATGTCCCCCTGCGTGGGAAGCGGGCAGCGGCATAGTGCCCACAGCGTCATCCGCTCCCACCCAACATCATACACATTTGCCCATATAATGATTACACTGGACACATTGTTTCTGGGTGAGAACTGCTGCAGGTTTATTTTCATACAACAAGCGTATGACATTTGATGGGTTATCTTACGGGTGATCCAAGGCAGGCAGCCCCTCGCTGTCCCGCCTGCCTAATGAGCCAGCCAGCACGGTGAGTCGACGCTCGGACAGTGCAGCACCTTGTAGATCCTTATCTTATACTCCCGCCCCCCCTTTCAGGGCGGAGCGGTATGGCACACCCCCGGTCGGTTCAGGCCCCCCGACCGCCCGAAGGACTAACGGGGCACCGTTGCGGTTTCCCGGAACCTCCTGCGGCTCCAGGTCCTTTGCTCAGGCACCCTTACTGTGCCAGGCAGAGGTACCCTTACTGTACCAGTCTGCCGCAGAGGTACCCTTACTGTACCCGTCTGCCTCCAGATCGCCCTGTAACTCCGCCTGCAACACAAGAAAAAATATTAAAATTATTCAACATGTCCGCGCCGCCTGTCCAGCCGCTGGGTAAGAGGATAGGGTGGGTGCAGCGCTCAGGCGGGCGGACAGGAAACCGAAGCAGGACAGAGGCAGAGCTAGGGGCGGCCGGAGCTTAAGTACCTGGCCCGCCCCCACTGGCCCACTGGTAAGCCCTCCCCTGGCCATGCGTCATGGAGACCCCTGGGAGGGGCAGACGAGGCTCGCCGCGCTTCCTACGAAGCCCTGAACAGGGGGATGGGGGGCTGCGACTAGTGGCCACTAAGGTGGCTGCCCTGCCAATGTCCCCCTGCGTGGGAAGCGGGCAGCGGCATAGTGCCCACAGCGTCATCCGCTCCCACCCAACATCATACACATTTGCCCATATAATGATTACACTGGACACATTGTTTCTGGGTGAGAACTGCTGCAGGTTTATTTTCATACAACAAGCGTATGACATTTGATGGGTTATCTTACGGGTGATCCAAGGCAGGCAGCCCCTCGCTGTCCCGCCTGCCTAATGAGCCAGCCAGCACGGTGAGTCGACGCTCGGACAGTGCAGCACCTTGTAGATCCTTATCTTATACTCCCGCCCCCCCTTTCAGGGCGGAGCGGTATGGCACACCCCCGGTTGGTTCAGGCCCCCCGACCGCCCGAAGGACTATCGGGGCACCGTTGCTGTTTCCCGGAACCTCCTGCGGCTCCAGGTCCTTGGCTCAGGCACCCTTACTGTGCCAGGCAGAGGTACCCTTACTGTACCAGTCTGCCGCAGAGGTACCCTTACTGTACCCGTCTGCTTCCAGATCGCCCTGTAACTCTGCCACAGCTCTGGAGGAGGCTACCGTCGATGACAGAGCCCCCACCTCCAAGTTCCCTACTTGCATCCCACAGCTTTGCCACATTGACCAGACAACTTCATGGTTATGTTCAAATTGTCCCTGGCACCCCTACAAGGGAGTCACAGCAGGTCTGAAGGAATAGTGCAAGGTGTCCCCCTAAGACATTGCACCTTACGTGAAGTGCCAACCTGCAGATGGCCGGGCCCTGTTATCCACCTGTGACCCTAGGTACTTATACCAGTAATGGTGTCGCACTACCAGATGGTGAGTCACATGTCTAGCTATAGCCCTTTCGTGGTGGATTTGCTGGGGACCCATCAGTGTCCCTGCCAAAGCTGTTTCAGCCCTTAGCCCTATAAGCCCTAGCCCGTCCCTCAAGGACACCTCACCGCCTGCTCTCCCCCACTGCTACGTGCAGGGAATTTTGGACCGGCTGTCCCAACCTGTGAGGCCCGACAATGGCCATCTCCCACCTTGGGGACTATCCTGCAATTCTGGCCCTAGCGCCGCCCCTCTTAGTTCCAGAATGAAATTGTACGCACGGCCATGGTGCGCATGGCCTCCTCATTATTTAAATTGTGCGCACAAGCCCCTGGGCTGCGTTGTGGGGGGTGTGCTCCAGGCAGGGGCCCCTCACTCAGTCTGCAAGCCTCTAACTTCATGAATTAAATGGTGCGCACGGTGCACGTCCAGCGTCTTAATTAATTAAATGGTGAGCATATCCGCCGGACCCTGGGCGGGCCTCTGAGGCTCTTCATTAATTATGGTGCTCGGCGCGCAGATGTCTCTGCGTCTGCGTGAGTGCACGTCTTCAGGGTGGGGCTGGTATTGTCATGCGCATTGCGCAGAAGCACAATTAAAAGCGCAAGTGTGAGAAGTGAGGTGAGGCATCCCACCCAGGACCCACTGCCAGAGTGACTACTGAGAAAGACAGTCACCATGCCAGTGCGGTGCCCCCGCCATAATTTATTACTACTAGCCCCCCCTGGCTAGCCTTGCCCTTGCCCTTTTCTGCTGCCCTCTCGCTCACGTCTGCCACTGAAGGAGCTGCAGTCCGGGCCTCTCACGTGAGTCAGTCCGAGCTGAGGCAGGAGTGGTCAGTGGGTTTGTGGAATGAAAGCTCTGCTTGTAGTATTTTGCGTTATATAAATTTGTCTTGGAAAGCAAGTGAAATACGGAGTTACACAGAATGGGTCACGCGGTTCGTCTGTTTTCACAAGGGTCCCTATTTGTAAAAACGTATCCACGCAAGTGCTCGTTAATGATGTCCTTGTCATATTGAGAGTCCGTGAAAGTCAAAACCGAAGTCGCCTTGTTACTGCACTGAAAAATAACGTAATTGACCTTTGCTTTTTGCTTATTTTGTGCCTTTTTTTTTTACATTCACTCACTCTGTTAAATATTAATGCGCGTGAGAGAGAACTTTCCGGCGGTTATGGTAATGAACACTTGGCCACACTCTGGGTGCAGGCAGAGTGTGATAGGAGTGCAAATGCGATATAAATATCGAAGAGAGACATTTGCTAGACTTACAAGACTTTCTGTACAATCATAATAAAGCTGCATTTTCGGGTGTTTTTGCTATCAATAAGACTGTAAGCCTCCTTTTCGCAAGGTCATCCACTGACAATGGCAAGGACAACATAATATAACAATGATACATTGTTTGCCAGATTTCATCAGCAGCAAACCAGGATTTGTGGGCAAGATGTGTGTCTGCGTACACTATGATCGCCCAGCCCTGCCCCTACGGTGTAATGGACCCTAATGCAAGCAAGGGACATGGGCCTGCACCACATTTGGGTGGTAATATTGAGCCATAATGGCAGCACAGAGGCCTGCCTCTCTGAACCCTGGGGCCTGGTACACTTGTAGTAGCTCAGATGAACCACGTCTATGGTCAGGGCCACCCAGTATTCATTTGATGGAGTGGAGCTATTTTGTGGAGCAGGAACTACTGGAAATATTCACTTCCATCTTTCAATTACTTGTAGGGAGAAGGTGAGTCCTTAGCATGTAGTGCCTTGATGTTTAAATTTCTACGTTAGTGCATAGTTTGTTACCAGGGAGTTGGACTTTTTAAGAAGGGTAGCTGCATTGCCTGTTCAAGCCCCAAGCGCAGTGATCTTTAATTTGAAGCCCTTGAGCAGGAGTATACTCTCCCTCATACAGTGATGCGAGTAATGAAGGCATTTAGTGGTGTCTCTTGGATATGCCACCGCCTTTGATTTGTCACTCAATCACAGTTGGCTATCTCCTTGGGGGTAATTTCAGTGAAGCGGGGGGAGCAGCGATTTGCACATTGTGAGCGCACTATGGATATCCCATCTCCTTTGATTTGTCGCTTGTCTGCAACACAAGATTGGCCTGTATGGCAATCTGGCAATGTCAGACGGGCTGGTCTGCCAGGTCCATGTTTGAGTTGTTTCTTTGGTCTGGTTTGACAGCACAGCTGTCGCCAGGCAATTGTGAGTATCACTAGAAAGGGTCAAAGGCTATTCTCCTGGGAGTCAGGAGTGCATGATTTGGTTGGGCAGAAGTTGTGTGATTCCACAAAAAAAGTGCTTGCCCTCCACGCAGCTATGATCATTTTGTTCATTTATCCAACTGCCTGAGCTTCAACTTTTACGGGCACACATGTGACATTGTATTGGTATTAAAGTGTCTTTGATAACTAGATAATGTATGTAGTTTTTCCCTGGCAGCAGCACAGATGTGAGGAGGGAAGTCATTAACCTACACGCGTTTTTAGATCTGGTTACACTGTGCAACTCTCATTTGACCTTTTATCTAACTCCAATATTATTCCACAGTTTTTTTATTCCACACAAATATATCACTATTCCAGTGATGTAACAAAGGCCCTACAGCCCCCGCAATGCAGGGGGCCCCGAGCTACAGGGGGCTCCCTCAGTGCAGTACCATGGCCTGTGAGCTCCCGAGTAAGTGCGGAAGGGGGCCCTCCATGCAGTTTGCAAGGGGAAGCCTCAAGTTTCATTCTGCTACTGGCTCTGTGATGTGTACACATCGTGAGTTTTTACCATAGTTCTTGCTTTAACATTGTTTTTAATTTCAGGAGACTGCATGTCCTATGTTGACAAATTATTGCCAGCCCCGGACAGCTCAGAGGAGGAACACACACAAAGCATGGTTTACCAGTTTGGGGAAGTTGTGTTCAGGTTGCTTGTGACCTGTTGTGTTACTTTGAACTGGGCGTCTTTACAGAAATGTATTATTTAAGTGTGTACATAGCCTGCACTAGTTTAATTCTCTCTTGTGTAATATTTGTGTAATAGATGTAAATAGATGTAAACACCTCTTTAGTCATTGCCTCATTGGCCTCATGATGGAAGGAAGAGCCCTTGAGGACACGCTATTTCCTGCAAATTGCACAGAGATCTCTGCAGTGGGCGTTCAACCAGCTGAGTTATCCTACTAACATGGCTTTGAATATTTTTCTCACAGGCTCTATAGGGGATCGTCTTCTTACATCTTGGTGTGGTGGTGGCCATAAAATAAGGTCTTCAGTGAATGGACCACGAAATCCGAACCTGTGATCCAGCTGGACTGAGACATAAAAGGCAAGCACTAGCATTATCAGCTAGATAGATGCTACAAGAGGAAACAGAATGAAAATAAAACTGATGGGAGGCCCTTCATACTAATTATGAAGCACTACAGGGGAGGATTGCGGTGCTAATATATACAGGTGCACACTTATTTAAAAAGTTCTTCCACAGGAGATAGTCAAATTCTGGGGCCTAAAACCAATGGGCATTGTAGCACTTGAGACCAAACACAGGATTCTGGTCATCACATGCTTATTACAGATGCAGGGCGGACATTCACAATGCTAGACATTAAAAACCACCAGTTTGAACACCAGAGCCGAAAGCCTCGGCACTGCAGCGCTGTAAAACTGTCTGTGCCATCAGCAGAGTAGCCCTACAGTTATAACAATCATGAATAACTGTTGCAGGAAATGTGTGAAGGGGTTGGTGAGCAATTGACCTGTTTTGTCTGGATATTTGGCTTGTAGCAAGGAGAATGTGTTGTGTTGAGGTTCAAGACCCTTTCCCCTCGTGACAAGTAACGCGCCCAATGCACCACCAGTAAAGGCGTAGAGCACTTTAAAGCAGTGGTGTATCAATAGCACCCACAGCCCCTTCAGTACGGGGTCCCCTGGGATCCTGGATGCCCCCTCTGACACTGTGCACAGGTCGCCCTGAGAGTTCCTGACTAGGTCCGGCGTGTGGGGGCCCCTTCCATGCACTTTGCAGGGGGGCCCCCTCAAGTTTCGTTACACCACTGGCACTGATGGTGGTGGTCTGCATGTTAGGTTCTTCTTTGAGCCTAACAGCTCATAATCTGGTGGGTGGCCACAAAACGGTTTTGTCAGTCCTATAGCGGATGGCGCATTGGCGCTGCCACTGTATGGCCGCTAAAGTCGTGATCCAGTCCTAAATGTTAACCCGTGATGGATCTATGTATTCAATGCAGAGACGCAGATATCATAGTGCACGAAACATTGCTTTAAATGATTAGATACTATCAGGTACTGATTACCTGTGCTTCTTTAACTTGAAAGTTATCATACTTCACCTCTCAGTAGGGATGCAATAGGTTTAATTGAGAGTACCTGCACATACCAGCAAAAAACAGGTACTCTGGGATAGGGACCGTCTGCCCTTTTACAATTCCTTTTCAAGCACTGGCACGAAGCCAATTGAAGTTCCTGGTCCTGACTAGAGGTAACTGAGCTTTTATTAAGTGAAACCCACCTGATGTAAACTACACAGCTCCCCTTTATCAGCAAAGAAGGTGTTTTGGTGATTCAGTCAACAGTCCATGTTCTCCATTGCCTATTTTCTTTACTCTTAGCCTCTTACCCAATTTGAGTGGCATAACAAAAAATGGTGGGCCTCCCAGCTGAGTCCCAACTCTCCCATATTGCATAGATATAGGCTACTTGAATGGTTTGGTGACCCCCTGCATGCGGGAGCTGCAGGACCCTGTGATAAGCCCCGCCCAGTCTAAAGCTTTCTTACGTAGCAGCAAGTGGTATTGTTCTTTCCCAGGATCTGGTGCAAGGCCTAGCTCCAGTGCACTGATCAACAAACCTTGCAATACGTTCTTGAAGCTGCTGTGTCTTTGTGAAGCTGATTCCTTCCCCCAGGCTGATGGCCTCACACATTAATTACTGTCTTAGGTGTTGGCTGAACAGAGTGCCCTGTGTTGCTGTGCTGTAGGTGGTGGCTCAGGCTGCTGTGTCTGTCAGGGTAGGGGTCAGCTGGGTGTTGTGTGCTGAGGAGGGCGAGGTTGCAGAGGATCCTGCTGAAGCCGCTGCTGGTGCTGTGGGCTGACCTAATCCTGATGGGCCAGGTCATTCCTCTTGGCCCATGGATTGTTGAGAGACATTGACACCGGAGAGCTCCTGGTCGACCATAGTCTGGGACTGGTTGTCCTGGTCAGTTCTGGGGGTGTTCCAAGCTCTCCCTGCGGGTTCATAAAAGAATCAATGATTGATGTGAGTGTCCTCTGCAGCTCAAATCATACCCATTGCATAGGCTACTCAACATAATGATGAGTTAATGTACATAGATTGGACTCCTTCATCCATGATGCTGCCCTATGTTTTGGGGGAGCAATGTATTTCAGACAAGATGGGGATTAATGAACATGTACAGCTAGGTGCATAGATGGAAATGTTGTGTTTAGTTCACATTACATGTCCAAAGACATTGCCTGTTTTATGACACCCTGTAAATGACACAGGTGTGCTGGTGTTTTCCAAATCTGTACTTTCACGGTGACATACGTACTCTTTATCTCCCAATTTTGATATATTCGAGGCCTGTGTACTGGGCTTAGTGCATGTTTTTAGCAGTCACATAGGTGTGGCTACCTACACACTCACAGTCTGTTTATTTACCCAGAAATGTGATTGAATGGTGTGAGTGAGGTGCTTCGTGTTCTCATCACATTATACAGAAGTGAATGGCTGTGAGGAGCCAAATGTGTGACTGCTTAGCTTTGTGCCTAAACAGATCATCTATTTTGTCCATTTACTCCATAGTGAGATGAGATCACAAACTGTGCTTTCTACCATTTTGTGGAAGACTACTTTAATGAACTAATGTTCGATTGCTTAGGCTCTATTTGTCAAACTTACACTCCTCCTAAGACCCAGCCCAAACAGGCCAACGGGAAGAGTGTTGTCTAGACAATGCTGGTAAGTGTACTTGCAAGATGGTTGTCGCTGGAGGCAGGCATTTATGGTACATAGGCAAATTTGGTAGTTGTGATAGGTTCAGACAGCAGTCCCCTGTGTCAGCCATCTGGCTTGTACACATCCCCTCACTGTCAGGTAGCCATGGGCCCAGATGATTTGTTTGGTTTGGGTGGGAGGAGTGTTTGCACTGACTCCATTTCCCATCAGACCCTGTCCTAAACAAACCTTCCAACCCAGCACAAAGAGCACACCTTGAACTATGCTGCCCATGATAGTGAGTGGAAGAGTACTTCCAAGATGTCTGACAGTGGTGCCTGGTGTCAGAGTCGACCCAAACTCCCATTATGGCCTTGTGCTCCAAACACCAGGCTCCAGTTTCAGGCATTTTGGCAGTACATTTCCACTCACTCTCAGTAAAGCATGGTTCCAGGTAGTGCTTGCAATGTACATATTTCTTATCAGGCCCTGTACTACACACACTCATTCCACCATGCAGAAACAGCGCCCCTGGAACTACGCTTTCATGAGAGTGAGTGGATGTATACTGACAAAGATTGCTGACACTGGCGCCTGGTGTTTAGAGCACAAGGCACTGTTGGGAGTTGTGAAAAAGCTAGACATCAGTGCTCAGTGTCATGCATCCTGCTAGTAAATTTGGAAACACTGTGGGTAAGCTTAGTTCCTGTTGGGCTGTTGGTGCTGGGTGGTAAGGTGTATGTCGGACAGGGCCTGATGTAAGGTGTAGCATTTCTAAATACTCCTCCTCCCACCCAGCCCAGCTACCTCCTCTGAGACTATGGCCAACTGGAAGTTATGTGTTAAACCTGAATCCAAATCCCAAGGCCTTGTGCACCAAACACCATGCAACAGTGTCAGCCATCTTGCTAGTGCATTTCCATTCACTGTCAGGTAGCCATAGGCACACATGAAGTGGTTGTGCTGGGTGGGGGTAGGAGTGTTTGTCACTACTCCAACTCCCCTCAGGCTCTTTCCTACACATCCTCTTCCCACCCAGATAAAACTGACCACATGGCATAATGGTTTGCTGACAGAGTTGGAAATGGATTGTCAAGATATGTGAAACGTGTGCCTGGTGTCTGAGTTGGCCACAAATCCCAACAGGGCCTTGCTGTCTACACACCAATCCCCAGTGTCAACTATCTTGCCAGTACATTTTCACTCATTGTCAGGTAAGCATAGTTCCAGGTGGGCTTGCTGTGCTGGTTGGAATGAGTAGTGTTTGCACTGAGTACATGTACCATCAGGCCCTGTCTTCCTCACACCTTCCCAGCCAGCACAAACAGACCACCTGGAACTATGCTTAACTAAGAGGCAGTGGCAAAGTGATGCCTGACAATGGTGCCTGTTGTCAGAATTGACCACAAATCCCATCCAGGCCTTTTGCTCTAAAAATCAGGCCCCAGTGTCAGCCATTTTGTCAGTACATTTCCACTCACTGACAGGTAAGCAGAGTTCCAGGGGGGCTGTTTGTGCTGGGTGTGAGGAGTGTGTGTAGAGCAGGGGCTCGATGGGAGATGTAGTCAGGGCTAACACTCCTCCTCCCACCCAGCCCAAACAGCCCACCAGGAACCATGCTTACCTGACAGTGATTGGAAATGTACTGACAGTATGGTCTGATACTGTTGCCTGTTGTTTGACTTGACTGCAACACCCAACAGGGCCCTCTACTCCAGACACCATGCGGCAATTTTAACCTTCTTGCTAATCCACTTCCCCTCACTGAGAGTTAGGAATAGTCCCTGGGGAGTTACCAGGGCTGGATGGGAGGAGGAGTATTTGCAATGGCTTCAACTCCCATCAGGCCCTGTCCTACGTACAACTTCCCACCCAGCTCAAACAGGCTATCATGAACTATGCGTACCTCACAGTGGTGCAAAATGTCCCACCGGAATGTCTGACACTGGTGCCTGTTGTTTGACTTGACTGCAAAACACATCAGGGCCATCTGCTCCAGACGCCAGTCCCTAGTGTCAGCCATCTTGGCAGCACATTGCTACACACTATCAGGAAGGCAGAGCCCCAGGTTAGCTATTTGGGTTGGGTAGGAAGGTGTGTGTCTGACAGAGCCAGATGGGAGTTGTAGTGACAGCAAACACTCCTCTCAAACAGCACAAACAGCTCATCTGGGCCTATGGATACCTGACAGTGAATGGAAGTGTACTAATAAGATGGCTGACACAGTTGCATGTTGTTTGGTGCACATGGTATTGATGGGAGTTGGCTTCAAGATCAACACCATGCACCAGTGTCAGCCACCTTGCCAGTACACTTCCCTTCACTGTGAGGTAAGCATAGGCACAGAGGAGTTATCTGGGCCGGTGTCAGGGTCATAGCAGGAGTAAGGCGGGGTCCATCTAGATACTTCCTGACTCCCATACGAGTGGGAAGTGCATACTACATTTCCCAGCAACCCCTGGGGCACACACAGGAAGTAACCTGGGAGGCATCCGGAAAGAATATTAGCCTTCCTGGATTAGGAAACGGTGCTTGACGTTCCGTTTCTCTGGTGGATTCTAGGACTCACCTTCCCGTGTTTCTCTGACCTTACCTTCATCGTTCCATTTCCAGCGCTGTTCTCACACTGGAAGTGTTCCGTTTGTGCAGCTAGGCAATTCATGAAGCAGAAAGCGGGGTTCCGCTTTTGCGCTGTGAGCATCTTCTCTCTCTGGCTGGCAGGCTTGCTGGCAGTCACCTCGGCAGGGGTAATCTACTCATTTCCAGTCCTCGCGGGCTGCCCCGCAGTATACTCAGCCCACCCTCGATCCTTTGGACTACAGCATCTTCTCCTGTGAAGTAACAGAGAGCAGCAGACCTCAAGTAGGCCTGGGCGGTAAATTCCGTTCTCCGCAGAATGCGAAATTACCCAAATTTCGCGTTCCGCGGAGAACGGGAATTGGCAAGAATTCCACGAACTGCGGCTTCGCGGAATTTTTTGCTTGATCGCGCTTTCAAAATGCGTGTCTGCAAGATATTTCTCCCCGAGCACGCAAACAGTGTTCGCGAACAGGAAAAAAAGCATTGCGAACATGCAGGACAAACAATTCCGCGTGTTCACAGAACTTTTGCATGCTCGCAGAGATTTTTTACCGTTTCGCGGAGCTTTGCGAATTCCGCCCACCCCTAACTCAAGTCAGATAAGTGTCTGCTACACTTGGTACTTTCTTTTGTTAGTTTTGTTCTATATTTTGTTTTCTTGAACTTGGTGAACTTATTGCCTGCACTTTGACTGGTCCTTGGTGCTCACTTTCAGTGGCAGGGAGTCACTATTGCTGGACTTCCTAATAGTTGACATTGAAAGCCTTAATTTTTATTTTCAACATTCTTTGTTATATGGTCCATGTCTTACTGAAAAGTGTGGCAATCTATACCTTATGAAATTATTGGTGCATGCTGGGATTGTGAGTATGTCTTCCTATCAAGAGAGTCTTTATTCAGGAGCAAAGGTAATGGTATGTTTGTGTACTGATTGTTGTCCCCTCTCTTGCATACAGGCTTCTTCAGGTCAGGACTACAGTCTAGGGTGTTTTGGAAGTCGATTCCGATCCCGTAAAAAGCGCTCAGAATCGTCGTACGGAGCATTTTTTTCCGTACGAATCGTACCCGTAACCGTCCCCGTACGAACAACGTAGTACGATCCGCACCCGATGCAGCTATCCGTACGAATCGTACCAGGGACTGTACGAATAGAATTCCCGTATGAATCGCCCTCGGAACCCGCTGTACACGACGTTTATACGGTTCGCAGCTGCTTTTTACAACCCGGCAAGTACGATCCGTGTTGGGTACGCTCCGTACGACCCTTTTTCTACGGGAGCTGGAAACTGCCGTAAAATCAGAGTTCACCCCGAAACAGGTACGGAACAGCCCCCCCGGGTACGGTGCGTACACTCCATGATCGCAGGGGTACGCGCCGTACCCCTGCGATCATGGGGGGTACGTGCCGTACACCCAGCGTACATGGGGTACGTGCCGTACCCCATGTACGCTGGGTGTACGGCACGTATCCCCCATGATCGCAGGGGTATGGCGCGAACACCCCATGATCGCAGGGGTACGGCGCGTACACCCCATGATCGCAGGGGTACGGCGCGTACCCCTGCGATCATGGGGTGTACGCGCCGTACGGTGTGTATGTGATTGTGCGCTTTTCCGTACGAATCGCCCTTACCTGACGTGGACCGTACGACTCGCGTCCGGGTAGCCCGGTCGGGATCGTAATCGTCGGGTCATACGGCGTCCGTACGAGTCGTACGGAAACGGCTCCGGATGCGAGTCGTACGGACGGTGATTTTTAACGGATCGGAATTGACCCCTAGGTGATGGTCTACATCCTGAGATAACAGGCCAGCAAACCTGAAGCCCAGCAGTGTTTATTGTTTTTTATTGTGGGGGGTCTAGAGTCAAGACCATCATCCCCGCTGATCTAGACGGTTAGTGACATCATACTTGTCATACCCGACAGCTGTGTAGAAGAATGAGTATTTTCAATGGCTACAACTCTCATCAGGCCTTTTCTACGCACACCTTCCCACCCAGTACCAAAAGCCTACCTGTGACTCTGCTTCCCTGACAGTGAGTGAGAATGTACTTGCAAGATGTCTGACACTTATGACTGGTGCCATTTTGTCCACAATTCCCAGCAGGGCATAGTGGTCCAGACACCAGTCCATAGTGTCAGCTATTTTGTCAGTACACTTCCACTCGCTATTAGGTAAACATGGTTCCTGGTGGGCTGTTTATGCTGGGTGGGATGAGGAGTGTTTCCACTGATTTCAACTCCCATCATCATCATCATCATCATCATGCCATGTCCTCCACACTCCCTCCCAGCTAGCCCAAGCAGCATACCTGGACCTGTGCAGTCCCTGACAGTGAATGGAAATGTACTGGCAAGATGGGTGACACTGGGGCCTGGTGTTTTGTAGCACAATGCCATGATGGGATTTAGCTTCAAGTTCAACACCATGTTGCAGTGTTTGCAATCATGCAAATACACTTCCCCACACTGTCAGGTAGCCATAGTGCCAGATTAGCTATTTGTGTTGGGTGTGAGGAGGAGTGTTTGTTGTTACTACAATTTCAATCAGGCTTGGGCCCAAACACACCTTCCCACACAGCTCAAACAGCACACTAGATAGAGTGGTGATCAGACAATGAGGGATAGTGTACTATCAAGATGTCTCACACCGGTGCCTGCTGTTTGACTTGACTGCAACTCTCATCAAGGCCTTCTGCTCTAGACACCATGCAGCAGTGTCAACCATCTTGCTAGTACATTTCAACTGACTGCGAGTAAACCATAGGTCCATGTGGGTTTGTTAGGCTGTGTGAGAGGAGGAGTGTTTCCTATCACTACAACTCCAATCAGGTATGTGCCTACACCCACCTTCCCAGCCATCCCAAATAGCCTACCTGTGACTCACCTTTCTTGAGAGTGAGTGTAAATATGCTGGCAAAATGGCTGACACTGGTGACTGGTGTTTGGAGCACAAAGCATTGCTGTGAGTAAGTAAGAAATATGTGCATGATAGGAATTGTATGGATTTTAATTTTCATTGCAGGTATATTGTTTATCAATATGACATACACAGCACATACTCTAGTTTATTTTTAATTTAAAAAAGTCATTTGTATCACTGTGTTCTTTACAGTGATGTCTATGGGGTATGCAGAAAAATATCGATATTTAAATATCGATATACAATTATATCGAAGTTTAAATATCGAAGGGACATAATATAGAAGGTAAGTAATATCAATAGATTTAATATCGATATTAGTAATATCGAAGTTTGAAATATCTATGTCAGTAATATCGATGTTAATAATTTCGATGTTACTAATATCGATTTTAATTATTTTTGTGTATATTATTATGTATTTATTATGTTTATAATTTATTTTTATGTAATTTAATTAAATTTTGTATTTTAGTACTGTAGCGGGTTGTGGGTTTATAGGAGAATAGGGTGGGAAGTAATTTAATTATGGTAAAATAATTATTAATTAGTAGGAATTATAAATCAATTGTAATTAATTGGTAATTAATTTTAATTAATTGGTAATTAATTTTAATTAATTGCTTAATTGATAAATATGTTCCGTAGCGGGTTGTGGGTTTATAGGGGAAAAGGGTGGGAAGTGATTTAATTATGTTAAAATAATTATTAATTAGTAGGAATTATAAATTAATTTTAATTAATTGGTAATTATTTTTAATTAATTGGTAATTAATTTTAATTAATTGATAAATATGTTCTGTAGCGGGTTGTGGGTTTATAGTGGAATAGGGTGGGAAGTAATTTAATTATGTTAAATTAATTATTAATTAGTAAGAATTATAAATTAATTTTAATTAATTGATAATTATTTTTAAATAATTGGTAATTAATTTTAAATAATTGATTAATTGATAATTATGTTCTGTAGCGGGTTGTGGGTTTATAGGGGAATAGGATGGGAAGTAATTTAAATGTAATTAAGAAATAATGAACTTTGGCCAACTAAAAAACAAGGCAGTTCACTGGATCACTAATAACACATCTAAGGGCAATAATATCTGGCGGGATATTATTATGGTCCGTAGAGTTTCCTGGATAGGGAGTGCGAAAAAGAATAAAGTTGGGGACTGTATTGTCCTGAATTTTAATAGACCTGACCCTGTCAGACGTATACTGAGTGAGGTGCTGTTCAATGCTAAGTTACAAAGGTGGGGCATTGAGATTCTCCCACTAGAATATTTTTATAGGGAGTTGAACAGATGCAATTCTAGTAGAGGAAACAATCAGAGTTATAACAGGTACGCGCAAAAATCAACTAGACAGGGATGGGAATATCCCAAAATCTACTCACGTCAACAACATAGAGGAGTGGATGGGCAAACCTCCTGCTTTGAAGGGGATAATCGCTACTCGGCCTTGAGGGGAGGGACTAGAGGGAGTCGACTGACGACGAACCATTGAAGACAGGGAGGTTACAAGAATGGGTTTAGAAACAGCGGCAGTGAAAGATAAGGTACAGAGTGAGTGTGAATCGTATAGGGAAAAACCCTTGATGGAGCATTTGGAGGCTCCTCCTCCGACAAGGTCAGAACATCTAGTGGTAAATAGCGAGGACGACTGTTCATCAGATAATCTGCCTAAAGACCCAACGGGAGCACCCCTACAGAAAGGAACTAGGGTTGCCTTCTGGAACATTGCAGGACTTTGCTCGAAGTTAAACAATCCTAACTGGTCTGATTTTATTAAAGACATAGACATTCTCTGCCTCCAAGAGACCTGGTCCCGCGAAGCAATTCACATCAATGGCTTTAGAACATTCTATGTACCAGCAAGCCCTTCTAGACATGGGAGGTGTAAAGGTGGACTAATTGTCTATGTTTCAAACCTGTTAAAGGCATCCTCTTTTAAATCAGTGGGCTCATCTAGCGACTATCAAATTGTTGCAATTCAGGTGACCGATAAGGTAGAGGTAATAATCATCAACTTGTACAATAATATCGAAAAGGGGCTGGTAAACAATATGATAAACACCCTTAACAAGGAAATTAGAATGTTGATGGACAACACAGCGAGGGATTCTATCTTGATTTGGGGAGGCGACTTTAACCACCATCTTTGTAAGCAGTATGAGAGCGGATGTGGGGACCATGAAATATATAAGTCGGAGAACCAACCCCATTTTGAGCACAATAATGGGGGAGACGCCTTTAATGACATGATGGCTTCATACGATTTGGGCTTTGTCAACTTGCTATGTAGCCCCCCGGTAGAATTTAGCCCCACATACGTGGGGAGAGGGCCCAGTACACTGATAGACTTTGTGACTATTACCAATTCTCACTCTAGTTGTTTAACTGACTTCGATACATACACTATAGGCCTGAGTGATCATCTTCCTCTCTGTTTTGGATTACAGCTCCCTGTTAACAAAGATTGTTCCACGATTGAAAGATTGGTCTAGACAAACAATTGCATTCTAAATAGACAAAACGGGTATGCCCTTAGGTGGTCATCGACTAATCCAGAGATAATTAATAGTAAAATAATTAAACAAGCACTTGTACCTATCACCAGATGTCTTCAGGATGAGGTCTTAAATACAGAGGTGTTGGATTGCTTTTATGATATTACTAGAATTATTAAAGTGAACCTTACACGCCCGGCTAGAAACAGGAAACCGGCTAAAAAAGGGTGGTTTGATTCAACATGCTCGAAAACTCATGTACAACTCAAGAGAGCATTGAGCAAAATCCCAAGAAATCAGGCAGAAATAACCCAGTGCAGGCGCGATTATAATCTAGCAAGAAAAGCCCGGAAACGTAATATAAAAAACGAAGCATGGGTAAATTTACATGAGGCTTCATTGAAAAGGGATAGTTGTGCCATTTGGGCAGCAGTCAAGGCCCCGTTCTTTAATCCAGGAGACAATGCAAGATTGGAAGTGGCAATAGCAGAAGATTCCTGGATAGACTTTTTTGCAGAAGTTTATAATCCGGGTGGTGTGTATAAATTGGCTGTTATTGGGGAAAAATCATTGGGGCCTGGAGAGACCGGTTTTGTACCAATCGACCTACAGGTATCCGTAATTGAAATCCAAGATGCCATTGCCCAGAGCAGGGGTAATAAAGCACCGGGTGCTGATGGCATCCCCATTGACCTATTTAAACACCAGCCCGAGTTATGGTCCCCGTTACTTAAGCGAGTCCTAGATGCTAGCTGCGAATTGGGATTTATTGATACCTGGTCGGAATCTATAATTATTCCTATATTTAAAAAAGGCGACCGGGAAAATCCCGCCTGTTATCGCCCCATATCCCTCCTGGACTCTTTCATGAAAGTTACTGGGAGGGTAGTTTTAAATCGTTTACAACAATGGGCGGATGATGCAAAAATGTTATCCCCTGTCCAATATGGGTTTATGGAGGGTCGTGGTACCGTAGAACAGGTATTAAATTTCTCTATGCTTCTAGGAAAATACACTCAAGCTAAGGAGGGCAAGCTTTACGCCGTGTACGTCGATTTAAGCGCGGCGTTCGATTGTGTAATACATGACCGCTTATAGGAGATCCTGAGGGATTTAAAGGTGGAAGAAGTGTTAATTTCCTTTTTAAGACAACTCTATGCCGGGGCTAGGGCTAAAGTGAGGTTCGGCACAAAAGGAGAATGCACCAAGCCTTTCCTTGTAAAGAGGGGAGTGAGGCAAGGGTGCGTACTTGCCCCATTTCTTTTTAATCTGTACACAAACGACTTAGAAAAGAATTGGTGGCTACAGTACGCGACTCCCCCCAGGCTAACCACCAGCAACTTGCGTCCCTCTTATATGCGGATGATGCCGTGAATATGTCACGGACCCAAATAGGATTACAAGCGGCTTTGGATACTTATCTAACTTTTATGAATAGTAGGGGCCTAAATCTTAACGTATCCAAAACATTTGTAATGACGTGTGGTAGATCTGGGAATAAAGATTGTCGTTTGTTTGCTGGGAAAGAAAAAATTGCAACCACTAGATCTTTCTCTTATTTGGGCATTGTACTCGAAGAAACTGGGTCTTGGGGGTCCGCCATCAGAAATAGGACCATGATGTTTAAGAGAGCTACTGCAGCACTTATGTCATTTACAAAAAAGATGGGAAAGAGACCTCCAGAAATTTTGCTTAAAATTTACCAGGCAAAGTGCATCAGCACAGCTACATATGGAGCAGGTATTTGGGGCATCGAAAAGTGCAACGAAATACAAAAGGTAGAGAACGTGTTTCTAAGATTTATCCTGGCCATCCCTGCAAGCTCCCCTTGTCATGCTGAGTTGGGGATTCGATACATTAGTGACCTGATCAGTATGCAACCTGTTTTTGCTTTGGCACCGAATTTGGACTACCCCTGACCTTTTGCTAAATAGAGACATTATTAAGGACTGCATGAGCCAGGAAAAGGCCAGCAAGATAACTTGGCTGATGTATATTCTTAAATTTACCAGGGATCTAGGAAGACCAGAGTTCTACCTTCAACCTGACTCATTGCTTGAGATCTCTAGAAAAGATCTGAAGCAGTTGTGTTGGTATCATGTTGAATCCCTGAGACTTGGTGT
The DNA here is from genome assembly GCF_964261635.1 of Lissotriton helveticus. Taxonomy (NCBI): domain Eukaryota; kingdom Metazoa; phylum Chordata; class Amphibia; order Caudata; family Salamandridae; genus Lissotriton; species Lissotriton helveticus. The sequence goes on from NC_136072.1 coordinate 565,419,182, forward strand.
GGAAAGGAATAAAAAACTTGTAATACAGCACCAATTCACCCTAGTCACATTTAGTATTCAGCCCTACTTAATATGGTGCTTGGAGGCTTTTGACCGTTATCTGCTGACAAGATTCAGGTTCGATATATTCTTTCGTCTAATTTCATTCCCTAAAGTAAATGACTGGGGAAGAAACTTGTGCAAATGCCCATGTGACAATCTGTCTACCCAATCTACGTTGCATGCAATATGTTTTTGTAAATTTTATACATTGGAAAGGTCCCGTTGGATCAAACCTCTTTTAACAAAATTTGGTATTTGGAGGCAATGTCGCCCAGCTTTACTATTCTTGCTATCCTTAAATGATGTGACATGTGTAGCTGTTATGCTGGGTTTTTTAAAAAGCATTTTAAAAAAAAGGAAAAGCTTAATTCTGTGCTAAAATGCAGGTATTTTAAACTATACTGTCATTGTAATGTATTTGTTGCTTTTATGATTTTATGTATTTTAAAGTCGAATAAAGCTTTTTCATCATCAAAAAGAAATAATGTTCTTTAATTGTTTTGTTAATTATATAATTGTTAATTAATTATTAATTGGTAATTAAATATTATTATGTGGTATTTTTTATAAAACAATTCGGTTAAAAATATTTTGCTAATCATGTTTTTACCAATTATGTATTGGTATTTGTAAATGGTTTATATTTATTTAATAGTTAATATTTTTATTATTTAAAAAAATACATTGATTTATAAGTTTGTTATTTTTACCCATACGCTATCCAACACTTTCCCTACTGTTGCACTCTCTGGAGTTGGAATAGTAATTGTTACCCCTATGCTATCCAACACTTTCCCTACTGTTGCTCTCTCTGGAGTTGGAATAGTAATTGTTACCCCGAAGCTATCCAACACTTTCCCTATTGTTGCACTCTCTGGAGTTGTAATAGTAATTGTTACCCCTACGCTATCCAACACTTTCCCTACTGTTGCACTCTCCAGAGTGGGAATAGTAATTTTTACCTCTACGCTATCCAACACTTTCTCTACTGTTGCACTCTCTGGAGTGGAAATAGTAATTTTTACCCCTACGCTATCCAACACTTTCCCTACTGTTGCACTCTCTGGAGTGGGAATAGTAATTTTTACCCCTACGCTATCCAACACTTTCCCTACTGTTGCACTCTCTGGAGTGGGAATAGTAATTTTTACCCCTACGCTATCCAACACTTTCCCTACTGTTGCACTCTCTGGAGTTGGAATAGTAATTGTTACCCCTACGCTATCCAACACTTTCCTTACTGTTGCACTCTCTGGAGTGGGAATAGTAATTTTTACCCCTACGCTATCCAACACTTTCCCTACTGTTGCACTCTCTGGAGTGGGAATAGTAATTTTTACCCCTACGCTATCCAACACTTTCCCTACTGTTGCACTCTCTGGAGTGGGAATAGTAATTGTTACCCCTACGCTATCCAACACTTTCCCTACTGTTGCACTCTCTGGAGTGGGAATAGTAATTTTTACCCCTACACTATCCAACACTTTCCCTACTGTTGCACTCTCTGGAGTGGGAATAGTAATTGTTACCCCCACGCTATCCAACACTTTCCCTACTGTTGCACTCTCTGGAGTGGGAATAGTAATTTTTACCCCTACGCTATCCAACACTTTCCCTACTGTTCCACTCTCTGGAGTGGGAATAGTAATTTTTACCCCTACGCTATCCAACACTTTCCCTACTGTTGCACTCTCTGGAGTTGGAATAGTAATTTTTACCCCTACCCTATCCAACACTTTCCTTACTGTTGCACTCTCTGGAGTGGGAATAGAAATGTTTACCTCTACGCTATCCAACACTTTCCCTACTGTTGCACTCTCTGGAGTGGGAATAGTAATTTTTACCCCTACGCTTTCCAACACTTTCCCTACTGTTGCACTCTCTGGAGTGGGAATAGTAATTGTTACCCCTACGCTATCCAACACTTTCCCTACTGTTGCACTCTCTGGAGTGGGAATAGTAATTTTTACCCCTACACTATCCAACACTTTTCCTACTGTTGCACACTCTGGAGGGGGAATCGTAATTGTTACCCCTATGCTAACCAACACTTTTCCTACTGTTGCACTCTCTGGAGTGGGAATAGTAATTGTTACCCCTGCTATCCAACACTTTCCCTACTGTTGCACTCTCTGGAGTGGGAATAGTAATTTTTACCCCTACGCTATCCAACACTTTCCCTACTGTTGCACTCTCTGGAGTGGGAATAGTAATTGTTACCCCTACGCTATCCAACACTTTCCCTACTGTTGCACTCTCTGGAGTGGGAATAGTAATTGTTACCCCTACGCTATCCAACACTTTCCCTGCTGTTGCACTCTCTGGAGTGGGAATAGTCATTTTTACCCGTACCCTATCCAAAATGTATTTAATCTTTTTTATTAGTTTTACATTGTTATTAATTGTTATTTATATTATTATTTTATGTATACAAATTTATTTGTAATTTATTATATTTTCATTTATTTATAAGTTATTAAAATAATTATTTTAGAGTTATTATTAATGAAGTATATACTATGTATTATATCTTTATTATTATTAATTTCTATTAAATTATTTATTAATTTTAAATATTATAATATATTTTTAACTATGTTTAATACATTGATAAGTATTATTTTGTTAATATTACATTGTTTTTTAAATAAAATAAAACGATATTTTCAAAAAACGATATTTTTGACATCGATATATATTTTTTCGATATTTTTGTACTTACCTTGTTAGAGATAGGATCTCGATAGTATTGTCATTGATATTTTTGTTGCGATATTTTGGTAGGTAGATATTGTTGTAGTCGATATTTTGTCATAGAATCGTCTATGGAGGTGTAATTGATAACTTTGTTTGAATGTGGAATAGGTACTTATCAGACTCTGGTGCTTCTGACAGTCCATAGACGCTCTGCAGTGGAAGGATGGCACGCAACTTCTCCTCCCAGGAAGTGAAGTGCACAGGTGGTGCAGAAGTGCCACCGCCAGTCTGCTGCCTTTGAGCATGTTCTCTGGCCAGCAATTTTTTGTACCCTCCTTCACACATCATAGTACCTACTCCCGATATCATCCATTGTGCGCAGGACAAATGCTTCGGCGTTCACCTTGTTGACTATCCTGTCCCACATCCTACTTTTCTGGGAAGCGGGAGGTCTGTTGGATTAGGTTCCCAAATAACTTTGGCTCTAATCTGACTATTTCATTTACAAGCATTTCCAACTCCTTCTCTGTGAACCTTGGCTGCTTCACCGGGGCCATGGTGAGGGCGTGTTTGCAAGAATTGTTTAAAAATAAAATCTGTGCAAGTTGTGTGGTAAATGAAGTGGGAGTGTACGAGGCAGGGAATATGTGGAGACTCCTGTGACCTAACAGTAATTCTGTTAGAGCAAAGGATCATGGTCACGTTGTGCCATCTGGTAACTTGAAACAAGAGCCATCCACATACAATTCCCCTTGGGGGTCAGACAGAGGAATGTCTGTGAGATCTACCCGTTCCTTCGTCTCGTCTTCAGTCCAAAATATACAATCATGTACGTCATTGTTTCACTCATCTGAAGGGGGGGGTAGTAACGTGGCTGGCGTGGTGATTGTAATATGGGGAGCAAACAAGGTCAATTCATATCCAGTAAGACGCGCACTCGTAAGGTGCTGGGTCTTCGTTTTATTCAATAATGTGTCCACAGCGTGCGGTACCATCACTGTGAGGTCAGAATTCAAAATGAGCCCTTCCGACTGTCGAATGGCCACCGCCACTGCAGCAGTAGCCCTTAGACAGCTAGGAAGTGCTCTGGTGACGTTATCCAACACCGCCGAGAAATAGTCACAAGGTCTCTGCTTACCACCAAATCCTTGTGTTAACACAGAAAGAGAACAACCGTCTACCTCATGTACATAGAGCACAAAAGGTTTTCGGTAGTCAGGAGTACCCAAGACGGGTGCAGAGCAAAGCGCAGATTTTAAAGAATCAACCGCTTTCTGACATTCATCAGTCCAAGGTAGAGGTTCATGCACATCTTTAGTAGTTAAATACAGAAGAGGTTTAGTCAGAAGAGAAAAATTAGGGATCCATTAGTGACAGTAAGAGGTTATGCCAAGAAATGCACGGACATCACGCTGAGTATGAGGTACAGGCATGTTAGAAATGGAAGTCACACGCTCAGGGGTTAGTCTCCTCCCCTCTTTCGACAGTAGATGACCAAGGTAGGTCACCTCCTGTCGACAATATTGGAATTTGGAGAGGGATACCTTATTACCATTGGCTGCCAAGTGAGACAATAATTTAACAGTGGCTTCCTTACACCTTCCTCAGTATCGGACGCCACTAACACATCGTCTACGTACTGGAGAAGCACATTACCAGGGGGCAGTGTTAATTCATCTAATACTGCTTTCAAAGCCTGACTATAAATGCTGGGACTCTCTGTATACCCCTGGGGAGCGCGACAAAACCAGAAGCTGCGCCCAGATAAGGAGAAGCCGAAAATATGACGGCTACCAGGGTGGATTGGAATGCTAAAGAAAGCATTCTTCAGATCGATCACCGAAAAATACTTGGCAGTGGGAGGGATCATAGTGAGGATAGTAGTGATGTTGGAGACCACAGTGTACTGCGGCACCACTATCTTGTTAATTTCTTGCAGATCAATTACAAAACGGTAAGTATCAACATGATCGAGATCACTTCCAATGGGGGCCTTTTTCAAAATCGCCAATTCAGGACTATTGCATACGTTGGCAACCATTTCTTCCACTACGCCCTTATCAATCAGGTCCTGGATAATGGCGAGCAGAGCTTTTTCACCAGCCGGTGAAATTTTGTACTAAGGTATGCGCGGTAAATGAGCATTCGGTTTCAGAGTAATAGAAACAGGCGGAATCCTTAAGAGACCAACATCTGTATCCTCAGTCGCCCATAAGGTCGATGGGATAGCAGCAAGCTCTGGAGGGAGAGTTTCATTTTTAGCAAAGCATTGCAGTGTATGTTTACTAGGAGATTGTATGGTCAAATACACACCATCAGGGGAACAATGAATCTTCGCATACAGTTTCTTTAGCAAATCCAACCCCAATAGATTTTCTCCTCAATGTGATGTCAACAAGAACGGAGAGTCCACTGTAACTGGACCTATGGTAATCGGGATAGGTTTAGAAATGGGGCTCACCACCGGGATTCCCGAAGATCCCACCAAAATATTATTCTGCCTGGACAGAGCAGCCCCTGGGACCAGCGAACAAGCAATAGAACTCTTCATTGCACCCATATCCACGAAAAGGTTTTCAGAAGCCACCATTAATCGCCCTCTCACATAAGGCCCTCGCTGATCAACAGGTACTGACACCTAGCCCCCACTCTGTCCGTGGCTGTCCTTTGTGTAAGCATACCCATTGGTTCCATCTGTCACACAATTGTTGTTGTAATACTGCCTTCCTCTCGGGTTATAAAAACAATTCTTCCCTGACTCACTGCGCGCTACCTCTTCTCTTCACATATCACTCCGATCCACATCACCTCGACTTCTTCCTCTCCCTCTTACTGTCGAATTCTGCGCTAGCAACAATGCAAACTGAGCTCACCAATGCCCTTCCTGTGTACAGTAAGCGCATTGGTTTATTCCCAAAGTGACAGCTGGACCTCCGCTTCGTCCCGTTCCCGCCCCCCTCGGGACGAATCCTCTACCGCCTCCATCTATACCTCGTCCCCTGATTACTTGCTGTAACAATACTCGTGTCTTGAGATCCTTTGCTCTCTTTTCCGTCTTATCCTTACTCTCATTCTCCCTATGTTCCTAATATTGAGCCATGCTCAAAATAACCGAAGGTGTGGAAGTGGTCCAAGTACTCCCAGCAGCTTGTAGCCGCGCTGAGATCTCGGGTAACAGATTAGTCACAAAACGATTAACAAATAATCGTATACCACCTTCCACTGACAAATCCTTTCCACTAAAATCAATAAACACACTTTCGAATCCGGTACAGAAGTCTGAAACACTCTCGTCCTTTTTCTGTTAACAGGCTGCCAATTTGTCCCAATCTACCTTTCGGGCGGAATTAAGGAGTGAATATAAGTAATTATCCGACCCGGCAAAGCCGAAATTTCAGGTCTAGGTTTATCACCAGGCTTTCGATCCTTGTCCCATTTTTTGATTTGCTCCCAAGTCCCTTCCAACTCTGTGGCATGATTCTGATCAAGCACCTGACGCCACACATCAACAGGGACTAATAAACCAAAGAATAACTCTACGTCAGCTAGAGTCATAACAGCCGAAGAGGCAGCCTCTGTGAGCTCTTTATAATAGGCAGTGGGATTTTTACGGGGGTCAGGAAGTTGTGACTTCAGGGCGAGGACCTCACTCCTTTTCCAAGGGGTGTAGACCCACTGCTCCTGAAATCGAGCCTCCACACGTGCTCTAATCACTTGGTTTTGATCATTTCTTAGTTCTGGTATTTCTGGATGATAAATAGGATGGACTTCCCGCATAGGATGCTGAGTCCCAATTTGGACATTTCAAATGCAATCGTTCTCGATATCTTAATAAAATCTAAACATTTCTGTACACATCTTCCAATCCTAACTCAAACTTGTGAGCCCGATCCAGAATATCATGCAACACTTGAGGGGCTCTCCCGTCAGGTAAACACTGTTCCCATAGGGAAATCAGACAGTTTGCCATACTCTCCAGGGCGTGCTGCTGCATAACAGGCTCATAATCTCTAAGGGTACTCCATATATCTTTGATAGTATAAATAGAGTTCCGTATCCACTGAGATGCCTGATTCACGACTGTCTGATTCTCCTCTAGCCCCACTGCTGATCTAGTATACAACCGTCGTGCGCCAAGATTTCCCGGAACATGAGAGGGAGTTGAGTAGCCAGGGTAGGGGTCGAGCTTGAAGACAGAGACGGCCAAGCTGGAGTTGGGGGAGACACCACAATCATGGACATAGTAGGAGATGACAACGTATCGGTTATTAGAGTAGCCGTTTCAAATGCTGAAGGGGATAGACCATGAGAAGTTCCGAAAGGGGCGGGGGAAGTAGACACAACGGGCGCCAGGGCGGCTGGGGCTGAGGCTGCAGTCAAAGGGACCGCACAATATATGCGTTGGGGAGCATAAGGGGGAGGTGGTCGCACATCCAATAAATCCTCTATCTCATCCTCAGGTTCAGTTCTAGTTACAAAGCTCTTATCCACCTGTAACCTGAATTGCCTATTCGTGCAGTCAATGCTTTTCTAAGTCTGATCCTTATCATAAGCTATAGCTTTCTGTTAATGGTCTAACCTCCCTTCATCTTGCATAACTTCTCCTCCCTAATGCGCCTGCGCTTTGCTTCTTTCTGCCACATATTTAAAGAGTCGAACATTGCCTGTTGACTACGATTTGAAAATAATTAATCCTGCAAAGAATGTATCTTTTTCTCATCAAAAGACCCAGTTAAAGGCCATTGCAGTTCCACATTGTCTTTAGTATAATTATGCCAGAAACCGGTCCTCGGAAGCCTGTTTCCGGTCCAGGGAAGGCATGGTTTGGCAGTTCGGGCTGGACTGTTCCCATGAGGCACAGGGTCAGACTGATTTGCATATAGCCATGTCTGAACTGGGGTGGCAGAGTGGGCTAAAGAACAGTGATGGATTAAACCCAGATCTTTTGACTGGGTGTGAGTGTTTGATTGGTTCAGATGCTCCGTCCATCACCACCCCTTTTTGTACCGCTTTTGGCCGCCATAAGTGTGGCAGGGTATGCTCAGACGTGAGTCCCTTGCTCACTTTGCTACTGGATTCAAGCAAGCCGGGCTGAAGACGGCTGTAATGCCAGAAACCGGTCCTCGGAAGCTTGTTTCCGGTCCAGGGAAGGCATGGCTTGGCAGTTCGGGCTGGAATGTTCCCATGAGGCACAGGGTCAGACTGATTTGCATATAGCCATGTCTGAACTGGGGTGGCGGAGTGGGCTAAAGAACGGTGATGGATTAAACCCAGATCTTTTGACTGGGTGTGAGTGTTTGATTGGTTCAGATGCTCCGTCCATCACCACCCCCTTTTGCACCGCTTTTAGCCGCCATAAGTGTGGCAGGGTATGCTCAGACGTGAGTCCTTTGCTCACTTTCCCACTGGATTCAAGCAAGCCGGGCTGAAGACCGCTGTAATGCCAGAAACCGGTCCTCGGAAGCTTGTTTCCGGTCCAGGGAAGGCATGGCTTGGCAGTTCGGGCTGGACTGTTCCCATGAGGCACAGGGTCAGACTGATTTGCATGTAGCCATGTCTGAACTGGGGTGGCAGAGTGGGCTAAATAACGGTGATGGATTAAACCCAAATCTTTTGACTGGGTGTGAGTGTTTGATTGGTTCAGATGCTCCGTCCATCACCACCCCCTTTTGTACCGCTTTAAGCCGCCATAAGTGTGGCAAGGTATGCTCAGACATGAGTCCCTTGCTCACTTTGCCACTGGATTCAAGAAAGCCGGGCTGAAGACGGCTGTGATGCCAGAAACCGGTCCTCGGAAGCTTGTTTCCGGTCCAGGGAAGGCATGGCTTGGCAGTTCGGGCTGGACTGTTCCCATGAGGCACTGGGTCAGACTGATTTGCATATAGCCATGTCTGAACTGGGGTGGCAGAGTGGGCTAAAGAACAGTGATGGATTAAACCCAGATCTTTTGACTGGGTGTGAGTGTTTGATTGGTTCAGATGCTCCGTCCATCACCACCCCCTTTTGTACTGCTTTTGGCCGCCATAAGTGTGGCAGGGTATGCTCAGACGTGAGTCCCTTGCTCACTTTGCCACTGGATTCAAGCAAGCTGGGCTGAAGACGGCTGTAATGCCAGAAACCGGTCTTTGGAAGATTGTTTCCGGTCCAGGGAAGGCATGGCTTGGCAGTTCGGGCTGGACTGTTCCCATGAGGCACAGGGTCAGACTGATTTGCATATAGCCATGTCTGAACTGGGGTGGCAGAGTGGGCTAAAGAACGGTGATGGTTTAAACCCAGATCTTTTGACTGGGTGTGAGTGTTTGATTGGTTCAGATGCTCCGTCCATCACCACCCCCTTTTGTACCACTTTTGGCCGCCATAAGTGTGGCAGGGTATGCTCAGACGTGAGTCCCTTGCTCACTTTGCCACTGGATTCAAGCAAGTCGGGCTGAAGACGGCTGTAATGCCAGAAATCGGTCCTCGGAAGCTTGTTTCCGGTCCAGGGAAGGCATGGCTTGGCAGTTCGGGCTGGACTGTTCACCATGAGGCAAAGGGTCAGACTGATTTGCATATAGCCATGTCTGAACTGGGGTGGCAGAGTGGGCTAAAGAACGGTGATGGATTAAACCCGGATCTTTTGACTGGGTGTGAGTGTTTGATTGGTTCAGATGCTCCGTCCATCACCACCCCCTTTTGCACCGCTTTTAGCCGCCATAAGTGTGGCAGGGTATGCTCAGACGTGAGTCCTTTGCTCACTTTGCCACTGGATTCAAGCAAGCCGGGCTGAAGACCGCTGTAATGCCAGAAACCGGTCCTCGGAAGCTTGTTTCCGGTCCAGGGAAGGCATGGCTTGGCAGTTCGGGCTGGACTGTTCCCATGAGGCACAGGGTCAGACTGATTTGCATGTAGCCATGTCTGAACTGGGGTGGCAGAGTGGGCTAAATAACGGTGATGGATTAAACCCAAATCTTTTGACTGGGTGTGAGTGTTTGATTGGTTCAGATGCTCCGTCCATCACCACCCCCTTTTGTACCGCTTTAAGCCGCCATAAGTGTGGCAAGGTATGCTCAGACATGAGTCCCTTGCTCACTTTGCCACTGGATTCAAGAAAGCCGGGCTGAAGACGGCTGTGATGCCAGAAACCGGTCCTCGGAAGCTTGTTTCCGGTCCAGGGAAGGCATGGCTTGGCAGTTCGGGCTGGACTGTTCCCATGAGGCACTGGGTCAGACTGATTTGCATATAGCCATGTCTGAACTGGGGTGGCAGAGTGGGCTAAAGAACAGTGATGGATTAAACCCAGATCTTTTGACTGGGTGTGAGTGTTTGATTGGTTCAGATGCTCCGTCCATCACCACCCCCTTTTGTACTGCTTTTGGCCGCCATAAGTGTGGCAGGGTATGCTCAGACGTGAGTCCCTTGCTCACTTTGCCACTGGATTCAAGCAAGCTGGGCTGAAGACGGCTGTAATGCCAGAAACCGGTCTTTGGAAGATTGTTTCCGGTCCAGGGAAGGCATGGCTTGGCAGTACGGGCTGGACTGTTCCCAGGAGGCACAGGGTCAGACTGATTTGCATATAGCCATGTCTGAACTGGGGTGGCAGAGTGGGCTAAAGAACGGTGATGGTTTAAACCCAGATCTTTTGACTGGGTGTGAGTGTTTGATTGGTTCAGATGCTCCGTCCATCACCACCCCCTTTTGTACCACTTTTGGCCGCCATAAGTGTGGCAGGGTATGCTCAGACGTGAGTCCCTTGCTCACTTTGCCACTGGATTCAAGCAAGTCGGGCTGAAGACGGCTGTAATGCCAGAAATCGGTCCTCGGAAGCTTGTTTCCGGTCCAGGGAAGGCATGGCTTGGCAGTTCGGGCTGGACTGTTCACCATGAGGCAAAGGGTCAGACTGATTTGCATATAGCCATGTCTGAACTGGGGTGGCAGAGTGGGCTAAAGAACGGTGATGGATTAAACCCGGATCTTTTGACTGGGTGTGAGTGTTTGATTGGTTCAGATGCTCCGTCCATCACCACCCCCTTTTGTACCGCTTTTGGCCGCCATAAGTGTGGCAGGGTATGCTCAGACTTGAGTCCCTTGCTCACTTTGCCACTGGATTCAAGCAAGCCGGGCTGAAGATGGCTGTAATGCCAGAAACCGGTCCTCGGAAGCTTGTTTCCGGTCCAGGGAAGGCATGGCTTGGCAGTTCAGGCTGGACTGTTCCCATGAGGCACAGGGTCAGACTGATTTGCATATAGCCATGTCTGAACTGGGGTGGCAGAGTGGGCTAAAGAACGGTGATGGATTAAATCCAGATCTTTTGACTGGGTGTGAGTGTTTGATTGGTTCAGATGCTCTGTCCATCACCACCCCCTTTTGTACCGCTTTTGGCCGCCATAAGTGTGGCAGGGTATGCTCAGACGTGAGTCCCTTGCTCACTTTGCCACTGGATTCAAGCAAGCCGGGCTGAAGACGGCTGTAATGCCAGAAACCGGTCCTCGGAAGCTTGTTTCCGGTCCAGGGAAGGCATGGCTTGGCAGTTCAGGCTGGACCGTTCCCATGAGGCACAGGGTCAGACTGATTTGCATATAGCCATGTCTGAACTGGGGTGGCAGAGTGGGCTAAAGAACGGTGATGGATTAAACCCAGATCTTTTGACTGGGTGTGAGTGGTTGATTGGTTCAGATGCTCCGTCCATCACCACCCCCTTTTGTACCGCTTTTGGCCGCCATAAGTGTGGCAGGGTATGCTCAGACGTGAGTCCCTTGCTCACTTTGCCACTGGATTCAAGCAAGCCGGGCTGAAGATGGCTGTAATGCCAGAAACCGGTCCTCTGAAGCTTGTTTCCGGTCCAGGGAAGGCATGGCTTGGCAGTTCGGGCTGGACTGTTCCCATGAGGCACAGGGTCAGACTGATTTGCATATAGCCATGCCTGAACTGGGGTGGCAGAGTGGGCTAAAGAACAGTGATGGATTAAACCCAGATCTTTTGACTGGGTGTGAGTGTTTGATTGGTTCAGATGCTCCGTCCATCACCACCCCCTTTTGTACCGCTTTTGGCCGCCATAAGTGTGGCAGGGTATGCTCAGACGTGAGTCCCTTGCTCACTTTGCCACTGGATTCAAGCAAGCCGGGCTGAAGATGGCTGTAATGCCAGAAAGCGGTCCTCGGAAGCTTGTTTCCAGTCCAGGGAAGGCATGGCTTGGCAGTTCGGGCTGGACTGTTCCCATGAGGCACAGGGTCAGACTGATTTGCATATAGCCATGTCTGAACTGGGGTGGCAGAGTGGGCTAAAGAACGGTGATGGATTAAACCCAGATCTTTTGACTGGGTGTGAGTGTTTGATTGGTTCAGATGCTCCGTCCATCACCACCCCCTTTTGCACCGCTTTTGGCCGCCATAAGTGTGGCAGGGTATGCTCAGACGTGAGTCCTTTGCTCACTTTGCCACTGGATTCAAGCAAGCCGGGCTGAAGACCACTGTAATGCCAGAAACCGGTCCTCGGAAGCTTGTTTCCGGTCCAGGGAAGGCATGGCTTGGCAGTTCGGGCTGGACTGTTCCCATGAGGCACAGGGTCAGACTGATTTGCATGTAGCCATGTCTGAACTGGGGTGGCAGAGTGGGCTAAATAACGGTGATGGATTAAACCCAAATCTTTTGACTGGGTGTGAGTGTTTGATTGGTTCAGATGCTCCGTCCATCACCACCCCCTTTTGTACCGCTTTAAGCCGCCATAAGTGTGGCAAGGTATGCTCAGACATGAGTCCCTTGCTCACTTTGCCACTGGATTCAAGAAAGCCGGGCTGAAGACGGCTGTGATGCCAGAAACTGGTCCTCGGAAGCTTGTTTCCGGTCCAGGGAAGGCATGGCTTGGCAGTTCGGGCTGGACTGTTGCCATGAGGCACTGGGTCAGACTGATTTGCATATAGCCATGTCTGAACTGGGGTGGCAGAGTGGGCTAAAGAACAGTGATGGATTAAACCCAGATCTTTTGACTGGGTGTGAGTGTTTGATTGGTTCAGATGCTCCGTCCATCACCACCCCCTTTTGTACTGCTTTTGGCCGCCATAAGTGTGGCAGGGTATGCTCAGACGTGAGTCCCTTGCTCACTTTGCCACTGGATTCAAGCAAGCTGGGCTGAAGACGGCTGTAATGCCAGAAACCGGTCTTTGGAAGATTGTTTCCGGTCCAGGGAAGGCATGGCTTGGCAGTTCGGGCTGGACTGTTCCCATGAGGCACAGGGTCAGACTGATTTGCATATAGCCATGTCTGAACTGGGGTGGCAGAGTGGGCTAAAGAACGGTGATGGTTTAAACCCAGATATTTTGACTGGGTGTGAGTGTTTGATTGGTTCAGATGCTCCGTCCATCACCACCCCCTTTTGTACCACTTTTGGCCGCCATAAGTGTGGCAGGGTATGCTCAGACGTGAGTCCCTTGCTCACTTTGCCACTGGATTCAAGCAAGTCGGGCTGAAGACGGCTGTAATGCCAGAAATCGGTCCTCGGAAGCTTGTTTCCGGTCCAGGGAAGGCATGGCTTGGCAGTTCGGGCTGGACTGTTCACCATGAGGCAAAGGGTCAGACTGATTTGCATATAGCCATGTCTGAACTGGGGTGGCAGAGTGGGCTAAAGAACGGTGATGGATTAAACCCGGATCTTTTGACTGGGTGTGAGTGTTTGATTGGTTCAGATGCTCCGTCCATCACCACCCCCTTTTGCACCGCTTTTGGCCGCCATAAGTGTGGCAGGGTATGCTCAGACGTGAGTCCTTTGCTCACTTTGCCACTGGATTCAAGCAAGCCGGGCTGAAGACCGCTGTAATGCCAGAAACCGGTCCTCGGAAGCTTGTTTCCGGTCCAGGGAAGGCATGGCTTGGCAGTTCGGGCTGGACTGTTCCCATGAGGCACAGGGTCAGACTGATTTGCATGTAGCCATGTCTGAACTGGGGTGGCAGAGTGGGCTAAATAACGGTGATGGATTAAACCCAAATCTTTTGACTGTGTGTGAGTGTTTGATTGGTTCAGATGCTCCGTCCATCACCACCCCCTTTTGTACCGCTTTAAGCCGCCATAAGTGTGGCAAGGTATACTCAGACATGAGTCCCTTGCTCACTTTGCCACTGGATTCAAGAAAGCCGGGCTGAAGACGGCTGTGATGCCAGAAACCGGTCCTCGGAAGCTTGTTTCCGGTCCAGGGAAGGCATGGCTTGGCAGTTCGGGCTGGACTGTTCCCATGAGGCACTGGGTCAGACTGATTTGCATATAGCCATGTCTGAACTGGGGTGGCAGAGTGGGCTAAAGAACAGTGATGGATTAAACCCAGATCTTTTGACTGGGTGTGAGTGTTTGATTGGTTCAGATGGTCCGTCCATCACCACCCCCTTTTGTACAGCTTTTGGCCGCCATAAGTGTGGCAGGGTATGCTCAGACGTGAGTCCCTTGCTCACTTTGCCACTGGATTCAAGCAAGCTGGGCTGAAGACGGCTGTAATGCCAGAAACCGGTCTTTGGAAGATTGTTTCCGGTCCAGGGAAGGCATGGCTTGGCAGTTCGGGCTGGACTGTTCCCATGAGGCACAGGGTCAGACTGATTTGCATATAGCCATGTCTGAACTGGGGTGGCAGAGTGGGCTAAAGAACGGTGATGGTTTAAACCCAGATCTTTTGACTGGGTGTGAGTGTTTGATTGGTTCAGATGCTCCGTCCATCACCACCCCCTTTTGTACCACTTTTGGCCGCCATAAGTGTGGCAGGGTATGCTCAGACGTGAGTCCCTTGCTCACTTTGCCACTGGATTCAAGCAAGTCGGGCTGAAGACGGCTGTAATGCCAGAAATCGGTCCTCGGAAGCTTGTTTCCGGTCCAGGGAAGGCATGGCTTGGCAGTTCGGGCTGGACTGTTCACCATGAGGCAAAGGGTCAGACTGATTTGCATATAGCCATGTCTGAACTGGGGTGGCAGAGTGGGCTAAAGAACGGTGATGGATTAAACCCGGATCTTTTGACTGGGTGTGAGTGTTTGATTGGTTCAGATGCTCCGTCCATCACCACCCCCTTTTGTACCGCTTTTGGCCGCCATAAGTGTGGCAGGGTATGCTCAGACTTGAGTCCCTTGCTCACTTTGCCACTGGATTCAAGCAAGCCGGGCTGAAGATGGCTGTAATGCCAGAAACCGGTCCTCGGAAGCTTGTTTCCGGTCCAGGGAAGGCATGGCTTGGCAGTTCAGGCTGGACTGTTCCCATGAGGCACAGGGTCAGACTGATTTGCATATAGCCATGTCTGAACTGGGGTGGCAGAGTGGGCTAAAGAACGGTGATGGATTAAATCCAGATCTTTTGACTGGGTGTGAGTGTTTGATTGGTTCAGATGCTCTGTCCATCACCACCCCCTTTTGTACCGCTTTTGGCCGCCATAAGTGTGGCAGGGTATGCTCAGACGTGAGTCCCTTGCTCACTTTGCCACTGGATTCAAGCAAGTCGGGCTGAAGACGGCTGTAATGCCAGAAACCGGTCCTCGGAAGCTTGTTTCCGGTCCAGGGAAGGCATGGCTTGGCAGTTCAGGCTGGACCGTTCCCATGAGGCACAGGGTCAGACTGATTTGCATATAGCCATGTCTGAACTGGGGTGGCAGAG
Source organism: Lissotriton helveticus (assembly GCF_964261635.1). Taxonomy (NCBI): domain Eukaryota; kingdom Metazoa; phylum Chordata; class Amphibia; order Caudata; family Salamandridae; genus Lissotriton; species Lissotriton helveticus. The sequence goes on from NC_136072.1 coordinate 565,434,515, forward strand.
TGGGCTAAAGAACGGTGATGGATTAAACCCAGATCTTTTGACTGGGTGTGAGTGTTTGATTGGTTCAGATGCTCCGTCCATCACCACCCCCTTTTGTACCGCTTTTGGCCACCATAAGTGTGGCAGGGTATGCTCAGACGTGAGTCCCTTGCTCACTTTGCCACTGGATTCAAGCAAGCCGGGCTGAAGATGGCTGTAATGCCAGAAACCGGTCCTCTGAAGCTTGTTTCCGGTCCAGGGAAGGCATGGCTTGGCAGTTCGGGCTGGACTGTTCCCATGAGGCACAGGGTCAGACTGATTTGCATATAGCCATGCCTGAACTGGGGTGGCAGAGTGGGCTAAAGAACAGTGATGGATTAAACCCAGATCTTTTGACTGGGTGTGAGTGTTTGATTGGTTCAGATGCTCCGTCCATCACCACCCCCTTTTGTACCGCTTTTGGCCGCCATAAGTGTGGCAGGGTATGCTCAGACGTGAGTCCCTTGCTCACTTTGCCACTGGATTCAAGCAAGCCGGGCTGAAGATGGCTGTAATGCCAGAAACCGGTCCTCTGAAGCTTGTTTCCGGTCCAGGGAAGGCATGGCTTGGCAGTTCGGGCTGGACTGTTCCCATGAGGCACAGGGTCAGACTGATTTGCATATAGCCATGTCTGAACTGGGGTGGCAGAGTGGGCTAAAGAACAGTGATGGATTAAACCCAGATCTTTTGACTGGGTGTGAGTGTTTGATTGGTTCAGATGCATCGTCCATCACCACCCCCTTTTGTACTGCTTTTGGCCGCCATAAGTGTGGCAGGGTATGCTCAGACGTGAGTCCCTTGCTCACTTTGCCACTGGATTCAAGCAAGCTGGGCTGAAGACGGCTGTAATGCCAGAAACCGGTCTTTGGAAGATTGTTTCCGGTCCAGGGAAGGCATGGCTTGGCAGTTCGGGCTGGACTGTTCCCATGAGGCACAGGGTCAGACTGATTTGCATATAGCCATGTCTGAACTGGGGTGGCAGAGTGGGCTAAAGAACGGTGATGGTTTAAACCCAGATCTTTTGACTGGGTGTGAGTGTTTGATTGGTTCAGATGCTCCGTCCATCACCACCCCCTTTTGTACCACTTTTGGCCGCCATAAGTGTGGCAGGGTATGCTCAGACGTGAGTCCCTTGCTCACTTTGCCACTGGATTCAAGCAAGTCGGGCTGAAGACGGCTGTAATGCCAGAAATCGGTCCTCGGAAGCTTGTTTCCGGTCCAGGGAAGGCATGGCTTGGCAGTTCGGGCTGGACTGTTCACCATGAGGCAAAGGGTCAGACTGATTTGCATATAGCCATGTCTGAACTGGGGTGGCAGAGTGGGCTAAAGAACGGTGATGGATTAAACCCGGATCTTTTGACTGGGTGTGAGTGTTTGATTGGTTCAGATGCTCCGTCCATCACCACCCCCTTTTGCACCGCTTTTGGCCGCCATAAGTGTGGCAGGGTATGCTCAGACGTGAGTCCTTTGCTCACTTTGCCACTGGATTCAAGCAAGCCGGGCTGAAGACCGCTGTAATGCCAGAAACCGGTCCTCGGAAGCTTGTTTCCGGTCCAGGGAAGGCATGGCTTGGCAGTTCGGGCTGGACTGTTCCCATGAGGCACAGGGTCAGACTGATTTGCATGTAGCCATGTCTGAACTGGGGTGGCAGAGTGGGCTAAATAACGGTGATGGATTAAACCCAAATCTTTTGACTGGGTGTGAGTGTTTGATTGGTTCAGATGCTCCGTCCATCACCACCCCCTTTTGTACCGCTTTAAGCCGCCATAAGTGTGGCAAGGTATGCTCAGACATGAGTCCCTTGCTCACTTTGCCACTGGATTCAAGAAAGCCGGGCTGAAGACGGCTGTGATGCCAGAAACCGGTCCTCGGAAGCTTGTTTCCGGTCCAGGGAAGGCATGGCTTGGCAGTTCGGGCTGGACTGTTCCCATGAGGCACTGGGTCAGACTGATTTGCATATAGCCATGTCTGAACTGGGGTGGCAGAGTGGGCTAAAGAACAGTGATGGATTAAACCCAGATCTTTTGACTGGGTGTGAGTGTTTGATTGGTTCAGATGCTCCGTCCATCACCACCCCCTTTTGTACAGCTTTTGGCCGCCATAAGTGTGGCAGGGTATGCTCAGACGTGAGTCCCTTGCTCACTTTGCCACTGGATTCAAGCAAGCTGGGCTGAAGACGGCTGTAATGCCAGACACCGGTCTTTGGAAGATTGTTTCCGGTCCAGGGAAGGCATGGCTTGGCAGTTCGGGCTGGACTGTTCCCATGAGGCACAGGGTCAGACTGATTTGCATATAGCCATGTCTGAACTGGGGTGGCAGAGTGGGCTAAAGAACGGTGATGGTTTAAACCCAGATCTTTTGACTGGGTGTGAGTGTTTGATTGGTTCAGATGCTCCGTCCATCACCACCCCCTTTTGTACCACTTTTGGCCGCCATAAGTGTGGCAGGGTATGCTCAGACGTGAGTCCCTTGCTCACTTTGCCACTGGATTCAAGCAAGTCGGGCTGAAGACGGCTGTAATGCCAGAAATCGGTCCTCGGAAGCTTGTTTCCGGTCCAGGGAAGGCATGGCTTGGCAGTTCGGGCTGGACTGTTCACCATGAGGCAAAGGGTCAGACTGATTTGCATATAGCCATGTCTGAACTGGGGTGGCAGAGTGGGCTAAAGAACGGTGATGGATTAAACCCGGATCTTTTGACTGGGTGTGAGTGTTTGATTGGTTCAGATGCTCCGTCCATCACCACCCCCTTTTGTACCGCTTTTGGCCGCCATAAGTGTGGCAGGGTATGCTCAGACTTGAGTCCCTTGCTCACTTTGCCACTGGATTCAAGCAAGCCGGGCTGAAGATGGCTGTAATGCCAGAAACCGGTCCTCGGAAGCTTGTTTCCGGTCCAGGGAAGGCATGGCTTGGCAGTTCAGGCTGGACTGTTCCCATGAGGCACAGGGTCAGACTGATTTGCATATAGCCATGTCTGAACTGGGGTGGCAGAGTGGGCTAAAGAACGGTGATGGATTAAATCCAGATCTTTTGACTGGGTGTGAGTGTTTGATTGGTTCAGATGCTCTGTCCATCACCACCCCCTTTTGTACCGCTTTTGGCTGCCATAAGTGTGGCAGGGTATGCTCAGACGTGAGTCCCTTGCTCACTTTGCCACTGGATTCAAGCAAGCCGGGCTGAAGACGGCTGTAATGCCAGAAACCGGTCCTCGGAAGCTTGTTTCCGGTCCAGGGAAGGCATGGCTTGGCAGTTCAGGCTGGACCGTTCCCATGAGGCACAGGGTCAGACTGATTTGCATATAGCCATGTCTGAACTGGGGTGGCAGAGTGGGCTAAAGAACGGTGATGGATTAAACCCAGATCTTTTGACTGGGTGTGAGTGTTTGATTGGTTCAGATGCTCCGTCCATCACCACCCCCTTTTGTACCGCTTTTGGCCGCCATAAGTGTGGCAGGGTATGCTCAGACGTGAGTCCCTTGCTCACTTTGCCACTGGATTCAAGCAAGCCGGGCTGAAGATGGCTGTAATGCCAGAAACCGGTCCTCTGAAGCTTGTTTCCGGTCCAGGGAAGGCATGGCTTGGCAGTTCGGGCTGGACTGTTCCCATGAGGCACAGGGTCAGACTGATTTGCATATAGCCATGCCTGAACTGGGGTGGCAGAGTGGGCTAAAGAACAGTGATGGATTAAACCCAGATCTTTTGACTGGGTGTGAGTGTTTGATTGGTTCAGATGCTCCGTCCATCACCACCCCCTTTTGTACCGCTTTTGGCCGCCATAAGTGTGGCAGGGTATGCTCAGACGTGAGTCCCTTGCTCACTTTGCCACTGGATTCAAGCAAGCCGGGCTGAAGATGGCTGTAATGCCAGAAAGCGGTCCTCGGAAGCTTGTTTCCAGTCCAGGGAAGGCATGGCTTGGCAGTTCGGGCTGGACTGTTCCCATGAGGCACAGGGTCAGACTGATTTGCATATAGCCATGTCTGAACTGGGGTGGCAGAGTGGGCTAAAGAACGGTGATGGATTAAACCCAGATCTTTTGACTGGGTGTGAGTGTTTGATTGGTTCAGATGCTCCGTCCATCACCACCCCCTTTTGCACCGCTTTTGGCCGCCATAAGTGTGGCAGGGTATGCTCAGACGTGAGTCCTTTGCTCACTTTGCCACTGGATTCAAGCAAGCCGGGCTGAAGACCGCTGTAATGCCAGAAACCGGTCCTCGGAAGCTTGTTTCCGGTCCAGGGAAGGCATGGCTTGGCAGTTCGGGCTGGACTGTTCCCATGAGGCACAGGGTCAGACTGATTTGCATGTAGCCATGTCTGAACTGGGGTGGCAGAGTGGGCTAAAGAACGGTGATGGATTAAACCCAAATCTTTTGACTGGGTGTGAGTGTTTGATTGGTTCAGATGCTCTGTCCATCACCACCCCCTTTTGTACCGCTTTAAGCCGCCATAAGTGTGGCAAGGTATGCTCAGACATGAGTCCCTTGCTCACTTTGCCACTGGATTCAAGAAAGCCGGGCTGAAGACGGCTGTGATGCCAGAAACCGGTCCTCGGAAGTTTGTTTCCGGTCCAGGGAAGGCATGGCTTGGCAGTTCGGGCTGGACTGTTCCCATGAGGCACTGGGTCAGACTGATTTGCATATAGCCATGTCTGAACTGGGGTGGCAGAGTGGGCTAAAGAACAGTGATGGATTAAACCCAGATCTTTTGACTGGGTGTGAGTGTTTGATTGGTTCAGATGCTCCGTCCATCACCACCCCCTTTTGTACTGCTTTTGGCCGCCATAAGTGTGGCAGGGTATGCTCAGACGTGAGTCCCTTGCTCACTTTGCCACTGGATTCAAGCAAGCTGGGCTGAAGACGGCTGTAATGCCAGAAACCGGTCTTTGGAAGATTGTTTCCGGTCCAGGGAAGGCATGGCTTGGCAGTTCGGGCTGGACTGTTCCCATGAGGCACAGGGTCAGACTGATTTGCATATAGCCATGTCTGAACTGGGGTGGCAGAGTGGGCTAAAGAACGGTGATGGTTTAAACCCAGATCTTTTGACTGGGTGTGAGTGTTTGATTGGTTCAGATGCTCCGTCCATCACCACCCCCTTTTGTACCGCTTTTGGCCGCCATAAGTGTGGCAGGGTATGCTCAGACGTGAGTCCCTTGCTCACTTTGCCACTGGATTCAAGCAAGTCGGGCTGAAGACGGCTGTAATGCCAGAAATCGGTCCTCGGAAGCTTGTTTCCGGTCCAGGGAAGGCATCGCTTGGCAGTTCGGGCTGGACTGTTCACCATGAGGCAAAGGGTCAGACTGATTTGCATATAGCCATGTCTGAACTGGGGTGGCAGAGTGGGCTAAAGAACGGTGATGGATTAAACCCGGATCTTTTGACTGGGTGTGAGTGTTTGATTGGTTCAGATGCTCCGTCCATCACCACCCCCTTTTGTACCGCTTTTGGCCGCCATAAGTGTGGCAGGGTATGCTCAGACGTGAGTCCCTTGCTCACTTTGCCACTGGATTCAAGCAAGCCGGGCTGAAGATGGCTGTAATGCCAGAAACCGGTCCTCGGAAGCTTGTTTCCCGTCCAGGGTAGGCATGGCTTGGCAGTTCAGGCTGGACTGTTCCCATGAGGCACAGGGTCAGACTGATTTGCATATAGCCATGTCTGAACTGGGGTGGCAGAGTGGGCTAAAGAACGGTGATGGATTAAATCCAGATCTTTTGACTGGGTGTGAGTGTTTGATTGGTTCAGATGCTCTGTCCATCACCACCCCCTTTTGTACCGCTTTTGGCCGCCATAAGTGTGGCAGGGTATGCTCAGACGTGAGTCCCTTGCTCACTTTGCCACTGGATTCAAGCAAGCCGGGCTGAAGACGGCTGTAATGCCAGAAACCGGTCCTCGGAAGCTTGTTTCCGGTCCAGGGAAGGCATGGCTTGGCAGTTCAGGCTGGACTGTTCCCATGAGGCACAGGGTCAGACTGATTTGCATATAGCCATGTCTGAACTGGGGTGGCAGAGTGGGCTAAAGAACGGTGATGGATTAAACCCAGATCTTTTGACTGGGTGTGAGTGTTTGATTGGTTCAGATGCTCCGTCCATCACCACCCCCTTTTGTACCGCTTTTGGCCGCCATAAGTGTGGCAGGGTATGCTCAGACGTGAGTCCCTTGCTCACTTTGCCACTGGATTCAAGCAAGCCGGGCTGAAGATGGCTGTAATGCCAGAAACCGGTCCTCTGAAGCTTGTTTCCGGTCCAGGGAAGGCATGGCTTGGCAGTTCGGGCTGGACTGTTCCCATGAGGCACAGGGTCAGACTGATTTGCATATAGCCATGTCTGAACTGGGGTGGCAGAGTGGGCTAAAGAACAGTGATGGATTAAACCCAGATCTTTTGACTGGGTGTGAGTGTTTGATTGGTTCAGATGCTCCGTCCATCACCACCCCCTTTTGTACCGCTTTTGGCCGCCATAAGTGTGGCAGGGTATGCTCAGACGTGAGTCCCTTGCTCACTTTGCCACTGGATTCAAGCAAGCCGGGCTGAAGATGGCTGTAATGCCAGAAAGCGGTCCTCGGAAGCTTGTTTCCGGTCCAGGGAAGGCATGGCTTGGCAGTTCGGGCTGGACTGTTCCCATGAGGCACAGGGTCAGACTGATTTGCATATAGCCATGTCTGAACTGGGGTGGCAGAGTGGGCTAAAGAACGGTGATGGATTAAACCCAGATCTTTTGACTGGGTGTAAGTGTTTGATTGGTTCAGATGCTCCGTCCATCACCACCCCCTTTTGTACCGCTTTTGGCCGCCATAAGTGTGGCAGGGTATGCTCAGACGTGAGTCCCTTGCTCACTTTGCCACTGGATTCAAGCAAGCCGGGTTGAAGACGGCTGTAATGCCAGAAAGCGGTCCTTGGAAGCTTGTTTCCGGTCCAGGGAAGGCATGGCTTGGCAGTTCGGGTTGGACTGTTCCCATGAGGCACAGGGTCAGAATGATTTGCATATAGCCATGTCTGAACTGGGGTGGCAGAGTGGGCTAAAGAAAGGTGATGGATTAAACCCAGATCTTTTAACTGGGTGTGAGTGTTTGATTGGTTCAGATGCTCCGTCCATAACCACCCCCTTTTGTACCGCTGTTGGCCGCCATAGGTGTGGCAGGGTATGCTCAGACGTGAGTCCCTTGCTCACTTTACCACTGGATTCAAGCAAGCCGGGCTGAAGACGACTGTAATGCCAGAAACCGGTCCTCGGTAGCTTGTTTCCGGTCCAGGGAAGGCATGGCTTGGCAGTTCAGGCTGGACTGTTCCCATGAGGCACAGGGTCAGACTGATTTGCATATAGCCATGTCTGAACTGGGTGGCAGAGTGGGCTAAAGAACGGGGATGGATTAAACCCAGATCTTTTGACTGGGTGTGAGTGTTTGATTGGTTCAGATGCTCCGTCCATCACCACCCCCTTTTGTACCGCTTTTGGCCGCCATAAGTGTGGCAGGGTATGCTCAGACGTGAGTCCCTTGCTCACTTTGCCACTGGATTCAAGCAAGCCGGGCTGAAGATGGCTGTAATGCCAGAAACCGGTCCTCGGAAGCTTGTTTCCGGTCCAGGGAAGGCATGGCTTGGCAGTTCAGGCTGGACTGTTCCCATGAGGCACAGGGTCAGACTGATTTGCATATAGCCATGTCTGAACTGGGGTGGCCGAGTGGGCTAAAGAACGGTGATGGATTAAACCCAGATCTTTTGACTGGGTGTGAGTGTTTGATTGGTTCAGATGCTCCGTCCATCACCACCCCCTTTTGTACCGCTTTTGGCCGCCATAAGTGTGGCAGGGTATGCTCAGACGTGAGTCCCTTGCTCACTTTGCCACTGGATTCAAGCAAGCCGGGCTGAAGATGGCTGTAATGCCAGAAACCGGTGCTCTGAAGCTTGTTTCCGGTCCAGGAAGGCATGGCTTGGCAGTTCGGGCTGGACTGTTCCCATGAGGCACAGGGTCAGACTGATTTGCATATAGCCATGTCTGAACTGGGGTGGCAGAGTGGGCTAAAGAACAGTGATGGATTAAACCCAGATCTTTTGACTGGGTGTGAGTGTTTGATTGGTTCAGATGCTCCGTCCATCACCACCCCCTTTTGTACCGCTTTTGGCCGCCATAAGTGTGGCAGGGTATGCTCAGACGTGAGTCCCTTGCTCACTTTGCCACTGGATTGAAGCAAGCCGGGCTGAAGATGGCTGTAATGCCAGAAAGCGGTCCTCTGAAGCTTGTTTCCGGTCCAGGGAAGGCATGGCTTGGCAGTTCGGGCTGGACTGTTCCCATGAGGCACAGGGTCAGACTGATTTGCATATAGCCATGTCTGAACTGGGGTGGCAGAGTGGGCTAAAGAACGGTGATGGATTAAACCCAGATCTTTTGACTGGGTGTAAGTGTTTGATTGGTTCAGATGCTCCGTCCATCACCACCCCCTTTTGTACCGCTTTTGGCCGCCATAAGTGTGGCAGGGTATGCTCAGACGTGAGTCCCTTGCTCACTTTGCCACTGGATTCAAGCAAGCCGGGTTGAAGACGGCTGTAATGCCAGAAAGCGGACCTTGGAAGCTTGTTTCCGGTCCAGGGAAGGCATGGCTTGGCAGTTCGGGTTGGACTGTTCCCATGAGGCACAGGGTCAGAATGATTTGCATATAGCCATGTCTGAACTGGGGTGGCAGAGTGGGCTAAAGAAAGGTGATGGATTAAACCCAGATCTTTTAACTGGGTGTGAGTGTTTGATTGGTTCAGATGCTCCGTCCATAACCACCCCCTTTTGTACCGCTGTTGGCCGCCATAAGTGTGGCAGGGTATGCTCAGACGTGAGTCCCTTGCTCACTTTACCACTGGATTCAAGCAAGCCGGGCTGAAGACGACTGTAATGCCAGAAACCGGTCCTCGGTAGCTTGTTTCCGGTCCAGGGAAGGCATGGCTTGGCAGTTCAGGCTGGACTGTTCCCATGAGGCACAGGGTCAGACTGATTTGCATATAGCCATGTCTGAACTGGGTGGCAGAGTGGGCTAAAGAACGGGGATGGATTAAACCCAGATCTTTTGACTGGGTGTGAGTGTTTGATTGGTTCAGATGCTCCGTCCATCACCACCCCCTTTTGTACCGCTTTTCGCCGCCATAAGTGTGGCAGGGTATGCTCAGACGTGAGTCCCTTGCTCACTTTGCCACTGGATTCAAGCAAGCCGGGCTGAAGACGGCTGTAATGCCAGAAACCGGTCCTCGGAAGCTTGTTTCCGGTCCAGGGAAAGCATGGCTTGGCAGTTCGGGCTGGACTGTTCCCATGAGGCACAGGGTCAGACTGATTTGCATATAGCCATGTTTGAACTGGGGTGGCAGAGTGGGCTAAAGAACGGTGATGGATTAAACCCAAATCTTTTGACTGGGTGTGAGTGTTTGATTGGTTCAGATGCTCCGTCCATCACCACCCCCTTTTGTACCGCTTTTGGCCGCCATAAGTGTGGCAGGGTATGCTCAGACGTGAGTCCCTTGCTCACTTTGCCACTGGATTCAAGCAAGCCGGGCGGAAGACGGCTGTAATGCCAGAAAGCGGTCCTCGGAAGCTTGTTTCCGGTCCAGGGAAGGCATGGCTTGGCAGTTCGGGCTGGACTGTTCCCATGAGGCACAGGGTCAGACTGATTTGCATATAGCCATGTCTGAACTGGGGTGGCAGAGTGGGCTAAAGAACGGTGATGGATTAAACCCAGATCTTTTGACTGGGTGTGAGTGTTTGATTGGTTCAGATGCTCCGTCCATTCCCACCCCCTTTTGTACCGCTTTTGGCCGCCATAAGTGTGGCAGGGTATGCTCAGACGTGAGTCCCTTGCTCACTTTGCCACTGGATTCAAGCAAGCCGGGCTGAAGACGGCTGTAATGCCAGAAAGCGGTCCTTGGAAGCTTGTTTCCGGTCCAGGGAAGGCATGGCTTGGCAGTTCGGGCTGGACTGTTCCCATGAGGCACAGGGTCAGAATGATTTGCATATAGCCATGTCTGAACTGGGGTGGCAGAGTGGGCTAAAGAAAGGTGATGGATTAAACCCAGATCTTTTGACTGGGTGTGAGTGTTTGATTGGTTCAGATGCTCCGTCCATCACCACCCCCTTTTGTACCGCTTTTAGTATAATTATGCCACATCGCATTAAACAAAATAGTTGAAATGCCATGTTTAACATACATATCATAACTCGGGCTACCCTCTGGCGGGGCAGGATGACTTTCATCCAATCGCTTGCCTTTCCGACGGCAATAACATCCAAAACACAACTAACTAAAACATGGCATTCTTTTTTTTTTGTTTTTTTTTTAAAACCTTTATTGTGCAGATATAGCTGACAAATACGGGCCTACAACCCATCGGGCCGGCCACCACACTGTATTAGCACATAGGCCAGGAAAGAAATTCCAGCAGGTCTCCGATATAACAGATGCAACAAAGCAAAGCAAATAGCCACAAGGAAACCACAGTGAGAAGGAAAAGTGAAGGTTAATTTTATAATATAATAGGGTGAGGAGCAGGAACATTGCAGTTATTAAAGTCCAAAAGTCCGTGGCGGGTCGTCAACAGGCAGTGGAACAAAACACAGCGAGTTTCAAAAAAAGAACAGCTACATCATAGCAAGGGCAAAACATGAGTCCCACATCAGCAAACAATACCATCCACTGCCCAACGCCCACCCAACGCCCACCCGTTACCACAAGAATACGCATCAATACATAGAAAGGAAGTCAGGATTGCAATACGAAGCCATCCGCTACATCAACCCAGGGAAAGAGAGAAGGAAGGGGAAAAAGGGGGAAAAGAACAACAGAAAAAAGGGGTTGAAAAAACAGGGAAAGAGGATGCGGCCCCACAGTATATGCCCCATGGCAAATAAAGCACACGAAAAAGGGGCAGCCCACGGAGCCAAAGGAAACAGGAGTAATGGACGCGCAATGAACATCTGTATCAGGGAGGCCGTGAGCCCACGCTAGCAAAATACACCCCAGGAGGCCTACATGCAGACGCAGCGCCCAGAAAAAGAATACACAAGAGCCATAGAACCAAGAACAAAAGAAAAACAAAAAGACAGACCCCCCCCCACCCACCCCACCCTGCACCCCTGCGGAAGGCTACGGCCTACCCCCCCAGCAGCGAGCCTGTCGCCCTAACCGGAAACCCGAAATATAGAAGAGTCAAAAAGTAAGGAAGAAACCATATAGGCAAAAAGAGAGGAAAGGGAAAGGAAGGAAAAAACTATCGGGAGAGGAGACACATAATCAAAACTATCAGCCCCCAACTCCCCTGTCCAAGCACATTCAAAGCCCACGAGAAGAGAAAGTCATTGCAAAACAATAAACAGATACCAGGAATATGACGAGGAAGCAATCATACATGTAGAGCCGCAAGGCGGTCATCCGGTCACACCACAAAGTAATAGTCCGGCGGTGCAAGGTCATCTCAACCCTGTCCTCGTCTGGCCAGATTCCAAACGTCGAGCTACTACACAAGTTATAACGGCTTCGGACCGGATGAGTAAAAAAGGACAGCAACAGCAGAAGGCAACTCAAGCGCAGCTCCACAGACCAAGGGGAAAAAATTGTCCCGGTGAAACAGTTACAGGATCTCCGCTCGGCAGGCCGAGGCAAAAAATCACCGGGGGACCTGGCGAGACCGATCCGGACGGATCTCGGCTGGAGGCTCTCCAATGCATCCACCACTGGGAAGAACTCTTGACAATACCAGGCAGCAGGCATCTGAACGTCCGAACAAGCGGTGGCCTTAGTATTTTCAATTTCCAGGAAAGGCACCGCAGCACCCTGAAGCGGCGAAGCAACACACGCAGGGGACGGCCCAACGAGCCGGGAACAAAGGCTACCATCCAGCCCATCGACAGGCACAGTCATGGAAGCACGCCAGGAGCACAAGGCGGCGAAAACGTCGCCAACTGTAGGCTCACCTTTACGGTATTCAGCAAACGTGCCGTGCAGCGAGCCAATGTCGCCGTCCCCAAATGGGCATAGAAGCAGGGTGTGGGCCGCCATCTTTGCAGTCCGGCGCGGCCGCGGCAATCTCCGACCCCAATCCGGCCACCAACAGAGCTCGATGGAAACCAGCCGGCGACAAGCAACGGAACCCTCAGGGCAAAAAGGCAGGCCACCAGAATATTGAGGCAGCCGGCGCCACCGACCCACGGGCGCCGCCCGCCGAGACCGGGCGGAGGGTTTCAAGATGGCCGGACAGGAGAACAAAGGGGAGACGAGTCGCCCATTCGGTCAACCCCCGTCCGTGAAAGGCAGCACTCCACCACCAGGTCCCCAGACAGCCAGACCAGGCCCGGTCAGTCGCCACCGGTCCAACCGCACAATGGCCGCTCCTGCCGACCCCGCTCCTCCACCAAGGGGTCGGCCCCGGCGCTCCGCCCCGCCTGGGCGCCGCAGACGAGTACCAGGCCTGCCCGCCCCGGAGGCCACGAAGCGAACAAGGGCGCAGCTCAGGATCCGCGGCACTTAAGAACATCCAGAGCAGACGGTGAGTGCCAGCAAAACTTCATAAGTCCATAGTCCAGGAAATAAGACTTCTCGGGGCAGGATAAGGTGCAGGAGAGACAGTTCAGGCAGGAAGGTTTGACGGAGCCGAGCTACAACGCGGCCATCACGGTCGCGAGCTTGAACATGGCATTCTTATTCACGGTCAGTTCAATCTCATTCAGAAAAACAATCTTTCAAACATGGCCATTCTCGACACTCCATTCACTGTTTAGCAACAAAAGGGAATACACACTCAAACAATACATACATAGACATAAAAAGAAAATTCAAAACAACATGTCTTTTCCAATACAGAAGAATGGAGCCCGACGACTCCCTTTCGTGGAGAACTAATTAATTCAGATTACCAGACCAACAGATACCAACATCAGGCAGTCCAGAGACTACCAAGAGACCATCAGACAGGGATTAACCACAAACCAAGCTACAGACCTTCCTGGTTCACCCTCAGGACTATTCTGACTAAGCTCGCTGCCTTAGCGTCGCTTCAGATGTGTCCCAAAGGCTAACCAGGTACAACCATGGGCTTTTCCGAGAGCAGTCCGGCCGGATGCGCACCACACATGCCACACCAAGGCGTCTGATCGTAGTCTCTATTATTCACCAAACAAGTCCGTGGAGCATCTGCCCGTGCAGCCACAATGCTGCCCCATCAGACCCCCAAAGTTCTCCGTTGTACACCGACCACCAAATCCAATACTGTTAACTGTTTCCAAAAGCACTGCTCAACAGCGCATTCCAAAGACACCAAAAACAATTCACTCACCTGGTGCACACAGGTACAATTGCGTATTCTCCACTGCCAACTCCTGGAGACCAACATGGTCAGCTCCTCCTGGGTTATGCCCGTAGGACTCCGGCGAAGGGTCACTAGAAGCTGGGGCTCCCTGAATGCGAGAGCGGAGTAAGTCAGAATCACTGGTCAGTCCATCCCCTCGACCAGAGCTCCCCTTTCTTTGTCCTTTCTTTCCCCGGTTACAGAAGGACGACCCCAAACGCGGAGTCCCACCAGAGTGAAGTACCAAAAAAATATAACATAAGGAGCTATACCTACCAATAGCCCCAATATCATTACCAAATAAACAGTCAGTTGGCAGTGAAGAAAGTTCAATTGTTTAATATACAGAATACTCTATGGAGGAGCCTCTCCCATTCTCACCCAGCAGGTGCGCGGAGAAGACTGCTGGCTCATAGTCAATACAGGACATATATACTTTCAGTTCAACAGCACATGAAATCACCATAAATGGAAAAGTACTACTTGGCTCTTGGGCCCCAAGAAAAAGACCATATATGGCACACATGATTAGTTCGAAACTCTGCTTTAGCTATTATGGGGAAGGACAGGAGGGGAGTCTCCCTTTCGTCCCGGTGCCCGGGAGCACAGGCACGTCGCCTCCAGGAATGCGCTTAGCGCTCCTAAAGCCAGATGCGACCTTGAGTGCCAGGACAGAGAAAGAATAGCGTGCATTCAGCTGCTCTCGGTAACTCAACTAAACAGGGGCCTACTGACTACTGGAGAGTCACTCGTGATCACTGCTCGGATCTGAAACGGACAAGGCAAAGATGGCGTCTGTGTGGTTCTCGGCCTACTCAGTAATAACAGGACCTATGAGCAGCGTGTACCCTTACCAACCTAACCAGAACAGAATTGATTAGACCTTATATGAACTAAATCATTAAGAATATTTATGTAAATATATCATGCTAATAAAGATACATATATAACTAGTACTATTATTATAGGGGAAATCGGATTTTATCTCTCAGTAATACAAATAGGGGCCACATTACCAATCTCAGTACAATTAAAAAATCATTCTTAAAATATCTCTAAAAACGGCAAAAAACCTGTTAAACTTGCCGAAAAGCTAAATCCTCACGGAAGTGTTTGGGGTGCACTTCCGGGTCATACCATCGCAAACAGACTTCTTAACATGGCGGCGGGTCACGTTAAAATACGGGACCTTCGCCAATACCGGATTATCCAGAGGACGTTGGATTCTCTCCCTATTTTAAAGTAAGTAAGTCCAGTTCGCATCGCGGTGTAGGTTAGCTAATGAGAAATGGGCGTTCAATTCCCGTTCTCTACTCAGTTTGCTTGTGAATTTTGTGGTCTATCTTTATTGATGTTTGTTAACCATGTCCTTTTAAACAAATAATACTGCTGTTTACTATGTGTCTAATACTGTCAGAATAACTGCCGGATAGTGATTTTTAAAGAAGATTCCAGGATACATGGAGCATAGAAATAAATGGTAGACTTAGGGGTCGATTCCGATCCGTTAAAAATCACCGTCCGTACGACTCGCATCCGGAGCCGTTTCCATACGACTCGTACGGACGCCGTACGACCCGACGATTACGATCCCGACCGGGCTACCCGGACGCGAGTCGTACGGTCCACGTCAGGTAAGGGCGATTCGTACGGAAAAGCGCACAATCACATACACACCGTACGGCGCGTACACCCCATGATCGCAGGGGTACGCGCCGTACCCCTGCAATCATGGGGTGTATGCGCCATACCCCTGTGATCATGGGGTGTACGCGCCGTACCCCTGCGATCATGGGGGGTACGTGCCGTACACCCAGCGTACATGGGGTACGGCCCGTACCCCATGTACGCTGGGTGTACGGCACGTACCCCCCATGATCGCAGGGGTATGGCGCGTACCCCTGCGATCATGGGGTGTACACGCCGTACCCGGGGGGGCGTTCCGTACCTGTTTGGGGCGAACTCTGATTTTACGGCAGTTTCCAGCTCTCGTAGACAGAGGGTCGTACGGAGCGTACCCAACACGGATCGTACTTGCCGGGTCGTAAAAAGCAGCCGCGAACCGTATAAACGTCGTGTATAGCGGGTTCCAAGGGCGATTCGTACGGGAATTCTATTCGTACGGTCCCTGGTACGATTCGTACGGTTTGCTGCATCGGGTGTGGATCGTACTACGTCGTTTGTACGGGGACGGTTACGGGTACGATTCGTACGGGAAAAAATGCTCCGTACGACGATTCTGAGCGCTTTTTACGGGATCGGAATCGACCCCTTAATGTTGATTGGGACCAATGAGTTCTGCAAACCTGTTGCTGAAGTAAACTATGATCATGGACTGTCTGAAACCTTGACAAGGTTTTCCATTATCTAGAGCCATTTTCTCTTAATAAACACGCAAGACTAGACATGCTGCATTTCCTGTAGCTGCTCTAGCTGTGAACCAATGATGGGTAATGTTATAGACGATTGAAATTTATGCCACAGGTTAGACTATAATAAGGAATAGAAAATAAGTCGATCCAACTCTTAGACAGGTTACTGTCCATTGGACAAGTATATAATTATACTATCTGCAGACATGCTGCCTATCAGTTCTATTTTTCTACTGTTTTTTACCTTCTGGCTACCTATATAGGCTTGAAAAATTACTGCCTATTGTACAGTACTTTTTGAATGTAAAAGTTAAAAATGCGCTAGGATTTCGAGAGGAATGACCTTGAACTGACTGTAACCAACATTTATTTTTCACAGAATTGGATGTTCACCAACTGTATTATGATATCTTTTGGAGTAAAGAGAAATAGAATTATATGAAAATGTGTATAGGTATTAGAAATTATTATTCTGGGCCTTACTTCTGTCTTTTTCTAGCTCTCTAGACTTCGGTCTGACTTTTTCTATCTATCAGCAATCTCGATCGTGTAAGGATTACTGTATCCCTCAAATAACTCACAATAATAATCCTACACTTTTTTTCACTGCATAGAAGTATCAAAGATGTGGAAATTCACAGCTATTTTATTATTAACCAATTCCATGGGTAGAGTATCTCCCACACCTGTTGCGTTAGCACCATTTTATCACTTTTTTTAAAAAACAGAGCTTTGCGCTGTGTGCCCTTGTACATTCTTTTCAAAGAATTACATTTTGAGGTTTTTTTTCTGAATTTTTTAAAGCCGCAATTAATAATTAGATTTTTTCAATCAATTTTCAAATCAATCTTTATTCTAATTCACTTGCTTTTCAAGCACTCTTTTTCACTCTTTGCGGTCAATTTGTTTTAGTGTTCATTGTCTCTTATATTGTATTGTTATTTATGTTACAGCCGTGAGAAAGTGATGGAGCGAGATAGAAAACAAAATTTTGTTTAAACTCGTGAAGTCACATTTCCATAACATGAATAATAATATTAATGATTTGTGATTTGTCATGCTAATACAACTTAGATTAAACTTTACACATGGGGGGACTAACATGTGTGCTCATAAACGTGCATAATTGTTGCATCTTTTTGTTCGTGCAAAATAATAAAATAATTTATTGTTTTCGTTTTTGTCATTACTAACTGCTGCAAACTTGAAAAAAGCATGTGCTTGTTTTGCTTTTCCTTGTCTGTGTGATGTCATTTCTACTATTCTAGGTGCATTTAAGTCTCATGGAATAACGGAGACTGGTAGATATAAACGCTGCTTTATTTGTTTGCAATGGCTAGGTAACATTTTGATTAATCGGGTGGGTTAATTAATTAGTAAATCCTGGGGTGGATACAGAATCTACATTATTTCTTACATTAATACTTTTCTTGTGTTTGTTTTATATTAGAAAACATAAGTTGTCTGCTTTTGGGCCTTGTCTGCCCGAACTACAATATGCTGAATTTTACTTCTGCAAAAGTGCTGAGACGCCCATTCTGAAATAAATTATTCGTTAAAAGCTGCGTTCACAAAGCAAAAACTAACGTGCTATCATCATTCTGTCGGACATGGCCAAGGTCGAAAAAGAACATTTTGTCAGTCCTTAACTTGGCATCCGCGGAAGTCAATTGGAAGTCAATGGACGCTGCGAGAATGACTTTATACAAATGTTGCAATCCTAGGAAGCTCCTGGTTGCACTCGGAAGGGACAATGGTCTCTAAGAAAAGTGACTTAATGGAAGTTTTGAAAAGTGGGTGACATGTCACTTGTCACTCTCAGCCAATGGGACGTCGAAGATTTCTGAAAACTTTCCTTTGCGTAGTTTAGTTAGTGTAGAAAGGTATAAAAAGTCATGCCCCTAGGGATGGGCTGGCTGCTGCTTTCTGACTTTCCGATGAGGGTGATGTGCTGACGGACTTTGCGTGGAGCACGTAAGAATCCTCAAAGAGCTTTACTTTAAATTCTATCTATTTAGCTCAGTTAGGGAATTAGGTTTTAGAAATGCTAAACTTTACACATTTACTTTAATTTTGATTCACTTGCTTAAATTGTATTTTACTCACGTTTCTTTACAAACATGCTAACTTTATTGCTAATAAAATTCATTTATAAAACTATCAATTTATATACCATAATTTAGTAAATAAAATCTTACTTTTGACAAACAAGCTGGTCTTGGTTATTCAGGAGTGTAGGTTACTATTAGCTAGATCACGTCGCCAATGGTGGTCGTTTAAATGGTCAAGTTTTATTCTAATGACAATATTCTTTACGCAAATGTATAAAATTGTATATAGTTTGTAGATAATGTGTATATAGATTTAATCTGACCACCTGATTCAGTAGGCCCAAAATATGTCAGGTTTATAAATGGGTCCAAATTTTAGTATAGAATTTTTTTTATAGGTTATGAAGTTGGGTAGCGTTGTTTATGATATATTTTCTATAGGCCGCTGGATCAATTCTCTGGTAGCAGAAATTGATGGTTGCTAAGAGTAACCAAGGTAATATGGTGGTTACTAAGGGTTACTAAAGTATTATGGTATGGTAATAGGATCGATGTTTTAACACATGTTGAGTTCGTTTTTCGTGCTATCTGTAAGCTATACCGGTATAGATTGTGTGGCGAGAAATTAGTCACGCAAGCCATCTGTTCTGTTTGTAGTGATATCGCCGAGTATCACAAGAGGTATCGCCGTGTACCATAGTGTTGTCGCCGAGCAGCACAGTTTTAGGGCTAGGTCTGAATCTTGTAAAGTGAGGGTTTTCTAAGAAATTAAAGCAGCATGAGAATAGGGACAAAGCGCCTTCCATAAAACTCACTGTGATAAGAGTATTAGTTATATCCGAGCTCGAATGAAGGGTAAATTAGCGTCGGTGCATGATTATCTATAAACAGGTTAGAGTCCTGTACGGGTACATGTTTCATATCTATAAACAGGTGAGAGCCCTGTACGGATAACGTCGTTATTTTGCTAACAGTACATGATTTCTATAAACAGGTGAGAGTCCTGTACGGATTTCATGTGTGTTTGAAATTAGGGAAATTTCAGTGTGAAAGTGCGAGTTTGAATTGTATTTTATGTTCAAGTGGAACTCTTAGAACTTTCACTTCGCGGTGGGTTCAGAGCAAAGCGAGTTCATAATTATACGTGTTAGAAGGGTGGGGTAAGGTTACTCTACTAACGATTGAATATTATCCTTAGTGTGAATAGCGCCGTCTATTCCGAAGTGTGGATACTTGAATGTATGTAAACTATCCTAAATAGTGAAACGAACAGATGTTGTCCTTATAGTCATTATTGAGAATTAATTTACACTGAAAGGTGTCCTTAAAATGGCGCTGTGAAAAGATTT
Organism: Lissotriton helveticus; assembly: GCF_964261635.1. NCBI lineage: Eukaryota > Metazoa > Chordata > Amphibia > Caudata > Salamandridae > Lissotriton > Lissotriton helveticus. Next base: position 565,453,603 of record NC_136072.1, read on the forward strand.
TGTGAAGGAGGGGTAAGCGCCAGTAGTGAGAAACGAGAAACCGCAGCTGCTGTGTACGTCACAGAGCCGTGCTGGGATTGGGTGACCTACGTCACAAGCTATATTCTGATTGGCTCTTGAGTCTCTGACGACCTGTGAGCTGATTGGTCTTTCGGAAAAACTCCAAATTTATTGGTTGAGCAGAAAAGTGACGTAGCTCAACTGTCATTGGCTTGTTGGTGTGTTTCGCGCACGGATTGGTTGTTTTACGGAACATCCCGGAAATATTTTACGAACGATTTTGTGAATTAGATTTAACTCTTAAAAATGAGTTATCATTTTAAACATGTTGAGAAAAAGCCAACATTATTTCAGAAGTTTAAGAATTTATTTTCACCTGACAAGAAAATCGAAACGCGAGGTGGTAAACTACTTCATAAGTATAAAACACCTGCAGCGTATATGGAAGGTGAATATGGATATCATACTGTCTTATGGTTTGATAGTTGGAAACGCTATACTAAGAACGACGGTGTTTTAACTTGGCCTGATGATGGTTCATTTAATGTAAAAGTTTTAAGAAATTTACGAGAGAAAATGAATGCTCTTGTTCCGAAACCGAGACCAACTCAATTTGAAGCTTTAGTTGAGTGGGAAGACGAGATGTATCAATTACAAAGAGAAGCTAGTGGAATTAAAAGACCTTCTAAAAATCCACCTTGGAGAAGAGAAACTCATGAAGATAGATTGCGAATGTGGAGACAGGGAAACATGAGTGAAGGATTGTATTTAATTCATGAAATGGTAATGGGTACTCCTACAGGGAAATCTATAGAAAGTGAATCTGAGGATGCAGTAATGGAAGAAATATATACAACTGCTAGAAAGAATCAGCCTTTGAGACCTCCTAGATCATGGTCTACTCCGGTGGTTTCTACTGAATCTTCACCGAGTGCACCTCCAATTAATGAAGCTCCTAAACTTTATCCAAATAATTGTGAAATCATTGAAACTCCTAGAAGACCAGAATTCGAGAATGCTCGAAATGAAGGTAGACATTTTACAATGGCTCCAAGAGCAAGAGAACCTCCAAAAGATTATACAAGAGAGGCAAGAAATGTTGAAGATGTTGATTATAATGAATATTTAAGATCAAAAGAAGAATTAATAAAAAGAATGACAAAAGGCATGGAAGCTGTGACAGTTCCAGTAACAATTGGTCCTGTTCAGCCCGTATTTGACCAAAAGGAAACAAACAAAACTGGATTAACTATTCCTTTAAATACAGAAATTCAAAAGGCTGCTGAAAAATTTTATTCAGACTTATCTGAAATAAACTCTTCTAAATCGAGAATGCCTGATTTAACCTTTAATGAGGATTTATCTCCAAAAACACCAATGGGTGCTATATCAGATATAGGGAGTCCTGAAGTCAGGGTAACCACACCAAAACTTGATGTGGCCAAATTAAAAGCGAATATCGAAGAATTAATAATTGGAACAATTGGTCCAGATAGTTTAAATTACTATTGAGATGATGAACTACTGTTCATTTGCAAAAGCATACAATGGAAAACAAAAAATAAATATGATCAACTAGAGGATCTAGCAGCAGAACTTGAAATCGATGTGAGTAAACAAAAGAATTTTGCGAAACATTACAGATTAAACTTTTCAGAAAGTGACATCGAGAGTTTAAACTCAATGGGAAGAATAGTTCATATTAAAGATTTGATTGTCTATATCAAAAAGCTAGGAGAACTGAATAAATGGAGAGTAAAATGGACGAAAAAGAAGGAAGATGAAAGATTGGAAAAATTGTCAAAACAATTTCCAATGAGAGAAATTGCAGGTGGAGGATATGTTCATGTCCCTTGGTCGAGACAGGACATTCTGTTATTTACAAATGACTTTCCGAAATTGAGGGAGAAACCAGTTGAGTGGTACAGGCAAGTCGATAGATTCATCAAAGTGTCAAAAGTTCTGTGGATTGATTTAGATGGATTTTTTGATATTGTCGTTCCATCTGATCTTTGGACAGAATGTAAAATATCGATTAGTTGGCCAAAAACAGAACCTGAGCGAATTAAAGAAACAGGTGCTCCAAATCCACTTGTAATGGATTTTTATGAAAAAGTAATTGTTTGGATGAAAAACAAAATTCCACCCAAAGAAGTCGATTGGGTTAAAATAGAAAGGACAGAACAGGAAACAAAAGAATCAGTTCATTCTTTTTATGAAAGACTACTGTTAATTTTTAAACAATACAGTGGTTATGAAAAATTAGATGAAAAAGACATGAGCCATTTTGTCTATAGATTTGTTTATGGACTAAAACCTGAAATTGGAGAAATGATCAGAAATAGTATTGTCGGATGGCAATCACTATCTGTAGATGATATTCTAAGAAAAGCAAAGTATTGTAGCGATGAAATAGAAGTAAAACAGAAGAAGCTGAAGGAGAAAGCCATGTGGGCTCAGGTAAAGGTGGCTGAGCAACAGATTGCCAGCATGGGTAATAAGAACACTAATTTTGTTCAAACTGGAAATACAAACCAGATACAAGGAAAGTTTAAAAGTAATAATTTCCCAAAGAAATTTAGCCCAAAGATTGAGGAGTTGAAACAAAGATTACCTTGTTTTAATTGTGGCGAAATTGGACATTGGAGAGACGAGTGTCCTCATCCTCCTAAAAACTTAAAGAATCCCTTATAAAGTCCACAGATGCAGAATGGTGTTGACCTGCAGCGACAGCTACAGATACAACAGGGGTTAAACGAATTAAATATTCAGCGACAGTTACAGCAACAGCAACAACAACAGGTGAATAATCGTCAAGACCAATTGCCACAACCACCTTTTCCGAATTGTGGGGGAGTTCAAAAATATAATCCTAATGTGGGATTTCAGGGAAGTGAACAGGTAATAAAACCACAAAAACAGCAAAAGCAGCAAAGGGTTCAAATGCAAAATGCTTCACAACAATTTTTATTAGCAGAAAGTCAAGACAGCGATTCTGATGATTATTGTTGACGGTGCCCGAGAGAGGAGGAAGAGTGTGTTGTTGGAGCCACTCTTGAGGTTGACCAGTCTGGTCCTTTTGTAAACGGGAAAGTTAATGATGTAGACATCACTTTTCTAGTGGACACTGGTGCTACCCGTTCTACTGTTAGGTCAGTGGAAATTGAAAACCTACCTCTCTCTGGGGATACCATCCAAGTTGTCGGAGTAAGTAATCAGCAAATTAAAACTGACTTAACTGATCCAGTACCAGTTGAAATTGGAAATTACAGAGACAAACACAGATTTGTGGTTTGTAATAGTAGTCCAGTGAATCTATTGGGCAGAGATATCCTATGTAAAATGAATTGTAGAATATATTGTTCTCCTGATGGAGTTGAGTTACAAACAATGGAGGAAAATGGTTTATACAGAATGACAATGATGATGATGGAAGCAGAAGAAACAAAATTGTTTCCTGCATTTGAAGAAAAAGATTTACCTGAAGAACTTAAAGAAACAGTGAAATCTGAAATATGGGATTTTACTGGAAATGAGATGGGTCTGATGAAAAACGTAGATCCAGTAAAAATTACATTGAAACAGGGAATAGAATTTCCAAACATTCCACAATATAAAATGAAAACAGAAACAATTGAAGGTATTACACCTATAATTGAAAAATTAATCAAACAAGGTGTATTAAAGGAAATGGAGAGTAGCTCTTGTAATTCACCAATTATGGGAGTTAAAAAGTCTAACGGAACATTTAGAATCGTACAAGATTTGAGAAAGATTAATCAAATTGTCGTTCCATGTTGTCCTGTGGTTCCAAATCCAGCAGTAATTCTATTTCAGATTCCACATGATGCTGAATGGTATACAGTCATTGACCTTTGCAATGCATTCTTTACTGTTCCCTTACATCCAGACAGTTATGAAATCTTTGCTTTCAGATTCCAAGGTAAGACCCTCGGATGGTCAAGAATCCCTCAGGGCTATACAGAAAGTCCTTCAATTTTTAACGAACTGTTAAAAAGATCATTAGAAGACCTAGACTTACCTGGTAGGTCTACGCTAGTGCAGTATATTGATGATTTGTTAATAGCTGCAAAGACAAGAGAAAATTGTGTAACAGACACAATAATTCTGTTAAATCGCCTTGCAGAAGAAGGACATAAAGTGTCCCCAGCAAAACTACAGTTTTGCAAACAAGAAGTAAAATATCTTGGTCACAGAATTGCAAAGGGAAAAAGACAAGTAACAATAGAGAGAATAAAAATGATTCAAGCAATGTTACCACCAAGAACACAAAGACAGGTCAGAATGTTCTTGGGAATGGTTGGTTACTGTCGACAATGGATAAGTGGATTTTCAGTAATTGCAAAACCACTACAAAGACTGACAAAGTCAGATGTAAAAGATCCAATTATTCTCAATGATGCTGAGATGGATTCTTTTGAGAACCTGAAAAAGAGCTTATGCCAAGCTCCTGCTTTAGGTATGCCAAATTATGAGAAAGATTTCGAACTGTATTGCAGTGAGAGAGAAGGATGTGCATTATCTGTGTTAATTCAGAGACATGGAAATTTAAAGAAACCTATTGCATACTTCTCTGCAGTTCTTGATCCAATTGCAAAAGCATTACCAGGTTGTTTGAAAGCAGTTGCAGCTACAAGTATCAGCCTCGAACAAAGTGAGGGGATCATTATGGGATTTCCTGTGAAAGTTTTTGTGCCTCATTCAGTTGAAATATTACTGACAAGAGGTAAGACTCAACATCTAACAAGTAGCAGATTGACAAAGTATGAGAAAATCATACTAGGAGCAGATAATGTTTCGATTTCAAGATGTTTAAATCTGAATCCTTCTACATTACTGCCTGATTCTGAAATTGTTGATGACATTGAAACAGAACATGAATGTTTAGATGTCATGGAATTCTGCACAAAACCAAGAAAAGACATCAAAGACAGACCTTTGTCTGAATCGGATTTTGTCTACTTTGTAGATGGATCATGCTTAAGATCCGAAGGAGGTGTCTTAAAAGCTTCATATTCAGTTTGTACAGTCGTAGATGTTGAAGAAGCATCATGTCTTGAAGGAGTTCGTTCAGCACAGGTGGCTGAATTGATTGCTTTAATTCGTGCATGTGAAATATCGAAGGATATAAGAGTTACCATCATTACTGATAGTCAGTATGGGTACGGAGTTGTGCATGATTATGGACAACTCTGGTCACAGAGAGGATACATGGCATCAACAGGATCACCAATTAAAAATGCAGTTTTCATTAGGAGATTAATTGAAGCAATACAATTGCCAAAAGAAATCGCCATTGTTAAGTGTGCAGCGCACACTAGAGGAACTGATTATATTTCCAAGGGAAATGCCTTCGCAGATGAAACAGCTAAATACTGCGCAAGGAAAAATTATTCATACAATCGGGAGAGGAGTAAAGAAACTGATTCAAATTCATTAATGCTAACAACTGTTGTAGAAACATGGCATGAGATTAGAGATTTACAAAATGAAGCAGAAGATGAAGAAAAAGACTTGTGGTTAAGATCAGATTGTAGACCACGTGAAGAAGATGGAGTGTGGGTTTACAAAGATGGCAGAGTAGTCTTACCAAATTGTTTGATTGCTGACATGGCCAGATTATATCATGGTCCAGCACATCTCGGAAGAGATTCTATGGTTAGACTTTTCAGAGAAACATGGTTCAATACCAAGTTTAGAACTATTGCTGAATCTTTTTGTCAAAGGTGTTTGTCATGCCAACAAATGAATCCAAACAGAAAATCAGTGGTGGGGACAGGAATAATTGGTCGAGAAGGTGGTCCCTTTACCAGGTTACAAATGGATTTCATCGAAATGCCATTACACAATTGTTTGAAATATGTGCTTGTAATTGTGTGCTTATTTTCAAGATGGGTAGAGGCTTTCCCTACACGACATTGTGATTCAATTACAGTAGCAAAATTAATGCTCAGAGAAATCATCCCAAGGTACGGTTTTCCAGTCACTATTGAGAGTGATGGAGGAAGCCATTTTGATAACAAACTGATGAAGTTAATTTGCGAAGCTTTGAGCATTGAGCAGAAAATACACTGTGCATACAGACCAGAGGCATCAGGAGTGGTTGAACAAATAAATGGAACAATTAAAAACAGAATTGGAAAAATGTGTCTTGAAACAGGTGTAAAGTGGACTGATGCTCTTCCACTTGTTTTGATGTCATTAAGAAGTACACCAGATAAAAAGACAGGTTTGAATCCTCATGAAATTTTAATGGGAAGAGTTATGAGGCAGGCTTTTGTACCTGTAGGTAAACTATTGAGCATAAATGACAGTGCAATTTTGGATTACTGTAAAAGGTTATCTGATATGGTAACTTCTGTGTCTAATCAGGTGGGAACTGAAGCTCAATCAGATGAAAAAGTTTTGACACATGATCTGAGACCTGGCGATTGGGTCAGAACGAAAGTACATCGGAGAAGGAATTGTCTAGCTCCTAGATGGCAGAAACCTAGGCAGATAATTTTGATCACTACTAATGCCGTAAAGTGCAGAGGATTGAAACGTTGGATTCATCCTAGTCATACTATTCCAGTACCAACTCCTGAGAGTTCTGATGTTGAAAGTGATACAACAGACGATTCTGATTCTGAAGCAGAAGGCGAAACAGAAGGTGAAATAATTCCAGATTCTGAAGATCGACAAGAAAGTCGACATCTGGAAACTGTGCCAGTGAATGGAAATTTGACAAGAAAAGACTTGGAAATAATTGAAATAGATTCTGAAGGTGAAGAGAATCTGTTAAAAGGAAAGATAACTGAGGATTCGGTTGTCTCCATTGAAGACAAAGAAGCAGAACAAAAGGAAGTTTCAGACCAGGAGAGTATCGAAAGGCAGAGAACAAACTCTGAAGTAAGGAACAAAAATCCGAAATCTGGGAAGTTGGGGGTAATTGAGGAAGAGGAGGAAAACGAATTACCGAGTACCAGTGATGGAAGACAAAGTGAAGTTCCTGAAGGAGTGAAATTGCCGAATAGAGAAGTTCCTGAGTCAATTGAAATTTCAGACTACGAAACTGAAGAAAGTGACGTGGAAGGTGAAAGTGAAAACAGAAAGAAAAGGACTTGGAAGTCAGAATCAAATAATTCTGAACCAAAGAAGAAGTACGTGAGAAAAGCAGACTACTGGCCAGGTGGAAGATTGAGAGTCAGATTGATCAAAAAGCCAAAAGAACAAGTTGAAGAAATCAGTAGTCAAAAGAGTCCTGGAAAAGAAGTTGGAGTTGGAAGAAAAATTGAAGTGATATCGAGAAAAGGGAAGAGAATAATAAGACCAAACCAAAAATACAAGTCTCCTGAGTGGACTTACTTAGTAATTCCACCTGTTATTGACATATATGATAGTAGTGAAGAAGAAAACGAAATCCAAGAAATTAGTGACAATGATTGAAGTATAGAAATAATAAATTGGCAAAAGGCTGAAGAAAATTTGTTAGTTGACACAAGGTCGAAGAAAAACTGTTTAGTTGAAGAAAACTTATGTATGACATAAGGTCGAAGAAATCTTGTCTAGGGTTTAAAAAAAATAAAATAAAATAAAATATTTTAAAAGGGGGGTGTAAATATAAATTAAGAATTTTAAAATTTATTTTATTTTTTGAGGCTAAAAATAACCAAGAATGCCTTATGTTAAGGAGAGCACTTCAAAGTGTTCTGTTTTTAAAAGATGCTGTAAGATTACTCTGGTGTGTCTGCTCATTTTAATTCTGCTCTGGTTGATTTTAGCTGTAATTATCCCTTTGGAGATGAATAGAGAATTACACAAAGTTAACATAACAAGCAAAGCTCTGGTTAGCCAAACTAAACATAGTGCGTCTGCAAAAGTTATTGATCATCAGCCTAACATTCATCAAGATAAATCAATTGGTGATTTTTCAAGTAATACATTCACAAAGCTATTGAGTGAATATGTTAAAGTAATGGATGCAAAAGACTGCTACGTCTGTGTTAAGTTACCTGCTTCTGTTTCTGAGGGAGTAACATATAATATGCTTCCTCTCACTTATGCTGTAACATGTAGTGTATTAACTAGTTTATTTTATCAAACTGGACGTTTAGAATATTACTATTCAAATTATGATGAAATTTATGCAAATATTAAGATTGATAATGCTTTAAATAAGCATAAGAAAGCAAAACAAATGAGAGAATTTTTCCTTGTTACTAACGAACTCACTTACGAGTATGCTTACAAGAATAATCTAACATGTAAATTAAGTGCTGAAGGAAAGAAATTTTTAAATATGGTTGAAGAGAGAAGAGCAATTTATAAGAGGAATGAATTAGTCAAGCAGACTAAGTCAAGTTTCTGGCAAAAAGAGGATGAGAAATTAAATGGCAAAATGCTTGAAAATATTGCAATTCACATAGACAAACCAGTTAGTGGAAAACTTTGCATTAGAAGAGATAATACACTTTTTGATAATTATTTTGTAGGTGCAAGTAACTGTGAAGATACTTATCAGATTTTGGGAGGTTGGGGATTTAAAGGTGGAAAAGATCCTATCTTTCCTGGGATTTATTTTGTTTGTGGTGACAAAGCCTACTACAACCTTCCAGACCACTGGTATGGAACTTGTTATGTGGGAATTGTTTTTCCTAAAGTGTTTCATGTTGACAGAGATTCAGAAGGATTGTTTAAAATTCATAATTATGTAAATAGAGTTAAAAGAGAAACTTTTACTGAAGTTCTGGGAGATATTTTTCAAGCTGTAATACCTTTTGTTGGTATAACCCTAAATGCAGGGAGAATCAGAAAATTGTCCACTATAGTTGATAGATTATCAACTGACACAGCTGATGGGTTTCAATTAGTGAATGTTGAAGTTATTGCAATTAGATCCATGGTAATTCAAGACCGCCTTGCTTTAGACATACTCCTAGCAAAAGAGGGAGGAGTCTGTGGCATTTTACATGTACAACATTGTTGTACATATATACCTGATGAAAGTAAGAATATTGAAATGTATATTAAGAATATTACACAAATGCATTCAGAGATAATTCCTTTAGAAGAAGATGATTTTACAGGGAAACTTTCAAAAAGGTTTCAAGCAATTAAAAACTGGTTTCATGATATCGGAAGTTCAATTCTTGGCAAGATTCTGGCACCTTTGATTATAATAGTATTCATTTTTATTTTGACCAAAATAGGTTGTTTGTTACATAAAAGAAAGAAACAGTTGAAAGAAAAGAAAAGAATCTATAAACTCAGAAAAGAAGAAGAAAGAGAAATCGAATTACAGGAGTTACATAGAGAGCGTTATGCTAATTCCAAAGATTATGCAGAAACAGACTTTTAGGTTTACTGATACAAAATGAATTTGAATCGATTTCTTAGAAATTTAAATTATCAAAATTTTGAGTACTGGTGTGGTGATTTGTTAATCACCAGATGAGGGAGTTGATGGAGCGAGATAGAAAACAAAATTTTGTTTAAACTCGTGAAGTCACATTTCCATAACATGAATAATAATATTAATGATTTGTGATTTGTCATGCTAATACAACTTAGATTAAACTTTACACATGGGGGGACTAACATGTGTGCTCATAAACGTGCATAATTGTTGCATCTTTTTGTTCGTGCAAAATAATAAAATAATTTATTGTTTTCGTTTTTGTCATTACTAACTGCTGCAAACTTGAAAAAAGCATGTGCTTGTTTTGCTTTTCCTTGTCTGTGTGATGTCATTTCTACTATTCTAGGTGCATTTAAGTCTCATGGAATAACGGAGACTGGTAGATATAAACGCTGCTTTATTTGTTTGCAATGGCTAGGTAACATTTTGATTAATCGGGTGGGTTAATTAATTAGTAAATCCTGGGGTGGATACAGAATCTACATTATTTCTTACATTAATACTTTTCTTGTGTTTGTTTTATATTAGAAAACATAAGTTGTCTGCTTTTGGGCCTTGTCTGCCCGAACTACAATATGCTGAATTTTACTTCTGCAAAAGTGCTGAGACGCCCATTCTGAAATAAATTATTCGTTAAAAGCTGCGTTCACAAAGCAAAAACTAACGTGCTATCATCATTCTGTCGGACATGGCCAAGGTCGAAAAAGAACATTTTGTCAGTCCTTAACTTGGCATCCGCGGAAGTCAATTGGAAGTCAATGGACGCTGCGAGAATGACTTTATACAAATGTTGCAATCCTAGGAAGCTCCTGGTTGCGCTCGGAAGGGACAATGGTCTCTAAGAAAAGTGACTTAATGGAAGTTTTGAAAAGTGGGTGACATGTCACTTGTCACTCTCAGCCAATGGGACGTCGAAGATTTCTGAAAACTTTCCTTTGCGTAGTTTAGTTAGTGTAGAAAGGTATAAAAAGTCATGCCCCTAGGGATGGGCTGGCTGCTGCTTTCTGACTTTCCGATGAGGGTGATGTGCTGACGGACTTTGCGTGGAGCACGTAAGAATCCTCAAAGAGCTTTACTTTAAATTCTATCTATTTAGCTCAGTTAGGGAATTAGGTTTTAGAAATGCTAAACTTTACACATTTACTTTAATTTTGATTCACTTGCTTAAATTGTATTTTACTCACGTTTCTTTACAAACATGCTAACTTTATTGCTAATAAAATTCATTTATAAAACTATCAATTTATATACCATAATTTAGTAAATAAAATCTTACTTTTGACAAACAAGCTGGTCTTGGTTATTCAGGAGTGTAGGTTACTATTAGCTAGATCACGTCGCCAATGGTGGTCGTTTAAATGGTCAAGTTTTATTCTAATGACAATATTCTTTACGCAAATGTATAAAATTGTATATAGTTTGTAGATAATGTGTATATAGATTTAATCTGACCACCTGATTCAGTAGGCCCAAAATATGTCAGGTTTATAAATGGGTCCAAATTTTAGTATAGAATTTTGTTTATAGGTTATGAAGTTGGGTAGCGTTGTTTATGATATATTTTCTATAGGCCGCTGGATCAAAAGCCCTGGAGCTATTCACCACACAGGGTGAAACACGTGTCGACTGTCCTTGTCTTGTTTAATAAAGTCTTATAACTCTACAACAAGAGTGAAATGGAATAATTAAGAGGTGAATGGATGAAATACGCAGTAACAGATTCTGCCACCACAATATAAAGATACTATGGATTTATCCGTGTTGAATGAACGATTATTTATCTAGAAGGAAGGAACATATGCTCTCACATAACCTCACTTGTCTTTATGAAGCTATCATGGTCCAGAGCTTCGAGCACGGTTCCTTCGCCGTTTGAACTTTTTAGGAATAGAGATATAGATCTGGGACCCCTGGACCTGCCTCCTCTGTTGGAACTTGTGGACCTACTTATGCCTGGTGCTGCTGGTGGCCGCCGGGCAGCAAGGATTGGATCTGCTATGGGGGCCTTAGCGTGCTGGCTGTGTGACGAGTCCTGGATGGGCGGAAGATACAGCAGCAGCTGCATCACTTCAGAGGAGACTTGTGGCCCATGATTGGAGTCCGGGTGTCCTCAAGGACTTCACCGTGAGTCTGTATCTGGATGCCGAACCCTCCCCATCCCACCCCAGTCCGATGTGCGGTGCAGCAGTGATGGGAGTAGGGGGGTCGAGTACGTGCGTCAGCCTTCTCCAGCTGGAGGAATCTCCTGCTGGGGCATTTTTCTTGTTGACCGTGCAACAACGGGCAGGCAGTCCGGTAGCCGGCGGGTGAAGTCATCACACCGGGGACGTTGTTGGAGTATCTTCCAGTGACTCCCTGCTGGAGAGAGAAGTTACCTCTACGGCCTTCTCTGTTAGCTGAGAGGTGTTGAGAGATGCTGGTGAGGACTTTGGAGGTTGACGAGGTGCTCGCTGTCCCAGAATCCAGTGTTGCAATAGATGCCACAGCTGTCATTCCTGTGCCGCGCTTCTAAAGGTGCGTTACACCTCCTGCAGCGGGCCTGTCAGAGTCCAGATGAGGATGGAAGGAGGTTAGGCCACTCCCTTCGGTCCACAGTCTTTAGCCCTGGCGATATTTACCAGCTGAGAGGAGCAGGAAGGAAGGATACTGGAACTTTGGAACTCTACAGCCTTTTTTTCTCCATCATAGGTCACTCTGAACGTTATACCACTGCGGTGTTAGCATCATCATAAGAATCTTCCCTGTTTGACTTTTGGGGTCTTTTTTAACCACTAGATTCTGTTCATCTGCCCTAATGCTTATGATATGGCGCCACCTGGCATCTTTTAACCTAAGTCACTAACTAGCTTTACAGGGACTCTCGTTAACCCTGTAGTTTATAGTTTTAATTCCTCTTGGCCTGGTTAGCATGGGAAGCGAAAGACAGTGGGATGAACCTCCAAAACATCCACGAATACAGTTTCAACCATGGTCGTTTTTTTACAAAGAGCTGTCAGTGTCCTGGATAAAGAGATCGAGCTAGCTGCCCAGCTTCTCTCCTATTCCCTGTAAACCATGTATTCAGTGGCCCCCGAATACCTCTTTTCTTACATCTCCAGATCACTCCGAAACCACTGTAGTCCCAGACCCATTGTCCATTGACTTGAGTGAGGGGAGTGGGACTGGTTTACACCCGGATCAAGATACTTTTCAGATACTGGACAATGGGGCGATCTCAGTGGCTACTGCACAGGTTCCTGGGATAGGGAAGGGAGCAAGATCTTAAAGGAAGTGCCCTTCCATTGGGAGTAGCGCCAAACAACGTAAGAGTAACGGAGTGCATTCAAGCTTTCCTGACACCCCGGTTATATCTAAATCTGATCTGATTGCCATGTTGGAGCCTTTTGTGGCTTCCTTTGCAGCTGTCCTTGACCTTAAGTTAGATCCTAATGTCCAACGCATATCACCATTAGAAAGGTACCATACCACCCTGAACTTGCCCATTCGAGTTGACCCTCGGGCAGCTTGTGAAGGGGCCTTGGCTACAACTGCTTCTTCCATCCCAGCCCATTGCAGTGCGCAGGTGTGTGACATCAGGAGTCCACAGCCCCAGCCCCAATCCCTATCGGGATTGGCTGGCATCTTAAATTGCACACACTTATCTTTACTGCCTGCACACCCGTCGACTTTGTCTACAACCCCGAAAGAGGGGCACCCTCCCTGCCCAGGTGCAATCCGGGAGACGGCATGAGCCATGCAATTACCACGCCCAGAGGAAAGATAAACAACTTTTGTCAGGAGGCAGTCAACAACCCTAGCCGGTGTTCGACCTCTCTACACCTACCACCAGAAGCTACGCCTTTTGTAGTAGTCCTAGCAAATGTCCCAGTTCTCCCAGCAGGAGCAAAGGAAAATGTCTGCCAACTAAAGAAGAAAGTGGTGCATTGGTTGATCTCCAATACTGCCCCAGTATCGAGGGTGGAATTCAAATCATCATGTTGCGGAGAATAAGTAGGGTCGGGAGGGTCAGGAAGGTTTGGAACAGCAATTGTATCATCATTAACTTTAACAATCCCCATGTTACGGACAGAATACTTGCATCTACCTTGCAGCCCTCCAGTAGCAGACCCACTTCGGTCATTATGGCCCTCCTGCACTGGGTTACTTCTACAGGCTCCGACCTACCTGTTCCTCTCCAGAGCCAGGAACTTGTGCAGACCCAATGATCTGGCCCGGGGGTCCCGGCAGGAGTTTGCCTCCGACATTGACACATACAACAGGTTTGCACCATTGGGATCACTAGACTGTTGCAACGACTGCAAACCAGAACCTTATCAGAATCTAAGACCCTTTTAACCCAGCAGTCAAACCAACCCCTTGGGCAGGTCATCTAAGCTTTATCTGAATGCAAATTTATCTCTTTGAATTTTGCAGGGCAGGCGAGCAAGTTTGACAGCACCAAACTGGACGCTTTATATAAAACGGTACAATGTAATATGCCTGCAAGAAACATGGGCTACCAGCAACAGATTCTTTCTGGAAGGCTATAAGACGTTCTTTGTACCAGCTACTCCCTTTAATTTGGGCAGAACCAGGGGGGTATGGTCAGCTTTGTCTCTTTGGCGATCTGTAGCAGTATCGTAGCGGTGCCCACAGATCTGTCCACTTTGCAGGGATTGTTGTTTTCCGGGGGGACCAATACGTTGTGGGTCTTGAATATTTAGAATGCTTTACCCTCCTGTGCTGAAGATTGTAACATCTCCCGGATGGGATCTTTTCCGAGAAACCAGTGTTTAAAAAAACTGAGTCATACTAACCTTGTGATTGCAGTAGATTTTAATATTCACTTGTGTGGGGAATTGAGGCACGAAGGGATTAAACAAATGGGATGTGTACGATCGTCCGGCCTGCCTATAGAGCATACGTTACAGGGTAACTTACTCAATGCCATTGTAAATGAGTTTGATTAAACCTTAGCCATGAACAAGTTGTCTCTGGAGACTAAGGATATTAACCCCTCACTGGTAGAGGGTGCAAGTCATTCATTGATTTTTATTTTTGTCTCCACTCCCTTTTTTGATTACATCTTGGACTTCTCCAGCCAGAAGAGTGTGCATAGTGACCATAATCCAGTGTGTATGTCTATTAGTTGGCCTCGGGCCGCCCAATCCAATCGGGCAGAACTCAGAGGGTCGTTGACAACGATGGGTGGTGGGAGGAGACTGAAGTGGGTACAGATTTCTCCTGCCAGTTCCACGAATCTTTGTTCTCTCAATGTCAAAGGGAGTTTGCAATCTGCACAGACCAGTTGGTCAAGCCATTAGATATTCTACAGGGTTTTAATGCAATTGCAGGTGCTATTGCAAGCTTACTAAAGGCCCCGGTTGTGCAGCGACCCTGCTTGGTCCCCAGATGGTTTGAACTCTGTATGTTCACGAGCCTACAAGAACCTGAAGGTAGTCCTGAGCACCAAACCAAGAGATTCCTCAACCGTTCAGGCTTGTCGCCGACTATACAAAGCCGCCCTGGCTAATCGCAAGTCTGCCCTGAAGGACGCGGCCTTGTCAAATCCTATAGAAGCCAGCACTTTGACGAATCTCTCAAAGTTCTGGAGTATTATCAATAATCCTTTCTTGGCAGGTGACAGAGTCAACCTACTGGACTCGCACATCACTGAAGATGAGTGGGTAAGGCACTTTTAGGACACATTTTTGTCATCTGCTGCAAGGTGGATCTGTTCTTAGGAGAGGGCACACCTCATGTGGTATTCACAATGGAGGAAGTAAGAGAGGGCATAGCAGTGTTGACTAAAAACAAGGCTCCAGGCCCTGGCGGGATACCCCCTGATCTTTATATCACGAATGTGTACACCTGGGTTTCGGCTCTTACAGCGGTTATTAATGCCGCAGCCCTGTCAGGCTGTCCAGATTCTTGAGCACTATCCACATTTGTACCAGTCTTCAAAAAGGGAGACTGGGAACGTAACCATTGCTATAGGCCCATCTCTTTAGTTGATTCAGTTGTAAAGGTAGTGGGTCGCCTTGTACTCAACAGGCTCTCCAGTTGGGCAGATGACAATAACATTCTGTCAGATGCCCAATACGGTTTCCGCCTGGGTCATTCCACGGTGGACCAGAGTTTAAACCTCTACATGGTTTTTAACAAGTACACTGTTGCGCGCCCCGGAACTGTTCACCTAGCCGTCATGGATCTTTCTTCAGCGTTCGACCTTATTAACAGATCGCAGCTTTGTCAGATCATGTTGTCTCTAAGAGTTATACCAGATCTTGTCTGTTTTTTGAGGGATCTATACAGAGTCACCAAGGTGGCGGTACAATATTCCAGAGATCTGTGAGTCACCTGCCAGTTTTCAATTGAGAGAGGGGTCCAACAGGGGGGTATCCTGGCCCCCTTTCTTTTTAACCTGTACATCATTAATTTGGAGCAGACATCTTTGAAGTTGAAAACTGACTGTCCAGAGGCAGGTCGGAGGAGCCTGCCAGTACTATCTTACACAAACAACACGGTCCTCATGGCTAGGACAGCAACTCTTATTGAACTAATTTGTCCACTTTATGGAGGGCTTGGATTTGCTGGTCAACAACTGCAAATCTTTTGTAATGCAAGAAGGTTCACACCCTAGTAAACCTTACACTTTTGTGATGGGGTCGACGCAGGTTCCTACGACTGATGTCTTTTCATATCTGGGGGTAGTGTTTGACGCCACTGTGAGCTGGTGTCCCCTTATCAGCAGAAAAAAAGGGGACTTTGTTAGGTCCAATACCGCCATTTTCAATTTTGCATCTAGATTGGGTAATAGACTAACCCCGGGAGGACCTGGCTCTGCTCTCTCCCCCTCCCTAATTAATTATATATTTTTTAAAGGCACTTACCTGCTGTGGCTGCCTCCTCCTCCCCATGGCCCTTCTCCTTCCTTGTCGTCCTTGTCCATTGGAAACCCCTCTTGCCAACCACAGTAACAGTCTACACACAGTCAGTAAGTTTTGGGGGCTGAAAAAGAAGCAGTATTTAAATACAGATTACCACCAGGTGGCAGCACATCACCAGGAATAGGCTGCCATCTCTGCGCGTTTTTGCCAGCAGTGTCCTGTTATCTGCGTTCGCGATCTCATTTCGTCCTTTTACCTACGTTTTTCAATTGTTTTTTCTGGTGATCGCTGTGAATGTTTGGTGGCTGCGAACAGTGTTCGGAAAGAACGCAGGGAAATCGTGAGCTTTGAACACCGTGGGCGCAGCAGTGCATAGTATGCTCCTAATGCACTGTCACTCATGTCCCATTCATCTCGCTCCAGCGAGATCAGGGTCAATGTCTCTTTCTCTGCCAAGCTTCTCTCTACAGAGAAGCGTAATCAGTAGTAGGTTTTAATGCCAGAATCCATGCTCACTCAATAGTTGCCATTGTTTGCAGTGAAAGCCATTCCCCTAGTTGGAGATACTAGGGCTCGGTCTGCATTCCTGTTAAATTCTTGAAATCTGCCTAGAGAAATCTATCTCTGTGGTGGGATTAAACAATAGGCACCAGTATGTGCCCATTCAGTACCTGCCATCTGGTTGATGTGATCTATCACCTCTGAGTGGATTAGCACTCTAACTGTGTTCCCATTCAATCCTTGGCCTCTTTGTGAGGACGCCACCTCTAGTGGTTGGTTTAAACCTGAGCCAAGAGGAGAGAGCAACCGCGGGCCAAAGTCAATTGAAATCTACTAAGATACGGGGCTGCTGTTCGCTTTCCCGGCACTGATACCCAAACAGATGGTCTAGGTCCAGGCTGTCCAGCGCCATTCAGAAATAAAACCATTTCTCAGTGTTAGTGCCTGCCTCAATGAGGTGGTGTTTTTCGGTCCAAAACTTTCGGAGTGTCGAAACTTTTCAAACACCCCAGTCACAGATCTGGGTTGAATCCATCATCATTCTTTACACCCCAGTTGAGACACAGCTATATGCGAATCAGTCCGACACTGTGCCTCATGGGAACAGTCCAGCCCGAACTGCCAAGCCATGTCTTTCCTTGACCAGAAACAAGCATCTTGAGAACGGTTTCTGGGTAATCAGCCGTCATCAGCCAGGCTAGCTTGAATCCAGTGGCAAAGTGAGCAAGGGACCCATGTCTGGGCATACCCTGCCAACTTAGGACGAACAAAGCAAAACCAAAGGGGATGATAGACGGAGTGTTGAACATTACAAGCACTCACCCCCAGTCAACTGATCTGTAAGTATGTAAGTAAGCTGCTCCATTTCCCTGTCTCTGCACAACCTGTCTTCTCCATCGACCAGTTCCTTGTAGAATGCAAACAAGGATCTCACTCACCATACTGCTTTAAGACTCTCCACTTAAAGGGCCTCCTTCCTTGATGGGCTGTGTTGCTCTGGCTTAGTCATAGATTGCCTATCAATATGTACTCCTTGTCTTGAGTAGTAAAATGCTTGCCAAGAATGAAAGCAGTTCAGTTCTGTGCAAAGCAATTCCTGCAATTTGAGCAATTGTTGCAAAACTGGCCCCTTATTTGCTATCGTTTTGTGTGTTCTTAGTCATTAACACTTTCACTGGGCCCAAGGTATCTTAACTCGCCGTGCCAGTAGGTTCTTCCATCTTGCTGCTCAGTCACTTTTTTCTTTAGATATCTTATAGTCTTTAGAAGTTGTGTATATTTACACTTTTTTAAGAGCAATACTTGTTGGAAGCAGCCGCGGTCTTTGCAGGTAACAGGGGTGGGGCAATAGGGCTGTGTGTGTGTGTGTGGGGGGGATTTTGAGGGAAGATGCAGAGCAAAAATTAATTATTTAATTTTCTCTCTGCTTTATCCCTCAAAATCCCCACTCACGCAGCCCCACCACCCCACCGCTATTACCTGCTTGGACCGCGGCTGGTTGGAAGCGATTACGCTCACTTGTATTGTGTCCGTGGCCTACCAATTCAGCCTGGCATGGGCATGACTAGTTTCAATAGGTTGGTTCTCCTCAGTCATAGTTCATACAAAGTAAATGTGCATTGGTATAGACAACGTTTGGCATTTGTATAGTGAGGCACACGATGGGGAACAACTAGGGCTGGAACATGTACATATTCATGCAAACACACAGACAAAACAACATACTATACTGGAATAGATCAGTTGGAATACAGGGGCATAAATAGGCCTCTGCGGCACAGTGGGGACCTCAGGCCATCAGGGGCGCACTAACCCTTCAAGGTGGGGCTGTTCAACCCAAGGCAATGAATATCTGTGAGATATGGGAGACTCAAGGGGCCCTCTTCACATTCTACAGGTGGTCCCATTGTTCTATGTAATGCCACTGTTGGAATACAGACACTGATGCACACAGCTTAACATAGATTCAAGCTCCCCTGAACCCGTACCACCAGGCAAAGAGGCAGGCATGCACACACATGCTACACACAAACATGGACCTATGTACACAAAGAACTCACTGTGGCACTCCAACATTTACATACAACAAAGTTACAGGCACATGCACAGTCACAGCCAACTCACATGGAAAACAAACAGTTTAATGCCGTGGGAAAACGTGAGCTTCTGGGTGGACTCATAATTGTGGCTTCATGCATGTTGGTGTAGGGTTGCGAAAATGTGGTGTATGGTTGTGTGAGTGATGTTTATGATTTTGTGATTTTTGCTGTTATGCTGCCATGTGATTTAAGCATATCCTATGATGATATTGTTTTAGGATTTCACTGTTCTTTTCATTCATCACAAAAAATGTCTGAACACTTAGGTAGGTTTCTAAAGTTCATCCAGTTGTAAGCGTGGGTGAGTGATAAACTCCACTTCGTCGTTGAAGTTCACTGAGTCTTGCCCACTCCGCTTGGAGAATGGAGTTCCAGAAAATCTCTGCCCCATGGCAGAGTTTTGCTTGTGCACAACTCGCCAATGTTAAGGTCGCTGAGCGAGGAAATAGAGAGCTAGAACGACTTCCAGTGAGACTTCTCAACTCGGATGGTCGAGGCAGGTCACAACTAGAAAAACTACTCAAGTGGCAGAAAAGAAGAAGCACCCTCTGGCACACCGCATGGTGTATTTCTCGCTGATTGATTTTACAGCACCTAACAAGCTTCTGGCTCTAAAAATCAGTGTGAACAGCACAACATTCCAAGGGGCCTATTATCAAGACAGGCGATAAAATTATCGCCGTTTTAGTGGCAGAAAACTGCCACTAAAACGGCGATAATGGGCTTGATAGTATGCTCTATAGAATTCCAATTGTAGCCCATGTTAGATGTCCTTCATAATTGTATTGCCTGTCTTGATAATATTCCCCTAAATTCCTCCACTCACGGACCTCCGCGGAATCTCGCTGAGTTTTATGCAACTCCAAGAATTCCATGGAATGAAGTCCACAAGTTCTGCCCACCCCTTGTTTTAGGAACGTCTGGCAGCAAAAAAAATGTTATACTTTTTTATGTGATGGTAGTGGCAAGATATCAATAAGTCTATGTGAAAAAATGTATAATTTAATTTGGAGGACAAAAGAGCATTATTATACGAATAATCTAGTGGGGAAAGAAAATATAATCTGCACTCCTTTTCACCAGGCTTGCTCTGAAATATAAAACAACGTATTGATTTTCCTGGCTTCATCATGGAGACTAACAAAACAGTCTTCTTATTATGATAACACACAATTGGCATCAAGTTCTGTAACTGTAGTAACACATGGAACCCCCATTCCTTCCTCTTCAGGCAACAATAAAAAAGCCGAAAGTTTGCCATTTCAATACCACCTCCTCCTAATCGGTTTTTGAATATGCAATAGATTGTCCCTAACATTTAAAGTTAAATGTAAAAGATGTGGACTGAAGTGCCATCAAGAGCGATTCCAAGAACTAAAAATTTGATTGGATGAATTATTGAGTCATCATAAAAACTGACATTCCATTTTTTATTATTTGATATTTCTGCCATTACTAAAAGGGACTCGTCGTATGCAATTGAATCTTAACTCTACCCCAAACACAGGGCAGGACTGGCCTACCATTCTACCAGGCATTTCCCCAGTGGGCTGGAGGTCGGTTTTGAAAACGCCAGGCAGCTCCTGATGCTTTTGTTGTCAAGTTCCCCAACTTCCCATGGTCAATTGTAGCTAGGGGTGGAAGGGCTTCAAGCAATAGACAGAAAGGGAGGTGGAGAGAAAGAGATCCGACAGGAAAGAAAAAGAGTGAAAGAATGGATGCAAGGAGAGAGGTAGAGAAGAGGACTGGAGTGGGGCTGGTTTGAGCATTTTTTGCTAGGGTTCCTTGTGGTTCCCCAGTCTGGCCCTGTCCTATAATGGTAGTCCTGCTGGAACTAAACTCAATGCCCGTGTGTATGGGAACTCAAACATTCTCAGAATGCCTTTGACCTGATATCCAATAACCAGTGGTTCTAAAATTACCTTTCATCCCATTATCGTTGTGTTAGTTAATTTTACACAATGGTAAGGCATGGCTGAATCTTGGACCCATGTTGTTTGTAATTGCCCTCTGCATGCAACTCACCGAATCAGGCACATTAATGACAATATATACTTGTGCTCCCGTGCAGAAAAGGGGCAGGAATGATCTCCATTTCTTATGCCCACTCCACTAATGTCACAAAAGAACTAATAATGAATGATAGAAAAAAATGTGTTATACGGTGAGCTGACTGTAGCATTTTCAACATTCACCCTTCCGTGTTTTTTAGTTCTACTTAGTCTTTCTAACACCGTCTTCAGGATGTATAGCTCTCTAAATAATAGATGCTACCATTAATCAACTCAATGTCTCTAAGCCTCTCTGTGGGCTCTGGTGGGATTCGAATTCCTGACCTTAAGGTTGCCCAAAGATTCCTGCAGCAGATTCATTAACCCACTCATCAATCTTTCTTCTTCAAAATGCATCCCCTGGGCTTGCATACATGGATGGTCTGCTCGCGTGGCAGGCCAACTTCCTGCATCGTCACAGCCAGGCAGCGCCTGACCCTGGCCAGCACGAGGAGGTGCATATGCTCGCAGCAGACAGACAGCCTAACAATTGTTCGGTAGGCGGTAAAACTGGGAAGCGCTCGCAGGTGGAAGCAATACTCCCCTCCCGGCGGCTACAGAACATTGCACGCTCCGCTGGCCCGCGGTGTATAGGAAGACGATTGCTCTTTCATTTTTCGTCAGAAAATTCTGGGCAGTCAGCCCATATTTGGATGACACACGGGGTGCTCGCAAGATGAGTACAGCGCCTCGCGAGGAAGCGGGTAAAGAAATGTATTTATTTTAGTGATTTGTATGGCACAGCGTGCCGCTGCTGCGAGAGATAAAGCTATTCGGAAGGAGAGGGATAAACAGCGAGTGGCTTGCATAGATAGTCTGCGTTCAGCAGAATGTGTGGGTTTTCAGTCGTTGGCGGACAAGTCAGGAGGGAGTTTCTGAGGATGGTGGTGCCTCTGGAAGGTCATAGGCGCATGAGTAGTCACGTGATTGACACTTCTCTAGCCCTTTAAGATTCTCAGGTCCTCATTTATGGGGATTTCGTTGAAGGGCAGCAAAGTGAAGAGGAAGGAATGCACAGTATTTATGTAATACTGTGCAATCCTGCCCTGATTCCCTGCTCTGGCGCAGCTTCGGCAGCCTAGTGCCAGTGCAGGACCCCTTAATGAGTGACTGTCTACAGCAGAGGGCTTTAAGACAAAGACACAATGGGACAAGGTTGGTGATTCGTAGTTGGCGAAAAGGCTAGGAGGGATGAAGAGATTTAAAAGTAATAATTGGCTATTGTTTCATTGTGAATTGTTGTGACCCCTGACGAAGGGCGTCCCTGCCGGAAATGCATTGGGTGTATTGAATAAACACCGTGGGGATTATTTACAAGACCCGTGCACCACTTTTGCGTAATTTTTAACATGAGAAAAGTGACGTAGGGGTGGCGCAAGGGGCTTGTTAATAAGCCCCTGTCTTTTTAACCCCTTGTCCGTGGCGGAATTCCGCTCCTGTGCTGGACATTCCGATCGCGGGCGTGGTCATGACGGTTCCCGGCCGTCATCAGCACACGAGCACTGTGACGCATGACGGACGGGAGCCGTCATCAGCACGCAAGGGGTTGTTGGCAGGATTGTTTTTGTGCAGGAAGGGGTTTGTTTTTGTGCAGGCAGGGGGGCCTTCCTGCACACAAACAATCCTCAGGGGCATTTTTCTCTATGTGTGCCGCAGAATGCAGCACACATAGAAAGAAAAAAACGAGGAGTATTAAAGATATTTCTCCTCATTTTGCCCCACCTCGGGAGCCTGTAAGATTTTGGTGCTTCCCCAGGTCTGCATGATCTTGTTTATATGGAAAAGTGTCGAAATCGATGGGTGTTGTGCAGGAAAACCCACCACAACGCCCACGGAATACCTCCAGAGCTCAGAGTAAGGCAAGGAAGTGATTTGCGCTGCCTTGCCTTACTCCATATCTATGAGGCCATGCAAAGCCACTATGAGTGGCTTTGCATGGATCATAGATATGATGTTGTTATTTACGCCACCAGAGTATCACAAAAAGTGACACTCTGATGGCGCAAGGGACGCGTAAATATGCCTCTCTGTCTGTCTTGAAAAGCTTCTGATCTCTCTATTTGCTCATGTGAAAATCCATCCGGTGTGGCAAGGATGGAAGAACAGCTAAAGGTCTAACAGTGTAAAAAGAGGCAATCCAAAGGTCTTTGTTAAGTTCATTTTAGTACCAATAATAATGGAAAATGCCCACAACACGTTGGGGACAGTTTTTATTATCCAATTTGTGAGCAACACAGCACATCAAGACACCCTGAAAGGGAGACGGCAGGAATGCACCTTATTTAAAATGATATGGCTCATTTCTATCCTCTTCTTGTGCTAGAGAATAATATGCTGCCTTGCACCAACACAGCCACCCTTCTGCCGTAGTCGAAGGGTGCATGCTTTGCAGGTAGGATTGTTTTTGTACACAAAAACAATCATCTGAGGATTTTTCCTCTTTCCATGTGTGCTGCAGAATGGAGCACATGTAGAAAGAGAAAAAATGAAGAGAAATAAATGGCTTTCTCCTCATTATGCCTCTACCACTCAGATAAATCTCTGAATGCAGCAAAATCCATGGGTGGATGTGTAGGATCATCCATGCTCCACCTCCCCGGAGCAGAGCAGAGTAATGCAAGGCAGCGACTTGCATTGCCTTGGTTTATTCCCGATTTACCAAGCACCGGAGGGCCATGCAGGGTGGCCTTGTGTTGCTTGGTAAATTTGACTTAAGGCTTGCATTGCCCTTGCGTCTCCCTTGCGTGGTGGAAGGGTGATGCAAGCCTTTGAAAAATCTGGGCCTTAATTAGAGCATCAGTTGATGGGTCTACTTTCACCTCTAGGGGCCCGATGTAGGTAAATCTGATTTACCGACTCTAGAATACCGAATTTTACCGATTCAGTATTCTAGATTCGGTAAATCAGATGTAGGAAAACATTCGGTAATTTTTACCGAATCTGTATGATTCTGTAATTACCGAATCGGTATTTACCGATTTGGTAAATGCCATTGATTTCTATGGGCCTCGAGGCCCATAGGAATCAATGTAAATTACCGAATCGGTAAATACCGATTCGGTAAAATTACCGAATTAGCAAGGGGGACAGGGTGTCACTTTGACACCCTGTTGCACCCCTGATTCTGGCTTTTGTAGGGCATGTATGTGTGCCACATGGCACAGGTGTACATGCACAGATGTGCATGTACACAGGAATTCGTTATTTACCATGACATAGTATGTCATGGTAAATAACAGATTCTTAAGGGCCAGTGGCACTGTTTTCAGTGCCACCTACATCACAAATTTGCGATTCGGTAAATTTGACGATTCGGTAATTTACAGAATCGGTATATTTACCGAATCTGTAAATATACCGAATCGGTAAATTTAAGGCCCCCTACATCTGAAACTCCAAATACCGGTCGGTAACGGCCGAAATCGGCCATTACCGACCGGTATTTGGCCTCCTACATCTGGCCCTAAGTGTGCCGACTTCACAACTTCATAGAGGAATTCTGTTAGCCTTTGAAGTGACTGAGGAGCTCTGCTTGTCAGCTGCAATACCTTTGTCCTATTGTGCACGGATGCACCCTTGGAGCAGCTGTTGCTCTTAGCAGAACATTTAATTCATTCATTCATCATTGATCTGCCATACATTTGCAAAGCTTTTACCCCATGAATGTTGCTATTCCTCTGCATCATTAAGGCATAGGTGAACCGCTGGATGACTGACCGTAAATCCTCGAATGACTCAGCAGTCAGAAACCCGTAACCTGTGGTCCGCTTTCTGCAGGACCATCTATGATTTCTCCTGCTAGGGACCACCATGTAAGGCACAGGGGACCAAGGCAGGGAAAACAAAAAATGGCCCTATGTGTTAAGAATGTAGGGTTTTGTGCATTACCTCTCGTGTAAATGCATCCCTGCGGTTGGGCACACTAATAGTGGTTCAAGGTTGAAAAAACAACCGACTCCAGATATTGTAATCTAGTTAATGCACTGTTTAATGGAAAGTATTTCAATTTGATGGCTTCTCAAATTTTTCAAAAATACATCCGTTTGGTTGATGATTCAATTCAGTTAATCATACGAGCTCCGATGCATTTCGGGCTGGGATTGCCCTTTCTCAAGGAGCACTGTGAAGTAATACAAAATACGGGCTCATCAATGATGGGCGAAGTGCACACATATGATATCAATTGCATAATTTTAACCAAAATGAGGCTGGTGATGTGAATATGTGAAGGAGTTTAACATTGTGGCATGCACCCAAGTGTGTTTGTGGGTCACAAACGTATATTATATGCAAACGGGGTGAAGAGTGGCTGGAGGTATGTGCCTACTTAGAAGCCGTGATGTGGATAAACGGTGGAAACAACGAAGGAGAACCGGATAGTGCGTGTTACTGGAATGTGGGTAGCTGAACGCGGTGAAATTAAGCATGCGTTATTTTAAAAAAACGAGGATTTGAAGGTGTGGGGGAACTTTAGGAACGTGGCTGTGAAGGGGTGAATTCGGTAAAAAAATGCCCCGTATAAAACGGGACTTACGTCTTGGGGTGGAATCCCAGTTTGCGGGAGCCTAGAAACAATAAGGCAACCGTTAACGATTAAACATGACTGGGTGTAGCGTGAAGATACTTAAAAGTGGCGGTACACTTACGTTTAAAGAAGGTTAGTCGCGCATAAAAGCGGGCATCTTCATTAGTGAAGTAGAGAAGCGGCGGAGTCTGCGAACTCCGCACAGGATTAAACGAAGTGCTACAGAGGTGCTAGTTACATGTAAAGTGAATTGTAGAAAAGGGACTACTGGCTGACACGTTGGAGTGGCGGCCATATTGGAACGGAGTGGGGTGAATAGTGAAACATAGGTTTGGTGCTGAAAATAGAGGTTGAAGGTGAAGGGAATCATGCAAAAGGTGTCAAGCCGTGAACTTCTGGCAATGCGTACGACATGTACCACGCAGGGTACTATAAATAACAACTAAATTCAAGGCGGTCATTAAGACCGTATGGCTTCATGGCCTGAAGTCTGTAGATCCAGGATATTTCTCTTTGTAGAAGTGTCTTATTTGGATCTTTACCTTCCAATTTAGGTACCACCTCTAAAACAAGAAACTTCAGTTGCGCAATGTTATGGGCAGCTTCAACGAAGTGGTTGGCAATGTTCGATTTAGTGTTCTTGGTTCTGATATTGGACTTGTGTTCCGTGATGCGGGTTTTAATTTTTCTGGATGTTTTGCCTACGTAGATCATGCCGCAAGGGCATTTCAGCAGATAGATTAGGTTGCATGAGTCACATGTGGCGTTCACTCTTAGTTTTATGTCAAAACCCCTCATCGGATGGTTGATGATGCTCCCTTTTATGATGTTGTTGCAATTGCTGCAATGGTGACACGGGCGGGTGCCGGTGTGTATGCCTTCTTCCAAAGTTTTTCTTGATAAGGTTTCTCTAATGTTTTGAGCTCGGGTGTAAGCAAAAATTGGAGTGTCTTTGAATAGATCGCCGAAATCGGGTTCTGAGGCTAGAATCCGCCAGTGTTTCTTGATGATTTTTTTGTACATTTGACTAGAAGTGGAATATTTACTGACAATTACTGTTCTTGTGTTTTCCAACTTCGGGGTGCTCTGAAGGGCTTGAGATCGTGGGATTGTGGATGCCTTAGTGAGAGCCTCATCAATGACTTCTTTAGGATACCCTCTTTTGGAGAATCTGTTAGACATGATTTCCATTTGTGTTTTGCTTGTTTCCGGGTCTGAAACTATACGTTTTATCCTCAGCATTTGGCTGAAGGGAAGATGCCTTTTTAGGGAGTTTTGGTGAAAGCTTGTGAAGTGCAAGGTATTGTTGCGGTCGGTGTTTTTTCGATACAAGTCTGTTTGTAGGCCTTGGTTAGTTGATGTGATGAGTACATCAAGGAAGGTTATTTCATCACTGCTGATGTTCCAAGTTAGCTCGATGCGGTTGTCTTTAGAGTTTAATGTACTTAACGATGTTTCTAGATTTTCTCGTGTGTCCTTCCAGACAAAGAAGAGGTCATCTATGTATCGAGCATAGAATTTGAGGTTGTTCGTCCAGTTGCTGTCCGAGTAAATGTAGTTGGATTCAAACTCACCAAGTCAAAGAAATTCAACACAACCTTAATTCAACCCAGCAGTGCGCCGTGCCCACTAACTCCCCTGTGTGTTAAGACACAGTACATCAGGGCAACAGTGATGACAGAGTATCCACTGCACCAGTACATGCATTTTTATCACAGAGATCCCCACTATGCAGATGGAGATCTCCAGATATGGTGGTATGTCCTCCAGTGAGATGATGGGCTGTTGGACCACCTACCTTTCAATAAATGAGGCCCTACATTTTATGATCCAAAATAGCAACCAGTCAAGACACCACAGGAAGTCGCATCCAGACTAGGAACCTTCTCCCAGAGGAAGGAGGCTTAAGAGCCAACCCTAAGTCAGAACCACTGTGCAAATTCACCCAATCAGCAGCAACAGGAATTCCCATCTCTATAAGAGACTGTCGTGATTGGGGCAATAATCACCAGCACAAATCCACCTCTGTCCTGGCTAAGGAGAAAGTGCATTCCGAAGCAGGTGACTGTCACATTTGCTCTCACCTCAGGGGAAAATGAGGTTAGGGAGGAGAAAGAGAGTAACACTGCAGTTGGTTCCACTGGTATGGTCTTACATCTGTGCACATCCATTCTCCTCCCCACAGGGCTTTACTGTGGGCTCACAGAAGTGTAATCCTTAAAAAAAACATGGAAAGGATATATTAAGATGTGACAAATATTCAAGATTGGTGGGTAACTACTCTGCAACAATGCACATCTACCTGATGCTCCAAAAATGGGGCATTTGATGACAGCTGAGAGTTCTAGGAACTCTCCCCAAACACAGGAGTGGCAGCAGCTGGCACACATGCAGAATGCCAACAGACTTTGAGGACTAAACACATAGGTTGTAGTCACAGAGAACTCAAATAACCCAGAAAAAAATTGAAAATAATCGAGGAGAGGACTTGAAACCGTGACAAACATGAAAGGGAAGCTAGTAGAGAATTAACATATCCGCAATGTGGATCCCTAGATTGAAAGAAGTTGCAAGGCAACATCTTCCGTCCAAATGTCTTTACTAAACCTAAGAGGTAAAACGTTAGTTTTTAACTACTACACCATATGGCATTGCGTAGCTTTAAAATCTGAACCTGTAATGATATTAATACATACTAGAGTGAATATTTTACTGTTTTAGTGTACCCCTGAAGAAAGGCTACAGAGAGCCTGAAATGCATTGGGTTTACGACATCCACTACTATTGATGATTTCTGTACACTACATGTTTTGGAAAAAGGCCTGGATAGGCATATCCGATTCAGAGGAAGCTTAAATGTACAGATACTGCCTCACATGTGGCAGGAGGAATAAGTGTAACAATTAGATAAAAATGTTGAAGCTAATGGAATAAAGAGAACGGATTATGGACAAACTATGGACTACATTGTGAAAATGATTCTCGGAGTATGCTGTGCGTCTGGATGAAGTGGCATGCTTCTTCTGTTGTTGTTGTAAATGTATTAACACGAGGCACCTAGGCAGGCCACGTGACCAAGGCTGCACGCTTAATGGAGATAGAAGGACGAAAAACGCAAAAATTAAAGCGGCATTATGGATAAGAAAGGTGTACACATGTCAAACCCCTTGTTGAGAACATTTACTAAACCTAAGCCAAAAGTTCTGACCCTGCTCCTACTGTTTGCCTATTAGTGAACCACCTGCCTTTGAACTCACTTCTCCTCCTGTCCTGCCTCACCAACCTCTTTCATTTCAGTCTCCACCTTCTCCGTATGCTCCATTCTGGAACCTATTTATCAATGCCTTCCGCTATTTAATTAACCTTGTCTTTTTTACCAGCCTTAGTCTCAAGTTCCTCATAGTTTCCAGGTATAGTAAGTCTTGTCAACTGCTACTGACAGCAGCAGTGAAAATGGTCCTCTCCAACTAGAAAGACACAAGCAAGACATCGTTCAAAGGCTGGCTCAATTGGATCAAGCATCCTAGAGGAGCGGACAACATTGCACTACAGAATTCGCCCTGGAAACCGCCCTCAAGAAAGCTGTGGAAATCCCTAGATACATTCCTTGACTCTTTTGAGCCCCCATGATAACGAGCCAGAACAAAGAGGCACTCCTGGTCCCTATGAAACCCACTCCCTAGCAAAGGAACGTAAATGGACCCCACTGGTCTCAGTCAATGTGGCCTTATCGAGGCCTGCATGTAGTCTTCGGTGGGCATACTTCTTGCGTAACAACGTCCCCACTGTAAGTCAGACGTAAATAGTATGCAATGCAATACAACTCTCAAGTGCCTGTCCACTATCTCTTCCTTCACCCCTTACTTTCCTGTCCTACCCTGTCCTCTTTCTCTCTTATACAATGTTAAAGCCATCTAGTGGTTGACTAAAGTCATAATGTCAAAAAGCGATGGTAAGAACCTATGCTAACCCCGTCACATTATTGCTAATGTGTACTTGTAAAAATCTAATAAAGCATGTTGAAATGAAAATAAAACATGATGTATTGTAAACGGATCACTGACATAATATCGAATACACAAATATAGAATTACCAAAATATCGAAGAAAAAATATAGAATGCAAAAATATCGAATTCCTATCTACAAACAGGTAAGTACAAAAATATCGAATCAAAAATATAGTTTTAAAAAATATAGTTAGTCAAAATATCGATTTTTTTTAAATTTCTTAAAAGTAATTTAAAATAATGAAATAATAAATATAACATTTACTATTACCACTCCAGTGAGTGCAACAGTAGGGAAAGCGTTGGATAGCGTAGGGGTAAAAATTACTATTCCCACTCCAGAGAGTGCAACAGTAGGGAAAGCGTTGGATAGCGTAGGGGTAAAAATTACGATTCCCACTCCAGAGAGTGCAACAATAGGGAAACCGTTGGATAGCGTAGGGGTAAAAATTACCAATCAGACAAATTTGCTATAAACACTATGGGGCCCATTATGATGTTGGGCGGATTGCCTCCGCCAGGCTGGCGGTAGCCACCGCCGGCCTGGCGGAGGCAGTCCGCCCGACATCGTTTCCCGAATTCCCCCCCGCCATATTAGTATGGCGGGGGGACCGCGGCAGAGGGAAAGACCGTCCACCGCTTTTCCGCCCAGGTTGCCTTGCGGCCGGGGCGGAAAAGGAATAATATGGTGGCGGTGTCTATCAGACACCGTCAGCCATATTAGGATGGGGTGAAACAGATGCCTTTCCGTGGCGGCGATGCCGCCACGGAAAGGCATGCGGTATTCACTTTGATGGCCCCCTCTGGGCCCCCAAAGTGAAGGAGGTGTGGGGGGTGCACACGGGGGGTACCTGTGGTACCCCCCTGCATTTGCATATACAATGCGGTAGGCACCGCACGGTGCCTGCCACATTGTGTATGCAAATGCATACAAGCATTCATAGCATTGTGGCGGGCGGTGCAGAGAGCACCGCCTGCCACAATGTTATGAATGCAGGATGCGGCCGCCACTGTGGCAGCCGCATCCTAATGCCACCCACGGGACCCCCGCCGTTATGGCGGGCGGTCCCTACTCCCGATAGGATGGCGGGCGGACTAAGTCCGCCCGTCATCCTAATGACCCCCTATGTCTGAGGATGGAAACTCCATCCCACCAAAACTAGTTGGATTGTCCAGGTGCACTTCAACTGATTGGCAGTATGCTGCTGTCCAACTGCCAAGACTGTGAAGTGTTCCACCACTTTGAAGAAAGGACTGAATCCAAAGGCCAGGTGCAGAAATAATGCTGGCCTGCCCTGCTGCTGAAGTTGCCTGTTTGGAATCCCCCAGCCAGCAAAAGAAGCACAGAACATAGCATAAGAGAAGCCACAATATCTCTCATCATAGATCAGCTGTGAGAATCAGCTGAGAGATTACCCTGCCGGCAAGCATACTATGGGACCCATTTTGCTCACTTTACTTCTGTGGATACCCCTACACCTTGTCCATTGCTGTTAACCACTTGTCTCCACTCTCCGTGATGTTGAGCAGAGGTGGGATAACATTGTTGTTTGTTACTTCTGAGAACATTGGGATGTTTGCAATTATGAAATCGTGATTAATTCCACCACAGTGATGCACACATAGCATATTTTTGTTGTCATTTGGGTGCTCATTTTTGCACCTTTGAATTCATTGATGATAGCACTTGCATTTGTTTTGAGATTCTGGCTTGGTTCTACTTTTTATCATGTATATGTTTAAACTTTTATTAAAGTGTTGTTCTTCATCTTCTGGCTGGATGTGCCATCTTTATTAAATTAGAACTTTGTTATACTGTATCTAGAAAAGTCCTTCACACAATGGGGGATATTCTCAAGAACGTGTGATAATTACCGCAAAATTAGTTTAACGCAACTATTCATATCGCAGTCTATCGTGTGAAAATAACGCTGTGTTAACTAAGTATTCACAACACAGATGTACCATGCGACAGGCTCACAATAGCGTGTCAAATGTCTGCAATAAAGTCAACGCGATGCCGTAAAAATGCGAAACACAAATGCAAAAAAAGTTGTGATGAGGCTAGTCGCAAGACAAAAAGCAGCAAAAACCAGTGATAGGACGGCAAATCCCACGCGTCATGTGGGAAAATGCACTATAAAAGCAACAAAAAGAACACACCAAATACAATTCAAACTGCGTAACACCATGGATGCACCCGGACCGAGTGCAGATGTCAGCGCGCACCCAACAAGCCCCACAGACCACCAGCAAGGATCAATGAGGTCGGGGAAGGCCAAGGAGAAGAGGGAGAGGAAGACGGGGTGCAGTCCGCAGGAAAACCAGATCAGCGTCATGGAGGTGACAGTAGCTTACCATCAACTGACCCACAATTATACTAACGTGAATGCAGTTGGAGTGTCGAGGAGGTCAATGGAGGAGGCCAAGAGACGCTGGCATATTGTGAAAAGCCAAACCAAGAACAAACACGCTTACAATAGGAAGACAGCAAAAGCGACAGGAGATGAATTCAGAGTCACAAGAGGAGCTGGAGGAAATGGAGGCCACAGTCATCAGTGTGGAGACGGTGCAAGAAGTTGGGAGTCCGGACACAGCTTGAGAGGACCTGACACAACATCAACAGGGTGAGTAACGACCAGGGACTGGGGGGACGGGGGAGATGGGCACAATGGCACACATGCACAAAGATGTGTAGCACACTGCACACCCACAATGACCCTGGATCATGTCCCTGATCCCCGTGGAACACTGCAGCACACACACATAGCAATAACAGCACATCAACATTGACGACAATGTGGTACAATGTGCAACCACGGCACTGCAGAACAGAGGACACAACTGGCTCTGCACATGCGCAGGAACAGGCCAACTACATCTAACAGAGCAGTAAACTGTGAGATGGAAATGTACGTGTACAACTTCACATTTGTCATGTAGTCCAAATGTCCACTGTCCCGCATCAAAATCCAGCACCTCCCAGTCACAATGTACATTGTCATACAGTCTGCATGTAAACAAGAACAATGCTGCAACATACATGTCAACAAAATGTCAACATGCAACTCCCCTTCACGTTGCAGAGGCACAAACAGCACCTCCAGCAGAGCAGAGCAGACAACTCATCAGTGATGCTGGAGAGGACCACCACACCTTCGAGACCAACACACTACAACAGCTCATGGACAACCCAGGCAACCCACCACCATGACCAGGGCAGCCAAGCTACATAGAGGAGAACCCAGCCCCTGCACAGACCACACAGCAGGAAGTACCTGGCTGTGTGGTCTGTGCAACACTTCACCGAGCCACGCATGGCATTCCAATGCCAGGTGTCAGAATGCCAAAAGGAGGTGGCCGAACTGGTGCGGGTGTGGTCCGAACCCATGGAAGATGAACTAGATCACATACGTGGGTGTCTTATTCCCTTCAGAGACCACCTACACCCCACAAAGGAGACCCATACTGTGACAGAGACACATGCATTTGTACATTTCCAGCATTGAACCACGTCCAGAGGCACGCAATTATCATTCACACACCCACGCTGGACCTACGTACGCAGGGCCAGCCCCCTCAGCTCACTCTTACAGGGGGGAACGTAACAAGCTACAATTTCACGAGCTTCCTCACTGGGTGGGGTGACATGGTTGCATCCACTGTACACTACCCTCCAAACACCAGTGGTGTATGTCGACATGGAAAAGTGTGTGGTCTGCATACTGCAGTCTGGCCATCACATCCATGCCACACTTGGCATTGTGTACCTTCTCATTCATTGTTCACTTGCCTCCTTTGCACATGCCTGGTCTCCCACCTCTTCCTACAATCTGCTATCGTGTGGCTGAGGTGCCATGCCATTGATGGCTTATGAGCATGGCTAGCCCAGGATGCCACAGTAAGTTGTGCTGTAGTGTCTGGTGGGTGGGCATGTTGTTTGGCATGTTGTATGTGAGTTTGTAACATGTGCATTCCCAGTGTTGTGAGTTGCATGATTGTGGAGTTGAGGTGTGTGGTGTGTTCATTTGGTACTTGCCAACGAGCAGTGCATTTCCGTAGATGCCATCCTGGTAGTGCTGGTTGTTGATGGACTGTCGGAAGATGTAGGATTCATGCACACTGCCTGGATGGGTGGCGTCGACGTTGGTGAAGAGTCCCCGGTGGTCCACTATTGCCTGCACATTGATGGAATGTGTGTGCTTTCTGTTGCAGTCATTTTGTGCAGTGTTGCCAGGCGGCACAAGTAGGACATGTGTGCAGTCAATTTCCCCCAACATGTGCGGAGAGCCAGCTATGGCATAGACGCCTTGCTTGGTCTCCACCTGTTCCTGCTCAGCGGGGGAGAAGTATAGATAGTGGTGTACCAAGCTGAAGGTGTCATCCACGACCGTTGTGAGGAACTTGGATTGGGCTGGCTGTGAGACTCCTCTGACTCTGGCAGTCGTTGGTTGGAAGGTACCAGAGGCCAACAGGTGCAGCACGGCCTGCAGCTTTATCTGAGGTGGGATGTTGATTGTCTGCCTTGTTGGTACCGTCAGCCTGTGGGCAATGGTCAGGATGCGGAGGATTGTTGTCCCTTTGAGCCTGTAGTGGGCAATGACATTCTCTGGTGTTGGGTCTGTGAGGTTGGTACATTTTCTGAAGGTCACCGTCTTTGTCTGCGCAGCCTCAGTGTTCATTCAGGGGGGGGCAGTGGGGGTCCGGGAGTGCGGGGGGATCCTGGGGTGGTGGCTGCGGGTGTTGTGGCCCTCTTGGTGGTCCGGCCTATATGATTAGTGGCTCCATGGCATCTGTTGCTCTGGGCTGGGCTCCCTTTTCTGGTGCAGGCTGTTGGCAGACTTTCCACCAGTTCAGAGCAGGTGTTAATTTCCTGCTTCTAATGCGCCTTATTGCATGTTTTAGGATGTTATCGGCAATCTGGCTGGTCATTGAGAATGTTGCGTGGTGTTGTCGCAGCTTTTTGCACGGGAACGCCTACTCTGCATCTCATTAGCGATAATTGTGGGGGGGTCATCTGTGGCGATGTTTTTTTGCGGTTGCTTTCGCAGGTAAATGGGTGATATAGGCTATTAGCACCAGCTTGGGAATTCAGCGATACATTTATCGCGACTTTGGCTGAAATGAAGTGCCATTAACCCGGCGATACCTCCTTGAGAATATGCCCCCATGTCTTTTGAGCTCGACCATCACTACTTACCTAAGCCTTCCAGGAGGGCTGAAGATTCTTTAAAGACTAAGGGCCTGATCTATAACTTGGTGGTATGGATACTCTGTTGCAATAGCGATGGAATATCCATACCACCAGGATGTGGACCACCCGTCCGTTTAAATGTGGGCATACCTTTGGTTTAAGCAGTGTGGATGCAACACTGTTTTATCCCGTGATTAAACCTCTCTGACAAAAGATGGAGTAAGGGCCGAATTTAGATGGGTGGAATTAGAGGTCAGTTTTCACTGCCCTTCAATGCCATGAAAACCCTGCCAGTAAGGGGCAGTGGAAACTGCAAAAGGTTCCCCTCGCCATAGGAGAAAACTCTGAATGGCGAGGAGAGCATTTTTTCTATTTTACCCAAAGAAATCCCCCTTCTGGATTTTTGTTTTCAAAATAAAAAATAAAACAGTTTGACTTATGTTTCTGTCATGCCTGATGAAGCCCTGCGCCAAACTGCAAAAAGCTGTGATGGCGGTCCTGACAATGCTTTAAGAAATGCCTGTCAGCTTGGCGGTCATTTCATAATTTAGTGGGCAGAGATGCAGTCAAGGCGACAGATCAAATTAGTCCATCTTCCTGATTGCCAAACCTCCATCCACCAAATTATAGATTGGCTCCTAAATGCCATGCACCTTTAACATTATGGAACAGATGAACAGGTCTTTCATATTAACCATAGGCTCCGTACCACTGCATAACTCTGACAACAAGCTTGATACAAGTATATGAAGCTCTTGTCTGACAGGGAAGTCGATCTCCTAAAGAACCATCTTTATGCTATCAAGGTCTGGGTGTCAAAGACTGACTTAAATTTCAGCTCCCTGAAGAGTTTCACTCGATCATCAACCATAACAAACAAGCTAACTCCCAAACAGTCTCAAGTCCCTCACATTCAACAAAACACAACCACTGCTTCCAACTGCACATTGCTTAACGTTGCTCGAGCGAGGAAAGAAATTCCGCTCCGGTATGCGGAGTGGAGTTTTTTGGAACTCCGAAAGCTACCCAGAGAGCGAAGTGGGAAAAACTCAACAAACTCCATGAGCGAAGCAGAATTTCATACCTAGGCCTACCTCATATCACACGTGCAGGAATGGCAGGGCCAACGAACGGTGTAACTCTGTTGCAACATGTGTCATGACACAACAGGTCAGCCGTGTCACACAGTGGTTGTGTGAACAATACAGAGACACTGCCATCTGAAAGGCAACTACAGTGCTAATTGGCCACTAAACCTATGAGGAACAGATGTCCCAAGCATCAATGTTGACCTAACAGGGAATGAGTAGGAAGTCAGAATGTGAAACAGATTACTCATGTCACCATTTAATATAGATCAACAACAACATATCTATATTTCATTGCAGAGGATGTACCATCTACTTCTGACCCACTGCATATCCTGGATGGGTATCCTGCTGACAATGACAGCCTGCCAACGCTCCACCAAGCACCAAGACACCCTCCAGTATATCCTGTACTCCATTGGGACACCATCTCAGGTCACAAAAAAGGGCCAACAGTGTTGCCTGGTCTCTAGAGAATCCTCCTATCACCCAACAAACACCACCAGCAAGCCCGCCCCTAGCCCTGGACTCCGACGACCCCCCCCCCCCCCAGGTTGAATTCCAACGTTGTGCTGTAGAAGTCGAGCAGGAGCTGGTAGATGTGATGTGGGCAGGGATAGAGACCGTGGTGGGCACCCTAGAGGGAGTCCGTAGGTCCCACAGACCCAATAAGGACACCTTGTAGGCCATAAGAGGCACTTACCCTCGGCTCCATGTCTTAGAAGATTCCATGGATGACATTGCTGGTGAGATGAGACAGAGGCACGCACAACTGCCCTGCCAAAGTGGCACCAGCGAGGGTGCCAAACAGCTGGGGCAATTCACAACATCCTGGAGTCCATGGAGCAGAAGTAGGACTGCTACATAGCAACATTGGGTGCCTTACACAGCGACATTGTCACTGTGCTGGCAAACCAGCAGGTCCTTCTTAGTGCTGTACTGTATTCCTTGTTGGTGCAGAG
Source organism: Lissotriton helveticus (assembly GCF_964261635.1). Lineage (NCBI taxonomy): Eukaryota > Metazoa > Chordata > Amphibia > Caudata > Salamandridae > Lissotriton > Lissotriton helveticus. Next base: position 565,490,322 of record NC_136072.1, read on the forward strand.
AAATACTGCTGGAGACAGGAGATCCACATCTTCAGGCCCTGATGTGTGTGTGCCTCTGTCACCACTGGCACAGACAACACCCCACTCACGGGAAGCACCACATACAGCAGGGGGCGATGATATGGATGTTCCATCTTTCTAACAGAAAACTGTCCGGTAGCATTTCTCTGTGCCACATGGCCAGTTTCCCAATTTTCCTATGCTTATGACCATGCCAGTGTACATCTCAACTGGTACTGTCCTCCCTTTGCTTTCCCACCTATAGGTTTCACCCATTTGTGGACTATGTGGCCTACCTTCACTAATTGCAATTTGGTCCTCCTCGTCACTGGAACACTCCTCTATTCCACATGTCCCATGACATGTATCCCCCATGGACTCTGTCTGGACATCTAATGGCTCACAAACTATGTTGGGTTTGTTGCCCCAATGATTGTAACTTGCTCCTTGGTTCATTTGCCAATAAATTCACTAACCTAAACCAGCATGTTGTATATCTGTTCATGATTTGACTAAGTAGACCATGGTGGAAGTGCTGACCATAAAGACACTACCTATTATCTCAAATATAATGTGTATCATAAACACAGGGGTAAAAGTACGAAGGCCATGCAAAATAGTTGTTGTGATCCCTATGTGCATCTAAACTAGCGAGTAGTCAGATTTCCTGAGCTTTTCAGTGGGACAAACCTGGAGAGCAGGCAGACTCGTGGTTGAGGGTCACTTGCTTGGCTGATCAGGTCGAGTCAGTCCACTTATGGAGCTTTTTTCCAAAGTTGCTCCAAACCTCTGGAACTTCTTCCTGAAGTTTTTTTTGGGGTCCCAAAGTGTCCACAACATACTCCAAGGGTCTGGAAGCTCCAAGATAGTCCTTGAAAGTTTGGGACTTCAGTTCCCTCAATCCACGTGGAACAAACCCATACAAATCCACTGGAGTAATTCCAGGTTTGGGATTCTTGGTGGTGATGATCCAGGTGAGCTCTGTTAACCTGTAGCTTGCATGGAGTCCACTCTTTATTCTTCTTGAAGCCAGTTAGGTCAACAGGGCTATAATTCCAGATTGTGCAGTAGGCACAATCAGTCACAGTGCAGAGCCTGATTGGTACAAATCAAACTTCCAGCATAGACCCTTCTTCTTCTGTTGTTTCGAACAGCAGATCTGAGAGGCTCTGTCCCTCTCAGATACATATTCAGTGATCTCTGGGGTCAATCAGGAAGGCACTCCTGTCCAATAAGGTGCAGGGCAACACCCCAGAGCATGACCATTTCCTCCAAAGTGTGGCAATATGATTTCCTATAAAACACTGTTCTTCCAAAATTCAATATGGCTGAAATCTCAGCAGAGAGGGAAGCTAAACCAACCTCCAGGAAGGATCTTTACAATAACCCCCCTCCCTTCTTCATCTGCACATTCCTTTCTTAAGCCTGCCATCTGGCTGGGTTCAGAGTAGAAAGGGGGCAGATGGACATGGCTGTCTCTGCCTGTTCCCTTCTACCTCTGAAGCTGAAGCTTTATGATCATTCTACCCTGCTTTAGCATTCCTGTGGAGCAGGGTCCTCTTACAAGAGATAGCCTTTCCTCCCTGGGTGCCACTTGTCACTTCATCAAACAGCCTGCCTAATCTACTTAACTCTGACCAAGCAAGGCAGACCACTGGAAGGCTATATTGCGGCGTACAAAGAAGACTTTCTTATAACTTTATTTATATACATTTTAGGATAAATCCAACAACAGCATATTGTTGAATTTATGATTACAATTCTCTTAAGTCCTTGAATGATAGTTTTTGATTATCCCTAGTGGTAGTTATTAGATTCATACACTATTGCAGAGGATCTACAATGGGGAAAATAAAAAGTCCAATTTCTCCAGCACCAGGGCCTTTAAAACGTCTTTTATAAGGAGCCTGCTTAAAATCACATGACCCCCCCACCCCTGGGACACCTAGGGGAGAGTTTAGGGGTCCTGTATATACAAGAATAATGTAGAGCCTGACTCTACAGTGCTCTTAGCACAAAAGTCGATTTTGGGTAGCACTTCACTACAATGAGGGGAGTGAAATGTTCAATTTCTCTATCCCCAAAGCATATAAAACTTCTTTTATAAGGGTCCTCCTTATTTATAAGTACCTGACCCTCCAACCATGGGACGTCTAGGGGAGACCCTGGAGGTACTACTATGCTATTGTATTGTAGGCTATACATTTTAAAGTGTCCCAAACACCAAAGTCAGAAATTGGGCACAATTTACACTTAAAAGCAGTTCTGCAACACAGGGCTCCTTTTAAAATGACCTCCGGCTCTCAGCAGTGCACACATGAGGATGCAGAAAGGGCTGCTGGCCTGTAAACTGCCACATCCTATTTTATACTAGGGATTTAAGGGTAGTTTTAATCCCCCTGCACTATGTACTAGGGCCTTATAGGGGAGGTCATGCCAATCATAGTGATACCTTAACCCGTACTGTACCCTAGTGTAGGTAGGTGTTTTCACTGTATTCTAAGTGTTCAGCAAAGCACTGGCCCTGGGCCTGGTTAGGCAGAGCCCATGGACAGTCAGAGTCAGTTCAAGTTCAAGTTCAAGTTCAGGCATTTATAAAGCGCACTACTCACCCAGAGGGTCTCAAGGCGCTAGAGGGAGGGGTTCACTGTTTATCGAATAGCCATGTTTTCAGTTCTTTTCTGAAGGAGATGTGATTCTGAGTAAGGCGGAGGTGGGTGGGGAGTGAGTTCCAGGTCTTGGCAGCCAGGAAGGAGAAGGATCTGCCACCCATGGTGGTTTTTCAGATGCGCGGGACTGCGGCGAGGGCTTGATTGGATGATCTTAGTTGGCGGGTGGGATAGTAGAAGGACAGTCGGGTGTTGAGGCATTCGGGTCCTAGATTATAAAGGGCCTTGTGTGCGTGGGTAAGAAGGCGGAAAGTAATTCTTTTGTTGACGGGAAGCCAGTGGAGGTTTTTTAAGTGACCGGTGATGTGCTCTTGGGGCGGGATGTCTAATATGAGTCTCGCTGATGCGTTTTGGATGCGCTGGAGCTTTTTCTGCAATTTTGTTGTAATTCCGGCGTAGAGTGTGTTGCCATAGTCCAGTCGACTCGTGACCAGTGCATGGGTGACAGTCTTTCTTGTTTCGAGGGGGATCCAGCGGAAGATCTTTTTGAGAATGCGAAGGACGCTGAAGCAGGAGGACGATACGGCGTTGACTTGTCTGGACATTGAGAGAGAGGAGTCTAGAATGAAGCCAAGGTTACGTGCATGGTCTGTGGGTGTGGGCGCTGATCCCAAAGCGGAAGGCCACCAGGAGTCGTCCCAAGCTGAGGGGGAGGATCCTAGGATGAGCACCTCCGTTTTGTCTGAGTTGAGTTTTAAGCGGCTCTGTTTCATCCATTCGGCTACTTCTTTCATACCTTCGTGAAGGTTGTTTTTGGCGGTGTTGGGGTCTTTGGTGAGGGAAAGGATTAGCTGGGTGTCGTCGGCGTAGGAGATGATGTTGAGGTTGTGTTGACGTGCGATGGAGGCGAGGGGACTCATGTAGACGTTGAAGAGGGTGGGACTGAGTGAGGAGCCTTGAGGTACGCCGCAGATGACTTCGGTGGGCTCTGAGTAGAAAGGGGGGAGTCGGACTCTCTGGGTTCTCCCGGCTAGGAACGAGATGATCCAGTCCAAGGCTTTTCCTTGTATGCCGATGTTGTTGAGGCGTTGTATGAGGGTGTTGTGACAGACAGTGTCGAAGGCGGCGGAGAGGTCGAGGAGAATGAGGGCCACTGTTTCACCGTTGTCCAGGAGTGCTCGGATGTCGTCGGTCGCCGCAATGAGGGCGGTTTCGGTGCTGTGTTTGGCTCGAAAGCCGTTCTGTGAGGGATCCAGGGAGTTGTTGGATTCAAGGAAGGCTGCGAGTTGGCTATTGACGGCTTTCTCGATGACTTTGGCCGGGAAAGGGAGGAGGGAAATGGTTTGGTAGTTTTTCAGTTCTGAGGGGTCTGCTGTTGGTTTTTTCAGAAGGGCGCTGAGTTCGGCGTGTTCCCATATTTCTGGAAAGGTGGCGGAGTTGAAGGAGCAGTTGATGACATCGCGGAGTTGGGGAGCGATGATGGAGTCAGCTTTGTTGAAGATGTAGTGGGGACAGGGGTCAGAAGGTGAGCCAGAGTGGATTGAGTTCATGAGGCGAATGGTGTCTTCAATGGTGATTGGGTTCCAGGAGTTGAGGTAGTTAGTTGGAGGGGTGGGATCTGAAGGGGGTGGGGTGAGTTGGTCATTGGGAGTATTCTTGAAGCTGTTGTGGATGTCGGCAATTTTGTTGTAGAAGAAGGAGGATAGCGCATCGCAGAGGTCTTGGGAGTTAGTGATGTCGTTGGATGCTGCGGGAGGGTTGGTGAATTCTTTGACGATATTGAAGAGTTCCTTGCTGTTATGAGAATTGTTGTCGAGACGGTCCTTAAATGCTGATTTCTTGGCGGATCGAATCAGTTGGTGGTGTTTGCGGGTGGCTGTCTTGAGGGAGGCCATGTTGTCTGAGGTTGGTTCTTTTCTCCAATTCTTCTCCAGGGTGCGGCATGTCTTCTTGGATTTTTTAAGGTCATCATTGAACCAGGGAGCCTTTTTGCTGGATGATTTCAACTGGTGTTTTTTCAGGGGGGCTAGTTCGTCCGCACTGTGGGTAAGCCATTGCCTGAGGTTGGTGGCCGCTTGGTCTGGGTCCGTTGCTAGGGTGGGAGTGTTTTGGCTGAGTGATGTGAGGAGTTGGTCGGTGGTGATTTTGTTCCATTTTCTTCGGGGAATGGGTTGTGGACGGTTGTGGGTCAGGGTTGTTTTGTAGCTGAAGTGAACACAGCTGTGATCCGTCCAGTGGAGAGCTGTAGTGTGATCGAAGGAGATGTGCTTGCTGGAGGTGAAGATAGGGTCGAGCGTGTGTCCGGCTGTGTGAGTGGGGGTGTCAACAAGTTGTTTGAGTCCGAGATTGGACAGGTTGTCCAGAAGGGTGGTGGTGTTGTTGTCGAGAATGTTGTCAAGGTGGTAGTTGAGGTCTCCTAGAAGAATGTAGTTCTCGGAGGCGAGGGCGTGCGAGCTGACGAAGTCAGTGATGTCGTCGCTGAATTGAGATCGGGTGCCTGGGGGCCTGTAAATGAGGGTTCCTCTAAGGGTGGTCCTGGGGTCGGTGTGGATCTGAAAGTGGAGGTGTTCGGCGGTTGCAAGATTGTCGTCAGAGCTGGTTGTAATTTTGATGGTGTTTCTATGGACGATGGCGATGCCTCCTCCAGTTTGATCGGTGCGGTCTTTTCGAATGATCTTGTAAGTGTCCGGTATGGCTATGGCGATGTCGGGGGCAGAAGATGCATTCATCCATGTTTCAGTAAGGAAGGCGATGTCAGGTGACGCAGTGTCGATTAGGTCCCAGAGTTCGGTTGCATGTCTGTGGACCGAGCGGGTGTTCAGTAGGATGCATTTCAAGTCGTTGTGTTCGGAGCTGTGTGTGGAGGAAGTGTGTTTGGTGAGGGTCCTGAAGCAGTTGAACTTACAGGAGAGGCAGGAGAATGGGCCGTGGGTACGTCCTGGGGTAGCTTCGCAGCAAAGTGGGGTGCGTCCGGCGTTGAGGGCGAGGAGAGTAGCGGCATCATAAGTTACTCTGGGGGGTTGGGAGCGGCATAGAGCAGGGGGACGGGCGCTGGGCGTGGTCCAGGCGCGGACGGGCGCAGACGGGCTTACCTTTGGCGCACCTTCGGCGCGGCCGCAGCGCGTGGACGCTGCACGTTGGGACATCTGACATAAATGGAGAGTGGAGGGGGGCGGAGCGTGGGAGGGGCAGCTGGGAGGCGGGATCTGGGAGGAGCCACGGGCTGCCGAGGCTAAACAGAGAGCCACAATGGAGTCCGGACCCTGAACCGAAACTGAGACACAGCCGGAGTGGGCAACACGCTACAAAATACAGAGAAATGCACCCCACACAATCGTCTCTTCCCCTCACCAACTAGCAGTAATGCGCAGCAGGAAAACAATACTGTGCAAGCAGGCAGATACCACCAAGCGCAGAGTGCACTAATGTAATAACAAGTAAATATACTGCAAAACGATACCAAGCGCTGAGTGCGCTTCAATAGCAGGCAGGCAGGCAGGCACGAATACAGCCAGCAGTGAGTTCAGCGTCTGGGGGAGGCAGAGGGCGAGGGGAGCGGCCGCACAGGACAGTGTCCACTCGGTCACCAGTACCAGTCAGTAATAAAATTGGGGGTGCCCAGGGCACAGGATGACTTTGCAACACAATGTCACCTCACTAATACATATGCAGCAGGTGTACCAGAATGGAATCATGTTTTTGTATGCTGAGCCTGCTCACATGGTAGCCCAAGCCCATTGAAATTCATCTTTGGGTAGATTCTGTACTACAGGTACATGTATGGATCACAAAATAATCTGCTGTTTGAGTCGCATGTATGTCTGACATGCTTTCAAACATTTAGACTGTACCAATGTTGGTAGTGTGGGGGACGGCAATATGCAGGCATGTGCATGGTTTGATGTGATCCCACAATAGGAGGACACATATTTTTTTCAAATTTTCATTGTGAACATGTCAACATTTGATGTGCTGTTTACAATTGGAAGTATGGTCTGGGATATGTGTTACACCACAACCACATATGTGTCTGTCATGTTTAAATCTAGACATGGCAAACATACTGTATCAGTGAAATCACAGCCTGTCCCAAGCAACATTTAAGTCACATATTTCAGATAACATATTGGCCCTTTCTGTCCATAGTATGGGTGAGAGACATTAGAACGAATGACCATCAGTTGGTGTTGGGACAGGTGATGGTACATGTGCCACAAGCATCTACACCATAGCTGCCACAACAGTAGCACAGTATATTAAGAAGCATCAATCATGTAGGCCCGCATACATTGGAAATGATTTCAGATAGTAATTATACCCTGCCAATTGCAGATGCAACTTTGTCCTACTTCTGTTGTGAATCCACATGTAAGGTACAGCTTGTTTCTGCAAAGTGATTAAACACACTGCACATTTCACTGCAACCCATTGAAGCAAACACACACAATCCTTACAGAGCACAGAAACAATCAGGTGACACTTACTGTTAGCATTGGGCTCTCGGAAGGTTACCACCGCACCACGGGTGTTTGGGTCTGGTGCACCTAAAAGACAAAAACATGGTACATTGCTCTGTGAATGCTGGACATATGCACCCTGTACATCTGAAGCACAGTACACTTAAGAATGAGACACAGTTAGAAAACCACCATGATGGACATATGTATGCCATGTTGCAGTGTATTCATATGATAGCAAGCACCTCACCTAGTGCAGGCAAGGTATAATACCAGCCTAGCTTGAAACTTGGTGCAAGGATGCCAGGCTTTGATGGCTATGTGAACAGTCCAATTTGATTTACCACACTCCTCAGATTATGACAATGCTGGGGCATTCTCAAGTCAATTTGTGTTCTTTACAATGTTACACACATCAGAGAGTGCAAAGACTATTTGTCTTCTTCACTTAGCTCCTTACATGTGACCAGTGCACTGTAAATTAACAGTGATCATTCAAGGCCTATACCGGCTCATAAATGAATGATTACCATGTTTTATCACATAGACTTATGTGTGACCATTGAAGAGGGGGATGGGACAAAGACACTATCCAACCGGTGGCCTAATGATATGTGAGTGCACCCTTGCAACATACATGGCGTGTGGCCCCCACATTTTTGAGTCAGTAATGACCTTGTAGGCCCGGTGACAATACTACCTGCACAGTGCCGGATGGGTCCCTCATAACCTATTGGCCTCTCCTGTACTGCATGGTATATTTTGGCTAATGTGATGGCCCTGTGAACAGGCCCCTGTGGCATGTTCACTGTATGTAACAGAGTTTGCCCTTATCATGCCATAGTAACCTATATACACATCTGGGCCTTCTGGAATAGAAACCATTCAAAGTTTTGTGCAAAAGCCACACAGCTATAAGCTCATGGTATATAAGGATTTTACCAGAAGCCTCATCACCTTCTGTCCCCATGTGATCCAGGTGATCTTGCTCCCAGCTGACGACATCTGCCCATCGGTTCTTAAGTTGATGGAAGCTCCACTGGGCATTGAATGTGAGACAGCTGAAACCGTATGTGAGAATTTGGCCTGGTACATGCTGTCCACTAGTTAAAGTGGGCACCCTTTCCCAGTCCAAATGACCCTTATGGTGATTAGGTTTAATATAACCTTTATGCAAGCTATCCTAGTGGTAGCTATGGAGAGCAGCCTTCAGGTTAAGTCTTGAAGAATGTAAAGCAGTTTGTTTTACCAGATTAGAACCTTCTGAAATAATCAAATGAAAGGAGAACCACACAAGTTTTATATAAAATATATGTATTTATTACTAAACACTCTACTAATCTCTATACGAGATTAGAGCACAAGGCACACAATACTTACAATGGAACAACAGTAAATAGCACAATACACAGCGGGCTCCAGGGGGAGACCGAACCACTTACTACAAAAATGGTATAACAACAATGACTTCAATAGACACAGTGCCTAGAGCACGTAGAATCGCAGGGGCCCCAAGGAACCATCCAAAGGAGTGACACAAGGAGCCCAAGGAGGACGGGTACAGTGTGAGAACACAGACGCGGGTTCCGTACAACTCTAGGAGAAAGTCGCGGTTGAAAAATTACAGTTTAAGGACACTTTGGAGAGGACTTCAAGCAAACCCTTTGGAGCATAGAAGATTCTAAGGCCAGCACCCTTGTGAGTACTGAGGTACCAGTGTTACCTATCCTAGAGGATCAGGGTGCATAGGGGTCAAGTGGAGTCGGAAAACTTTGTCGTTTTCTATGACGTGATGCGAAGAAGCGCTGCTGCCGGGAAGATGAAAAGTGTCCGGTGGAATAGAAGCCTGGATATGGGGTGAGAAGAACCTAAAAGCAGAGGAGACAGAGTCTGGGTCACTTCAGGGTGACCTTGGGCTCTGTAGACGAATACCCACTGATGTTGGGTGCTTCAGGTGTGAAGATAGGATGCTTTACTCTGCAGCCACGGGGACCAGGAGATGTTGACAATGACCAAAGTCTGGAGGTGAGCTATTCCATGAAGGATGTCAAGCGCTGAGGGGTCAGTGTCCGGATTTAACACCATCAAGCTTTGGCAAAGGCAACCCATGCGGGCAGAGGAAACAAATTACGCTGAGGACCAGCAAGGTCCAGGAGACTCTCCAAGCTATGGGGGGTCAGGGCACATCTGGAGCAACCAGGAAAGCCCACATAAATTCAAAGTGACCCTCGCCAGGACCCACAGGCCATTAGACCAGGGATCGTGAAGGGACCTCAAGCGGAATCACAAAGCACCAGCCCACAGAGCACTCGTGGAGTGGAGGCTGGAAATCTTCAGTGGAAATACTGCTCAGAGTTGGGACTACACGTAGTCCAATGCACATCCTCAGGGATTGCCAAAAAGCACATGCTGCTGCAAAAGTACACGATGCACAGGGGTTCGGGTTGCACAGTCCCCCCGAGAGATACTGGTTTCAGGATTGCTGAGAGAGCAGATCAACCTCAGAGATGCTTAGGAACCCACCTCCTGTGTTGCAGAAATCCTCAGGAGCTCAGGTCAGATGCGTTTGGGTGCCTGCTGCTGCAGGGGAGTAACTCCTTTACTCCAAGGGAGAGTCTTCTGTCGTCCGGAGAGGTGTAGACCATCAAAGTACTTGGTTTCTGCTTGCAGAGTTTAGTCTAGGTAAAATCCAAAGTCCTGTAGTCAGGTTTCCCACTTTATACCCAGGGAAGGGGTTGGACTAACTCTGGGGGCCTTCCTAGGGGAGAGACCGGACAGAGGGGTGGCTCCAACCATGTCTTTTGTCCAGATTCCCACCAGAGCAGGAGAAAATGGCTCCTGCAACTGGTTTGAGCTGGACTATGTACGAGGACACCAAATGTGTCCCCAGTGCAGACTTTCTGGCACTCTCAGAGTGTACCCACCCAGCCCCAATACACTAAAGCCTGTCTGGGAGGTGGTCACACCTCCTTGTGACAGGTAACCTATTGTCAGGCCTTCCCCTGCTCGAGCTTGGCTCAGCAGCAGGAGAGCAGGCTCATGACTGTGGCTGGCAGCATCCATTTTGTGCTCCCAGGTCAAGAAAGCTGGTACCAGGTAGACCGGTGACCCACGGTAGTGGTTCTAGAAGGGAGGGATCATACCTCCCACATCAGTTACTGGTGTGGAGGTATGATTCCAAGGTGTTTGACACAAACACAACATATTTCTAAGCAGCCATTTTAAAGTTAGCATTTACAGCGAGGTTATAATGCACTTAAATATATATGGTCTGCTACATCACAGACAACCCTGGAGAATAGGTTCCAAAGGCTGCAGAGGGGCTCTGCTCATGCAGGGGCACCCTCTCACAAACAAAACAGCACCCTGCCTTCAGCATTGATAAGGCCTGCCATAGGGGTGACTGATAGGTTTATATGTGCAGTGATTTAGAATAGATATAGGTAACCTAAATCTAAGTAAGGGGTGCACACACCTCCTTACACAGGCTGCAGTAGCAGACCTGTGGTGCCATTTTGAATGGTCTCTCAGGGCAGGCACAACACATGCTTCAGCCCCTGGGAGGCCTCTGGGGTACCTATGCCCTGGGTACATGGTGTACCATATACCAGGGACTGATAAGGGTACCCCGGTATCCAATCTGGAGTGTACCTAAAGTTCATGCACAACCAATTTGAGGGAGAAAGCAGATAGACTGGGGTCCTGGATAGAAGGATCCTAGTCAGACTAGCCAAAAACCAGCAAAACACCAGGTAAAAAGTGGGGTTAACCACAGATTACACCTTCCTACACCATACCTTCTCCCAATGCTGCTGATGTCTCTCATGGGTTGGGTACCCTTGCCTGACCCGGCCTCCACTGCTGATCATGTTGGGCAGATACCTAACTAACAGTCACAGCAGGACCCCAAACTCCTCCTTCATCAGATTCTAGGCCCTGCCCTTGCCCGACATATCCCTAACCCCAAAAGCCACCCTAAACCCAACAACAGAAACACTATCCCTTGCCCTTATCTCTAAAACTATAAACACCTATTTAGACAATCACCCAACAATACACTACACATAACTACACAAATTACAATGACAAAACAAAAAGGACAATTTGGGGACAGAACAGGGACAGCACAGACTGGAGTGTCACCTTTCCTACTCAAGCATTACATTTTCAGGTAAAGCTGGACTTTTCTTACAAACGCATCATGTTTACTACTAAACTGTCACGTTTCTTGCTAAAGTGTCACGTTTCATTCTAAAGTGTCATGTTTCCTACTATAGTGTCATGCTTCCTACTTAAGTGGCACATTTCCTAATATATTGTCACAATTCCTACAATAGGGTCACATTGTCTACTAAAATGTCATGTTTCCTGCTATAGTATCACATTTCCTGCTAAAGATTTTTTCATTTCTGACACATTACTAGGGAACTAGATATGGTGCAAGTTACACACAACACACAATGAATTATTTCTAGGCTTTGACGTTGATGGCTGGCTTCCGAACGATGAACTGGGTGCAATTCGTCACACTATAGACCAATGTGTACTTTTTTCATTGATGCAACTACCCCTTTGAGTGTGGTAGTGTATTGATATGTGCAATGCAGGTAAACCCTTCCAGGGATAAGTTTACTTGCTCATAACTTCTTGGTTGACATGCTTGTAGACTTGGGATGTGTTGCATGTGTATGTCAGTCAGCAGTGTACATATGTGTGACTCCTTGCGTTCATGGTGCAGACATTAGGACAAGCAATATATTGCTGTGACATACATAGACCTATCGTTACTTGTGCATATCTTGACATGATCCAATTGACTTACAGATTGTATGATGCTTACCATGATGTAGGTAGATGTGTTGTTGGCACTTTTTGTTTCGTGGGCCTGTGACATGGACGCAAATGCAAATAATGAGTCCTAACATTTTTGTGATGGTGGACCTTCAGTACATATTGGTTCATGGTTCATCTTAGAACATGTTGTTCAGGCAAATAAATACTGCCCTCTGTGTATGTGACTATGATTTCCATCCACTGTATTGAGGCTGTCTCCACCATCCGCCTCCTCCTCCTCCATCGTGTCCTGCTGTTGTTGGTCCCCATCCCAGGGGACATTGGTCTACACACAAATGTTGTGCAATATGGCACACACCAGGATTATTTTACACATCATTGGGGCGAGTAGAGTAATCTCCCCCTGAGAGGCCAAGACAGCAGAACCTGGCCTTGAGTATGCCAGAGCTTTGCTCCACAATGTTGCATATCTTGCTGAGTGCCTGTTGTAGGCCTTCCCTGGCTCAGTCTAGGGGTGTCCATATGGAGTCATTAACCACGGCTGAAGCCCATATCCTTGGTCAGCTGGAAGTGAAAAGAAAGGACAACTGTAAATACTTTTGCTTAGTTGTTACAGATTCAGTCCAGGGCATGCATGTTATGTGTAGTGATTTTGTCATGCCTACTCTCATACGGATTTTCAAAATATGGGTTACTCATACAGGTGATCATAGGTTTACACATGACTTTTCCATTACTCTATGGAATAGCAAATGCTGAGCATAAACTGATACATCGTACACTTCTACATTCTAACTGTCATGTTGATCCTGTAGCTTTCTGTTATGGCCATTTGGAGATGCTCCTGCTCACTCTATGGCTTGTGCTCACACTACATGCGTGAAGTGACAGATTGGGGATCATATATTTAGTTGGTTGGTCCTTCCTAGGCAGGTAGTGACATAACAGACATGCCTTACACTGACACATGCATATGTCCATGGTGGTGGGCTACATGACATTGGCACAGGCCTTTAAGGGTAAATTGTTAGCCAGTGCAGTTGATGTAGTTCCATCGAACTACCCAGGATGAATGGACACATTGCAACTGAGTGATGTAATGTCACTACTGCCATTGCCTGATTAGTAGGTGCATGGAAATGTATTTATTTATTTATTTTTGACATTTGTAGAGCACGCTGTAACACTACGGACATCCTTGCGCTAAGACAACATACAGACCGGACAATGCTAAGCAGATATAAGGTACAAGAGTCAGAGATTCAGGGGACGGCCTTTAGGAAATAGCCAGGTCTTTACTTTCTTGCGAAAAGGCAGCAGGTGCTGTGTGTTCCTGATGTCCAAGGGCAAGCTGTTCCAGAGACGGGCCGCTGCCACACTGAAGGCTCTACCTTCCATTGTTGCGCTTTTCGTATTTGGTACCCTGACCAGGTGGGCAGATGTGGAACGCAGATTCCGATTGGGTGCGTACCATTGAAAGCTGGCTTGAATCGGCTTAGGTCCTTGCCCATGAAGCGCCTTAAAAATTACACACAAGGATTTAAACAAAATCCTTTGTGCTACTGGGAGCCAGTGAAGCTCCGATAAAGCCTGTGTTGTTGAAGATTGGCGTGGCTGGCTCAGCGCGAGCTTTGCAGCCGTGGTCTGTACACTCTGTGGCACAACATTGTGTACTTGTTGAATGGCATTGTTACCACTTGTGCACATGACACATGGACCCTGATCATTTCAGACTGGCCCTCTGCAGTGCAGCAAGGCACCTTTCTTTACTGCATGACATCAATAAGAAAGGGCAGTATATTCCAGTTCATTCAGATTACACTTGCACACAAGTTGCCTAGCAGATACACATTCACAATTGCACAATGGATGGTTGGGCCCTGTGTTCGGTTCAGGGTTGTATGCACAGGGTGCAGCCTCAGAGGCTGGAACATCTATGTATGTCTGCCACAGAACACAGGAAACATGGGGCATGGAAGTGAATTAGATGACTTAATTTCATTTTTACTGTTTCACATCACCTGGGCAGACTACTTGATTGGTCACATTGTACAGTTTCCCTGGGGTGGGATTCATAACATGCCTGATGTACTGTGGGAGTGGCATGGCAACACCCCCACAGGGCCCATGGAATGTCTCCCTTGTGCACAGTGATGCTACACAGCATTTTGGCCAGCAGTGTATTGCTCTGTACCTTTACACCATTCAATGGCAGAGAAAGTGGCTTTGTGTGTTTTAACATGTATGACTTGAGGGTTCGTATTAAACATGTACATGATGCATTGTGCATGCATTAGGCACACCCCCCATACCTATATCCCTATCTGTGTTGACAGACACAAAGGTGGGTATTGTGGAATCCATTTCTAACGGTTGGTGGGTCTGTTAGGTACTTGAGTTTTCCTTACCTACAAGTAGCCCATTGCCATATCGACCATCCTGGAGGCGTTCATTTGTTCTAATGTTCCAGAATATGCATGCATCATGCACACTGCCAGGGTATTAGGCCAACACATTTGTAAACAACCCGCAATGGTCGACATGGCCTACACATTGATGGAGCAGGAGTGTTTCCTGTTTTGTTAGAGATGGGATGTGCAGCAAGGGGAAAAGTTGCTGATATGTGTAATCCCCGGCACTCAGCAAGTGTGGGAACTCAGTGATGGCATAACACCTTTGTTTTGTGGGTGTTGGGGAAGGGGAGATGGTGGGGTGTCAGATGGATGATGGCATCCTGGATGGAGGGAAGGAATGAGGAGATAGATGTCTGGGAGATTCCAGCCACTCTGGCAGCTGTGTCTGGAAGGCCCCAAGGCCAGCATGTGTAGTACTGTTATGAGCTTCAACTGTGGAGGGATGTTTGAAGTCCTGGCAGCTGTTGGCTGGAGCCTTGGCATAATCTGGCTTGCCAGCTGTACAATGGACTCTCTCCTCAGCTGGTAATATCTGATGACCCCATCCTCCCTGAATCCAATTCAGGTAGTCTGCAGGCTGTAAACACGCTCCCTTCTTCTGCATTGCCTTTGTGGTGGTGAGGGGGGTGGGTGGTTGGGGTGAGGATGGTGGTGGTGGTCATCTCCTTGTGACTCTCATCTGCAAAATAAGCAGCTCCATGGTGTAGTTTTAGTAGCCACACTGTTCTGCCTGACTTCTCTTTATGTACTAATGTGAAGGCATCATTTCTTACATGTGGGTTTCCCAGACACAGGATTTTTGATGGTAGCGGAACTCTGTGCAACTCAAGCAGGCGATGCATCACTTTGGTAAAATCTCATGAATATCCATAGGTCTGGTTTATGGTAGAAATTATGACGAAACACCTAGCCTGCATATTTAGATACTTACGTTACGCAAGCGGTTCAGATGCAGGTTCTTTTTGATGCAGGACTTCTAAAAGTGACGAATCCTCCAAGATACATCACCTTGTAAATATTGAGTACTGACGGCGCTGCCAAAGAATTAAAAGTGTTGACGGATTAGCGGCACGAGCTCCTTGTAAATAAGCCCCTGTGTGCATAGCTCCCCAGCTCCGCCTCTCCACCCGGACTGCCCCCTGTCAACGTAACCGCCGGTTCAGCGCCAGTACCCTCCCCCAACTCCGCGCCCATCATCACCTTGGACATTATTATGTCCACCCTCCTCCAATTGAAAGAAGAATTTCATTCCATTAAAGAGTTGCTCTTCACACACCCCATCAGACACCCGCCCCCCATCACCACCCCTACCATACCTAACACCACGTCCCTCTCACCTCCTACTCGCCCTACCACACAACACTCCACACACCGGACCTCTATCCCCCCTCGCAATACCAACAGTCGCAATAACAATTGCAATACCAACAATCGCAATAACAATTGCATTCTCATTACTACCAAGCGCAATACTCCCCCTTCTTCTACACCTAACAACACCTCCTCCACACCTCCTACTCGCCTCATCACACATCGTTCCCCACATTGGACTTCTACCCCCTCTTGCAATACCATCAATCGCCCCAGACGCACCACCAACACGATCTCTGACCTTGACGTACACACCCTTCTCCACTCTTACGACCCGGCTCCCCAAAAGCCACTAGCTACCAACAACATGTCCATCCCTACGATTATATCTAACCACCTCAGGCATCAAAAGGATAACAACAGAAGCGCTGTCCCCAACAACCTCACTATTGTACCCCTCGTTTTGGAATCATCCTCCACCCTTTGCACCCCTAGCCTTAAATGCATACTGCTCAACTGCAGATCGGCCCAAAGACATTCCACGCAGGTCGCTGACCTCATCATGTCCCTGGAACTGGACCTAGCCATTCTGACTGAAACATGGCTGTCTGATTCCTCTACACCTATACTGGATATCCTAGTCCCTCCTAACTACTGTATCATTAGACTTGACAGGGACAAAAAGATAGGTGGTGGAATTGCCTGCATCTACAGAAGCAACCTCTCAGTCTCCAAAGTGGCCGTCTCCTCACTTACTTCCTGTGAATACCTATGCCTTGATATCATCAGCGAAAGCAAACCGGTATGCTCACTACACATTATATACCACCCACCTGGGGACAATTTCTCCTTCGTCCAACAACTCATGGATACAATTACAGCCAACTCAGGACGGCAGCACACCCAAATTTTCCTTGGCGACTACAATCTCCACTGGAATGACAGCAGTGACGCAGTGGTAAACAGCCTCAAAAGCTTTCTCAACGCACTTGATCTCAACCAAATATGCAACAGCCCGACCCATAAGAGAGGCTCTACCCTTGACCTTATCATCTCCAAAGAGGGCGCTATTCAACTGGAGTCAATCCAACCCTGTGACTGGTCAGATCATCATATTGTCTCCTTCCTCATCAAGGAAAAAACCAGACTTAACTCAGTTCAACACACTAAGCACAAAGTGTGGAAAAGAGACTTGAGGAAACTCAACCCAAACTCCCTACCACCCAACAGCGGCAATAGGCTACTTCCCCCTCCCGGCGTTACAGACGTTCAACTTCTGACTGACCACTATCTAAATACTATGTCCACAATAATCGATGAGGTGGCGCCCATGCAACTAAAAAGAGTCTCGTCCAAGAAGACTTCCAACCCATGGTATGACGGAAGCCTCAATGAGGATAGACGGGCGATGCGAATGGCAGAGCGCACCTGGAGGTCAGCCCCCTCTGCAGTGCACCTAAAAAGTCTAAAGAAACAGAGAAACGCCTACTTCAGGAAAATAAAACGCTCAAAAAGAGACTTCTTCAGCCTCCAGCTCGCCCAAGCTAAAAACCGTCCAAGAAAACTGTTTGAGTTAGTCAGAACACAATCCAAAGAGCAACCCCAGACAATCAGGGCCATGGACCTTACTCCTTCCTGCGAAGACTTCTCTGCCTTCTTTATCCAAAAAACTGAGAGAATAAGAAGCGATCTCCTCAATGACGCTATCCTGTACTCCAACCCCGACACACAGCAGTGCCTCAACCTAAGAACAATGCTACTTGGTCATCCTTTGACACTTACTCCGTAGAAGAAATTGTCAGACTGCTCAGCGCCCTGAAACCTTCCAATCACCTCTCTGACCCCCTTCCTGCTAACGCTGTAAAAGACTTTTCCCCCTGGCTTCTCCCACTCTGGTCTAAGATTATCAATAGCTCTCTTCAACAAGGATCCATCCCCAACGCCCTCAAAGTAGGGCAAGTCACACCGCTACTAAAAAAAACAACAGCAGACCCCACTGATCTAAACAATTACCGACCTATTACAAACATCCCCACTCTCGCTAAACTGTTGGAAAAATGTGTACAACTACAATTGACTAAACACATAGATAAGTTTGACCTCCTAAACGCTCATCAGTCAGGCTTCCGAGCAGGGCACAGTACCGAAACTGCCATGACTCACATAGTGGACGATGCCCTCCAAATCCTAGACCAAAATGATACCTGTCTCCTCATCCTTCTGGATCTCTCCTCAGCATTCGATACAGTTAAACATGAGAACTTACTCGAACTGTTAAACACAAGGATGGGCATATCCGGGACTGTTCTAAAGTGGTTCACCTCATTTCTACACAACCGGACACAAAGAATCAAAAGCAACAACCTGCTGTCCTCTCCGGTACCTGTATCGCTAGGCGTCCCTCAAGGATCCTCCCTCTCCCCAACACTGTTCAACCTAGTTATGGAACCTCTCACTACGTTGTTACAGGCTTCTAATGTGCACTTCCACATGTATGCCGACGACACCCAACTTTATCTCAAAATACAATCTCCCAAGGACATCATGCTGCTGAACACCACGATCAGAAACACCCAATCCTGGCTTGCTGAGAATCACCTCAAACTCAATGCTCTGAAGACCGAGTTCCTCCTGATCTCACCTCCCGCTAAAATATCCACGGCTCAAACATGGCTTAAGCAATTAACGGCTCTAAATGTACAGCCCATCGTAGTAGACTCAGCAAAATCTTTAGGCATAACACTTGACACCAATCTCAACATGCAGCAGCACATCAGCAAGGCAACCAAAGGAGCGAACTTCCAAATCAATACCCTGAGAAAACTTAAACCTTTCCTTCCTGCCAAAGACTTCCAAACTGCAGTTCAATCTATAGTCATCCCGCACATAGAATACGGGAGCACCGCCCTCTGCGGGCTCCCCCTAACTACAACGGCACCCCTACGAGCGTCCCTTAACGCCGCAGCGAGACTAGTCACAGGCTCAAAAAAACACTCGCATATCTCCCCGGACTTTAAATCACTGAACTGGCTACCTTTTGAAGCCAGAATTCAACTGAAAATTGCATGCATGACACACAAGGCTGTGCATCTGAATTCACCCGCCTACCTCACTCAAAAGTTGACAATTTCGGGTGGCTCCCGAACTACTAGGAGCACAAACAATCTTTTGCTGAAACCTCGAAGATTTCGGAAGGAAAAAACGTATAAACGTTCCTTTTCAGGAATGGCACCCAGGATCTGGAACTCACTCCCTCCTGAAACAAGACTCATCTCCTCCAATACAATCTTTAAGAAAGAAGTTAAAGCGATCCTCATGGCAAAATACACATGACCTATTACTCCGTATCACTCATAAATCTGCTCTGTAAGGCCTGTCCGACCTTGGCCTATTGTACCACCCGTATTATCGAATTACGTAATTGTATACGCTCACTCTTTGTATTTTGTTATAATGCTCGTTGCACCTGGTTGATTATGTATATTGTTATAGTGTTGACGCACCTGGTTGACTTTGCACACTTTACACTCTCCACCTCAACGATCTTTACATCCCTTCTACTGTCGCACCTGTGGGACTATACATCCTGCACACACCCACCTCAACTTGGCCCACCTTTAAACTCTAAATACTCTAAACACGCTTAAGCAAGTATATGCTCCTTGGTATCGCACTTTATGCTATTGACGCAATTGTTTGTCTACTCGCAGTGTACCTACACTACCACACCTGTAACCTACCTCATGTCCTTTGACCTACCTATGTAACTAGCACCTTGTACCTAACTACCTCATATATTACTTTGTATATACGCTTTATTACTTTGTATTTCTACTTTGTATTTTTACTTGTAAAGCGCTCTGATATCTGCAAAGATCTTGTTCGCGCTGTATAAAACTCTCAAAATAAAAAAAAAATAAAATAAAAATAAATAGCACATATTGGGTAGGCCCAAGCAAATTTTCAATTTCACATGCATAGTTTGTGCAACTTCTAGAATTTCATGTTACGTTTGTTACGGGGAAATCTCCAAATTACGCCATTACCATATGTTGTGTAGTTAGATTGCATTCCTGCAAAAAGCAAGCAGCTGTTGATCATGCCACTTATGTTTATGGTGCTAGTTTTTTACAGCTAAATGCAAAATAATGTGTAATTTTGCATAATTTTCCTGAAATTTAGTCTAATTACATGACAGCTAATTACATGAATTTCGCACACCTGTAACATTGAGTTAACTCTTGCTATTGCTATAAGAGGTCCTATTAATACACAAGTCATTATTGTTGACTTTATCGACCTTGGAAAAGGAAAATACTTATTTATTTGTATTTCAGACATTTTGCATAGTGAATAAGTGACGCCAAGTAGTAGAATCAAAACTTTGCTGTTGCAGAACCATCTTAAAACATTAGCTGCTGCCTGAGGTCTGTATGAGGCCATAATACAGAAGCTAGGATGTGATAGGAAGGGGATGGGATCACACAATGACAAAACTAGGAAAAAACACTTAACAGTTGTAACTTACATGCATGCCCGTTACACGTCTTTACAGTTTATGGAACAGGTCAATCATAAGATTGGCCCATAAAACACAGTTGTCATGTGCCGAATCTGACTTTAAATTCCAGGGTTCGTCATCCAATTAAAACTTTAGGGTCATGTTTATCGTATAGTGGGTGGCCTGCTGACTTGTCAGGTCAGTGGAAGCTATGGCGTCTGCTTCCCTTGCAGAGGATGGCCTATCATTTTTTGACATATCCTGCATCAGGTGGGGATCAAGCTGCTTTCTCTGGCAGTGAAGCTTTCCAGAACGGGTGCATGTTTGATAAACCGGCTCTGCAAAGTTTTTTGAGCTTCAAGAATAGGCTCCTTAAGCAGCAGTTCTTCAATGAAAACCACAATATCAGAGACACCAAAACTTCCCCTTCCTGGGACCCTCCTGCTCTCTTGGTGGCCCCAGGCTGAGAAATCTAGTAACAGGCACTGCTTCATAAATAGGGCGACCGAGAATCACTGTGACATGATGGCTCTCTGGCCAACAGGCTCTCAGGAGATAGGTTTCCACTCTGCTCTCATAAACCCTGGGGCATATTTACAAGCCCATAACGCCACCGGAACATCACTTTTCGTCTGATGCTCCCGGGGTGTTGTGCAATTCCCCATATTACAAGGTAGCGATAAACCACTTAACATGGCTTACCACCACCTTGTACATATGCCCCTATCTGCCACAGTCTGCTCCAGATTTACAAGGCTGGAGCAGCACCAAAAACGAAGGCTAGGTAATACCCGGTCTTAGAATGGTGATGCGAGAAGAACTTATTAACTTCTCCTCGTTTTTAGCTCTTTCTATGCGTGCTGCATTGTGCAGCACACATAAAAAGAGCAAATCACCATTTTTGATTGTTCATGTACAGGAAGGTGTCCCTTCCTACTCAGAAACAATCGTCCCTGCAGCGCAGGCACCCTTGCAACATGACGCAAGGGTGCCTGAACTGGGGCTAGGAAGCTTTTATAGTGCCAGGGGTAGGGGGCATGCAGGGGTGCAATGTATTTTCAAAACGTCGGCGCTCGGTGTTGCCAAATTTAGCTTGACACCGCACTATGACATTTTCTTGTAAATATCCCCCAGTGCTTCCCTTGCCTCTAGACAGAGAGGTAAAACACAAGTGTGTCAAGGTTGGAACATCACCATTTCAAGGCAATGATTCTGCTCTGCTAAACTCTGAATTACCCTCTTGCTAAGAAAGGCATGTCATGTTTGGCAGAGTGGGTTAGTCACTAGTTTACAGCTCCAACCCAAAATAATAAGTTAACCCGTCAGGGATTGAAAGCAATTACCAGCTGGCTGCAATTAGAAATATTCAACAGATGCATTCACTTAGCGAGCTAAAACGAAAGAATGAACATCTTCCACGCTGATGACGAGCTCAGCTCGTCATGAGCGTAACCTGCCGTACGCTGATGACGAGCTGAGCTCGTCATGTAACGCGGTAATTTGAAAAATGCCGCGCACAGCGGGAAAAGCCGCCGCAGCGATGCGGTTAAAGACCCAGCAGCAGAAGAGGCATTGCATAGCTGCGGTAGGGGCTGTAGTGCTGCAGTGGATTTCTCTTTGTGTTTTGAAGGTCCTTCCAACCCTTAAACCACTCATCTAGCCGCCAACACATTTTCGAGTGGAGTTCCAAAGGTGTGCATGCTTAGCTGTTTCCTACAGTCATCCATTCACCTCAATCGGGATTTGTAAAGCGCTGCTTATCACCTGTGAGGGTCTCTCTGGGGGTTTGGGGGATGGCTGCTGCTGGCCACTGTTAGTCAAACAGCCAGGGGCCACATTTATGAGGCCGTGCGTCACTTTTACGCCGCTGGTGCGTCACTTTTTGTGACGCACCAGTGGCGTAAAAAATGCACCTTGTTTCGCCATATTTACAAAGTGACGCATCTAGGTAGATGCGTCACTTTGTAAACCCCTGCCCCACATTATACCTGCGCCAGGTATAATGTATGCAAGGGGGGCGTTTTGACGCAAGAAAGGGTCATAGAAGTGACGCAGTGAAATCTATGTGATTTCACTGCGCCACTTCTAGGACACAAATGCGTCATTTTCTTACGCCTGCCTCACAGCAGGCGTAAGACTGACGCAGGCCCTTTCACATGGGGCTTGCCCCATGTGAAAGGATACATTGCTGGAGTTGCGTCATTTTTGTGACACACTCCAGCAATGCGTCGCTTTTGCGCCATACAGATACGTCAGAAATACTGACGTATCTGTAACTCCTTGCGCAATGATGCGTCATACTGTAAATATGACGCATCATTGGTGTCGCAAGGAGGGCGCAGTGAAAAGTGACGCATCGCTGTTTTCACGCAGCGATGCAACACTTTTCATAAATGAGGCCCCGGGTCTTTAGTCTGTATCTGAAATCCTGCAGGGTGGATGAGGTCCGAAGATGGAGGGGGACATACACTCACAAAGGTTACTCACCCAGGTAAGTCAGCTATTTCGTTACTGTGTGTGTTTCCTCCAAACACCAAGCAATTATGTGTCCTCAAGAAAAGGCGACCTTTAGAGACTGCACCGTGGAGACAAGAACCACAATGGGCTTTGATTCATCTGAATATTTAAATTCAAATTTCATTGATTACTAGAGTGCCGAGTTATTTAAAAACATTACACTTTAAAAACAAAGTACTTTAAAACAGCTCTGAGAAATATAGACTGTTCTACCTGTTAGCACCCCCGGATTGGAAACTAAAAGCAGTCCTGGCAAACATTTCATACCTGCCCCACTTCCTTCCTCCTCTAGCATTTCTCTTTTTTGTTGTTGCTCTCCCTTTTCCCGTCTGAAGCACTTGCTGTACCTGTTCTAATTACCTGGGGAGCTGGAGAAAGTGACAGAGGCACCAGCAGCAGCCATCTGTCTTCAAAAACTGGTCTGTAGTGGCTCTGCCCCACTGGGGAAATGCCAGGGAGAATAAACAGGCAGCCTGGGCTAGCCTGCCAGTGTTGTCGTGTTTCTCTCTAGCTGTTTAAATCAGTTTAGCAGGCCTCTACAGATTATCTATGTAGCTTTCCCATCCCAGAATTACAAACACTCTGTTTATATAATGTTTTCTCTTTCCAGCACCTTGGCTCCGGTCAAAGCAGGACTGGAAATAAAAGCATCCCTGACAAAAATGCCTAAACCAGCCCCTCTCCCTTCATCTCATCGCATAAGCTCTCTCTTTCCACCCATCCATTTTCCTTCTCTCCTTCAGGGTTCGGACTGGCTGTAGCGGGCATTGGGCATTTGCACGGGAGGCTGGGAGGGCGGAGGCAGTTTTGGAAAGGTGGGGACAGGTTTTGTTACTGCGGGCTGGTTTTGCAGTGATGCTGCAATATCGGACCCCAGTAACAAAAGCAGCAGTGTTCGGGGCTAGTTTTTTCAGAAGTAGTGCTTTAAACTTGCTCCCCCTCCACCAGGGGTATGGGCCGGTTTGAAAAGATTACCTGAGCTGCTTTGTATTCCCAGTCCAGCCCTGCTCTCCTTCTCTCCTCTCCCTCTTCTCCCTCTCTGCTTACTTTCTCTCTACTTCCCCCCCCTCTCTCTCTTGAACCCTTGCTGTGCCTGCTGCACTTAACCTCAGGGAGCTTGGCGAAAGTGATGGAAGCATCAGGAGCTGCCTCTGCCCCAAAAATTGGCTTCCAGGAGCTCCAGCCCACCGGGGAAATGCCCGGTGGAATGAAACGACTGTACGACCCAGGGCCTGGGCCCTTTGCAGGGCCGCTGCTGAACAGGATGAGAAACTCTGAACATCTGGTACTTGGCACATGCCATTACGGTATAATAATCTCTTTTATTGGGTTAGCTGAAGAATTATAAACCAATCTTCCAGTCCATTAAGTCCTGAAAACGTGCATCTTCCCTTTTCCACTATAAGCAGAATCCAACATATGCTTTGATGAAATAGGAGATCCTTGTGAAGGGAAGTAAGACCTTGTGTTTTGTCCCCCGCCCCTTTCGGTTTCACTTTTTGGCAGGAGGCAACCTGCAAACACACATTTCTACCACTTTAAATGCTATTTTATTGTTGGTAATTTTGGAAAAACTATCCAGTGTTCTTTTAGTTTGTTTATCTCTTTCTCAATTTTCAGAGTCTGGAAGGGCATTCTGTATCCATCAGGAACACCCCACCCCTGCTCCAATTTAGGAGCAAATTAAGCCACACCTCTTGAAAGAAAACTACATCACAATGTAGAAACAGGCCACTTCCACTGACATAACTCTGTTTCTCCTCCTATCACTCCTTAATGATTGTATTGGCATTGACCCTGAACAGGGCACCATTGCCTTTCCTCCATGCTTTCCTTACACATATTCCACATACATACATACATAAAAGGTGTCCACAGTGATTGACAAAAGTCCAATTGTAAATATGTGAGATGTAGGTCATTTTCTTTAAATGCTTTCACATTGGGGATCTGCTTCAGTCCTGTATATCTACTGCCCTGTGCTTTAATAGTAAAAATTATAATTGCAGGTGGCTAAAATTTTTCTTAGAGGCCACTTCTCAGTTCCACTAGTCGTATTTCTTACTTCCTCCACTGGCGCTGCCCACTTCTTGCCTGGAAAATGCCCCAAAACGGATTGCAATGAGCCAAGCGAGTTAGTCCTCCTTCCTCATGAAATATTCCACTTCTTTTATAGTCCAGTTTGGGGAGCACAAAGGCTGGGGTATATGAAGAGTCTGACGACTCTTAACATTGTGGGTGATGGATTCGTAGGCACTAGCAGTTGTTGTTTGTATTAAATCGTAAATCATAAATCATACGTTCTTATATAGCACCTTTTCACCGTAAGGTCTCAAGGCGCTTGCTTTGGGAACCCGTCCTGGCCTTTCTCTGCGAGATTACCCCTACTGGGCATCCCCAAGGTGAAGACCACGCATCCCATCACGGTGGGGCCGTAGTGGAGATTAAGCAAGCTATTGCCCAGAGTTGCAGAGTGTGAACCCACGATTCGAGTAGGCACCGAGGAAAGAATTATCAAGTCTGTGGACATTTTGAGCTCAAGACCCTGTCGCGTCGGGGATTGAACCCTGGTCCCGGGTCTGACCTCTGCATCAGGGACTGCCTCCTCTAACCGGTGAGCCACACTTCTCCGCACTCACTGTTGAAATGCCATTTCTGGCCCTCTGTAGACCACTCAAGAGGTAGGACAGCTGACATGACATGGCTGTCTTACATCTGAACTTAGGGTGAAGTCAGAACTCTAAATGGCAATTTTCACACAAAAGATTCTGCCTCATTAATTTCCACGTGACGTGGGTGAAACTGTGAATTTTCAAGAAGGCCTCTCTGAACAGCAGTGTCTAGAAACCCAAACAAAGATAGAAATTCAAACATGTGTTTTTATTTTGCTTACAGCACCCTTCGAGCATGTGACTGCCTCACAACATATTACAGCAAGTTAAAACAGAGGCCGGGCATTCAAATAATCATACAGTGAGCAACCGTATCAATACACCAAAACACCAACCTCGTGATTTACACAGAATTAGGGATAAGAAGGATGCCAGTCAACAAGATCTTCATGACACTCAAGAAATGGAATATTATGAATATTCTTGGCTGAATGACAGGGGTGGTAACTTTGACCCGTGGCTCAATGCTCAGGAATTAGATATTTATTTGAATGTCTCAAATGTTTTCCGTGTATTGTCCTCTTGGAAAACCTATGTAATAAACAATAGATTGTACCTATATTTGGCCCATGTCTCAACCACCTCATGGTGAGATGAATTGAGCAGTTCTGCCCTGAAAACAGGTTAGGCTATTCTGCCAGCAGCTCAGCCACCGAAGTTCAGATTCAACGTGTTACGCAAGGACAGCAGGGTTTGTCCTCAATATGTAGATGCTGCTCTGAGCACTGCATAGACGAAGACCCTGCCTGTTACCAAACATGCCCAAAGTGCACACATGCAAGCTCACACTCTTTTCTACACACACAAGCCATACTGCCAACATTCTGCAATCCAAAAGGAGGTAGAATTTTGAAGGTTTCAGAATCAACAATTTGCATCATGATGACATTCATGTAAAATACATCATGTTTCTATAGGTAAATCAAAACTTCAGTGGGTTATTAGTAGTATGTCTTTTGTATTCTGGGTATTTCCATGATTGAATTACACATGCCAGTAAATCAATTAAAAAGTGAATATGTGTGATTAATAGGATGCATGTTTAGTTTATATTAACGAATATGTGCAATGTGATAATCAAGCTTACATGAACATAGTCACAAACTTGTATCTAAATGCTGACTGCTTCACTTCACATTAATTTGCTAATAACTTTTAAGAGTTTCTAGAAAGTTGACAACATAGGGCCTGATTTGGATGTCGGTTGGAAAGCCTCCGACTACAGGTCAGAGGCTTTCTGACCGACATCCAAGGTTTAAACTCCGACCGCTGTCAGAGTATAAACAGGCCGGATAATCCCTTGAGGAGCCCGTATGCCACATCGAAGGGCCTCATAATCCCTAACGGACGGCATTTCCGCCATCGGGATTATGATGGCACTTTCCAACAGCAGTTTCATTTCAGACTTTCTGATATGGAGCGCTGTCAGAAAGTGCCTTTGGGAGCCCCTAGCACGGCCCCTTTCCCCCCTGGCCCTCTGGTCGTGGACCTACCTTTTCACATCCCTGCACCCGGTGGCAGGCACTTTGCGGTGCCTGCCACATGGTGCAGGGTTGTGCAAAAACTTAAATTTTTCAATGGAAGCTTGTGCTGCGGGTGGTTCCGGCCTGCCGCACAAGCTCTTGTTGAAAAATGGAAGTTTGCAACCGCAGCATGTGCGGTTGCATCCTAATTAGGTATTCGGAACTGCCGACCTATGGGGCTGATTACGATGGCGGGCAGTCCGCTACCACCGGGCCGGCGGTGAGGTCCGCCGGCCCAGCGGTGGCGGACCGCCCGCCATCACCCTTAATATTCCCACCGCCAAATTAGGATGGCGGTGGGAATGGGAAAGGAACCGCAGCGGACGGAAAGACCGTCTGCCGTGGTCCCGCAAGGCAGTCCTTTTCTGCCCGCCTTGCGGGACACGGAACAATGGGGCTATAGCGGCGGTGCTGTGCAGGCACCGCCATGGGCATTAGGATGCCTGTCTTTTTTGGCGACGATGCCGCCGCAAGAAGACAGGCGGGGGACCCCGGTGGGGTGGGTGTGGGGTGCTGCACGTGAGGGGTACCACATATGCATGTACAAGGTGGCAGGCACCGCACGGTGCCTGTCACGTTGTACATGCATATGCAAAACATGTCTTTTTACATTGTGGCACGTGCTGCTGCCCGCCGCAACACTGGCGGGCGCATCGTAATTTGTATTGCGGGACCGCCACACCTATGACGGGCAGCCCCTTTTGCCTATACGATGGCAGGCGGACTTTGTCCACCCCCCATCGTAATCGGCCCCTATGGTCGGGCGGTTCCCTCACTGATACAGCATCCGCCTGACATCTCAATGAGGCCTCAGATTCACTTTTTTATTGTTATTTAAAAGAACACTGTCTTGTGCAACGAAAACAATAGCAAGGACATCAGGCCATTTTCTGTAAACTGTTTTCGCTAAGAGTTTCTATCAACAAAAAGATTGATATAAAAGTCAAGTACAGAGAGTGAAGGGTGGAGAAGAATCTTGGTGCCAGGTGACACTTAAATAGGCCACACAGAATCATATCTCCGGCCCTAATTGAAGGCTACCGGGATGGGGGGCACCTAGCCTTCGCTTGTTGACTTATAAGTGCATCAGTCCATCTGACCTTTGTGAGAAATTAGTAACAGACCTTGCTATTTTAATTAACAGAAAACTCTATTGTTCATACAAGAATACGAGTGTCTAACATCTCTGAAACTTGAAATACGTTTTATGCTGAAATAAGATTAGCAAAGCCACAGACTGAGGGTAGGATTGCAATAGATTTAGAAAAACAGCTATGTTTCAGTGGTTCCCCTTATTTACATGTTTGGTGAAAGTCGCTCCTGCCACTTTGAATTAATATTTTGTGCACCAGGGTAGGATTTTATTCACAATACATTTTTCAAAAGTATCCTTCATTGTCTAGCGTTTTTAAGTGTTTTATTCTTTATTGAAAGGAGGTTTCCCTATTTATCCCTGTAAAGTCTCACGGGGGTGATTGTTATCTGAAACATATCTTGTTCACATAGGGCTCAATGGGTTGTGGAATAGTTACAGTACAACCAGTTGTCTGATTCAGTTGGGAACATTGACATTGTCATTAGTGCGGGGAGGGGTGGGGATGTGGGGAGTCTAGAAACCCAATCTCTATGAGCTAGAGGCTTAATCAACAGAAAATCACATTGCATGATAAAGGTAGTAAGCATTGCTTTTGAGCATGATTTGAACAGAAGAAATAAATAACATTACATAAATGATTTACTTTTGAGTAGGGTGGAGGGAGCTAAAAAAAACACATTTCTTCACCCACAAACACACCAATTCAGTGCAGCCATTTAATGTCAGAAACTCTAGTTGTCATTGCGTGGCATGCACTGCAGTAACCCTGACTCCAGAAGGTTTGTACACTTGCATACCTTGATCTCATAAGAGTGTGCTTGCATGATCCTTACCTGTTTTATGTTGAAAAACACGACAGTAGATATATATAAATGAGCATTTCTCTTAACAGTGCATTTAAAAATACCTGCGGCTTTGGTGTATTGGCAGAGCAGAGAATCGCTTATTAGCTGTGCCTCTTTCTTGTTGAATTCGACTTTTTTCCTCCGTACTCATCATGTCTCACGCTAAATGTAATTATGACTTTGCACTGCATTTTTATAATTACATTTAGCGTGAAAACTTCCGAATGAGATCAAAGCTGTAAAAAGTAATTTGTCGAGCAGAAGTCTGAGTCAAACTGGAGGCAAGTGCATTGTAACTCAGGTTGATATAGTGTAAGGACTTGCAGATTTTGGTAATAAGGGTTTATAAATTTAGTTTGCATTGTGAATATTATCTGGAGCTTTCCCTCCACCCCCCCCCCCCCCCCCCCAGAGATTCAATGTCTATTATGTACACGTCCACAGTGCAAACCAGGTTATAAAAATATGCTTCCTTCACTTACAACAGAATAAGGTCCCTTTTTCCACTGCACAGGAGTGACGAGAGTGCAAAGATGCTGTGTCATGCAGCATACAGGCAGGGGCAACAGAGCATGTGTGCACCTCGGTCAAGCAGTGCAGCAGCAAATGAATGGGGGGACAAGTGCCTGGCTCTGACCACTAACACTAAGGGGCCAATTGCGATATTGGTTGAAAAGCCTCCGACCTCTAGTCAGAAGCTTTTAGACTGTGGTCGGAGACTTTCCGACCGACACAGTTGGTTTGTGGTCCAACCGCCAAATTACGAAGTCGGTGGTCAGAGCATGACCTGGCTGGTCATTCCGACATGGTTCCAACAGGTTCTCAGAGTTTTCCGGCCAGTCGGACCAGCACCGTAATCCCCTATGGACGGCGTTTCCGCCGTTGGGATCACGATGTCTGTTTCCGGCAGCCTTTCTGTGCAAGCCTTTCTGACATGGAAAGGCTATCAGAAAGTGACTTTGAGGGCCCCTAGCAGGGCCCCCTTGCCTCCACGGCCTACAGTTGGTGGCCGAGGGGGTACCTAGAGTGCCCCCCTGTAAATCCATGCACTGTGTGGCAGGCACCATGGGGTGCCTGCCACAGGGTGCACTGTTTTACAAACACACTCATTTCTTTATGGGAGCCTGTATTACAGACGGTTTATGGCCATATCACAAGCTCCCATAGAGAAATGGGAGTATGCGACCGAACAGTGTTCGGTTACATGGTAATCAGGTGTTCAGAGCTGGCGACCTGAGGTCAGTCGGTCCCTTTTCCACCACTGTATCGTAATCAGTCCCTAAGTGTTTGCAGTCAACTTCGGATTGGCATTGCGGGACATCGATCAATGGGCCTGTGGTTGAGATCCGTTGGTGGGCTGTGTTTTTGTGGCTGTCTCAGTCTCCACCACAAGGGCACAACTTCAAAGGCTGTAGTTAAAGACTTTATATACATCTAAGCAGGTTAACACAGTGCACATTTAGTCAGGCCACTGCATTGTCAGAGGCAGAATAGAAATGGACTGCTTCTGCTGTCACATCATGAAATGTGTCTGCCCTTTGTAGCCTGCCAGATGTGACAGTGTCCTCAAGGACCTGCTGATGGGAAACCATTAGCACTTGCTTTGGAAGGCACTGGGGTAGGGGAGAGGATTGGAGCGGGTAAGGGGGTTGTTGGTGAGGACCAGCAATCAATCAATCAATCAGAACATTTGTAGAGCGCACTACATACCTGTGAGGGTCTCAAGGCGCTGGGGGATTGGGGGGCCCGGGTGCTGCTACTGCTCAAATAGCCAGATCTTAAGGAGTCTTCTGAAGGTTAGCAGGTCCTGGGTCTGCCTTAGGAGATGGAGAGGGTGTTCCAGGTCTTGGCAGCGGGGTGGGAGAACGATCTGCCACCGGAGGTCGCTCATCGGATGCTGGGGACTGTGGCGAGGGCGAGGTCGGCGGAGCGGAGCTGGCGGATGGGGGTGTAGAGGCTGAGTCGTCTGTTGAGGTATGCTGGTCCGGTGTTGTGGAGTGCCTTGTGTGCGTGGGTAAGGAGCTTGATGGTGATCCTCTTGATGATGGGTAGCCAGTGCAGGTATCACATGTGGGGTGCGATGTGGCTGCAGCGAGGGATGTCGAGGATCAGGCATGCAGAGGCGTTCTGTAGGCGTTGCAGACATTTCAGGAAATTGGCCCTGGCTCCTTCGTAGAGGGCATTTCCGTGGTCCAGCCTGCAGCTGACTAGGGACTGGGTGACCGTTCTTCTTGTTTCGGTGGGGATCCACCTGTAGATCTTGTGGAGCATGCGGAGGGTGTTGTAGCAGGAGGACGAGACGGCGTTGACCTGCTTCGTCATGGATAGAGTGGAGTCGAGGATGAACGCTAGGTTGCGTGCGTGGTCGGTAGGTGTTGGAACTGTTCCCAATGTGGTCGGCCACCAGGAGTCGTGCCAGGCCGAGGGAGTGGATGAGGACTTCTGTCTTGTCCAAGCTTAACTTCAGTCCGTTGTTCTTCATCCACTCGGCGACATCTTTCATTTCTTCGTGGAGGTTGGTTTTGGCGGTAAGGAGGTCCTTGTTGAGGGAGAGGATCAGCTGGGTGTTGTTGACGTGGAGATGAAGTTGAAGTCTTGCATTCGGGCGACGTGGGCGAGCGATGCCATGTAGATGTTGAAGAACACCGGACTGAGGGATGAGCCCTGGGGTACGCAGCAGATGATCTTGGTGGCTTCGGAGCGGAAAGGGGGGCGGCAGATGCTCTGGGTTCTGCCGGGGAGGAAGGAGGTGGTCCAGTCCAGAGCCTTGTCTCGGGTCCCAGCATTGTGGTGGCGTGTGTGTAGGGTGCGGTGGCAGACGGTGTTGAAGGCGGCTGACAGGTCCAGAAGGATGAGGGCCACGGTTTCTCTGTTGTCCAGCAGGGCTCTGATGTCATCGGTGGCGCCGATGAGGGCAGTTTCAGGGCTGTGGTTGCTGCAGAACCTGGACTGGAATGGGTCCAGGATGCTGTTCTCCTCGAGGTAGCGGGTCAGTTATCTGTATCCGGAAGTTCTTGAGGTCCTTGGGGTCAGCCTTGGGTTTATTGAGTAGGGTGTTGATCTCGGCGTGCTTCCAGCTCTCCGGGAATGGTGCTGTCTCGAAGGAGATGTTGATGGCTTTCCAGCGATGGGGTGTGATGGTGGTGCTGGCTTTGTTGAAGATGTGCTGTGGGCATGGGTCTGATAGAGATCCGGAGTGGATGATGTTCATGTATTTGATGGTGCCGTTGTCGTTTATGTTGGTCCAGGAGAGCAGGGGATCGGTGTGGATGGTGGCCATGGGGATGGAGGTCTCAGTGGTTGTTGGGCGGTTGCGACGTTGAAGCTGTCATGGATGTCTGCGATCTTGCGGTAGAAGAAGGTGGCAAGTGAGTCGCACAGGTCTTGCAAAGGTGAGGTGTCGTTGGTGGGGTTGGAGAGTTCCTTCACGATGTTGAAGAGCTCTTTGCTGTTGTGTGCACTGTTGTCTAGACGGTTTTAGAAGGAGGCTTTGGCAGATCTGATAAGTTGATGGTGTCTGTGGGTGGGGTTCTTGTGGGCTGCGTGGCTGTCCGGTGTCTGTTCGCGGTGCCATTTCTTCAGTCATTTTTTGTCTCCCTCCCCTGCATGGAACAGCAAGCGATAAATTAGTCTCTTCTGTTCTCCTTTGCCTGCCAGAAATCAATCCCTGCAGTCAACAGGGAGAGATTATAGCCTTAACCTACTTTTAAACTGGGAAACCGGGTCTTAGTCCCAGTGTAAGCTCAACAACCTGTGATCCTGGGCAATTCAATCAATCTACATGGGCCAATAAAAATTCATCTCATCGTCTGGAATGTTATCTGGTGCTCATCTAATACGCTCTAAAGGCTCTGCACCGATGTTGTGCTATATAAAACTGCACGTATGTGAGGAAAGTGAAACTTTTTTTTTTTATTCCTGCATTTACACACTAGCATCATTCCATTTGTCGAAACTTTGAGATGCTAGCAGCAGGTAAAACAAAAATACAGATGCACCTTTCACCAGTCTATGAGCATTGAAGGGCCTGTCTTAAGTGCTGTAAACAATTAGGTGAATCTCTAAAATTCCCAGGGTGGGTGTAAAAGGCAGTCTAGGGGTGTTCCGCACCCTGCTTCCCAGCGGACATTAATTAAACCATCTACAGAAAACGTAGGGTTAAAAAATCAATTTAACATGAGTTTCTAGTATTTTTCATGACTCTGAGCTTCAAAGGTATGTTTTTTTCTTTTGGAATGTTAATTTCCAGTTCAAGTACTGAACCTATAAGCCCTAAAATACTTCCATTACTGTTAATGTTTGCAAATGTTTAGCTCCATGATCCTAACGAAGCAGTGTATTGCGAAAGGTTGCAATCTGCAAATGTGGTCCACTGTTTTTTTGGCTGCCCGGGCATAATTATGGCCCCAATCCAACCTTGTTTGCTGTGTGCCACTCCTGGAGCAGACTGCAGATGGAGTCTCAACGCTGCGTGCCAACCCCATCATTGCTGCGGCTTCTGTCGGACTTAACAGCCTATGGAGACAGACCAGCCAGGAACATGAGGTCGTCGGTGCGCGCGCCTTCCTTTGCGCATCATGAAATGGACCCAATGACAGGCACGTAATGGACTTGAAGATGTGTCTATCACAACTGTGTGTTGCCTGTGCACCATGCAGGGGTTGGTTGCAGGCTTGGTTGTAGAGAGATATGCAGTTGGCCATGCGGCTAAGCCCTGGGCTCGGACACCAGTCAGAGACGGATGCTGGGGATGGGAAGGGAGGGTAGTACCCGTAACACCCGGGAGGTTTGGGGGTGGGGATCCGAGGGGCGCAAAAGAGGCATATAATGATGTAATGACACATGTGGCTGCCTGGCCTCTGTGCTGTGTCATCATGCCAAGTCGGTAAGATTCCTAGGACTCCCTAGCCCCAAGAGAGGATGAGGGAGGATGTGGTATAACAACCAGAGCTGCCGACTTTGGGACTGGGTAACCAGGTTCAAGTCTCTGCATCAGCTCAGCATCCTGTGATTCTGGGTAAATCACTTTATCTCCCGGTGCCTACCAAATACAAATGTGTCCTTGTGTAATGTAACTGGTGCTCATGTAAAGCGCTTCAATGCATTCTGGGCCGAGCTTGTGCCACATGAAAATGCAAAAAAAAGAAACGTGGAGCACTCAATTGCAATGCAATGGTACTGGGAATGTTCCTAGCAGCGTTAAATCAACAAAAAGACTCAGATAAGCCAGCAGCTAGGCCACTGTCAGGAGTCTCAGCTGAGGTCAGAGCTGCCATCATGGCTTGTGGCTCTTCCCCAAAGAGGGGTAATAGCCTGGCCATGGAGCATCTCCTCGGGCAGCATGGGGGGGGGGGGGATATTTTGGCACCCTTGATCACAGGGGGGAGATCGAGGTCCCCTGCTGTGAAGGCAACTGTAAAAAGAAGAGCGAGAGGCCAGCAGGGCACCGTGCAAGGGGCACAATCATGCCAGCGTCAGCAGGTGATGGCAGCAGGGACCAATGAGGAAACAGGGACAAAAGTGCAGGACAGCCAGTCTTGGCGAGCAACTACCTTGGAGCATGAGGGCTTACTTAGTGGGTGTTGAAGAGGGTCCAGGGCGGTCCCTATGACCAACGTGCCACAGTTGGAGGGTTTAAGGGCAGCCAGAGAAGTGAAGTCAGCTGAGACATGAGGGCAGCACCAATGGGAATCCACAGCAGATTCAGGGCCCTGGGGCATCCCTCAACGTGAAGACAGTGTGCAGTGTGAAGCGAGGGAGCGAGGGGCACCCTGAGGGCTTCGAGGCAGAAGAACCTGGCGGGAATAGCCGGCTGGATATGACTTCTGCAGGGTCAGTGAGATGGACCCGGCTGCAGTGAGGATAGGACAGCAGGGTTGAAGTGGATACTCAGGAAACAGCAATGTAGGGCCTGCCATCTACTATCCCAATCCTAGGGGGCTGGCAGACTTGTGAGAGCACTCTGGACAAAAAACTAGAGGTGAACCGACAATGGGTGGTTGCCTGGAACTCGCCTGAAGTTCCAGCAGGATGAGAGTAGAGCTGGGAGGAAGGGGAAGATGAGGAGATAGGCAATTATCTAGGGGACATTTCTGATGAGAGTCATGACCAGAGGAATTCCAGTTGGGTTGGGTAGAGCACAGGACCGTTCCCAGGTCTAAAGCAAGTATGGTGTACAGACACAGGGGTTGGGTGACATAGTGTTTGGGTGATGGAAGAATATTTGGGGATTGATGAAGAAGGAAGTTCAGACATTCCACATAAGAGGTCCTACTAGCCTAAACTTCTATCCACATAGGAGCAAGCGGTTTCGTGTTTGTCTTGGAGGAAGGTGGAGACAGGAGTTACTATGGAAGAAATGTTTGTAAATTAGGGAAATGTGAGGGTGAATTAAGTATCCCGCTCACTGGGGCAGCACACTATGAGAAAAGGAAAACACCACATAGATAACTAAATCGGTAGGACAACTGTCCTCATGGCCGGGCCAGTTCTGTCTGTGGGATAATAAAGTGAAATCTGCGATGAAGATCAACTCTTTTAGAAATGAGAAGGTTGGTTGTCATAGCAGCTGAGTTAATCCATATCTTTGCTCTTTTTATTTATGAAGGATAAAACTTTCTCCTGAAATGAGAAAAATGTCCCTTCGTGCCCTCCTGATGAGTCGTCGATATAATATATAATAAAGTTTAATATAGTCCTGAAGAAGGCGGTAGATAAAAAAATGTAGAACCACCGAGTTGACTGTTGGTATATTCAGTCCTGGACTACTATACCAGAAGGAGAGAGGAGAATAGACTTCGCCGGTGTATGGGGGTAGGTTGTCTCACCTGATTGTTGTACGATGTGTGCATGGTATGTGGTGTGAATGGGATATCAGAGAAGAGTGCGTATTAGGAGGTAGAATGAGAGTGATTAATTTTGAAATGCATGCGTTTTTAAAAGAGGAAAATACATGTATATAGCTCAATAACAAATGAAAAGTCACGTTACATTAATTGCGTTAATGAGGAAATACAAATAACCATATGTGAAAACTGTAATAAGATGTTGGCAGCAAAATGTTGAAAATAAATTTAAAAAATAAGAAATTTGGAGTGTGCTCTGGATCTGTTCTAGTGGGATTTCTTCCTATGTGAATAGAAGTTTAGGCTAGTAGGACCACTCATGTGGACTATTCCTCTTTGTCTCCACCCCCCCCCCACACTCCTATGCCAATTTTGAATATGTAATAAGTGTGATGGGGGCACTATTGTGTATTTTGGAAGTTAAGACAATTACAAGTCAGACAACAGGGATGGCAGATGCAGGGAGTCTGGGGTTTAGGGTCCAGGAGGCCTGCTTGGGGAGGGTGGCATAGGGTGGGAGCACCTGTGGATCGTGGAAGGCAAGGACACATTTGCAGATG
This sequence comes from Lissotriton helveticus, assembly GCF_964261635.1. Taxonomy (NCBI): domain Eukaryota; kingdom Metazoa; phylum Chordata; class Amphibia; order Caudata; family Salamandridae; genus Lissotriton; species Lissotriton helveticus. The sequence goes on from NC_136072.1 coordinate 565,526,466, forward strand.
GTCGAGAAATGTCCAGGGAGAAGTGGCATGGTTCAGCCAGAGAACTGGTGGATACGAGAATGGAATGAGCAAAAATCGCCTAGAAGATCAGAGAACTGAAGAAGGAGTACCAGGGTGCCAAAATGTGAATATGGGGAAATTGATAGGTGGCTTAGGGAGACGGACAGCTTCTAAGGAGGGATGCAGGGCAGAGTTAGTGTGGTAAGAGGGATGTCCTTAGAGTGTGCAGCAGTGAGAACGGATTCTGCAACATGCAGAGAGAGTGGTGCGAGCCATGGAACAGATAGTTAGCTCAGAAATGGTGGACAACTTTGGCAGAAGTGCAGAACGAGGGGAACGCTAGAGGGACGGGAGACTAACAGGCATTGGTGGTGGGAGAGAAGAGACAACAGTGGGATGGGGTAAGAAGGTAAGTGCAGGAGTAAAGAGTGACATGGACACCAGGGAGACACAGAGAGCAGTATCCACTGGGGAAAAGACAGGTGAGGAGGTTAGGGGTAAGAACAAAGTGACTGAAAAGACTGACAAGATGACAACATTACCATACATGGGAGTGTCGGACCCCTTAGGAGGTTTTCTTCTGCAGGACACCAAAAAACAAAATATGGGAAATTATTATGTTGAATTTTTAAACTATTGGACAGGGAACTAGGTACAAAGAAGGCTCCAAGGCAGAAGAGAGAGAGAGCTGGTCAAACGTCAGAGGGTACTAGTCTACACAGAGATTTTGACGACAGCCTTCACCATATTAAAAAGTATATTATGTGCTAGGTGCCCTGAGAAGATTGTGGCGTTGTGGAAGTGATTGGATGGGGTTAGCTCTGCTAGAAAAAGTAAATGATGGGTTTGTGTAGCTCTGGTATGACAAAGAATTTTGGGGCATATTACCAACAAGTAGCGATAATTATCTCTAAATAGGCTTAGCGACAAATGTTTTATCGCTGCCTATCGCTGGATATGTTAGCGGAGAAAACATGCTATTAGCAACGTTTTTCTTCATTGTGCTAAAATATCCAGCGATAGTGGCGAAATGCGTGAATATCGCTGAGAATACAGCGATATTCACGCATTAGCGACGAAATGCTCTTAGCCATGTTATCCACCTCCCATTGGATAACATGGCTAAGAACTGGTCTGAGCAGGTGTTTTTTGGCGATAGCGGGAATATTTCCATCGCTACGCCTGCATCGCTAATAGGCGATAGCGACGTTAGTGACTGCTTTCAGTCGCTAACAGTTTGGGTACGCCCACTTTGCATGTCATTAGCGATAAATATCGCTGACATGCACAGCGGGCCCCAAACCGTTCGCTATCGCCTAAAACCTGTCGCTAACATCAGTTAGCGACAGCTTGCTAATAGAGCGATAGAATTATCGCCGCATAGCGGCCGAAAACGGACGCTAAACCGGAGATAATTGCCTATCGCCACCCTTGGTAATATGCCCCTTTGTTCGTAAAAATGTGCAATACCAGCAAAATCCTGGGAAGACTTAGGTAGTAAAACTTTGGTTACAATTTACAACAACAACCTCAGTCCATAGAGCGAGTGGCTAGCGCTGCCGTACATGCTGTTTCTAGGGCGTCCTACCCCAAGTTTTTTGGGTGAGCCCAGACAGGGACCAGCAGGATCCTGCAGGAATATTAACAAAGGTGCCTATCACGTACGTCAGCATGGATTTGGCAGAGGTAGGGGTTAGAACAGAGGTGTGTTAAACCTGAAACCATGAAACTATGGCAGCTATGGTATCCAGATAGGGCGGAAGGTGCTTCATGGGGAAGTTTCATTCAGTGATTTAGGGTTTTCTATCAACAAGGTGACAATGTAGGATAAATATGTTTTTACACCTTCTGAGAGAGTTGGTCATGGTGTGTTTGAAGTGGAATATTCTGTTCAGAGCAACACATATGGAAGGTTTGGACAGTGGGGTGGCTAGCGTGTTTTCCCATTCACAGTGGGTGAGGTTCCATTGGTTGGTTCCTGAGGTGGACGAGAAAAGCATACTAGTGCCCCTGGGCAGATCTGACGGCGAGAGCTATACAGCTAGTTGCAATGTCTATAGCAGTGTAAACAAGGAAGTCTTACATGATGGGGTGGACTGAGTTTGTGGGATTGGATACAAAGTGGAGGGACAATTCAGCACTGGGGTTGGAGGAGAGTCAAGTTGACATGATCAAGTTTTTGGTGGAACAGATTGAGAAAGGGTTGGCACCAGTGACTATTGAGGGGGGGGGGAAATGTCAGGGATTGTGTCAGACATGACATAATTTGTGGGGTATTCCCCAGACTTTTTGCCTTCACTCCCTGATTTTTGCAAACTTGTTTTTTGGAATAAGGACTCTGTGCACTTTCCCCCTGCTAACCACTGACAAAGTGCTTGTACCCTTTCTGTTAAACATGGTAAAATTGGTATTTAATCAAAAGGCACAATTTAATTACCTTTAAGTCCCAAGTAAATGGTACTACGTGTACCCAGGGACTGTAAATCAACTGCTACCAGTTGGCAGCGGCACACATTATGCTACCCACTAAAGTAGCACTGTAAAACATGTTTCAAGCCTTCCACTGAAATCTGTAATGCAGTTTTAAAGCTGCCACTTTCAGCCTGCCTTAAAACCTTTTCCATGCCTAAATATTCCCTTTTAGTACTTCTGTTATCCTTTTTTTTTGTAAATGATCTTTATTAATTTTGACAAAGTGACAATCCAACATTGACATTGCAAAATGACAGTGATTTGAATGGCGTAGGTGGGGGTTTCAGGGAAAACTCGAATGGGAAGCAAAAAAAGTCCACCTTGTTGAGCATACCACTGCATCATTTTGCAGTGTAGTAGTTTAATATAGTCCTGAAGAAGGCGGTAGATAAAAAAATGTAGAACCACCGAGTTGACTGTTGGTATATTCAGTCCTGGACCACTATACCAGAAGGAGAGAGGAGAATAGACTTCGCCGGTGTATGGGGGTAGGTTGTCTCACCTGATTGTTGTACGATGTGTGCATGGCATGTGGTGTGAATGGGATATCAGAGAAGAGTGCGTATTAGGAGGTAGAATGAGAGTGATTAATTTTGAAATGCATGCGTTTTTAAAAGAGGAAAATACATGTATATAGCTCAATAACAAATGAAAAGTCACGTTACATTAATTGCATTAATGAGGAAATACAAATAACCATCTGTGAAAACTGTAATAAGATGTTGGCAGCAAAATGTTGAAAATAAATTTAAAAAAAAGAAATTTGGAGTGTGATCTGGATCTGTTCTAGTGGGATTTATTCCTACGTGAATAGCAGTTTAGGCTAGTAGGACCACTCATGTGGACTATTCCTCTTTGTCTCCCCCCCACTCCTATGCCAATTTTGAATATGTAATAAGTGTGATGTGGGCACTATTGTGTATTTTGGAAGTTCAGACAATTACAAGTCAGACAACAGGGATGGCAGATGCAGGGAGTCTGGGGTTTAGGGTCCAGGAGGCCTGCTTGGGGAGGGTGGCATAGGGTGGGAGCACCTGTGGATCGTGGAAGGCAAGGACACATTTGCAGATGGTCGAGAAATGTCCAGGGAGAAGTGGCATGGTTCAGCCAGAGAACTGGAGGATACGAGAATGGAATGAGCAAAAATCGCCTAGAAGATCAGAGAACTGAAGAAGGAGTACCAGGGTGCCAAAATGTGAATATGGGGAAATTGATAGGTGGCTTAGGGAGACGGACGGCTTCTAAGGAGGGATGCAGGGCAGAGTGAGTGTGGTAAGAGGGATGTCCTTAGAGTGTGCAGCAGTGAGAACGGATTCTGCAACATGCAGAGAGAGTGGTGCGAGCCATGGAACAGATAGTTAGCTCCGAAATGGTGGACAACTTTGGCAGAAGTGCAGAACGAGGGGAACGCTAGAGGGACGGGAGACTAACAGGCATTGGTGGGAGAGAAGAGACAACAGTGGGATGGGGTAAGAAGGTAAGTGCAGGAGTAAAGAGTGACATGGACACCAGGGAGACACAGAGAGCAGTATCCACTGGGGAAAAGACAGGTGAGGAGGTTAGGGGTTAGAACAAAGTGACTGAAAAGACTGACAAGATGACAACATTACCATACATGGGAGTGTCGGACCCCTTAGGAGGTTTTCTTCTGCAGGACACCAAAAAACAAAATAAGGGAAATTATTATGTTGAATTATTAAACTATTGGACAGGGAACTAGGTACAAAGAAGGCTCCAAGGCAGAAGAGAGAGAGAGCTGGTCAAACGTCAGAGGGGTACTAGTCTACACAGAGATTTTGACGACAGCCTTCACCATATTAAAAAGTATATTATGTGATAGGTGCCCTGAGAAGATTGTGGCGTTGTGGAAGTGATTGGATGGGGTTAGCTCTGCTAGAAAAAGTAAATGATGGGTTTGTGTAGCTCTGGTATGACAAAGAATGTTGGGGCATATTACCAACAATTAGCGATAATTATCGCTAAATAGGCTTAGCGACAAATGTTTTATCGCTGCCTATCGCTGGATATGTTAGCGGAGAAAACATGCTATTAGCAACGTTTTTCTTCATTGTGCTAAAATATCCAGCGATAGTGGCGAAATGCGTGAATATCGCTGAGCATACAGCGATATTCACGCATTAGCGACGAAATGCTCTTAGCCATGTTATCCACCTCCCATTGGATAACATGGTTAAGAACTGGTCTGAGCAGGTGTTTTTTGGCGATAGCGGGAATATTTCCATCGCTACGATAGCGACGTTAGAGACTGCTTTCAGTCGCTAACAGTTTGGGTACGCCCACTTTGCATGTCATTAGTGATAAATATCGCTGACATGCAAAGCGGGCCCCAAACCGTTCGCTATCGCCTAAAAGCTGTCGCTAACATCAGTTAGCGACAGCTTGCTAATAGAGCGATAGAATTATCGCCGCATAGCGGCCGAAAACGGACGCTAAACCAGAGATAATTGCCTATCGCCACCCTTGGTAATATGCCCCTTTGTTCGTAAAAATGTGCAATACCAGCAAAATCCTGGGAAGACTTAGGTAGTAAAACTTTGGCTACAATTTACAACATCAACCTCAGTCCATAGAGTGAGTGGCTAGCACTGCCGTACATGCTGTTTCTAGGGCGTCCTACCCCAAGTTTTTTGGGTGAGCCCAGACAGGGACCAGCAGGATCCTGCAGGAATATTAACAAAGGTGCCTATCATGTACGTCAGCATGGATTTGGCAGAGGTAGGGGTTAGAACAGAGGTGTGTTAAACCTGAAACCATGAAACTATGGCAGTTATGGTAGCCAGATAGGGCGGATGGTGCTTCATGGGGAAGTTTCATTCAGTGATTTAGGGTTTCCTATCAACAAGGTGACAATGTAGGATAAATATGTTTTTACACCTTCTGAGCGAGTTGGTCATGGTGTGTTTGAAGTGGAATATTCTGTTCAGTGGAATATTCTGTTCAGAGCAACACATATGGAAGGTTTGGACAGTGGGGTGGCTAGCGTGTTTTCCCATTCACAGTGGGTGAGGTTCCATTGGTTGGTTCCTGAGGTGGACGAGAAAAGCATACTAGTGCCCCTGGGCAGATCTGACGGCGAGAGCTATACAGCTAGTTGCAATGTCTATAGCAGTGTAAACAAGGAAGTCTTACATGATGGGGTGGACTGAGTTTGTGGGATTGGATACAAAGTGGAGGGACAATTCAGCACTGGGTTTGGAGGAGAGTCAAGTTGACATGATCAAGTTTTTGGTGGAAAAGATTGAGAAAGGGTTGGCACCAGTGACTATTGAGGGGGGGGAAATGTCAGGGATTGTGTCAGACATGACATAATTGGTGGGTATTCCCCAGACTTTTTGCCTTCACTCCCTGATTTTTGCAAACTTGTTTTTTGGAATTAGGACTCTGTGCACTTTCCTCCTGCTAACCACTGACAGAGTGCTTGTACCCTTTCTGTTAAACATGGTAAAATTGGTATTTAATCAAAAGGCACAATTTAATTACCTTTAAGTCCCAAGTAAATGGTACTACGTGTACCCAGGGACTGTAAATCAACTGCTACCAGTTGGCAGCGGCACACATTATGCTACCCACTAAAGTAGCACTGTAAAACATGTTTCAAGCCTTCCACTGAAATCTGTAATGCAGTTTTAAAGCTGCCACTTTCAGCCTGCCTTAAAACCTTTTCCATGCCTAAATATTCCCTTTTAGTACTTCTGTTATCCTTTTTTTTTGTAAATGATCTTTATTAATTTTGACAAAGTGACAATCCAACATTGACATTGCAAAATGACAGTGATTTGAATGGCGTAGGTGGGGGTTTCAGGGAAAACTCGAATGGGAAGCTAAAAAGTCCACCTAGTTGAGCATACCACTGCATCGTTTTGCAGTGTAGTAGTTTAATATAGTCCTGAAGAAGGCGGTAGATAAAAAAATGTAGAACCACAGAGTTGACTGTTGGGATATTCAGTCCTGGGCCACTATACCAGAAGGAGAGAGGAGAATAGACTTCGTCGGTGTATGGGGGTTGTTGTCTCACCTGATTGTTGTACGATGTGTGCATGGTATGTGGTGTGAATGGGATATCAGAGAAGAGTGCGTATTAGGAGGTAGAATGAGAGTGATTAATTTTGAAATGCATGCGTTTTTAAAAGAGGAAAATACATGTATATAGCTCAATAACAAATGAAAAGTCACGTTACATTAATTGCGTTAATGAGGAAATACAAATAACCATATGTGAAAACTGTAATAAGATGTTGGCAGCAAAATGTTGAAAATAAATTTAAAAAAAAGAAATTTGGAGTGTGATCTGGATCTGTTCTAGTGGGATTTATTCCTATGTGAATAGCAGTTTAGGCTAGTAGGACCACTCATGTGGACTATTCCTCTTTCTCCCCCCCCCCCACTCCTATGCCAATTTTGAATATGTAATAAGTGTGATGGGGGCACTATTGTGTATTTTGGAAGTTCAGACAATTACAAGTCAGACAACAGGGATGGCAGATGCAGGGAGTCTGGGTTTAGGGTCCAGGAGGCCTGCTTTGGGAGGGTGGCATAGGGTGGGAGCACCTGTGGATCGTGGAAGGCAAGGACACATTTGCAGATGGTCGAGAAATGTCCGGGGAGAAGTGGCATGGTTCAGCCAGAGAACTGGTGGATACGAGAATGGAATGAGCAAAAATCGCCTAGAAGATCAGAGAACTGAAGAAGGAGTACCAGGGTGCCAAAATGTGAATATGGGGAAATTGATAGGTGGCTTAGGGAGATGGATGGTTTCTAAGGAGGGATGCAGGGCAGAGTTAGTGTGGTAAGAGGGATGTCCTTAGAGTGTGCAGCAGTGAGAACGGATTCTGCAACATGCAGAGAGAGTGGTGCGAGCCATGGAACAGATAGTTAGCTCAGAAATGGTGAACAACTTTGACAGAAGTGCAGAACGAGGGGAACGCTAGAGGGACGGGAGACTAACAGGCATTGGTGGCGGGAGAGAAGAGACAACAGTGGGATGGGGTAAGAAGGTAAGTGCAGGAGTAAAGACTGACATGGACACCAGGGAGACACAGAGAGCAGTATCCACTGGGGGAAAGACAGGTGAGGAGGTTAGGGGTAAGAACAAAGTGACTGAAAAGACTGACAAGATGACAACATTACCATACCTGTGAGTGTCGGACCCCTTAGGAGGTTTTCTTCTGCAGGACACCAAAAACAAAATATGGGAAATTATTATGTTGAATTTTTAAACTATTGGACAGGGAACTAGGTGCAAAGAAGGCTCCAAGGCAGAAGAGAGAGAGAGAGCTGGTGAAACGTCATTGGGTACTAGTCTACACAGAGATTTTGACGACAGCCTTCACTATATTAAAAAGTATATTATGTGATAGGTGCCCTGAGAAGATTGTGGGGTTGTGGAAGTGATTGGATGGGGTTAGCTCTGCTAGAAAAAGTAAATGATGGGTTTGTGTAGCTCTGGTATGACAAAGAATTTTGTTCGTAAAAATGTGCAATACCAGCAAAATCCTGGGAAGACCTAGGTAGTAAAACTTTGGCTACAATTTATAACATCATCCTCCGTCCATAGAGCGAGTGGCTAGCGCTGCCGTACACGCTGTTTCTAGGGCGTCCTACCCCAAGTTTTTTGGGTGAGCCCAGACAGGGACCAGCAGGATCCTGCAGGAATATTAACAAAGGTGCCTATCACGTACGTCAGCATGGATTTGGCAGAGGTAGGGGTTAGAACAGAGGTGTGTTAAACCTGAAACCATGAAACTATGGCAGCCATGGTATCCAGATAGGGCGGAAGGTGATTCATGGGGAAGTTTAATTCAGTGATTTAGGATTTCCTATCAACAAGGTGACAATGTAGGATAAAAATGTTTTTATACCTTCTGAGAGAGTTGGTCATGGTGTGTTTGAAGTGGAATATTCTGTTCAGAGCAACACATATGGAAGGTTTGGACAGTGGGGTGGTTAGCGTGTTTTCCCATTCACAGTGGGTGAGGTTCCATTGTTTGGTTCCTGAGGTGGACGAGAAAAGCATACTAGTGCCCCTGGGCAGATCTGACGGCGAGACCTATACAGCTAGTTGCAATGTCTATAGCAGTGTAAACAAGGAAGTCCTGCATAATGGGGTGGACTAAGTTTGTGGGATTGGATACAAAGTGGAGGGACAATTCAGCACCGGGGTTGGAGCTGAGGCAAGTTGACATGATCAAGTTTTTGGTGGAACAGATTGAGAAAGGGTTGGCACCAGTGACTTTGGGGGGGTGTTAGACCTGACATCATTGGCATGAGTCTCTCCTCCATTTTTTCTGTTTGCCTCCTCTGTTTACGATGTTTTTGCTGGTATATTGCTTTGGGCACTGTGCCACTGCTGATCAGTGCCACAGTGCAAGTGCTCCCTATGTGAAATAGCTGTATTGATTGACTTCCATGTTTGGCTTATTTGGTTTACTGTCAGTCCCTAGTAGAGTGCACCAGGAGTGCCAGGGCTTGTAAATACAAATGCTGCTAGTGGGCTTGCAGCACATGTTGTGCCACCCACAAGAGCGGCCTAGTAAAAATATGTCTGAAGGTCTGCCATTGCTAGACCACGTGCAGTCTGGTACTGTCACGCAGACTGCGCAAGTACACCTACTTGCCAGTCTCTAAACCTTCCCTTAACTTCATGTTAGTCACCCCTATGGTAGGCCCACGGGCAGGGTGCATTGTAGGCATAAGGTAGGACAAGCCTGACAAGGTTGGCATGTCCTAATAGTGAATTACAGCCATATTTGTTTTTCACTATTGTAAGGTTACCTGCTCTCCATCAGTTAGAATGGGCTGCCAGGATTATTAATGCTATAATCCTAGCAGGCTCGGGGAGCATGGTGCAATGTCGAGTTTGGTATCCCTGAACTCAGGGTTTAATAACGCATCCGTTTGGGTGGATGGTTTTTGGACTCTGTGTTTGAAAATAGCACTTTTAGAAAGTAGCTATTTTCTTGTCTAACTGTCTACTGGTCTCTGCTGGTTCTGGAGTGCGTGTGACAGGAGCTTGGTGGCTCCAGAGGTCTGAATGAGTCAGTGTGGGATGAGTGGGGTATTTGCATTGAGAGTAGAGGAAGAGTAGCTCCTGATAGCCTGCCCTGCCTGATACAATGCTGGCTCCGCCCCCCTGCCAGGCGACTGATGACTCTGTGCCTGCCTGGGACTTTCCTGGCCCACCTCCTGCCGGGCAACTGATGGCCCTGCCCCTGCCAGTGACAATGCTGGCTCCACTCCTGCTGGGCGGCTGAAGACTCTGCCCTGCACAGTGAATAGGCCAGGTGCCTCGACCTGGCAACACCCACAACAAACCCGAGATGGGGGGAAATTCCCCTGCATGGACAAAGGGATCAAAGCCAAAAAGGGGTATAAGAGAAGGACCCCTGAACCAAGAATTTAGATCACTTCTGACAAGGAAACCTGAACCAAGGACAAGAAGCCTGCTGATCTAAGGACTGCCTACCCCTTCTGCCAGAGTGCTGTTTGTTGGGGGAATCCTGCATTGCTTCTTTATTTTTGCCAAGGAGCCAGGAGAGAGGAACTGTGTGTGTACTCTCAAGCTTTGCTCAAGAAAATCTCCAAGGGCTGGAAGAAGTGCCAGTCTCCTGTTGAAGTCACAGGGCTAAAGGACTTCATCTGCTTAAAGTGCTGTTTGCTGGAACTTGTGAATCCAGCACCTCTGAAAGAATCCAGCAATCTCGACGCCGACGGACGCCGCCGAATCCAGCTCGACATCGTGAGTAACGGTTCCAGTGTCCCGCTTCCTCGACGCCGGCCTCCGGGCCCGATCGACGCCAGCAGCAACGCCAGTGAGTAGTGAGTTCGGCTCCAGCTCCAAGTGACCTCGTGTCTGCACCGCTGCTGATCGCCTCGACTTCGAGCCCTCTCGACGCCGTGAGCGCTGCTCACTCCTGCAACATCGACATCGACGACGCCGTATCCGGCTTCATCCCGTGAGCGCTGCTCCCGCCTGACTTCGGTCGACGCCGCTGCAGATCGCCCCGACTCCGAGGCCCGATCGACGCCGAAGACGCGACGCCGGACATCTCGACGCCGCTGATCATCGAGTGCTTCACTTTTCCAAGGTATTGTGTTGTTGGGGTCTGTGCGACTCCGGGCTCGACGTAGCGCTCCTCGCGGTCGACGCCGAACCTTTGGATTAACTTTGCCTCGACGTCGTGTGACTCCAGTGTGGGTTACATTGTTGCCAAGAACTGTGTTTTTAAGAAGAAGAGTTGCTTTTGATACTAAAGACTTTTGTGCTAAGAAGAAACCGTGCTTGAACTATTATTTTTCCTTCCAAGAGTATTTATTAAGATTGTGGTATATTTTTGTCGTTATTTGGTCTTGTGCTAAGCCTTATATAAAAATCCTTATTTTTATAATACTACTGTGTCGTGTCCATTTGTAGTGTATTCACTTTATTACTGTATGTGGTCATAAATGCTTAACGCACTGCCTCTGAGATAAGCCTGTCTGCTTTGCCAAGCTACCAAGGGGGTGAGCAGGGGTTATCTAAGTGTGTGATCCCCTTGCCCTGACTAGAAAAGGTGTGTCCCTATTTGTCAGAAGTGTATACCTCTGCCAACTAGAGACAGCCGCTTCTAACAGGGGGGAATCTTAGAGATTGTGTCAGACCTGACATATTGTTGGGGTATTCCCCCAGACTTTTTGCCTTGACTCCCTGATTTATTAAACTTGTTTTTTGGCATTAGGACTCTGTGCACTTTCACCCTGCTAACCACTGACAAAGTGCTTGTACCCTTTCCGTTCAACATGCTAAAATTGGTATTCAATCAGTAGGCACAATTTATTTACCAGCTGGCAGCAGCACACATAATGCTACCCACTAAAGGAGCACTGTAAAACATGGTTCAAGCCTTCCACTGAAATCTGTAATGCTGCTATTAAAGCTGCCGCTTTCAACCTGCCCAAAAACTTTTTCCATGCGTAAACATTCCCTTTTAGTACTAATGTTATCCTTTTTTTTTGTAAATGATCTTTATTATTTTGGACTAAGTGACAACATTAGCATTGGCCAAATGATACAATCCAACATTGACATTGCAAAATGACAGTGATTTGAATGGCGTAGGTGAGGGTTTCAGGGTAAACTCGAATGGGAAGCAAGAAAGTCCACCTTGTTGACCATGCCACTGCATCGTTCTGCAGTGTAGTACATTTACAAATAGTAAAGTAGATCAGGAAAACCAAGGTGGGTCCGCCATTGTTCCACAAAGCAATTGCTCTATGAAGTCATATATATTACATATAAACAAAATAAAATAATCTGAACAATAGGAAAAGGAAAAAAGGAGAACTATTGATCTCGTTATACAAATGTCAGTCTGAGTGCACCTGTCAGTGTAGCATATCAGTCGATAACATACATGTAGCTGCGTGGGCGTGTTTGATTGTCAATGATGAATGCGCCTGGGGAGAGAAGGGGCGTGAGAAAGAGAGAAGCGGAGGGGGAGTTGAGTAGTGAACAAGGAGAAGGGTGTGAAGGGCAGAAACACCCGGTGGCCGAGGGCATGCATACCCATGGGGCACTGTAGATCCCGCGAACCTAAAGGAGCGGCGGGTCCTATGGCAACAAGCAGGTCTGGGTGGGGGGTGGGGCATGCTGCCGCTAGTTTAGCCTTGATCACTGTCAGGTAGCCCTGCCATTGAGTAGGAATTAGTTGTGGGGTGCTGTCGCTTGCGCTACAGCCGCCAGTTGGTTTGTGCGCTCCGACACTAGCGCCCTGCGCAGATCGGGCAACCTCGCATAACCATTGGGACTTAGCGGCGCCTTCCACGTCATGGCTATCTTACGTTTGGCAAGTCCCAGGGCAAGATCTAAAAATGTATTCAGGCTTTTACGAGAAGCGCTGCGTTTCGTGACACCCAACAAGAAGTGAAGGGGCTCCACCTCTACCTAGATGCCTGCCGCCTCCGTGAGTGAAGTGGCCACTTCGGTCCAGAATCTTTGGATACCGGTGCAGGTCCATACCATGTGAATGAATGCGGCTCCCAGGTCCTGACATCTAGCGCATATGTCAGTGATAGCAGGGTACATGCGCGCCAACTTATGGGGCGTGAGATACGTGGGGCGGGCGAAGGTAATTAAATGTAGTATACCTCAGTCTGGCATTTGTCGAGAGAGTTTTTGGGTGATTAAGGCATTGTATCCACTGCTTATCAGTGAGAGTGAGGGATAGCTTGGTGTCCCAGTACTCGCGGAGTGTCGACAGTGCAAGCAATCGTCTAGTCTGAAAGAGGTGTAGATGGCTGTTACAGCATGCCCACCCAGACTGAGCGTGAGCAGCATTTGTAGCAGGTGTGACGAGAGAGGCGCAGCTCGGTCGGTATCCCATGCTCGCAAGGAGTGGCGCGTAAGCAGAGCATGTGGCAGGAAGGAGCCCTGCCGCACCTTATATGCGTCTACAAATTCCTCGAATGATTGTAGTTGCAAGTCTGCATACATATCTCCCCATCTGTCCAAACGCCTCTCCCTCCAGAGTCTCAATTCCTGGCGTCCATAGCAGGAGAACGTGTCGGGTAGTATCTCCAGGGGCAGGCCAGGGGTTTATGGCACAGTCCGGTCCTTAGGTAGCATGTATCTGGACCAGCTCTTTCTGGCCGCTGCCATTAAGATGTTACCTCGTTGCTTCTGGGTTGGGATAGTTGTCCCTGACATGCATTCTAGCAATACTGGGGCATCCTAAACCAAGGCCCCCGTGGCCATCTCGGAGAGATTGCTCATGGCAAGCCACCACATTGGCCACTACAGTTGTGCTGCGGCATCATATCGCTTGTAATTTGGGGCTCCTAAGCTGCCTTCTGATAGTGGCAGGTATACTTTATGGAGAGCCACCCTGGCCCTTGAGTTCCCCCATATCAGGGAGACTAATAAAGATTCCAGCTCCCTGAAAAGTTTCCGGGGGAGGCAGTAGGGAACTATGTAGAAGAAATACAATAGACGCGGGAGGACCAGCATCATGGAGATGGCCACCCAGCCCATGGGGGACAAGGGGAGGCCCAACCAGAATGGGAGAGTCGATTGCCATCAATAGTATCTGACTTCAGAAGCTAGACCTGAACCCCAAGATATTTGAAGGACGACTACTGATTTAGACCAATTAACTTGGAGCCCGGATACCCTCGCGTGTGTATTTAAGAGGTCCATGATCAATTGCATGTCTCAGTCCGGCCGCGTAATTAGATTAACGCATCATCTGCGCAGAGCGACACTATGAGCCACCGGCGATCAACATGTAGGTCCCAGTCAGTGACCCATATCCTAAATCGGCAGGCCAATGGCTCCATACCCAAGGCAAAAAGAATCAGCAACAGGGGGAGCCCTGGCGTGTACCCTGCGCTATCGAAAATGGTGGGGGAAAAGTGCGAGCCATATTTACCCTAGCTTGCCTCCTAAAATATAATAGTCGTATCCACCTCATGAAGTTGGGGCTGATGCGGAACCCCGATAGCACCAGCTCAAGGTGTCAAATGCTTTCTCTATATCTAAGGATGCGATCCACCACATGGCTTTCTATCTCTGCTGTAGGCGCAGGCGACGACACTTGGGGGGGAGGTGGGAGGGAATGTTTCGGAGGGGAACGGGGAGGAAACTGGAAAAGCAGACAGCGGATTGCCTCATACATTGACCGTAACTGATAGACAATGTAAGGATACACCACGGAAACAAAAGACGCCGCCCGGCCTTCGGGATGTGGGCTGAATGGCTGCGTATAATGCAAGTGGGCAGAGATCAGGGGGCGATGAATCTGCTTGAGTAGATCCCATATTGAATGATGTACCGTGTATTTGGTTCTGCAATAAAAAACGTTTAAAAAAAAAAATCTAAGGATGCGATCCAAGACTTCTCCGCCTCACCGTGCACCCATTCCAGCAATGTAACCAGGCGGCGTAGATTCAAGCCAGTGTTCCGCCCCCGTATGAAGCCATTCTGGTCGTATGAAGCCATTCTGGTCTTCATGAATCAATAAGGGAACTGCAGCGATTAACCTATTCGCCAGTAGTTTCCCGAGGATCTTGTAATCAACGTTCAACATTGAAAAAGGGTGATATAAGGCTATTTGGAGAGGGTAACAGCCTGGTTTCGGTAGGATCACTAGTGTCGCCTCCCTCAAAGTGGGTGGCAGTGCACCCGTTTTAAAAGCGTCAATATACACATTGACTAACCTAGGCACTAGTTGTGCAGAGAAGGTGGAGTAAAACTCCAATGGCCAGCCGTCTGTGCCCGGTGTCTAGCCAGTCGCCAGCTGGCCAATTGCACCTGTGATCTCTTCTATCAATGGGGTCCTCTAGGAAATCATAGTGGGCTGGCGTGATCTGGGGGAGTTGTATCTATGCGTGAAAGCCCTGAATGGAAGTATGATCATGTGGGGCTGGGGCATTGTACAACGCTATGTAATATTCATAGAATGATTCATTAATGGCTTCCTTTGTGTTCATTAGAGTCCTGGCAGAGGTATATAAATGGTGGTGATGGGGGGTTGGGAAGTGTTGGATTGCGATAGCCACACGAGTAGCTTGCCTGCCTTGTCGCCCTCCCTGTGTCTGTGTGCCAGATGTGTCTTGTAGTCCAACGCACCAAGGTCATCCATTGCGCTCTTGTGCAACAGGCGGGCCTGAGCTAGGGAAGAGCCAACCTGGGGGTCAGTGGGAATGCGCTGCTCGTAGCTCTGTATTTCTGACTCATGAGTGTGCAGCGCATTGATCGGCGTCTTCCAGGTGCCATATGTGGTTTTGATGGCGTGTCTACGAAGAACAGCCTTGAAGGCATCCCATTCCACACCTGCTGATGAAGCAGTACCTGCATTCGTCAAAAAATATGATTCAGTGTGGTCCAGAAGAGTGGCCCGGTAGGATGAGTCAGCAAGTGCAGCACTCTGTAGTTGCCAGGTCGAGATCACTGGTTGTCTCATGCTCCAGGGACAGACTCATTTTCAGAGGGCATGATCAGAGAGCACACGCGCTAAATAATCAGCCTGCAATATACTGCGGAGATAATTGTCAGAGCAGAATACCATATCTATCCCTGAATATAAGTTGTGTAGTGCAGAGTAATGCGAATAAGTTCTTGCTTGGGGTTGCATTCTACGCCATACATCATGCACTTGCATGTTGGACACCCATTCCGACATATGTTGTGCCAGCTCAATAGATTGTACTCCTGGGAAGGGGGGCGGGAGCGGTCTAGATCAGATCTTGTACCCCATTAAAATCACCATCCCAGTACACGGGGGCATGGGATCCGTAAGTAAGGATGGCGTGAGCGTTTGTAGGGAGGTGGACTGGCCCGAATTTGGAGTGTACAGAGATACCAATGCCAATGGAGACCCTTTCAGGAAGCCTTCCATGGTGACAAAGCGGCATTGGATATCTACACTAGAGTGCAGTGGGGTCCCTGGTGCAACCCAAATAAGCACAACTCAGGCATATCCCAAATATGTAGTGCCCAGTATCATGCCCCTCCAGCGTTTACTGAGTGATGTAAGTGTTTGTACAGTGAGATGTGTCTCTTGTAACAGCACAAACGTGACCCCATGGTTGCGCAAATACTGATATACTTTGTTTAGCACATCCCGCCAGGCCCCTCACATTCCAGGTCAGCAAAACTTAGTCTCCAGCTGCCATTTACTTAATTGTGAAACATGAAATTCGGTGTAAAGCATGCCACCAGCTTACGGCCCCGCTCCCTTCGCGCCCCCCCCCCACAGCATCACAAAATATAATCAATCCATATTCCAAACCACGTTTCCCACTGTATGCAGGCAGACAAAGAGATCAACATATGAATAGAGAATTCCAAACTTTCCACCCCAGGCCCGCTTGCCCCTGACAGTGCCTCAAACTGTGAAGCCGTGATGGGCAGTGTCCAACCCATGGTTGTGTCTGAGTCCAATCTTGGGGAGGATGTGGGGGTGCCTATGTGCTCCACTGTTTTGATGGCTTGTGCTCATTCTTGGGTCAACTGTGCCTTCATTGGGTGACGTATCTGACCTCTGCCGCAGCCCCTACATGACTTGACTAGTATCCAGGAGTGGGGAGAATCCATTAATAGTGTAAGGGGGCTTGTGTGCAAGGCCCTGCTGCTCGATCCAGGTCCATGCCTCCTCGGGTATATTACACACGACTGTACTCTCCTTATGGCGAATGCTATGACATGCTGGGTATTGAAGGGAGTATTGAATGTCATGGTCCCTCAGGCATTTCTTGACCTTTAGATAGAAGGAACGGCGGCGCTGAACGGAAAGAGTGTTGTCTGGATAGATGTGGACTTTGGCATTGTTGACCTGCCAAGGGCTCCTGGTGTGAGTGACAGGCAGAATCTGATCTCTATCACAGTAATAAAAAGTTTCACTACCACCGGTCTGGGGAAGGCACCCGGGCGATGTGGCCCCCCGGCACCCTGTGCACCCGCTAATGGGAAAGAACTTCCATATCTTACCCTGTAGAATGTCTTGGGAGAACCATTCCTCAGGTAGAGTGAGTTCCATATTGGGGCCCTCTGCTCGTTCGGTGAGGCCCACGATACACACATTGTTCCAGCATGGTATCCTTCCTGGTCCTCCACGCGTGCCCTCAGGAAGTCCACCTCCTCTTGGAGGAATTGCATTTGAGTGGTCGCCGCAGTCACCGCAGGGCGCAATGACGCCAATGTAGATTCAGACTCTTCCACTCGACCCTTTAGCTTCTTGTGGTCCTCCCATATTTACCCCATATCGATGCTCTACCAGACAATCTTCATGCTCAGGGTAGTTTTGATGTCAAGTATTGCTGCCAGCAGCTCATCAAATCGGTGCGAATGGTCGTGGCAGTCTCCCAAGTCAGAGGGCCTGGGATGGACTGTAATCCTCATGATTGGAGGTGCCGACGTCTCTTCCAGAGGTTGCGCCTGGGAGTTCTCCACTTTAGGTTTGCCCATCACACCGTCCATAGGGGAAAGGGGCCAGACACCAGTCCGAATGTCCTCACAGAGGGTCAAAAGACCCTAAAGATCAGGAGCGGCTCACTTGTGGAGTGCAGATAGGTTGGGGGTACGTGGCATACTAGTCACAGGTTGCCTCACGCTGCAGGCCACTGCAGCAGCCGCAGTAGCAGAAGGTCCTCGGGGGTTCTCTCCCTGTTCAACCCCAGCAGTAGGCTCAGACCTACTAGGCCCGAGTTCATGTAAGTATACAGGCCGTTCTCCCCTGTCTCCTCGCCCCCACCTCGTGTAGGCTTCAAGCTTGTCTCAGGAGTCTGTTGCATTGACTTCCCCGTAGTCCTCAATGGGGGAGAGTGTAAGTGACCCACACAGTGTTTGGGGATGCGTGATCCAGATGGGGCACCCCTGTGTGTTCTCTGAAGAGTAGAAGCCTAGGTCCGGGCCGCCCTGCCCAGCACGGCAATGAGGAAGGGCTGGGGTTAAGACTGCTCACACTATCTCAGGGGAGCGGTCGCTGTATCCCAGCGGGCTCTCGTCGCTGCAAAGGCTCCCCGTTAGAAGGTAGGCTGTTGTGTGCATAGGCCGCGTGGCCAAGAGTACCTGTGCTGCAGTAGAATGCCCCCAATGCCGTACCTAGTTTCTGGATGGGGTCCGCGTATGTCCCAGCGCAGGCCCCGGTGATTTAATGGCAGGATCAGGAGTGGCTGGGGACCCTGACTGCCGCTGTGTGCCAGGACACGCGTGCATGCCGATTGAGCAGCAGCCTGCGCCGAGTCGGCATGTCTCTGTTCGAGGCTGTCAGGCCTCAGAGTCGCCGAACAGTGCAAGCAGGATTCGGGCCTCGGGGCTGCCCCGTACAATGTCCGGCAACTCTGGGGCAAATGGGAGTTGGTGCAGGAAGCCTTCCGATGCCGTTCCCTCGAAGGACAATCGGTCAGAAAAGATAGGATTTTGACGGCGAACACAGAGCGGAGCTCAGAGCTTTGCACCCGCTCTTGCTGCCATCTTGGCCACGCCCCCCTATAACATATGTTATCCTTAAGGTAGGTTCTAAAAGCTTGTAGAGAAGGGTGCATGATATTTTAAAAATTAGGACACGTGAGCCTTAGTTCTACATGTCCTGGCAGTCTCCTACATTTGTTTTTCACTGTTTTTTCACTGTTGAAAGGCTACCTCTCCCATAGACTAACACTGGGTTACCTTACTACACTTAATAAGTGATAACCTAATTTTGGGACTGGATAGAAAAATCCTGTTTCCACTCTAGTAAATTGTAATTTAAAATCCTCTTTAATATTAGTCATATTTTAAGTTACAATTTTGAAAATGCCACTTTTGGCAAGTTGGAATTTTCTGCTCAAACCAACTGTGCTTATCTCCCAGTGTCCAGGGTCACATGACTGTGAATTGCTCTCCTGTTGTGGGTTGGGTATTCTTCTCAAACATTGGTACAAACAGGCCTAGGTGTGAGGGAAGTGAGTCTTCTTGACAAGATGGGTGGGGGAGAGTTGTGCCCTGCCCTGATTGCTCCTCAAAGTGTCCCGCCTTCAGCACACACACACAAACCTGACACCGGGCCAGTCTTTGATTTGCGCACCGTAGACAGCTTGAGCTAGGGTCAAGGAAGGGGAAAACTGAACAGAACCAGTTTTGGTGGTAGACCAGAGAATCACCCCACTCAAAGGCTGGTACAGGTATATAAGTGTGATCTTCAGAACATCTCCTGGACCTGTGCAGGATTCAGAAGGTGGACTGCCCTGCTGTCTGGAGAAGAAAGATTTTACCTGCTCGCCTTGAATCCAGTTTTCCCATAAGTGACTCCAAGGTAAGGTTGGCTGAGCTCCTGTTTGAGCCACATGGACTCCAGAAGCTTCCAAAGGTCGGCCTGTAACTTCTCAGCTGACCAGCACCTACCAGGACCAGGCCCTACCTGAGCCCTGCAGCTTACCTTTGCTGGAATGACCTCTGATCTGAAAGAGGTGACCTTCAGGTCCTGGTTCCCTGGTAGGCATCAGAGTGTACACTTCCTGAAGAGAAGGCGAATATGCAGAAGTTTTAAGCTTCTCCTGACTGAGAAGTGACCTCTTTGTGCCAAAACATTGACCGCCTGTGATGCCCGCCAACAAGAAGCTTTGGTGGACCTGCTCTTTGCACCAACAGTGACCATCTGCGACAACTGCCAATGCAAGACTTCAGCAAGATCTTCACTTTGCGCTGATAGAAACAGCCCACATTGACTGCCAGCACGAAGCTCCAGTGACTACAGGCTCCTCAGGCTAGAATAGCGACCATCTGTGATGCCCGACCTGCTCCTCGTACCAACAATGACCTCTTTTCAGCCCCTGTCAATGCAAACAGCAGCTTTTCGCACAGACTTGATATGGTAATTCTTTAGCGGGATGAACCAGGTCCCTGTATACGGCCTGCGCTCTATCACAGTCGACCTGATCTTTTGACTTTACCATGGTCCAGCACAACCATAAAAGTGCAAATTGTGATTTGTGCACGTTGGCACTATTTTCACATAAAACTTCAAAAACATTTTTTTTGTTTTGGTATAAGTTTATTTATTACATTTTGCTCCATTTCTCAAAATTGGTTTGGGATTTTCTTATGTTTGTTTTTCACTGTATTACTGTTTGAGTGGTGCAAAAATTATTTACACATTTACTCTAAGCTAAGCCTGACTGCTGTTGTGCCAAGCGATCAAAAGGTTAAGTGCAGGTTTATTTAGTGACTTTTGTGGCTCATGCAGACAAGGATTGTGTTTATTATTTAAGTGGTGCCTCCACCCCTCTCAACTAATAACCCAATTGCTTACATTTTGCATTTGATGAGTCACGTTTTTGGGTGTTTCATCCATATGGAAGTGAAATGGGTGTAACCATGCTCGAAGGGTGATTCAGAGAGAGTGGAACAAGAGAAGGTTGGGGAAATCAGTCTCAGTGGAGATTATGAGGGTTGTGGTGGCCCAGGTGAGAACTGTATGTGCATCCGCCTGGGAAGGAATGTTGGTTGGAGCATTATTTACAGTGTTATTCATCAAGGACATTCAGAGTGGGTAAGATGGCGTGGTGAGGGCAGACAATGGGATGGGGGTTGGGATATGGCGAAGTGAGACAGACTAAAAAAGGGAAGGAGGATACAGTGTCACTTAGTAGATAAAATAAATAAGGCATGTCTCCGGTGAAGGTGATGTATCAGTTCTTGAGTGTGAGGGGAAGGGCGCCAGGGCAACTATTTACAGATGCAGATGGCTTCAACAAGCAGGCAGGGCTTTGGAGTATTTTGGAAGCACGTGAAATGGAGTGGATGGAATGAGAGGGGATGTGGTACTCATTCATTCACAATAGTTGCAGAGTCAGAAGGATTTCGAGTGGGTTTGAGTGAGAGATGGCTGAAGGGATTAGATCGATGGAAGAGCATGTCAAAATATTTTAGGTGTTTGGACAGGATTTAAGAAAGGTCTTAAAGGCTGTACTTTCCTTTTGTAGGTACAGAGGACAAGAAGGTAGGAAGAGAGAGATTTGCAATATGGGCATTCAAAAGGTAAATTGGTGGGGGAGTGCATGGGTAGGCAGTTTTAGAGACAACAGTTGAGAAGAGATTTTAAGCAGGTAATGATATATTGGAGTGGGTTAGGAGGAACACAACGAGATCAACTGACGGAAACAATGTTAGAGTTAAGAGTAACAAGGCTGCCATGGTAAGTGCTGATATTACAACTGGTGCAGAGCGATGTCGTTTAGTCAACTAGGTTGAAAGTGATAAAGTGATGCAAAAAAGATGTAGGCTTACTGAGAGAAATTGGGAGGTAACTGGGTTGGACACAGCTTGTCTAGAAGGGTGTGGCGAGGAGCAAGGAGACTGGCTGCAATACACAAGACATGAAAGGCGATTAATAGAAAGAGTTCAGGTTTTTGCAAGGCCAAGGGAATACAGATTATTAAGCAAAGCGAGATTGTAAAGGAATCCCCTGCTTTGTTTGACATAACAAAGTACATCCGTCTTTAACAGCCAATAGATTACACCTGGAGAAATTAATGGAGAGGGCAGGGGCGCGGATGGCATGAAATGCAATTGTTGAATATAGGCTGAAAGAACAGCTCAGTGGAAGATTTTCTGGTTGGCGTGTGAGGGCTCAAAAGATGGAGAAATGGCTAAGCGAGAGTAAGAGGGACAGGGAAAGTAGGGGAAGAGAGGAAAAACAGAGAATCAATGGGAAGGCCTGGTGAAGGGACAGGCAAGCTAGACAATTAATAAAACAGCAGACATTGGAAAGTGATCACACGTGGTAGTTATATCATAAAGTTTGGATTCGATCAACATTTTGGCGAGAAGGTGGTGGGAATGTTGGTGTGGGAACCCTCTAGGGGAGGGGGGAGTGATGGGAGTAAATGGTAGGATGTTGTGTAGGGCATAATAGCAATATCATGTGCTTCTAAGGCAAAGAATGTGTAGTTTACCACAGTTTGCTTCCAAAAAAGGGGGCTTTTGCACAACTTTAGTGGAGTGGCTTAGTGATTCCACTCCCAATATGGGCCCTGAGGAAAGGTGGGTAGCTCCCTCAACACCCAGGATGTTTGGGAGGGGGAAAGGAGGTGTGCAAAGATGCAGTTTGCCAAGTATACTTCAGAGTCCAGAAATGGCCGGATACGGCTGAAGGAACAAGATCTGGAACTCCTCTTCCATGAGAATAGACAATTGATATTATTCCTCTTCAATGTGCATTATAAAGTAAGTGGTTAAGATTTGGATGAATAAATACCAACAAACTTCTTTATCCAAATTCTAACTGCAAATCACCTAAAACTACCCCTGATGAAGTCCTTTGCCCCCATCTTTGGCATGGACGACACGCGTACTGGCTGAAGTTTTGCGCAGATGCATTGAACAATATATAATGATTCTGGAAGAAAATAAATAAGATCAATGAAAAATGACACAACAGTACTTACATTTATTTGAGAGTGCTGGGAAAATTGTTTTTGAAGATGTAGACCTTTCCAAGAAAAAGAGGATTTGGTGGCTCCTCTCCTTTAATGAGTGCCCAATAATTTTGGATTCAGTAAACAAATCTGCAGTACTATTGACTGGACAAATAATATAGTGTGTGTGCCTAGACACCCAGCTACCTTCCTTCTCTTTCTTATACAGGTGGACATGTGGCCACTGTAATGTATCGTCACACCTCTGGCGACCGTGGGAGCACTCTTCCCATGGTTCAACAAAACCCAGCACCCGCCACTACACAAGAAAGATTTTGGGAGCAGGTTGAACCAGTGGACAAGGGGGTTAGTAGCTTGTCGGTTGGGAGTGAGTGGTGTGAGAGTTCAAACAATGGAGAGATGGATGAATAAGACATAGGGGGACAGAAGAATTAGGGGAAGAGAGAGGAAGAACAGAAAATCAAGAGAAGGGCGTTGATCAGTAGCGAGTAGGCTAGCCAACTGAGAAAATGGTGGACAATGGAAAGGAGTACACATGAGAAAGGAAAGTCATAAAGTTTGCTTTAAGTGAGAGTTTTTGGCAAATTGAGATAGGAATGTTAGTGTAGGAAACTATTTGAATCTTAAAATGCTTTTTAGGGCATAAAGGCAATGGGATTCGTGGCTCAGCCAAAGATGTGTGGGTTAGCCTAGCTTATTTCGAATAAAAGAGCCTTTTACACAACTTTAATGAAGCAGCATAGTGATTCTCTCCCAAACTTTGTTATGCACACCAACAGAAGGTATAAAAAGGACTCCAATACTGCTAAATAAGTGCCATAGGC
Organism: Lissotriton helveticus; assembly: GCF_964261635.1. NCBI lineage: Eukaryota > Metazoa > Chordata > Amphibia > Caudata > Salamandridae > Lissotriton > Lissotriton helveticus. The sequence continues at coordinate 565,549,673 of NC_136072.1, forward strand.
CGTACGGGTTGAAAAATCAAGAGATGCTCTAATTGAACAGAGCAAGGCTAAGCAGGTGCTGGGCAAAAACAGAATCGGAACAAGGAGGGAGAGCTTATCATCCAGCTTTCCTCCAAGATTCTTAAAAACAGAGGTAGGTGTTGGGGAGAGCGAAAGACCCTACGGTCAGCAGGTGTTTAGTTAGTTCTCCCTCACTTACCCAAACAAGGAGAATCTCAGTTTTTTCAGCATTGGATTGTAGATTGCTCTCATGCAGCAAATGCAGACCATCCACCAGACAAGAATTGAAGAAATAAAGAATATCTGTGGAGGAAGGGTCAAAGGTAAGGCGCAATTAGGTATTGTCCGCATTGCAGAAAGTCACCACTCTATAGGATTTGATGAGTTTAGATGGAGGTCTATGTGAATATTAAATAGAGCCAAGCTAAAGGAAGAGCCCTTTAGCACCAGTTTATATTAAGTGACTGACTGTGCACTAAAATCACAGACAGGAGCCAGTAATGATGACTGACGCAAGGTTGGAGGTGCTATGTTTTATTACTCACACATATAACTCCAAAGCATAATGCTGTTAAAGCAACCACCTGCTACAAACTCCTCTGCTGTTGTGTCTCTGTAGTCTTAAGACAGTGCAGAGGAATCACACGCATGGACACACAAGGAAGGAAAGAATGGGAAAGAATAGACAACAAATAGGACGACACCACACAAATCCTTAAATGCAGCTACAGTATTTGAAAAGTGAATTCATTGGACAGGATCAGAAACTGGTAGTAACACATAATTGAGAGAATTCCGACCATCCAACCTGCCCTGGTTACAATCTGACAAGTCCATATTTACATCTTGTGTATTTTGTCTGATTCCCTGCACATCAGACATTTACACCTATACATGCCCAAATCATGATTCATAGTCGGCCACCAATAATCCATACTAATTGCCTGATTTATATCTTTGAGGTATGTACACTCCATTTCAATGGTCTGTCCTCCCAATTTAGATGCGGGAAGATAATCAGTTAAATAACTATTGAGAGTACTACATCTCCGCTGTGATTAAACCCCTCCATAGGAAGGGCCATGAGAGGCAGACCTCTAATTCTGCCCACCTTATTTCAATGGGTGAAATTAAAGGTCAGTTTTCACTGCCCATCACAACCAGTAAAATATTGATGTCAGGGGCACTGAAAACAGCTTGATGCTCCCCTTACCAAGCGGGAGGACTCTCATGGCAAGGGGAGCCTTTTCATTATTATTTTCAAAAAGTAAATTCCACTTAGGGATTTTCTTTTTGAAAATAGAAAAGAAATCTGTTTAGTGCAAGACTATATCATGTTGAGAGAGCCTTGCACCAAACATTCAACAGCATTGAAAAGAACCACCATCATGGCGGTTCCTGACAATTAAGATATGACCGGGTGCTTAGCGGTCATTTCTCAATTTGGTGGGTGGTACCTCCACCAAGGCAATGAAATAATTTACTCTATGTCTGTGATGGAGAAACAAGTAAATAAGGCCCTAAGTTTCTTTCTGCTAACAGTCATACCAAGATGCACTTCTTTTGCTACGGCAGTAAGACGGGGCTCAGTTCAAATGGAACAACCAAAAAATTAAGCTTGATAATAACAGTTTCTTATATAGTGAGTTCATCTTTATTATTCCAGTTTAACTGCAAATTAGCTCCTAGAAACTTTTCCTTCGGCCAGTCTTCATCATAAATTCCGACACTTTGGTGTACCTTCAATCATACTGAACCACATCCATCCATGCCTGTAGTTAAGAACATGCTCAAAACTCAGCTTTCCATCATATATGCTACTGTGACATCCTTGTTATCGTCATTCCACTCATTGTCACAAACATTGTGAGCACAAGGCATGTGTGAAAGGAAGTCAGTGGTGACATTTGTCTTCCCTGGAATGTATTTTGCAGTAGAGACATACTTATGTAAGGTACATACCAAGTTTGCTATGCATCATGACACTTTCTCAAATCCTCTTTATTCCAATATGTTCAATTTTAAGAAAATGTATCTTCTTGCATGTGCGACCCTATGATTTTTTTTTACTGATGATGCAGTTTGTTTTAACTCTGTACACTGGGACTCTGCTAAACAGACCACAGTGCACATGCTCTCACCCATACAAAGTATTTGAATTGGCTAAAAATACTAATTGGCACGTTTAGCTTACTAATAAGTCCATAGTTTATGGAACCCTGTGTACCCAGGGCCTGCAAGTTAAATGTCACTAGTGGATTGTAGCCAGTATTGTGAAACCACTGAAGTGACAATGCAAAGAATGTCTTAAGGACTGCCCTGCAGCCTAAATGTGCAGTTTTAAAATTGCACATTTGACCTGGCAAAATAAACCTTTTACCAGAACTAAACTTTCCTTTTAATACTTATATGCCACCCCGAAAGTAAGCCCTAAATGCCTATAGGGCAGGGTACATGGTATTTAAAAAGTAGGGCTTTCACTTGTTACTTACATTTTACAAGTCCTAGCAGTAAAAAACATCTCCAAACTTGTTGTTCACTGTAAAAAGGTTGTCTTTGCTGTAGATAAGCACTGGGCTACTTTATCACACCTTATAATGCATTATTTCTGTTTGGGACCAGCTAGATGGCATTATTCACAGACTCAAATTAATAGTAATTTAAAATCCAATCTGATGGGAACGTCGGAATTTACTTTACTATTTTGAAAATGCTGCTTTGAGAAAGCTGGCATATTCCTGTCTAAAGCCTCTAGTAGTCACTTCAGAGTTAAACCCCCAGCTGTCACCTGGCAGCATGCTGGGAAGTGTAAATGCCTCCCAGGAATGGGAAATAAGTGAGTGTGACCACCTCATGACAGAATGGCCTGGGAGATATGCCCACCAACTGTACAAGCTTCAAAGGGGCATCCTGTGTCCAAGCAAATGTAACTCACATCAAGGGCTGTCTTTGCCATTGTCCTATTATACAGAGTGGCTCTAATCCCAGTCGGGTGAACACCTGTTCCAGAATTGGTATGCAGGGGAGTTCCTCATATCCCTATACATACTGTAGGGGTGTGCCTAGAGGTCTGACCAGGGGAAGAAAGGTTCTGCCAATTTGGGATTTTGGCAATGCCAGGCAGTGTAGGTTGCTTTATGACCAAACTGCCAGGAAATTATGTGAAAATGTGTAGGGTTACCCCAGAGAGCATTTTCCCTATTGGCCAGAAAGTTTCCCCCACTAACAAGCTAGTGCCAGGCATTAAGGGTGACACCCCTGGGAATCTTTATCAGAATATGTCTGAACCTGTGGAAGATCGAAGAAGGACTACATTTGCTGTTGAACCTGTGGAGGTCAATGCCAAAGTCTAGACCTGCACCCCACTTGTACCCTAGACTGAAGAGTGTAATTCAAGGGATAGGGGTATTAAGCTCCAGGAACACAAAAGCTGCAAGAAGCCCAAGATTCTGCTGAGCCCAGCTCACCAGTTTCAGCTGGATTTGCCATGGGTCATGATGGTGGCTTCTAGGAGATTGACCCCAAACCCCCAAGGAGAGTTCAAAAGGTCCACGCACCTCGGCTGGTATTAGAGGGTACTCTTTTCACCTCACAAATCTTAACTCTTAGAAACTTTTATGAAAAAGGACTAGCGGCTACCACCGGACTGCTGCCAAGCTGCTGTCAGCGAACTGCTGGTTGGATTCAACTTGCTGGTTTGCCCCAATGAAAAGATCCTGACTTCCAGACAAGTTTCCAGTCTGAACATAGAGGACTTCCCTGGAACCAACGCCTCTGACACCTTCCTGGGCCTGATCTTCAGAGCAGTAGCTTCAGGACGGTGCATGCCGGGAACTGCAGGAGTTCACTTATACCAGGGTAAGGGAAGCTTCCTCTCCCCAGAACATACAACCATTTTAACTACTTCTGCTCTGTTTAAACATTGTGCTTATGTAAGCTTCATTGTAAGTCTGTAGAAGTGGTCAGGGAAAGTGCTTATCTGTGCAAAAAGGTATTCAGAGCACACGTGTGTGTGTCTTCTATGAAATTACTTTCATTGATCACGTTACGGAACAGCAATGTTATATGCTTGTTTGAGTTCTAGATGGGTATTGCTTTTCCTTATTTTCTTAGGGAAGGTGTATGACATTTTACAAGTTTGTATTTCTGTTTGTTTGCAGACATTGTCTCGCATAATCAACTTGTATGTGGGTGAGCATGGGTTGGTGGTGCCTCATGTTTGCGTGTACATGATTGCCAAGGTATCATCACTTTTTTACTGTTGATACATTGTGAGTTTCTTGTATGTGTGTACATGCGTGTGTGGGTGGGTTCATTCATCCAACATCTCTAAATGCTTGAGTGTGTGTGTGTATGCACACTTGTGCATAGACAGTGCAGTGCCTCCAAGTGCGTGTGTGTCTGTGTGCTCGTGCATTGACAGTGCAGTGCCACCAAATGTTTGTGTGGTCGTGTATGTGCTTGTGCATTAACAGTTGAGTGCCTCAAAATGCTTGTGGGTGTATGTGCATGATCGTGCATTGACAGTGCAGTACATTTGAATGCATTTGTGTGTTTGTGTGCGCTTGTGAATTAACAGCCCAGTGCCTCCAAATGCGTGTGTGTGTGCACTTGTGTGTGTGTGTGTGTTGCGCAACCATGCTCGTACATTGTCAGCTTCTCCTAATCATTCTGGGTGTGATGTTGGTGTTTTACGTTTCCCTCATTCTGCATGTGTGTGTGTGCCTGCTGTCAGTTGTTCAACTATGCCTCTTGGAAACACCATCTGCCATCAGCAATATAACTTCCTGTCGATGTGAAACCGGCCTTGAGGCCTACAGAATCCTCCCTGCTGTGTGTGTGTGTTTATGTGTGTGTGTTTGTGTGTGTGTGCCTGGTTAATGCATCAACAAGAAGGAAGAGCGATCAATTCGCACTGTCAGCGGCAGGATTCTGTGTATTGGTGTAAACCCGCAGGATGCCCCCTCACAGCACGTGAGCTAAGTGCAACATCATCTTCACCTAGAGCTTCTCTGTAGCACTTAACCCTGATGCTCTCGGCGCTAGATCTTCCACAGATTCCTATGCTGCATACCAAGGGTGTCCAATCTTGTTGCACAAGGCTGCAGACCTCCCATCCTTTCATGAGACCCTGGTGATATTTAAATTCCCTGGAGCTTATTTACAAGGCCCTTGCGCCACTTTTGCATCATTTTTAACATGGGAAAAGTGAAGCAAAAGTGGAGCAATGGGCTTGTAAATCTGTCCCATTGGGCATAAGTGTATCTTGTTTGAATAGCCTGAATCTTTGGCATGACTTTGCCCCCGTGGACAAATATTGGGCACCCCCTACGCGGGATGTCTTCAGAATCGAGAGTGTTACAGTTCCTGCAGATCTTTGGTTTGTTTTAATGTCTCAGCAGGAATGCAGGGCCCACTAGTATCACTTTTTTTCTCCTTTTACCTGTTAACTGCTCCAAGGGACCCTTGAAGCCTGCAGCCTCTGGGATGAGCAATGTCTGGATTGTAGATGTAATCATGTTTCCCTTCCCTCTAATTGTTGCTGAGCACCAAGGAAGACTACCCTTGGGCAACGTTCCCTGGCCTGCTCAAGTTTGCCAGTTCATCTACTCATAGTCATATTGGATATGTGTCTGGCCTTTTAATCAACCAATCAATAAAATAGCATTTATACAGTTCACAGCTGCTTCATGAGAGGCATCCCGGCGCTATCTACAAGAGAGACTGATCTACCAGTACAAGAACAGAAGGAGCTAGGCATTATATAAAAAAAAAGGTTATATTCTTTTTAGGTCTAGCCTGGGCAGCCCTGTAGTCATGCTGTTAATAACAAAAAGGGGACGCTAGCGGTCAAACAATATGTGGCTAGGAGAGAAACAAAAGTGGCATAGGCCCTGTAGTCATGTCCTTAACTTTTCAGGCAAAAACACTCATTGGTTTCCGACTAATATGTGCAAACTGGTTAGGGTAATCGTCTTGTTTCTGCTTACATTTCACATGCTTTACTTAATTTTGCATTCCCTATTAGTGTTTTTTCCAGGCTGTTGTTTCTGTTTTTTTCAGGTAGCATATTACTCTTGTCTCCCCTCCCTTATAACCTATTTCCCATTTTCTGGTTCTCCAGCACCGTGAGGTCATACTAATGGCAATAAAGTAATGCAAATATGATCACTCCACTGCAAATAAAAAACAAATTAAAAAACATTCTTATTTTCAACTCCAAAAGCTCTAACTTTCACAAATGCGAGGCTGATTGCATTCCATATGCTTGTTGGATAAAGGTGTAGGTTTCGAACACAATACGTTGCTTTACTGGAAGTCAGTGCAAGGAAGACAGAGCTGCAGAGATGTATTCATATCTTTTGAGATCGAGTGCAAGCCTTGCTGCTGAATTTTGGGCCAACTGAAGGTTGTGTAAGGCCTTGCTTATTAAATCAAACTAAAGGATGGTACAATAGTCCAGTCATGCTGTAATTAATGCATTGATAATTTGGATTTTAGAAGAGAAGGGCAAGAGATAAATTACACTCTTGAGCATCCAGGTATGAAAGATACACAAACTGACCATTGTCCTAATGTGATTAGAGGGTGAAAAATATGAGTAAAATGTTACTCCTATGTTTTTCCTCACAAATTTGCTGGCACCGGATTTGAAGAGAGAGGCCAAATTAGCACTGCCAGGATCGAATTTTTCTAGATGTCAATATGAAAAATACTTGCACTGTTATAGTATATATGATATACCTAGTTATGTGTAATTTTTTCAGTTGATGCACTAATGTAACCATCACTTTGGTAGAGGTCTTTTCAAGAGATGCCTAATTCTGATTCAGACGAATACAAAAACATGATGGATGGAATGTCTGAATGAATCTCAGCCACTGGTATTTACTTGGGTTGCATCCCTGTCAGTTGTTAGTTTGCACAGCATCCCACTTCAGTTCAGACTCCTCCAACTGTAAGTCAGTCTTAACACTGCTCCAATAAGAACAATCCAACACAAACTGCAAGTCCAGCTCCTCTCCAAACTGGAACACAAGCAAGCCAAGACAAGTTTCACCCTGATTGGGGCTCATCAGTTGAGTACAACTTGGTTCTAATGGCACTGGGAGTACAAGACGCACATGTGGGTGTATGCCTGGCACTTTAGGCGTCCCACTGAAGTATACAAAAAAGGGTTTTGATTCAGGATTGTGTTTGTCCACAGTGAAAAACAGGCCTGGTCTCCTTAACAAGAGGCATTGGATTAAAATTAATTGGGCTAAACTCAATTTTTTCTACCTCTGAATGGACACTCATAAAGTGTCTTGAAATAGGCATGCATGAGATGACTTTGACTCCCAAATAAAACACTGAGGATCAAATCTAAATACCCCATGTAGCACATTATTGGGTTCATGCATTTTTCAGCATCCAAAGAAACCCATTAGCCAATGGTGTCCGACTTTGCGATTCATCAAACTATGTTAAACTATTTTCCTGTAATTGTATTTATATAGCGCTTGCTACCCCAGACAAGGTGTCAAAGTGCTTTTCGGTGAGTAGCATGCTACTCTGGAACCCAAAAAGGAATAGTGGTGGATTATTATAGCAAAATATGTGCTAATTCGAGTGGTGGACATGAGAGTCTGTTAAGTGGATTGAATAGGATAATGGAGGAATAAAAGAGAGAAGAGTTTAGAAAGTGATATTTGGGAGATCATAGTAGTAAGAGGAGACATGGGATGAGTAAAAGGAGAGATGGAGGAGGGAAGAGTCTTTGAAAGAGACTAAGCAAATCATAGCAGTAAAAGGAGGTTTGGGATGAGCCAAAGGAGGGATATATGAGGAAAGGATTTAGGAAGGGTTGCGTAGGAGATCATAAAAGTAGTGCACATTGACCAGAAATGCATTGCAGGAGGCACACAACAACATCAAAGTATCTCTACACAAACTTTAATGAATTCCCTGCAAAAGAATGTGTGATCACAGTTTCAGTGATAGAATTCCTCAAAGATCCCTCAAGACTGTCACAATCATTCACAGTAACAGTAAAGTGGGCATATTTGGAAATATGCTATCTGTAGTAACTGCTAGAGACATAACAGTCAGACACACAACGGGGGTTAGCAAGTGTTAAGGTAAGACATTGTTCTAAAAAATTGCAGATTCTCCTGTGTGTCCCCCTCTGCAATTATCACCTCAGTAACATACCCCTCCCCCCCAGCGCCTTGAGACCCTCCCGGGTGAGTAGCGCGCTTTACAAATGCCATGATTGATTGATTGATTGAGTTAGAGATTGGGCCAAGGCCATTGGGTGGAGCCAAAGTCACTTTTTTTTTTCTTCAAAAAACCTTTATTGTTGTTCGCACAGTCAACACATCTTTGAGCCTACAACCCGGAGGCCGGCAGCAGTTTATATCTATGCTTATTTGTGTGTTAACACAGCCACGTTGCCGACAACCCACACGGTCTGGCGGCGATTTAAGAAGTTATAACAGTTGTATAAATGACTTATGAGAATCATATACATTTATAAAATGATAGTGTTCCTATGCGGTTCTGAAACATTATCAACAAACCCAACCCCCCAACTAGCCTACCTTGTTCCTAACCCATGCTACTAAGAATCCTAATGAATTGCCCGATATGACCGAATCACAACCATCGCGCCCCACATCTTCTTCCACACACCTCTTCCTTATAATACAACCTACAGGAATCATCCCCAAGGCCTACCACTGCCCCATACCCAACCACAACCCACACATCACCCACGACCTCCCTACAGCAACTCAATTTCCACACAACGCCGAGCCATCTTGTCCTAGCCAACCTACAAAGGGTTCCCAAATATCCACAGGCCTAGACCTATTTGGCATAAGTTCCCAATAAGATGTCAATTGATCCTTACAATAAATAGCCAAACGTATCCAGCCTGCCACTGTGGGTGGGGCCACCCTTTTCCAGTGCAGTGCTATTTGATGCTTAGCCAGCAACAACAAAAGAGCAGTCAATGTACGTGAACCGCTAGGTATTTCCATTACAAATCCCAAGAGTGCCATAAGCGGGTCAACCTGCAACTCCAATTCGATAATGTGCCCTATATGTCATATCACCTCCACCCAATACTGCTCCACCTGCCCACATTCACAAGTCAAGTGAAAAAATGTCGCTTCCAATGCCCCATATCGCCAACATTTTGCGCCAGTCTGAAGTCCCATACGACAAAGCTGTTTAGGCGTACGATATGTTCTGTGCAGATAGTTGAAGTGTATAAGCCTCAATCTATAGTTAGGTGAGAGGTTTTTGAGCTGTGAGCAGCAAAATAACCATTGTTTATCAGTGATTACTATATTCGCTTCCCTTTCCCACTCAGATTTGGACAGACTCGTTATTACCGGTGAGGTGTTCTGTGTAATACTATAAATATGTGTGATCAATTTACGAGGAGAATCATTGGATAATAGATCTTCCAGTGCCGGCAGCGTGGATGGTGCCACTGGAAACTCTGGGTAGCGAGCCTTACATGCCGCTCTCAATTGATAAAACAATAACAGGTCAGAAGTCGAAGGTTCATCTGGCTCACACATCTTTTGCAATGTCAAGAATTAATTGTCCGGGTAGAGATCACAAGCAATCTTTAGCCCACGTTTGTTTGCTCTTTCTGTCACCGCTCTGTCTGTTAGTGGTCCCAATAGAGGATTCCCCCCCAGTGGCATCGATGGTGCATGTAGCTCCACAATTCCAGCTCTTATAGCTAATTTCGTCCATGCCCATGTCGTAGATTCAACTGTATTAATATCCGATGGGGATCTTTTATATGGATGATAAACAGTGGCATTGAGCGGGGTAGGTGCAGCTACATCCATTTCAATGGCCACATGTGGTTGGAATGGGATTGGATGTTGCCAATAGAGTAAATAGTGTGCTTGTGCACTATAGGCATAGAGCTCAAAGTCAGGAGCTGCCAATCCTCCTTAACTAAATGGAAGCGTCAACAGGTTCCACGACACCCTAGGTTGACGTCCAGCCCAGACTAATTCCAAAATTCCAGTCCGAAGACGTTTAAAATATTGACCGGTTAGGGGCATGGGAATGTTCACAAATAAATATAGTAATTTATGCAAAATTACCATTTTTGTGATTGCTATGCGGCCCGTCAAAGAAACCGGCAACGTTTTCCATCTCTGTATTTTGACGTCCAGCCATTCCATCACTCTACCATAATTTGCTAGCCATATTTCTTGTATGGACCTACTAAACCAGATGAGCCAAAGCCACCTTGACCATCGGGAAGTCCATCATAATTCCTGGGGCCGCATTGTTATCAGTTCTAGTGGTGTCATTTCTGTGCAAGATTGTGATGTACTCCGCCATGGTCTTTCAAGTAAAGCCCTTTAACTGTCCTAGCCTCGTGGAAGAAAACTTTCCAAGGGCAGGGACTTTTGTAATGCGAGAACTGGCATTGTAGTCCAATTTCTAGTATCTACCTTCATAGCAACAAGAACATTTTGGAGGAATTGCCCCTGTCAATATACTTTCCCACTGGAAGCTTTTACAATGCTGTGGGAGTCAGCTAAGTGGGAATGTCTAAGCAGCAATACTGAATTTAGCAGTGTGTGCGCCGTTTTAGCAGTGTGTGCGCCGCCTGTGCAGACAAGGTGCTTCCTTTGCCTAGCCAGCAACGATTAGTCATTCCATCCAACTTTAAAGCAAGCTAATAGTCTGTTATGATCTAAGAATGGCAAAGGCATTGTGGAAGCGAAAAGTAAAGTACTAGGAAAATGAAAGGTAATTGGGGAATAGAATGTGAAAAGTGCGGAAACAAATTCCATGCAATGAGCAGCGTACCATGCAAAGGAAAAGAAAGACATTCTTCAAAATATCTATATACATATCTATCTGTCCATCAGTCTATCCGTCCATCTGTCCACCTGCCTGTCTGTCTACCTACCTATCCATCCACCATGTAAAGTAAAAAAAAAAGTCATTCTTGAAAATATCTATCTATCTATCTAGCTATCTATCTAGCTATCTATCTAGCTATCTATCGATCTACCTGCTATGTAAAGTAAAAGAAACACAAACTTGAAAATATCCATCCATCCATCCATCTGATAAGGTGGTTTGGACAGCTTCTGGCTCTTTAGAGCATTAAACACCTTAATGCGTTTCTAGCCTACATCTCTAGGTGTAAGACATGTAAACAAATGTAAGCTTCCCCATCTCCTCTTCTAAGCTGCATCTTTTTCTCTGGTACAGGAGGCTATCTGAATGTTTCTAAATTCTTTACAAAAAACAAAAATAACAATCTCGCTAGCATTTTTTGTTGCACGTGCATTATATCCCTCTTTCACATCAAGAGTTACTCTGTCCTCCAGGGAAAGTATGAGATTTTCAAAGAAAATGCCACAAACATGCTCCATGCTATAGGATACTGGAGTCCCTTGTACTGTTTTTAGATCCTTAGCGTTGCTCCCTTTGAAAAGGATCTCCGGCACATTTGTCGGTATACCTAGAAAGATGACTATGGTGGCAGCATAGCTGACAGATGTATATATAAATGTTGACTCTAGCAACGCTTACTTTTTCATACAAATCCTTCATAATGGACACTGACACGCTGCTTGCAGTGTTTCATTGAGCAATGTCAAGTAGTAGAAGTAAATCAGTGCTTTAAATGAGCAGGCACTTCTTCAATTTGTACAGGCACTACTCAGATCTGCTCCAATGCTTTTACTGGAATGGTATTGACACTACTCAGCAGCAAACAGTCACTTTGGGGCAAGGAGTACCTTCACTTCTCTATATTTCTATTTCAAGCACTGACGTTAGTGAATAAAATAAGGGCAGCAGGGATGGGTGAGAGGACTCACATATCACTCTGTATCTTACAGCGACAACCTCCCTCCAGGTCAATATAGACACTGTATGCAGGGCACAAGTCCTATGAAAAGAAGGGTAGGACTGACCAAGTTAGCCACTATGCAAGTAACATTATGATACATGCCATCACAGCACATGACGTCACGACTTAACGCTATAACATAAATAAAATAGTGCTATTTAAATTATTTGTGTGAATTATGGGACATACCACCCCATCTGAGTCTTACAGTGTCTGCACTTATATACAGGGACAAAACAAAGGCAAAACCATGCCTCTCTTAAGTACCTGTGAAGAGATAGCAAGCTGTGTGCCTTTGTTTCCCTCTTACATTTGTGTGAGATGGTATACATCCTTTACAATGCAACTTTTACCACGCAGTGCCTTTACGACGCAACTTTTACAACGCAAACCATTACAACGCATTGCGCTGGGGGGCGCTCTAGGATAGGGAATAAGTTTAATTTACTGTCCAACACCTTCCCTAGTGTCCACGGGGACTGGAGGTGGAATAGTAAATTAAACTACTCACTATCCAGCGCCCCAAAGCACTATGCGTTGTAAAGGTATTCGTTGTAAATACCGCGTTGTAAAGGCATGCGATGTAAAAGTATGCGTTGCAACGTCATACATTCGTGTGAGATTCCAGGCCGCCTCCAGTCAAGATATTCAAACAAAAGGAGGCCTAATGACCTCTTAAACTTCGGCCTGGTTGGAGATAAAAAAAAAACCCTCGCTGCCTGCACATTGCTGCTGGAAATGGAAAGGAGACAACATTCAGGCGCTGTTGAACTGAAACTAGCAGGAAGAGGCAAAATAAAGGTCAGCAACTAGCAGAAAAGGGCAAAATAGAGATCAGAAACAAGCAGGAAGAGACAAAATAAAGGTCAGCATATTTCTGTGGGGCCTAACTTCTTGTCAGGGGGGACGGCGTCCACCCTGTGAAAATAGTGGGTGGACGCCCGACTCGTGCCCTGCGTAACACATTCTTTGTGTTGTAGTCTAGCTTTGATTTCATTTACCTAATTACACAAACACACTGGAAAATAATAATTTGTGATTTAAAGTTCGGGACTGGAGATGGTATCCATGATGGCCTGCAGTGAGGTGGTCAACCTACTGTACCGAAGACCTACAGGTCTTCTGTGGCACTGGGCTTTTAATGAAATTTGTTGAATTCCACATAGCCACTTGAGGCCTGGGAGTAGTTCGCAGAGTTTTGCTATGCGGCAGTCTGTGAAGTTACAAAAAAACTCTGCGAAGTACCTCTAGTGGCAGAGTGCAGTGCGAACTGCAGTTTGTGCTGGTTTTTCTGCCGCTCTGATAGAAATTCTACCTGACCGGCAGCTCACGCTCGCGTACTTACTGTCTGTGATCAAGAACTTACCGTTCGCGATCAGGAGCACGAAAAAACTCAGCAAAACAGAGTTTTCTGCACTCCCTGAGCTCTGCGGAGTGCGGAGTGCAGAAAACTCTGAAACTCTGCGAACGGAGCGGAGTTCACCACCCAAGCCTAGTTTCTACTATTATGCAATTCAGCTGCTGTGATTATTTTATTGCGAATATGCCTTTTCTTGATATTAAACTCATTGTTTCATGCATAATTCCCACTTTTCAGCAAAATCAAAATTTCTTTCAAGCTTAAACAGATCGAACATTCTCAAAAAAGTCCCACACATTTTGACGCGCTGCCTGTACATGGCTGGCACATTACAAAGGTTAATTGGCCACTTTTGTGTAGCTGATAAGCTGCATTTAGGTGTTGAATTGCCATCCTAAGGTGTAACTTTTGCCCAGACCCACATTAACGTGTGCTAAAATGACAAAGTAGTGAAATAATCCTGAATAATACCGCCACAGAATGTGCTGCATTATGCCACATAATTGGCCTTTTCTTTCTGCATATTCTTTCTTGCCCTTATTATGATAGACTTCTATTGACACAAAGTTTCAGTAGTGCTGTCTATCCACCAGTACACCACATGTATGTACAGGCAGTCCTTGATGGCATAGCGCCCTTGGCAGAAAAAAATGGCACCCTCTCTGTTGCCATGCTTGCACCGTGCAACATGGTACATGTGTGATGCAAACCTGTATCTCATATTTTTTAAGCCAGGCAAAGCCACTTTGCGTGGCTTTGAATGACTTAAAAAATATAGGAGCATATTCTCAAGGACTTACCGCCGAGTTAGCGGCACTTTATCTAAGCCAAAGTGGTGATAAATGTATCACCCTATTCACAAGCTGGTGCTAATAGCCGATATCACCAATTTCCCTGTGATAGCAGCCGCAAAAAACATCGCCACAGATGACACAGGCAACTAATGCTAATGATAAGCAGAGTAGGCGTTTCTGTGTAAAAGGCCGCGACAGCACCCCTTCGCAACATTCTCAACGACCAGCCAGATCGTCGATAAGACCACAAAATATGTGATAAGGCACGTTAGCAGCAGGGATTTAACACCTGCTCTTACCTGGTGTTAAGGTGTATGACAACCTGCACCATAAAATGGAGCCCAGCCCAGAGCCACACCTGAAGAATAACAGATGCCATTTAGCTACTGATCATGCAGCTCGGACACCGAAGAGGGCCACAACACCCACCGCCACCACTCCCAGGACCCCCTCCATGCTCTACCGTGGGCAGCCCCCGGACAAAGATATTTCACATCAACTTTACGAAATCACGAACAAAACAATTTGCCTGATGTCTCACAATTACACCAATTAACATTCATGTGTGGCCAAAAAAGGAGAATCATTCATTCATCACTGAAATTCCAAACAAAATATTTCATCCAAATTCAAAACAACTGCTTGGTAGAGTCATGGCGGGTCTTCACTGGTTCACTGGACAATCTGTAAGGCACAGCCTGCAAGACAAAATTCAAGGTAAGAAGGTGTGTCATGCACTCATCAAAGGACAGAGAGAGAGAGAGAGAGAGAGAGAGAGAGAGAAAGCGAGAGAAGTTGAGGGAGGGAGAGAGAGAGAAAGAGAGGGAAAGAGAGAGAGAGGGGAAGAGAGAGAGGGAGAGAGAGGGAGAGAGAGAGAAAGAGAGAGAAAGAGAAAGAGAGAGAGGGAGCGAGAGGGGGAGAAAGAGAGAGAGATGGAGAGAGAGGGAAAGAGTGGGATAGAGAGCCAAAGAGAGAAAGAGAGAGATTGTACAAGGAGCGCAAGGCTGCTCGGGCTCTTGTCTCATACATGCCAACTGTTGTGTTCCAGAATAAAAGCAGTAGTCAGGCTAACATTAGGGATGAAAGCTCCTTTGTCTCAATACATAAGGTGGAAGGACATCTGCACATCCGACCTTGGTCTTGAATGCGGCTGGCACCCCCTGAGAGAGATACCATAGCAGATGATTATGACTCCCACAACACGCACAGCGCTAATGAGAGACCAACATATCCACAACCCACACACAGAAGTCCCTGTTAGAGGTACTCCTGCATGGGATGCCTTTGACACTTTCGTACATAACAACCCATACGTCCCAAACGTTGCAAACACATACAACTCATTGCTCGAGCTGTGTCATATCATCCACATAACTGCCGCAAGTCAGAAGAGTGCAGGTTCTATGAGATCCACCAATGCAATGGCGGGAGATCCCAGGCCCATGCACAACCCCTGTCACGTGGAACTGTACCGTGCACGTATGCTGCATTTGATGGGTGAACTGCCACTGGCAGTCTTGCAGATCAGTTACCATCTGAGCATCTGTCTTGCGTACGTCACTTGCGTCCAGCCCTGGTTCCACTGTCGATCATATACATCTGAATGGCCCATGGATGTCTGTCTATCCAACACAACAGTAGCTGAACTGATTATGACTTGTGTGTGCACCCCATCTTGGCCCACGACCAGGAGTGTAACCATGATACCTGTGCATGGGATGCCTTGATATTTGGTATATGTGCTGGCAGTTGGGCATGGGAGATTGCACAAGTCCTCGTGTGCAGTGACCACATCGATGTGCTCCCCCATTGGGCTGTGTTGTGGATTGGTGCAACGGCGTGGATGGAGCACATCTGTCTTGACCAGTTAATGGATTGGCTGTCCCTCGTGTTCGTTGAACTCGACAATTACATACTCTTGGAACTGATTGCCCAGGAAGCTGCGCTCGCATACATTCCTACAGCCACAACAGATTGTGACCCAGAGCACAGGTCCCAGCACCTTGTTGCATCTTGGAGGAATGGTCACATATCCCACCACAAGAGTGGACATGTCTCCATAGCCTGGCCTCAGAATGCATGTGCGTGCACCTACACGTGTTGACACACACTTGTGCAAGGTGAGGCAGTCTCATGGGTGGAGCTGCACAGCTTCGTTAGGCAATGTTCCTAAATCTGAAATACTGCTGGAGGGAGAGTACACACATGGCAATGTAGTACTACATGTGACCTTGTTGGACCCTTTCATCTGCTCACTGTCAGTAGAGCGGACAGTCAGCGCAGTTCGATGGTACAGCACTATGCAGATCCCATGGGCTGTGAGTCGTGTCCCCTGACATGGGGCAATGAGCATACGCCAAACATCACATGACTCGTTCAGCAAGGCAAGGTGGGCTGAGACTGTTGCCATCCGTAATGATTGGTGTTCATTTTTACCTCCCCATTTCTTGCACCTCTACATGGACATATGCTGCCTGTTAGTGTCTGAAGCATTGGTCTGCATTTTGTGGCCCTTGTCTTGCCCGTACTGACACACACATGCTAATAAAGTCTACGCAACTTCACTAGTTTTCAACTGTGATGAGTGTTGATTGGAATGACAAATCGTGTGCCTCAATGAGCATTGTCCGTACACAGGGAGGGACTGACTGACGCATTTCACTTGGGGGTGAGTCCCTGTTGACAGCTCCACCTCTGTGATCCAGACATTGTGATTGGGATAGTTGCTGGTAGACCTGTGCTCTTACGTATCTTAAGCAATGTTAGTATGGTATCCAACTTCTTTCCATGTGGATCAATGTGATCCATCAAAACAGGCTGTGTCCACACAGTTGAGTGTGAGTAGGTATGCAAAGAGATGTTCTGTTGTCATATGTGATGAGGGAGACTACTGTGGGCCTGCTACAGAATTTGACATTTTTACACACAGCTCTATTTAATACATGGATGTGGGGCAACTTTGGGGGGTTGCGAGATTGTTGTTCATGAGCAATGATACCACAGCTAGTTCACACCTTCACAGTCATCTAATTGGCCATGTGGGTCAGGGTCAAACATGCGCATTGATGTCATTTCCCAGGGTGTACCTTTTTCTGCAATCAATATCCCTACGTTCATCCATACTTTTATACTTGATTAAATATAGACATGACACATCGGTGTGATATGAAATATTTTATTCACATTCTGTGGTGTGTCGGAGCTGGAGCAGTACATGGCCATGCAAACCACACACTACATGGTGTCCCAGTGGAGGGCCAACAGGAGTCCTTTGGGGAACAATAAGTTAATCGGAAGAGGAAGCGTTCAGTCCGCAGCCTGATTGCTGTCATTGGTAACCAAAGCAGATATGGCAGTCCATGTCGGGGTCCAGGTGAATGTCGCAGAGTGTTTCGGGGGACAGTGGAAGGTGTTGTTCCAGGGCATGATGCAGAGGGCTGAACCAAGCAGGAACAGGCCATATGGTGGGGATGAATGCTACAACCTCCTTTTGCACACAGAGTCATTACCATCCACATCTTAGTCCTCTGATATGGCTTCAGTGTCAGGTGTGTCAGGTGTGTGTAGTGGTGTTATGGCTGCATCACTGTGTGCCACTGGCACATCTCGGGGAGGATGTGGTATGACTGCCTCACTGTGTGCCACTGACACATCAGGGGGCGGAGGTGCGTGTGTCAAAGTTCCTGCAGCAGTCATCTGGGACAGGCTCTGTGGCAGCAATGGCAAGATGAGTTTCTGCAGGGCATGGAAGATCCCAGCTACATCTCGCTGGCGTACATCCATGGCAGCCATCCTTCCAGCCTGCAACCGCTCCATGTTCTCCATTGTCCTCTGCATGGGTCCCAACTCCAGGCTGACATCGCTGGAGCCTGTCTGACTGAACAGTTCTTGTATCCGAGTAATGGCTCCAGCGAGGTCAGCCAAGGAGGTTTGTAGAGCATGGAACAGACTGTGGGCGTCCGTTAGGGATTGTAACACAGGATAGGACACAATATAAACAGGCCTTAACAATGTATCACTCGAATCTGAAACAAGCAAGGCGTCTTTTTATTTTTAAACAAATCAAAGGTTCTGCAAATACCGCTAGAGTAGTAGTAGTAAGCATACTTTTATAGCGCAACTATCACCCAGAGGGTATCCTGGCGCTTTGACTCATAATGACCTAGCCCACACAACAAAAGGAGTTCCACATCCCTAGGAAAAAGATGGGATTTCAAGCCTTTCTTGAATGAAGCAAGATTGTCAATGCTCCTTAATGTTAGCGGGAGAGAATTCCAATGTTTGCCTGCAGTGTGACCAAAGGAACGGCCACCCATTCGCACCCTTTGCATTCTAGGCACCGCCACTAGATAGGCTGATGAGGACCGTAAAGATCTGGCTGGGGTGTACCAGGAAAAAAGCTCTTGTACCCGTACAGGCCCCTGACCATGAAGGGCCTTGAAGACAATGCAAGATGCTTTAAAGTCAATACGCTGAAGGATGGGTAACCAGTGCAAATCCTTCAGCGCTAGAGAGGAGGAGGCCGAGCGCAATCGGGAAAGGGCCAGCTTAGCTGCCATGTTCTGAATGCGTTGCAGCTTGCCGATCAAACAGCCAGGGGCACCCAGCAACAACGCATTGCAGTAGTCTAATCTACTAAGGATGATGCTGCGCACTACCTCTGGTCTGGCTAAGGTTGGAAGCAGGGGAAGAATTTTACGCAAAGAACGCAGTAGCATCATACAGGTAGCAACAGTTTTATTGACAGAGGCATCCAACTGGAGATTGGGTCCAAACAGGACACCCAAATTGCGCGCGGAGTCTGCCGCCGCCACGGTGCCCTGGGAAGAAAGTGGCCAGAAATCCGCTGGCAGAGGACGAGGGTGCGGTCCAAGGAGCAGTGTAGTACCTCCGTTTTAGCGCTATTAAACTGGAGGGAATTTAGGCGCAGCCAGTCTGCCGTGGCTGTCATACACCGATGAAAAGTCTCCTGTGACACAGCATCCCTGCCTTCAAAGGAAAAGATAAGCTGGGTATCGTCAGCGTAATTCACAACTGAGATACCAAATGATTTTATCAACCTGACCAGAGGGCGAAGATATAAATTAAAAAGGATAGGGCTTATAGCCGACCCTTGGGGCACCCCTTGCCCCACTATCCTGGGGCAGACCTAAAAGGTGGCAAAGCCACTACCTGGTGCCTCTCATGCAAATAGGAGACCAACCAATCCCGGGCCAGGTCTGTTACCCCGGCTTCCGCTAGTCTGCTGATGAGTATCCCATGGCTGACCGTATCGAACGCGGCCGACATGTCGAGCAGCACTAAAAAGGCTGCCCGACCAGAGTCGACACGCGAACGAAGGTCATCCAGCACTACCACCAAAGCAGACTCGGTGCCATGAGCTGGCCGAAAACCAAACTGGGCCACATCCAGGCAGTGATTGAGTTCCAAAAACCTGGACAGATGTTTTGTGACCAGTTTTTCAAGGATCTTAATGGGATATGGAAGCAACGATATTGGCCGGTAGTTCGCCACACATGTCGGGTCCAGAGTAGCCTTCTTCAAAAGAGGGGAGACCACCGCCAGTTTCCAACACGCGGGAACTGTAGCAGTGCTAAGCGATTGGCAGCACATGACATGAGAAGGAAAGAGTTCCTCCTGAAACACCTTCCAAAATCTATGGGGGAGCGGGTCCATGGGCGATCCTGAAGACACACTATTGGCCAAGATACAGAACTCATCAAAAGAAGGGGAGGGAAAAACTATCTAACTGTACCAGCCCTGCACTTCCGCATCAACCTCGGCAATAGGTGGCAAAACCGAAGTGGATAGAGGCTGACCGGTGGTAATCGGGTTAGATAAACCACTAGGGATGGTAGCGATCTTGTCCTCAAAGGCCGCCGCCAAAGAGTTACATCAGGACTGGGAAGCCGGAATATTATTAGTAGCACAAGCAGGATGCGAAAGATCTTTAACAATCTTAAAAAGAGTCTGAGATTTGTTCACAGCATGTATTAGCGTCTCTTCCAGAAACTTGGCTTTAGCGCACTTAATTTGCGTTTTATAGTCCAAGAGGACCTGTTTAAAGAGAGCTTTTTCTTCCGCTAAATACTGCTTCCTCCAGGCTCTTTCTGCCTGCTTGCATCTCAACTTCAGCTGAAGGAGATCTTTAGTGTACCATGGCATGGCGGGTTTAGGCCTATCTCTTGATTTCCTCAGAGGGGCAATTTTGTCTAAGGATTCGGTAATCATTTGGCATAGACTCACATAGCTATCTTCTACATTACCTCACAAAGTAAAGACACCTGCTAACAAGGTCGGAAGGCTGGAATGTTTCAACAACCTAGACCATTGCCTGCTAACTTTACCAGTTCCAATACTACCTTCCCAAGTAGTGCCAGCAGGGAGGGATAGGGAAAAATGGACAAGAGCATGGTCGGTCCAACATTGAGCCCTCTTCAATATTGTAAAAGACTTTGTATCTCCCCATGCCTGTAGGCAATCGCTTGTAGAAACAAAGGCGTTTTGTAACCAAATAGCGAGCTTCTGTCAAGAAAAAATAAACAAAATCTACGCTAATTTTCCTTCAAATCGTTTACAAACTCCTGTTAGTCCTAACAGGCAGGTGGAGTTGGAAAAAGGGACTGAAAGTACTTTGGATTGTTTTAAACTGATTACTTTGGAGGAAGTTTCCAAGGCACTTGCCTTAGCAAAATCAGGTGCTCCATCGGATCCGTGCCCACCTAAGACTATGGCTCTGCTAGCCACCAGCTGTGCTCCCGCGATTCTCCAACTATTTAACTCTTCTATACAATCAGGGGTTATTCCAAGAACCTGGAAGGAAGCCTTTGTGCGCCCCATCCTAAAAAAAACTACAGCAGACCCACAAGAACTCAGTAATTATCGCCCTATCTCCCTCCTACCGCTACTTGCTAAAACACTGGAGAGCATGATTAATAAACAACTTAGCCACTATCTGGAGTTGAACGAAGTTCTGGATTCCTCACTTATACAGCGCTTGGAGATGGAGGCCCTAATATATCTCCAGAAAAGACTTATTAAGTATGTTCCTAACAGACATCTTAGGTTAGGAGAAAAGGGACTCCTACAAGTACCGCAGATCAGACACTGTCGATCCTTTTCATACCTAGCGCCAAGGTACTGAATGAGTTACCCGAGCATTTGTGCAAAATGGAGACTTACAGTATCTTCAGGAAACAGCTGAAAGCCTTTTTGTTCTAAACAACTTTTACCGCTTCTCCATCCTCTGAGATATTGCTAGGCAAGCGCCGAGATGCCCGCGGGTGAATTTTTGCGCTATAAAAGAGTATTTAACATAACATAACAGAACATAAGTGGTCCCTGATTGGACTCATACACCCATGTATGGCATCAAGTTTGGCTGCCTTGAGGTCAAAACCCACCTGCACCTGTTCAGCCAGCCCCCTCTGGCAGTCTAACACATGGTGTTGGAATGCCATGTGTTGTTTGTGTGGGTCCTGGGAGCCAGCCATGGTGGTGGGTGCTTCCTGCTGTGTGGGCTGTGCAGGGGGTGGGGTCACCTTAATGCAGCTGGGCTGCCCTGCTCCTGGAGCGGAGGCTGTCCACGAGGCGTTAGAGGGTATCGGATAAGATGGCCAGGGGGTTCTCATCATCATCACTGAAGAGATATCTGGTCTGCTCTGCAGGAGGTGTTGATTGTCCCTATGCAATGTAAAGGGGAGGTGCAGGTTAACAGTGTGTTCCATGTATGTTGATGCATTGAACATGCTTACATACAAACTGCATGACAATGTACATTGTGCCTGTTTTGGAGGAGCTGGCTATTTGATGGGAGACAGTAGACATTTCGACTACATGACTGATGTGAAGTTGTTCTCGTACATTATCATCTCACAGTTTCCTGCTATGCCAGATGTGATTGGTCAGTTTCTACGCACACACGGCACCAGTTGTGGCCTCTGTTCTGTAGTGAAAGTGTTGCACTTTGTACCACCTCATCATCAATGTTGATGTGCTGTGATTGTTATGTGTGTGTGCTGCATTGTGGGAGAGTCACCCCTGCAGCTCTGATTTAGTGGCCACTTATCCCTTTGAGGCGGTGTGCCTTTAACTTTTGTGTTTTTACGGTGCAGAGATGTTGGCGACTTGGGTAATTTGTGCTCTTGGAAGGTTTTTGTACACTTGTATATTGTTTGTCTGCAGATGTGTTGTTGATGTCAGGGGTTGTATGTGCACGTGAATGTGTCAGAGTGTGACCTGCTCCTTTGAGGATGTGCTGCACACTGGTCCACCTCAGTGTTGTGTCGTGCACCATGTCATATATTTTGACTGCAGCCATGCTATTGGTCATGCAGTGCCACTTGTATTGTCAGTGTGGTTCACAGAGCCGCTGCTTTGCTAGATTCAGCAAATGTTCTTGGGTAGGTTATGAGATTGGTGATAGGGAGGGGGGCCCCTTTGTGCACATAGTGGATGAGGCCTACTTGGTGTTTCTACTTTCTATGTGTGCTGCAGTGTGCCAAGGGTTTCAGGGACATGTTCCACAATCATTGTGGGTGTGAAGTGTGCTACACATAATTGTGCGTGTGTGCCATTGTGCCCATCTCCCCCTGTCCCCCAGTCCCTGGTCATTACTCACCCTGTTGCGTCAGCTCATATTGAGCTGTGTCCATACACCCAACTCCTGCCACCGTCTCCACACTTCGGACTGTGGCCACCATTTCCTCCAGCTCCAGTCGCCATTGCTGCGTTCCGGTTGGCAGCAAGTTTCTGCTTGGTTTGGCTATTTGCATCATGCCAGCGCCCCTTTACCTCCTCCTCCATTGACCTCCTCGACACTCCAACTGCATTCGCATTGTTCACGATCGACTGCCATATTTCCGTTTGTGTTGCCAATGAAACTGTAGAGGTGATGAACAGTTGTCGGCGGTGTTCTATCACCTCCGTGACGATGAGCCGGTTTCCCTGTAGACTGAACCCCTTCTTCATCTTCTCCTTGCCCTTCCCTGACCATGGGGTTCCTGGCTGGTCCTCCTTGAGGCTTGCGGGGTTCGAGTTGTCCTCTGCACTCGGTCTGGGTGCATCCATTGTGCTACGCAGTTTATTTTGGTTAGGGTGTGTTTTTTTTATTGCTGTTATAGTGCATTTTCCCGCATGACGCGTGGGAATTGCAGGTCTGCCACTGGTTGTCGCTGATTTTTGTATCACGTTTTGGGACATCGCCGCTTTTTTCGCGTTCGTATTTCTCATTTGTTTGGCCTCACGTTGATTTTAACACGGTCCTTTGACAAGTTATGGTGAGACTATAACATGGTGCTGCCGGGTTGAGAGTAGAACGTTAACACTGTTATTTTCCCGCTATAGACTGCGATGTGCAAAATTAAGCTAATTTTGCGATGTTTAATACAAGTTCTTGAGAATATCCCCCATAGAGTATTGTTACACAGCACGAATCTCAGTGTCACATTACTCAGTGCAAGGAAGGTGTTCATGGGCATTGTGGTGGGTGTTCCCACAAAACACCCATTTTTTTTACTCATTCTCAGATTTACCAAACCTGGTAAACTTGGGAATGCACCAAAAAGATATGCCTCCCCAGGAGAGGTGTAACAAGTAAAAAAATATCTTCATTTCTCCTCGGGCTTTCTTGTTCCATGTGTGCTGACTTCTGCAGCTCTTAGGATTGTTTTTGTGCAGGAAGGTGGCCCTTCCTGCAAAAAAACAATTCTGCCGCCTGCTTTGGCGCTAGCCTGTCAAAATGACACCAACGCAAGGAGAAAGGACAAGAATGCACTGCGTTCAATAAATACAGCACATTCATGCCCTTTTCTCTGTGGTGCAGGGCAGCACAGCAATGTGACTTACTGCACTGCCCTCCACTACAAAACTCTTAAATATGCCCTTAGGTGATTACATAAAAGCACTGATTGACCTCTGAATATGGATATCTAGGCACCTCCCCTAACCCATCTGATTCACTCATAGCTTAGCTCCATCACGCTGTGATGCCAGGATGTTGGTTGGGCAGATGGGGTTATTAATGCATGGCGGCATGGGCTGAGAGGGTGATGGGAGAGGAAACAGGAGGTTAGCTGTGCCGGCGGCAAATAACCAATGATTGAAATAGTTTATTTTGAATAATTGGAGCCAAGGTCGAGGACGCTGCTTACCTTAATGCAGACAGCTTACTGCACCCCTTTGAAGATTGGCACCCAGTGCCAGGGTCGTGCTCGCCCATACCAGAAGCCAGCCCTGCATGTATGCTATGTTTCTTACCAGGGACGTAGCTAACCCTATGGGCGCTTGCGGCGGTCTCTCCGTTTGCCGCCCCGTGGTAGCAGCAGTGAAGAGCAGGGGAGGGTGCTGGAGGGTATTTTCGCCCTTTGCCACCCCCTCGTGGCAAATGCATTGAGGAGCGAGGTGTAGCCGCCTGAGACGGCCGGCAGATGATAGCTGAGGGAGGCCGCTGCCCCCAAAATGTGTGCCGCCCGGGGCGGACCATCCCCCTAGCTATGCCACTGTTTCTTACTGCTTCTTTTCAGGCAGGCTCCTTCCCACAAGGAATGTATATTCTTTGTGTACATTTCCCACTCTCTTTTGTCCCCTCCCAGTCCCCCCCCTGGCTCTTTCTATCCCTTCCTCGCCCCTCCTGCGCGGTCTACAGTCACACTTATCACACGCTCAGGTGATTTATTAGCCATATTGCAGTTTAGTTGTTAACAAATCAATATCTTTAGTAAGGAACAGTATGGATTGCAATAAATACACTCACAGTTATATGAGGTGCCGCGCCATAATTCACGGCCTCAGCGAAGGCCTAATGACGAAGGGGACATGATGGCCGTGTCACCCTGGATATTTATGAAAAGATAATGTTACTGAGATGTTCTGCAAAGCCTCGAGACTCGCTCATTATTCTTGCCTGGGACGGCAAGTATCACTTTAAAATGCCCCATGAATAAATAAGGACTAGATCATATTAATATTAAACATTAGGTGAATCTGTTGTCGCGCGGAGAACCATTCTTTCTAACACTCCAGAGGCAGGCAGTCAGTCCTCGTGCCAAGCTGTGTGATCATCAAATGCAGGAGGAGGAGTAGGGCTTAGCCGTTACAGGATATGATGGAAGTAGTGAGTGATTATAAACTGTGATGGAAGCACTGAGAGATAATATGATGTGAGAGAAGCCTTGAGTGATTCTAACATATAATTGAAGTGATGAGTGAATATAGGATGTATCAAAGCAAATAGGATTAAAAGATGTAACGAGTGGCAGTAAGATCTTGTGCAAGAGCAGAATCATTATCAAATATGATGAAAGCACTGGGAGATAAGATGTGACTAAAGCTTTGAGTGATTATAACATGTAATTAAAATGATGACGGTTTCAAGAGGCTCTTAAAGTTAAGAGTGATTAGCTGAAGTTACTAATCAAATAGTGATTATAAGGTGTAATGAGTGTCTGTTAGGTCTTGTGGAAGAGCAGAGTGATTATAAAATGTGCAGAAAGTGTTGAATGATCATAAGATGTGAATAAAGTGGTTAAAAACATTTACTAAACATGAAGGATGCACAGAGAGATTTTAAGATAGAATGCAATAGCTGGGTGATTATAAAATGGGACAAACGGGCTCAGTGCTAAGACATTAAAGTAGGAGGTGTAAGGGATTTACGAGAAGTGATGGCGCATAGAGGGATTCTAAGGATCACATGTGCGGACTGTATATAAGCACTACAACACTATAAGATTAACTGAGTATGCTGAGTGATTCTGAGTTGTAGTGGGAACCCTGAGTAATGAAAATGGTTTAAGGATGCAGCTTGATTATAGGACCTATTTGGAGTGATGAGTGAATATAACATGTAATGAAGCAAATAGTGATTAAAATCACTGGCAGCTGGCATCTACAGGCGGGTCGGGTGCACACATAAATAATAATAAAAAATAAAATACTCACCAACACGACGTCCTCCGCTCCGGACCTCTTTCACCTCAGGAACTGGAACTGGATGCTGAAACTCCCTTGTCCAATCCTGGCGCTGATCCCAGCATGAGAGCAGCACTCTGATTGGAGAGAGCAGCCTGTCTTGGTGCTCCATAGTTTACTAGAGGCCTGCACTTACTCTCAACCCAGCCATCTTTAGACATCTGGGTTGAGAGGTTTGAAGAGTGCATGTTTGGCTGGCCGTCTCAAGATGGCCGGCCAAAGGGAAATGTGCACTTTAACAGTGCACAGACAGCCCATCCTCCACCCTGCTGCTGGTGCCACTCAGTAGGCCCGCCCCATCCTGACACACTGTTCGGAGTGGGTGGATGAAAGCTAAAATGGTAATAAATTAAAGTCTCCACCTATGGTTGGCTGCAATGCCCAAGGGAAGGAGGTACTCTCCCAGGCCTCACAGTTCTGGAACACAGCTTTAATACCCATGGAAGAGAGGCAAGTAGCACAGCAATGGGACCATGGGTGCTGGTGCAAAGTAAAAGTGCCCCCTCACTCTTTTTTTATTTTTTAAATCCTCATATAACATCAATAGGTGTATAAATACTTGATTAGGCAGATTAAGCAGGCAGTTCCAAGAACTTTTCCCCTAAAATGGGGAGAGTCCAAGGTATCATCTATATTGCACTCTAAACCAGCCCCACAGACACATTGCTAATCTTTTAGGGTGAGTTTCTCCCTCCTGAGAATTAGCTATTGATATTTGAATCATAGGACTCCCAGACATTGCTTAGCACTGAGAGGATTAAGGGAGCAAGCCCACTAACTGATGGGTCTCACAGCACATACGCATAGCTGGAAGGACCACAGAAGAGGGGCACCCCCTGGCCTGGCAATGCTTCATCATGGCTGTGTGGCATAGGGTAGGGGCCTCCACTCTCATAAGCCTCACAACCATAGTCCAGTGCTACGGGGCCCAGGAGTGGGGGCCCAGGAAAGGCACCAATCACCGCAACACACATAGTTTCACAAAAAGTGCTCCTACGTATCCTTCGCAAGTCGCAGCACGCCCCAAGCAGTAGATGCTTGGGAAGCCCCAATGATGAAGCATGTCACCTAAGGGCAACCTCTGGTGAGTGAGGGGACTAAAGAAAATAATTTTCTTTTCCAAACAGGTACATCCAATTAGTAAGACCTGCTCCTCCCCTTTCTGACAGGCTAGCTTCTCACGATCCATGGAGTATGGGTTATAGTGTGATACCTGGCAATGCTTAACCATGGCTGCGTGGCATAGGGTAGGGGCCTCCACTCTCCTAAGCCTCACAACCATAGTCCAGTGCTGGGGGGCCCAGGAGAAGGGGCCCAGGAAAGGGGAGTCCTCTAACACTGGCCTCACAACAATAGTGATAGCACTGCAAGCCCAGGAGAAGGACATTCCTCCGCCCATGGGAGTTTTGTCCCAAACACTGGCCTCACAGCTATGATGTATGGCTTCAAAGCCAATGGGATGTGGTCCCACTGCCCTGGACTTCACATCCATGGTCTGGTGCTGCAGGACCCAAGGAAGGAGAGTCCCCTTCCCAGGTCCTCATACCGATGGTCCCCAGCCAATTAGGGTGCACAATTTTCCATCATCAGTTCGCAGGACAATTTAAGTATTTGGAGAAACAAGTGCATGTGTGAAGACACATTCTGTATGCAGGGATTTTTTAAGATGTTTATTGGGGAGCAGGGGAACCAAGATTCACGTAGCAGATTTTTGGGGTTTCATTCTAAATCCCCCTGCAAAAAGGTAATTATACAAGATAACTCAGCTGGATATCGAGTTTATTGAGCGTGATTACTCTGCATACTATATTTGAATTCTAATCCCTTTACCACTTCCTGGAGTAAGCCTTGATGGCTTGCAATTGCACATTTTGAGTGACAAGTTGAGAAAATCAACTCAGGTATTCAAATAAAATTACATTGTCTTAAGCTCTGAAACACCAGTACAAAATAATAGTATCTACCATGCATACTGTCCTGTCCAGTAAGTACCCACTGTCACAGGACTTGGTCTAACCGTTATGTTTCAAGCATGGAACTAGGGGGCATATTATCAAAGACTGGTGATACATTAGTGCCGCTTTTATCGGCAGGAAACTGCCGATAAAACAGCGATAATGGCCTTGGTAATATGCTCTATAGAATTCCTATCGAAGCCCATGTTAGATGTGAAGACATCTAACATGGGCTTCGATAGGAATTCTATAGAGCATATTATCAAGGCCATTATCGCCGTTTTATCTGCAGTTTCCTGCCGATAAAAGCGGCGATAATGTATCGCCCGTCCTTGATAATATGCCCCTAGGATATTTGACATCTAAGTTTTATAATGGAAATAATCACCATGTTCTAAAGCTGAGCAGGGCTGATAACCCTGGGATTGGCAGTCCCTTCGCCTTGCCATCAGAATCACTGACACTACAGTTGTAATCTAAAGGACTAGTTGGAGATAAGGAACAAGGAGACACGTTTTTTAACCCTGGCCTCCCATTTGGCCAAATTGTGTGCCCTTGGCAACCACTATTGTTTTGCAGCAACATTTTTTGCATACTTATAGATTTGCCACATTCGCCACATGATCCATCATCTGCTGCATAATCTGCAGGTTTAAAAAAAAAAGTTTGCTTCTAGCTCAAATGGTCCTAACACCACAATGACACATGTTGCTGGGCAGCCGAAGATCCTATGAAAAGCTAGACTGGTTACCGTTCTGCTGCTTATTGCTACATTTGGATTTTTAAGCTGGTACTAATTAAGTGCAAACAATGACCAGAATGTGGTAACAAGTGCAAAAATAACAATATAGTGAAGTAATGCTACCATACAAAAAATCTGAATTATGCTGCATAATATGCCTTTTCTGGTGTATAATTTACTCATCCATTGCCTCATAATTTGACCCGCCCCTGCCACATAATGCCAGTGGTCCTGATTATTGCTCTGCTGCTTTCTTTTTAGTAAGATTGGGGGTATTTTGATTCAATGTAAAAACTGCTAGTCACTGAGGGGTATATTAGCAAGAACGTCGTTAAAATTATCGCAGTTTTAGCGGCAGGAAACTGCCGCTAAAACTGCGATAATGGGCTTGCTAATATGCGTTATAGAAGTCCAATAGAAGCCCAGGTTCGATGTGCAGGACATCTAACCTGGGCTTCTATTGGAATTCTATAACCCATATTAGCAAGCCCATCATCGCCGTTTTAGCTGCAGTTTCCTGCCGCTAAAACAGCGATAATTTTAACGGCATTCTTGCTAATATGCCCCTGAGATTTAAAAAAAGATCTGAATATTTCCTGAAAGGAGGGAGGTGCCCAGTCATATGTAATAGACACCTTAATGCAGTACAGTGGTATATATATATAAAGCCTTTGAACCAAGTAGCAGTGTACTGCAGTGCTGGGTCTACTAATTTACCAATTTGTTTGATTTGATCCTGGGCAAATAATACTCTCCCTGTGGCACATTCTCTGATCTGCCAATATGCCATCACTCTGAAACAGGCTTAATGTGAGAAATAGACACCAAAGGCGTACTCCCTGGCTCTGGCTTAGCTCGAAGTCCAGTTTGAACATAAAACCAGTAGTCTATAATGTGCTGAGCTTTCATGTGGTTGCTTCCTGCCATACTCCATCTAACCAGGAAGTGGATTACGGCTAGAACTTCTGACTTTGTAACTGAGGAACCAGGTTCCAGTCTTGATGTCAGCTCCAGATCCTGGGATTCTGGGCAAATCACTTAGGGCCTTATATGACGTTTGCAGTCCTCCTGTCGGTCTACCACCGCTACACCGGCAGGTGGACTGCCAACCCCTTCAAGTGCCCGTCTGCCAGATCACAACAGTAATCCACTGCGGGCGGGCGGTCTCATAGAGGCAGCTGTATAAAGTTTGTAGGTGAGATGTATTTGCAGACACTGCTGTGCCAGCGCCTGCAGCACGTTCCTGCACGGTGTGACATGCATGCCACATCGTGCAGGAACTGGGGTGCAATTTCAGGGGGGGCATAACATGTGTCCCCACCGCATGCATCCCCAGGCCCAGGACTGGCAGGGAGACTCTGCCACCCTTTTCATGGCGAGTTCTCCGTGATGAAAGGGACAGTGGACAGCCAACTTGTAATATGCATGGCAGTGCCACAGTGGCACCGCTAGCATATTGCCGCCCCATTCCGTTGTGCGACCGCCACAGGATCCGGGTTCCCTGGCAGACGCGATGGTCCTCTGCGGTCTGACCATCACATGCTGAATATGGCAGGCAAGCCCGCAGTGGTGGCAGTGATAGGACCACCACTGTAGGACGGCTTTACTCATAATAAGGCCCTTAATCTCCTTGACCTTGTGTAATGTAATCGGGGGAGACGCATTGCAGTTGTGTGTTGTGCTGCGGGGGAAAGTGGCGCTTTGAACTACATGCCCCAGGAGCCAGCGGGGCCACAGCGGATTAGCAGCCCTCCCCCCTTGCCACCAGGGGCTCAAATACTTCACCCGCCTCCCGCTTTGCGGGAGACGCATCGCAGTTGTGTGTTGTGCTGCGGGGGAAAGCAGCGCTTTGAACTACAAGCCCCAGGAGCCAGCGGGGCACACAGCGGATTAGCAGCCCTCCACCCTTGCCACTGGGGGCTCAAATACTTCTCGCGCCTCCCCCCTTGCGGGAGACGCATCTCAGTTGTGTGTTGTGCTGCGATGGAAAGCGGCGCTTTGAACTACATGCCCCAGGAGCCAGCGGGGTCCACAGCGGATTAGCAGCCCTCCCCCTTGCCACCGGGGGCTCAAATACTTCTCGCACCTCCCGCTTCGCGGGAGACACATCGCAGTTGTGTGTTGTGCTGCGGGGGAAAGCGGCACTTTGAACTACATGCCCCAGAAGCCAGCGGGGCCCACAGCGGATTACCAGCCCTCCCCCATTGCCACCGGGGGTATTGAACTAATTGGTTTTTCCCGCCACGCGGGACGCGCGTGGGCGGGCACCTGGCTAAGCCCGGGCAAAGGGCGGGCCGTGTGTGGCCGTCAAGGGCCGGAAGAGGCTGGGCTGGGCCACCCCCATTGTTACTGACACTAAGGTACTGTTAACTTCATATAAGTGGCTCAAGGCAACATTGATATTGTTAGGCTCACAGGACCCAAGCTATAAGAAAAAGGAAATGTATGGAGGGAGGGGGTAAGGGCCCAAGTGTGCTGTTCAAGGGAAAAAAAGCTAGGAAGACAAGGCAACTACCCACACATGCGGGGACAAATTGCGTTATGGATCGTATTGATGAACTAATTGAAGAATGTGGAGTTTTACTCACGGCTAATCCCCTCCCAAGTATGATGCCAGAAAAGGGATGTAAAAGCTCAGTATTAGTACCAAGAGTGGGTACCAAGCAAGGCCCAGTGGTCCCCAACATGTTTGTAGGGAAGAAAAAAGGTGACAAACGCCACAAAGGGCCAGACCAACAGAACATCGAGGGGGAAAACGAAATCTCGAACACTGGTACAGAGCAAAGAGCAATTTGTCCTCTTGTGATTGATCCTATCATTGTTTGTAAAAATAGATTCTCTGTTCTAGCCAACACTGAGAGTTGTATTTTTGCAAAAGGCCGCAAAATAGTCCAACCGATTGTATGTGAGCCTGAAGCTCCTAAGGGTGACAATGAGTTGACACTGGGTGGTGTACCTGATCCTTTAGTAGCCACTAAGGATGGTGTAATTGACCTGACAACAATGGTCCAACAACTATCTAAAGTGGTCGAGGACATGAAAGTTAAGATTGATAGTCTAACATCTATAGTAAGTAGTAGCCTATTGGACAATAGCCATTGTCCAACCTGCTTAGCGAATAAACAACTAAGTGGTAAATCTATAGTCCAATATAATGCGCTAGCGCAATGTATTGCGCTTAATATGTGTAGGGATAGTGACCAGTCTCTAGTTGTCTGCCCCGTATAGTGCAGTGTGCAAAGGCAGAAAAGGGTCGCTCTATGCTCACAACACTAAAGATGCCAATCAAAAAATTGTAGGTCCGGGGAAAACATTGCCTAGAGAAAGGAGTGGCGGGCCCCAAGTAAGCGGCAGGCATAGTACCAATCCTAGTATACCTAAGCAAGCTAATAGCAAATCTGCCACGAAAGTAAGGTGAGACCATCGGAATGCTGCTAAATTGAACAATGTACCCAAAGTTTATATGGTGAATGTCCCGAAACTGGGCCCAGGAAAGGATATAGACTCATCTGATTCCTTAATAAACAAGGCTATTCACTGGATTAGGCACACAAGGGGCTGTCGCTCTGTGATTAGAGAGGACATCATTAGGGCACATAGGCTCACACATCGAGGGGAGAAAAATGATTGTATTGAACTGACACTCAAGCAGGCGGACATGGCCACAAATTTAGTATTACTGGAGTTTAGAAGTTGTTCTCCAGATTACTCTGCTATACAACTTAGATCCTCACCCCCCAACATTGGCCCTACAGACCGACAAAGTGAGTAATTGAAAACGATAATGGCTGTTCGGGCCTAGAGCTTAATGACTG
This sequence comes from Lissotriton helveticus, assembly GCF_964261635.1. Taxonomy (NCBI): domain Eukaryota; kingdom Metazoa; phylum Chordata; class Amphibia; order Caudata; family Salamandridae; genus Lissotriton; species Lissotriton helveticus. Next base: position 565,582,199 of record NC_136072.1, read on the forward strand.
ACTAGTGGGGCCAGGTGATCACTTTGACCAATCTGAGGGCAATATAGCTGAAAGTCAGAGCCAGCATGTAGTCCCCAATCCAGTTACTGTTAGCACTTTAGTAACCCCTCGGTTATTGGAAGGTTCTCCACTTTTAATGCCAGGAAACTGCTCAAAAGGTGCCTACTTAAATGAGAATCCTTAATTCCCTGATAATTTAGAAAAGCCAGGTTCAATCCTATCATGGAATATTGCAGGATTGAACACAAAAATTTCAATCCCAGAATGGGCTACTTTTATTAATTTGTATAACATTTGCCTAATCCAAGACACATGGCTTCTTGATTCGCAATTCTTTCCAGGGTATTTAAATTTCGATATACCTGCAGAAAAGGGCGAAAAAGGGCGGCCAGTAGGGGGATTGACCATATGGATCAAACAGGACCTAGAAGTTAGTGTGAAGGCACTTCCATCAATCCGCAGGGATATCCAGATTGTAAGACTCAAACAAAAGCAGTCTAAACCTGTGGACATCTACAATGTATATGCGAGGAGTACGGGGGGCAAGAAATCGGAGACCATAGCTGCCCTAGAAGAACTCCTAGAAAGATATTCCACACAATCACATATAATTGTAGCTGGTGATTTTAATGCGACATTTGAGCCGCTGTCAAGTTGTGACTGGAAGCTTACAGAGGAAGAAAACACACAATGGGGTATCCGAAAATTAGAACTTGAGCCAGTAAAAAGATGGACCGAGGTGGTAATCCAGATTAATTCAATCTGCTTAAATAAAGGCCTGAGGGCGTCCAATGGCAGGACTGCGCAGGACAAGATGGGGGCAAATACTTACAAGAGTATGTTGGTTGTTGACCGTTTGGAGAGTTACCATAACCCCCTATGTATGTTCCTGTCCTGTTGGACGTCGTCCAAATCTGGTAGTGGATCCAACAAATTGTCCCCCCCCCAAGTATAGCTCTCACAAATGATATGCGTCATTTAAAGTGGGCAAAACTGGTAGAACACCAGGAGAATTTAGTTTTTATTTCAAGCAAGCTAGCGCATGCAATAAATGAGATGGGGATTATCTCCAGTAATGGCCTAGAATTAGAGTCTTTCACTAAGGCCCATGAAATGTTTTTTCAGCAGCTAAAAAGTCTGTTTGTTAGACCACTTAAGACAAGCAAGATCCCGATTACTACTTCGCCACGCTGGTATACCAAAGAATGTAGACAAGCACGTTTTGCTTTGGGGCAGGCTATAAAGCTAGGACCAAATAGTGCTGTACGCTCTGCATGTATAACTTACAAAAACGTAATGTACAAATCAAAACGTGCCTGTGATGAAAAGAGGTGGCAAGAACTCAAGGAAGCTAGTGCCCCTAAGAACTTTAAATGTTTCGGGAGTATATTCAAGTGGGGTTGTGGTGGGCAACAAGAAAAGCCACAAAACTGGGTAGCCCAGGATGACTGGGTGGCTTATTTTAAACCTCAATACGCAAAAAGTGAGGCACCAAGTACAAGGATTGTACTTATACACACACCCCTTTCCGGAAGATGCATTTAACATCGGGGATGTAAATCTTGCTCTGGAATCTGTGGTTGCTGGCAGGGCACCGGGTATAGACGGTGTCCCAGCAGATATTTTTTTGAATGATAAAAATTCTTGTGGTAAGTATAGATTGCTATTAGCAAATGCAGTGGCTAAAGGAGCACCTATCCCTGATTCAAGGACCAGTGCATAAATAATACCAGTTCACAAAAAGGGGGACAAGTCACTCCCCGGTAATTACCGCCCGATCAGTCTGATAGACACAATGCAAAAGATTCTAGGCAGAATGGTCCTAAACAAAATACTGGAATGGGAGCGAGAGCAGAACATCCTATCGCACCTCCAGGCAGGGTTCAGGGCTTGTATTAGCACTGTCGACCAAGTACTGCATGTTGCTATGCTCTACTGGAAGACAGTGCAAATAGATAGGGGTAGTTTATATGCTGCCTTTATTGATTTAAGGGCAGCCTTTGACCTTGTACCACGTTCCACACTGTGGTCGGTTTTACAAGATTTGGGCATGCCCTGTGCCCTTCTCACATAAATTATGAGACTTCACGAGCACAATTTTGCACAGATTAGATGGGGTTCTCCGGGAAACGTTACCAACCAGTTTCCAGTAGAGAACGGGGTACGACAGTGCTGCGTCCTAGCTCCCACCTTGTTTTCTTTATACATTAACGATGTAACCAAACTAATGATCACAGCCAACATTAACGCCCCAATTTTAGCTAGGGCGAAAGTACCCATTTTAATGTTTGCAGATGGCTGTTTAATTATTTCAAAGATCCCAAGTGGATTACAGAAAGCATTAGCCATTTTTAAAGAATTCAAAACCACACGAGGCGTTGAAGTAAATGTTTTAAAATCTAAATTTATGACTTTTAACCAGCATAAATCTTTTAAGGGAAATCTTTTTATGAACAGTTTAGCACTTGAACAAGTGAGGGCATTTAGCTACCTGGGTGTTAATATTCAACATGATTTGCATTGGAACCAGCAGACTGAGTTGTCAACGCTTAAACATCGCCAACTGGCTGGAGCATTGTGCTCTGAGCATGCAAAATCATTAACTAAGCCAATCGCCCCTGTCCTCCATCTATGACGCTAAGGTGGTTAGTTCAGCCCTCTATGGAGTAGAGATTTGGGGATTTGAGAATCTAACAAAAATGACAGTATCTGAGAACAAGTTTCTACGCAATCTTATTAACTTACCCCAGAGTACTCCCATGTGTCCCGTTTTGTATGATTTAGGAATGAGGCCAATTAAATCTATTGCTAATTTGCGTCCAGTATTATACTGGAGGCGCCTGTGGACAACTCCTGAATTAAGAATATTTGCCACAGGCCTTATGAATATTATCAAGTGTGATTCCTTTCATAAAATTAAATGGTTATCTGGTATTAGGGGGATTCTTGGAGAATTAGGAATGTATGAGCTATGGGAGGATCCTCTTAGTGCTAGGTTTCCATCCAAAAAGGTACTCAAGGACAAATACTGGGAGAGGGTAGCATTTAAAACTTTTAGGGTAAGTGCCCCACTTTCGCTCACAGGGATCTTTCTTGATTTTAAAGATGTGACCACCTTAGAAGCATACTGGGACGACATAACCAAGCCACTTGATAGAAAGCTCTATTTTCAGCTTAGAATTGGAAGTTTGCGAATTAGAGCCTTTACATCAAGATGGTCCAATGGCGGATTGGTAACTTGTCCCTGTTGTCCAGCTCCTACAGAATCAGTTACTCACATGCTATTTGGGTGCCCAGCATACTTAGCCCCGCGTAGGGCATGTCTGCGACCAATGTGCAAGCTATTAGGCACCAGGAGTGGAATGGTAGCAGTCAGAATCATCTGTACAAGTACCAATCCTCTGGTTTATATATCAGTGGCAAAGTATCTAGGGTGGTCCTGGACTCTTAGGAGTAAAATGATTAGTGGTTGATTTGAAAAGAATTGTTTTTTAATTATGACTTTGTAACATATTAGGAATCATATATATCATGAAATTATTGTCACTGCAATTTCTTTTTTAAAAATATGTAATTTTATACTGTATAATATTATAAATGTATTCATAATGTGTGCCCAAAAAAAATATTTTTAATTTTCTTTTACGATAAAATGTATCTATTCTGCTTATATGACAATTGTCGAATAAAGCTTGCTTGGTAATCGGTTCTCATTTACAGCACTCCAATACTTTTGGGTCGAGTTTGCGCTGAACAATACTGCAAAAAATGGATTTCATTATTTATTCAAGGCTGTCTGCATCTAAGATTGCCACCTAGCTGGTTATCTGTCCTGTTCGTTTTCATGTCCCTGCCAATACAAAAATAAGCAAATCACCTAAAGCTGTTATTTTTAGATTTTATCTGTACATAATTAAAGCTGCAAATATAAACAGAAAACAGATGTAAACATGTTCGAGAGCTGCATTCAATCCTTGAGTAATAATTAAGGTAAACAAAGACACAAACATGTTATTAGAAATGAGCAGATACGATTCTCTTTAAAGTGCTATTTAGTAATGTGTCCCGACCTTTGCAGACTTTGAAAACAGAAACAAATGGCCTGGATATTGTTCTTGGAACAGTGGCAATCCAATTTACATCCCAGCAGTTGAAGGTGATCCTGAACCTGCATGGCACAGGACCCCTCCTGTGCATCAACACCCCCTCACAGACACTGACATGCATCTCTTTCACAGCTCATCAAGGGCTGAACGAGTGAGAGCTGATTGTGATTCTGGAGGGCTGTCTCCTATTCCTGGAAGTGTTACACCCTGGGCCTCACAGTACTGGAGCATAGGTGTGAGTCCCTGTTCAGGGGAGACACTGGCATGAGCCTGATGTTGGTGGGCTGAGCGTTAGGCCCTGGGCAGCTGCCCAGGCGTACTGCTGGCCCTGCATGGAAAACACAGATGCTTACTGTGACAAAGTGGTTTATTGGTGTCCCTCATGAATAATGAAGGCACTATATTGTTATTACCAGTTAGCAGTTTCAGTAACTGAAACTTAAACTCAACCCCTAGTAGCTTTATCACAGAGTAGACAGGCTTAAGAGAAATGTCAAAATAGTAAAAAAAAGTTGAAAACACAATGCAATTAAAAAAACACTAATTTAGAAAATATTGAATGCGATTTACAAAATGACACCAAATGCCAAAAATCCTAAGAGAAAATAGCACCAAAAAGTGCAAAGCACCAATGCTAGTAAATGGTCGTGATAGACCACGGTCTAGACTATATGAGGCCAGCCGCGATATAACACAGGTCGTATAAGCCAAGTAGGAGGAACTTGTTGTTTTTGTGAAGAAAAACTCTTCTCCAGACGGGACAAACCTGAAATTCAGTTCAACACCTTGGATTCTGTTCATGGTTGTCCCCTTGAAGCTTTGGAGCTCTGGAGCAAAGGTTTAAAAAAAGTTTCCGAACTTCTTTTGGTGCCCAGAACAAACACAGTAGTACACTTCTAAGGCTCACAGGCCATCAGAGGGAGCACTTATAGCCTCTCAGTGTGTCAGGCAAGGGCAAACAGCAAAGTACAGTCCAGGTCCAGTTGCCCCAGGTCAGCTGGGATTCTTTACAGAAATGTCCTCTTCAGCTTTTATATGTTCCTGGAGTCGACCAACCTTATGATCCTTTGACACCTTTTTGTCCTTTGAGTCCAAGTGAAAGGGGGTTCAAACTCCTCCGACATTTATCACAGTTCACAGATGTCAAGTGCAGCAGATTCGTCCACCTGTTATCCTTTTACAAGTCCAGCAGTGTACTGATGTGTACCTTTTAGTATCACATTTATGCATGGAATGATGTAGTGGGTGAGAATTACTCCTGAGCACTTCCTAAACAATGGGGCAAACATTCTCGGGGGCTGCCCTACTCACTTTTTCAGGAGTTCCTGTTTGCCATAAGGGAAACTGGCCCAAAATGCCATGTGCCAGGCCAGTTTCAAGATGGTGACATTCTTCACATACACCAAACATGGGCTCTGAGGACAGAGTCTGTGTATCTGAGTGTCACAGGGATATCACCAGTGTCCTCCCATATCTAACATTAAAATCCAGTTTGAAACAGACACTAATCCAAACCCAGAGACAGTAGTCTGTTAAGGCAACAGCAGTGTTCTTCAGCAACTAGACAGGGGATAGTCATGAATTGTCTTGGCATCCTGTTCTCTCCCTTTCAAGTGCACCCCAAGTATTACAATTGGTTCAACATACTTGCCAAGGAAGATTTACAGTATGGTATTAATAGGTTGCCCACAGTCCCCTCTCTCAATATTGTTTGGAGTTCAGGGGAGTCATTTCTCCCTATTCAGATTAGCCTACTGTGTGCCCCCACGAGGCATCTACCACCTTTTGCACAACTTTTTCTGGGCTGGGATTTGGCAGAGCCTTAAGCTTATTAGCCTTATCACAGTTCAGACAGGTAAAGAGTAACAGTTACTTTTCCTTAATATTTATTAATAAATCCGACTTCATTATTGAATAAGATTTTTAATAACTATTAAAATAGTTATCTAGCTATTTTTCTAGTTTGTCCAATTCCCGAAATAGCGGTATAAGTATTTGAATCTGTTTTTTCGTTTTCTACATTGGACAGCTATGCCTGCCACAGAAAAAATACATTTTAGGTATTTCGCACTGTAAGGACATGGTAACATTTGTTACGTCACACGTGTAAATACCATACACTTTGTGGGCTACAACGGGTATTTGGACAAAATATCAGAAAAATAATATTGTGATACAAAAATATAGTGTATCTTCAACAGGAATATTGAAGGTAAAATATAATTTTTTTAATGTGTTTTAATGTCTTTGCAATAAATATAGATGTAGAAAATATTATATGTTATATCACTTGTAAGTGTTAATTAGTATACAATTTATTGTAGTGTGTTTGATTTATATGCGTATTATGTTTATTTATTTGTGTTTTTGTTGTAGTTTTTTAGTTATGAAACTGTTGAAATTAGAATTTGCTCCAGCTGTATTATTGTAAATAAATAATAGTTAATTTCTTTGTAGGAGTGAGATATGGGATTTTTTATAGGATATTGGTGTGGAGATTTTTAAAATATATATATTTTAAAATACATTTTAAGTTAATAATTTTATACATATGCTAATTTATATTTTATCATTTCAAATTTATTTTGTTATTTTAATATTTTTAATACATTTTAATTTCATATTAATGAAGATCTGGATTTTATTGGAATTAAAAAAAGTTTTCAAAACAAATTAATAGTATAACATTTAAAAATATATAACAAAAATGTAATAAAGTTAAATATTTAGAAATATGTTCATGTTGAGATTTCATATTTTAAATATGGTGTAATACATTTCTTAAAATAGTTGAAATATAAAAAATCTGGTTTTAATATTGTAATTATATTTTTTAATATTTTAGATTTTCTTTAAATTCTAAACTTTATTATTTTTTTTCTTTAAGCATTGTTAAGTTTGCATTATGATTTTATTTGCCATTGTTTGGTTTAAACTATATGAATGGTAGTAAATATTTAAAAAAAATATTGATTATTAATAGTTACTATATTTAAAAATTATTTTAATATGTAAATTTGCATATATAGGTTTGAAGTTTTGGTTAGTGTGTTTTTAGATAAAACATTATTTAATAAAATTGTGTGTGTGTATGGAGTATTTATTGTGTATTTTAAATGTTTAATTTGTATTATCATCTGTAGGATGTTACATTTTTGAAGTAGATTTTTATAAATTTCACACCTTCCCTGAATATAGTTTAGATTAGGGTGGGAATAGTACATGTCACCCCTTCGGTGTCCAACAACTTCCCCAAATTGGTTTTGATTAGAAACAGAATAGTAAAAATCAATCCTTTAGTGTCAAACGCCTTATATTTTTGCAGATTTAATATAGCGCAAACTCGACCTGAATGTATTAGAGTGCTTTACATGAGGACGAGTTGCGTTACAGATAGACACATTCATTTTTAGGCAAGGGGAGATGAAGTGATTTGGCAAGAACCACAGGATGATTGAGCCTTCTGCCAGACTCAATCAATCAATCAGGGGTTTGTAAAGCGTGACTGCTCACCCGTGAGGGTCTAAAGGTGCTGGCGGGCCGGGGCTGCTGATCCGTCTGGGTGTGGCTGTTCAGTCAAAGAGCCAGGTCTTAATGTCCTTCCTGAACTGGGTTAATAACGCAGAATGCCTTAGGTAAAGGGGTAGTGTGTTCCAGGACTTGGTGGTGAGGTAGGTGAACGATCTTCCTCTGGTTCTGGTCTTGCGGATTTGTGAACGGAGGCCAGAGCGAGTTGGGTGGGGTGGAGTTGTCTGGTGGCTGTGTGGAAAGTGAGGCGTGGTTCATATATTCTGGTCCTGCATCATGGAGAGCCTTGTAGGCATGTGTGAGGAGCTGGGAGGTGATTCCCTTATTGACATGGAGCCAGTGGAGTTGTTAGAGATGTTGTGCCTTGTGGCTGTGGCATGGAAAGTCAAGTACCAGTCTGGCTGAGGCATTCTGGACATTCTGTAGTTTCCTGAGCTGTTTCTGGGTGGCACCGGCGTAGAGTGCATTGCCTTGGTCAAGTCTATTGGTGATGAGTGCATGGGTAGCTTTCTCTCTGGATTCTGTGAGGAGCCATTTGAATGTCTTTCGAGCTTGCGGAGCATGTAGAAACAGGATGAGTATACTGCACGATTAGGCGGTTCGTTGCGAGCGAGGAGTCCGGTATGATACCGAGGTTGCATGCGTGGTCCGTAGGGATGGGAGGGGTTCCTAGTCCGCAGGCCACCAGGAGTCATCCGTACTTCGGTCATGTCCGAGCTGAGCTTGAGGCAGCTATCTTGCATCCAGGTAGCAACTTCCTTCATTCCATTGTGAGAGTTGATTCTGGCGGCTGTGGGTTCGTTGGTGAGGGAGATGATCAGCTGGATGTCGTCGACATACGAGACGATGTTTAGTCTGTGGCTTCTGATGATGGCTGCAAAGGGAGCCATGTAGATGTTGAAGAGGGTGGGGCTCAGGGAGGAGCCCTGGGGCACTCTGCTGCAGATCTCTGTAGGTTCTGAGAGGAAAAGGGGGTGGTCTGACTCTCTGTGTTTGGCTGGTCAGAATGGAGTGGGTTCAGTCCAGTGCCTTTCTGTGGATGCCAGTGTCATTGAGTCTTGTGATTAGGGTGCGATGGGAGACGGTGTTGAAGGTGGCGGAGAGGTCCAGTAGGATGAGGGCTGTAGTTTTGCCCCGGTTGAGGAGGGAGGGGATGTCGTCGGTGGCGGTATGGAGTGTGGTGTTGGTGCTATGGTTGCTTTGGAAACAAGATTGGTAGGTGTCCAGGACATGGTTCTCTTTGATGAACTCAGAGAATTGAGCGTTGATGGCCTTCTTGATGACCTTAGCTGGGAAGAAAAGGAGGAAGAAGGGTCTTAAGTTCTTGATGTCTGTCTGGTTGACGGATGTTTTCTTCAGTAGGGGGTTGATCCCGGCGTGTGTCCAGTCATCGGGGAATGTGGCGGTTTTGGATGTTGCGGCAAAGCGGGGGGAGATGAAGGCCGCTGCTCTATGGAAGATGTAGTATGGGCAAGGATCTGATGGGGCTTCTCAGTGGATGCTCTTCATGGTCTTGAGTGTGTTGTCTGTGGTGAGTGGAGTCCATTTGAGCACGATCTGTTGGGGTGAGGCGTGGTTGCATGCGGTGGTGGCGGGCGTAGTGGTCTTGGGGATTCCTAGCTTCAAGGTCGGCTGCTCTAGCCGTTAAACCACATTGGTTTAGATTGGAGTGGGACTTGTAAATGTCACCCTTTCAGTATCCAACATATTCCTCAAATTTGTTAAGGTTCGAGTGGGGATAGTAAATGTCATGCCTTTAATGGTCCAACGCCTTCCAGAAATTGGTTTAGATCACAATGGGAATAGTAAATGACAAACATTTAGGGCCCCATTATAATTGCGGGCGGATCACCATCGCCCGTATGGCGGTGGTGATCCGCCCGCAGAAAACCTCCGCCCGCACTGTAATCTCCCCCGCCACATTATCATGGTGGAGGGGAGCCCGTTTGGAGAGTCGACCCTTCCCTAAGTTGGTTTAGATAGGAGTGGGAATATTAAATGTCACCCCTTTAGTGACCATCACCTTTCTTGCATTGGTTTTGAAGGGATTGGGAATAGTAAATGTCACCCCTTCAATACCCAACATATTCTTAAAACGTTATTAGATTGGCGTGCAAATAGTAAGTGTCATCTCTTTAGTGTTCAACACCTTCCTTATAATGGTTTTAATTGGAGTGGGAATAGAAAATGCCACTCTTTAGTCCAACACCTTCCCCAAAGTTGTTTTGATTGGAGTTGGAATAGTAAATGTGAACCCTTTTAGGGCATGATTATGAATTTGACATTGCAGCGCTGGGTCCGCCCCGCTGCCGCACTGCCAAACCCGTGATTGGTCCGCTTGCCAGATTACAAGTATTTCTAGTGTCTGACGGGCTTTTGTTTTACGTTCCCATGGCGGTGCCCTGAAAATTGGCACCGCAATGGGAACACCAAAAACAGTTCCTACACAGCATGGACTGTAAAGTCCATGCCGTGCAGGAACTGGTGTGCATGCAAACAGGGGAGCACATATTGTGCGTCCCTGCATGCACATCAGGGGGCAGAGGCACAAGATTTTTCTACACCAGGGTTTTCATGGAGGTGAAAAGTCCATGAAAACCCTGGTGGAGAGGAATCTCATAATATGCTTGGCGGGACCACGGCGGTCCCGCCAAGCATATTGTGGCCTCAGGACTACTGTGCCACCTGTAGAGCCCCCCTTGTTTCCTGTACGCAAGGGTTTTTATGGAGGTGGAACTGCCATGAAAACCCTGGTAGAGAGGAAACACGTAATATGCTTGGTGGGACCACGGTGGTCCTGCCAAGCCAATTACAGCCTCAGCACCGCTGTGCCACCTCCAGGGAACAGCAGTTCCATGGTGGTAGCGGTGGTCCCAGGGTGTTCCAACCACCCAAATAATAATCAGGCTGTCAGACTGCCAGTGTGGTGGTGGCTGGACCACCGGCGTGCCACCACAAGTATGGCAGTCTTCAGACCACCAAACTCGTAATCAGGCCCTATGATTGTTATGTGGAATTGCTTGGTTTATGTGTGGTAATTATTTTAGATGATGGATTGAATTTGTTTTTAACTTTCTTGGTGAAGGTTATATATTTTGCCAAATAATTTGTATAACATTTTATTAAATCGCTCTTCATTAACATTGCAATTTAAATACAGTTTTTTGAGTGGTGTAATCAAATAATATATTTATTATTTTAGATAAAAAAATATTTGGAATGTTGGTTTAGAATTTGTCATCATTTTTGAAGACTTCAGTAGGTTACTATTTATTTTATAGTATGCTTTTGGCTATGATTTCTATGTAATCTACTCCTTTGTTATTTATGAAGTAGTTGGCTTTAAATTGTAACATCTTGTTGATTCCTTTGGTTTGTTTGCTAAGATTGGGATCAATTTGGCTGACAGATTGTTTCATGCATAGTTTTTGGTCGTTTGTTTCTGTAATGCTTCTATAAATTTGTGGAGTGTAAGTTAGGTTGTGCCTAGTGTGGATTCGAAGGCGTTGCGCCATCCTTCCAATGTTTTGATTGTTTTGGCTTCCTGTGCCAAGGAGCTGTCATAGACATTCGACCACAGTACTTGGGAATTTGGGTAGGCATCTGTGTCCGGATCAATGCAGTCTGCCAATCCAGCTGCCTTTGAAATAATCTATTAGGGGACTGAGTTTGTCTTTATTTTGTTGGTAGAACTGACTCTTTTATTAGTAAATTGTAGTGGTTGGCTATCTCTGTGACAGGAACATAGGCTACTGCAATCATGTTTTTAATTTAAAAGTCAAACTGTCTGTGTTGGAAATGGGATCCCTGGCTGGCCAGGGCTTTCGCCAAAGTCAGTCAGAGACCACCACTCCTAAGTCAGGGCAAGGGAGTTACACGCCAAGATAACCCCTGCTCACCCTCTAGGTAACGTGGCGCGAGCAACAAGGCTAAACTCGGAGGCGATGTGAGTTAAGTATTTGCGCACGCACCCCAGCAACAACCCCCAAGGCCCACCACAAAGGAAACTCCACACAAGGTTATATAAAAATAGCCTTTGTATTACACCAAAACACATTAGATAAAAACACACACTTTACAATGTGCCAGAGGCACGGGCAGAATTTACAGGGGATATGTACAAGACAGGGCCACCTGGACCACTGTCAGGAATTAGCACTTTTAGAAGTAACACTTTTAGAATATAACACCTAGAATGTAAAATCACTGTAGTACAAAATAGCACATGACCAGTAATCACTGGTAACCAGGACCTCACTAGCACCACCTGCACTAGGAGAAAACCAACCACCTAAGTATCACAATACCTGTAGGGGTGTAAGCACATAGCACATGATGCATAAACATACATTTAGCGGTGTAAGGAAGGAAAACACATGATGCATCAGCAATACGAGGTGTAAGAACAAAGCACATGATGCATAAAAACACATTCAGAGGTGCAGAAAATGAACAATTGCGCCAATCTCACATTAGTCACCACCTGTGACTGTCCCTCGGCCAACTGGCCTCTCTAGGGCTAGGACGCCCTGTGTCCAAAAGTCAGGGGGCCTAAACGTGGCAGCTGCCCACAAAGTGCTGGGCAGCTGTGTAGCAATTGTGGTGCGAACACGATGTGGGAGCCTCACAGGCTCTGCAGAAACAAAATGTCCCCCTGAGCCTCTCTGGGCTCCTAAAACAACAATGTGGGACTCAAGAGCCTCTCTGGGCTCTTCAAAACAACTGATGCCCCCACGAGCCTCTCAGGCTCGAAACGCCATGTGGGCTGTGAGCCTCTTGGGCTCGGGATACAAAATGCCCTCCTTGAGCCTCTCTGGGCTCTCAAAGACAATTGTGGCGGCTGAGCCCCTCGTGGCTCGAGTAACAAATGCCCCGTCGTTGGAGTTGCCTGCTCTCTCGCAGAGCAACTCTGGAAATGGCCAAACTGCACCCCCAAGAGCCTCGCTGGGCTCTCAGCAAACGAAAATGCCCCCGTAGCCTCAACAGGCTTCACCAACAATTCCCCTCACTCGGGGAGAGAGCACGGGGGGGCGGGCACCGGCAATGTGCCCCGATGCCTCCCCCTTCTCGAGAACAAACACTGCGGGCTGTCACTCACCCGGTCCTGCGGCGGCTCTTGCGGGACTCCAGGCTCCTTCTCTCCCTCGGCAGCTGCGGGGCTCTCCCCACACCACGGGGGTCCCGCGGCTGGACAGAAGGCTTCTCTCTCCCTGGGCGAGTGCACCGGATCCCGGGGTCGGCTCCCGGTAGCTTCCGGCTTCCTCCTTCCTGTCCCGGGCCGGCAGCCAATCAGAGCGCGGCCCGGGGGAAGAGGTCACGGGAGGTCCCCCAGTCCCGCCCCCGACCTGCCTGACTTCCTGGTCGCGGCCAAGCGGCCACGGGGATAATCTCCGCGGGCAATGCCAGGTGGGCACCGGCTTCTTCAAAGTGGCAATAAATCGAGGTGGGCACTCGATATTAGGGCGGCAATGTCCCTGGCAGGGTGGGCACCTGCCAGGGGACTTTCAGATCGGCCAAAACGGGTCGAATGCCGGGTGGGCACCGGCTTGGAGCACCAAGCGCTCCCAAGCACTTAGCAGCACAGGAAAAGCGCCCCCAGGCGCTATGGGGACAAAATAAAGCGCTCCTTGCGCTAGAAAGGTGACCACAGCGCTCCCAAGCGCCAGCAGGCTGCAGATGTCCCAAAAGTCCAGGGACAAGGTAGAGAAATGCAGAAAGGAAGATAGGGGGGCAAGGCTGGGCCCAGAGCCAGCTCACTGGGTCTCCAGGCAGGGAGACACTCCAAGTGGCGGTCCTCTGGCCCAGCAACAGCAGCAGCCCCCTCAGGATCCTGGCAGAGAACCACTTCTGTGGGGACACAGCCCCATTTTTATACACCACATTCCTTTGTTCTGGCACAGGGTGAGGGGAGAAACGAGGCGCAGCTGGTTGGTGAGCACTCTTGATGTGCTCATCACCTCACTCTATTCACTGGCAGGGCTAGGGTCGTTAGACGCACCACAGGGGGGCGGAGCCAGCATCGTCTGGGGAAAACCCAGCCTCATTCAGGACACAGGTACACTCCTCCCCAGCCATCAGCATGCTTATCTCCCACTCACCACCGGGCAGACCCATCCAGACTTCCTGGAGCCTGGCATGCCAGCCAGCTCCAGCCAATCACGCTCCAGCACCCTCACTGCACACACACATCCATGTCTAGAAGTGGCACTTCCCTACTAGACACATACAAGCCGCACATACCGTTGTGCAGCATTCATTCTCACGAGTTTGCACATACCAAACTCGAGCCTGCACTCCCCACACATCAGGAACTAACATGGACACACATATTCCCCATGCATTCCTATGGGAGGGCAGGCCAGCCATACTACACGCACGCAGTGTTACTCTGGGACACAGGGAAAAGTGCGCAGAGACCCAAAAATCACTAACACAGGGTCACAAATAAAAGCAAAAAGTCTAGGGGTGAACCTGCCATAAGGGCCAAGTCCAACAGTCTGTTTGTAGAACATTCTACAGTTAGGACCTCATTACGATGCCATCGGTCAGACCGACCACAGCACTTTGGTCCAACCGCCGCATTACGATACTGGCAGTCAGACCCAAAGCTTTCGGATGCAACACAGCCACCTCTTCCAGGATCATAGATCCTGATGGTGCGGTGGTCGGAGGAGCATCCAGGAATGTTGGAGGTGCTGAGGTAGTCACCACCGTCAGGATTACAATATCCCTTTCTGACAGCCTTTTCATGGCAGGAACCCCACCATGAAAAGGTTATCGTGAAGGGATCAGGGGACCCAAGACAGGGCCCCAGGCCACTGTAGCCCCCTTAAATTATCCCTGTGGGCACAAGTAGTACCCCCTTCCATGACACGTGCCTCTATGCACCAAGTGCCATGCATGACATGGTGAATAGCACAACATGCACGCATGTGCTACAGCCCTTTTCCATGGTCGTGGAATGCCCACGCCATGGTACCACTGCCTTCAGACCACCAACCCGGTGGTCGGATCATAATACAGCGGTCAGACCTGATGCATGCTCGTCAGGCAGTCCCACAACCTCCCCAATGGCTGTTGGCGTTCCAACCACCAGTATTGTAATTAGGCCCGAAGTGCAGATTTTTGGGGGTCTCTCCATATAAGTTGATTGAAATGTTAGTAACAGCCATGTACGGCTGTGTGGTGGTAAATTTACAGAATGGTTTGAATAATGGCTTACTGAAAATCTATGATTATTTTTATGTCTGCAATAATCAATAAACAGCAACTTCAAACTATCCAACCGGCGGACACTGCATTCGCCGAGGTCCTTTTTCCATACCGGACCATCACCTTTACCAGTGCCTCAGTGTAATCATCGGAATGAGAAATCAAAACCCTGGGAACTGCACCAGAGTAAAATGTCAGTCCATATATCCAGGGTGGGGCTATTCATTGTACCCTGATCCAACCAGCAGACCCTGGCAGCCGCCTTGACCCAATTTTCTACTCTCTGAGTCAAAGGGTCCCTCCAATTCATACAGATTTCTCTTCTAGCGATAAGGATCAAATAAAAGAGTAACTTTCTATGTGACTGCTTCCGTCGTGTGCTCATTTTTTCATCGTCCCCAAGGAGGATAAGCTTTGTATTCCATTAGATCTCTTGACCAAAGATATCTTTTAATGCAAGTTCTATGCCACCAGAGAAGTCACTCAAGCATGAACATTTGACGAAGATATGGACATCGTTAGCTCCTAAACAGCCACACCTCACACATTTAAGAGGGGGTTGAGGGGCAAACTTAGATATTTTATATGGTGTCCAATAGAGACGATTGATGGTGAAGAAGTGATTTCTCTTCAGGTTAGCTGGGTTGACAGTTGAGTACAAGGTCCCCAAGGAAGTATCCCAAATTATTTTCATGTCACCCTCAGGGATGGTTCCACTCCATACTAAGTAAGGGGGTGCTAGCATCTATTCCACTCCTGCCAAAAAACGCTCATACAACCTTGCAACTTCCTTATTCTTAGATCTAATGTCCTAAAGAGAGAGCACCAGCCCTTATTTGCCCCCAATCTCCTTTTTTGATTCCTCAAACCAAGAGGATAGTTGAATAAACTTAAATCTGGACAGATTATTACTAGTCTTAGCTTTTAATACTTCCCATGGATATACTCCCCCAATGACAGTAAATCTGACCAAGTTGTTACCCCACCCTCCTAAGTGGAAGACTTAAAGCGTCTTTCAAATATTCTGGGGTTCAGGGAGGGTCCCAGATTGGAGCCAAATCTGAATGGGAACCAATGCCCCACCTCCTCCTGACATTATATTATAGATTTAAAGCAGATGTTAATACTTTCAATCGGACTTTCTTGAAAACCTGGGGGCAGCAAACTTATAAAGAAAGCCCTCCACACTCCATTGACTCACCATCTCCCCCAAATGTTTTCCCCAAGCAGAGTTATCTGAATCAATATTAGAGGATCGGCTATATAAATTAATAAATCGTCGGCATAAAGCATGACTTTACAGCTGTAAGGCAGAGAGCTGAAGGGAGTTACAGAAGCATCCAATCTTAGCTGTTGCACAAGAGGTTCTATATAGATATCGAAATGAAGAGGAGAGTGAGGACTGCCTGATCATGTCCCTCTTAATATATTGAAACTAGGGGTTAACGAGCCATTAAAAAAAATCCTAGCCAATGCTCCTTCATTGACTGTCTTAAGCGTATTAAGAAATTTAGGACCAAATTCCATTACGCTCACAACCTCCCAGAGAAAGACCCAACATACTCGATCCAATGTCTTAGCGGCATCCAAAGCTACTAAAGCCAAGGGAGCAGATCATTCTATGTCCAGATCTATAGTGCCTATTAACTGTTGGGTCTGCTCTTGTATATACCTCTTTGGGATAAATCCCTTCTGGTCTGAATGGATAGGCTGGGGGGCCAGGCTTAGCCAATCTCCCTTCTAAAATACTCATAAAGATCTTATAGTCCGCATTGAGCAGGGAGATTGTCCGATAGGAGCCGCCCTGGATGGATCCTTGGAAGGTTTCAAATTAAGAACTATTGTAGCCTCCTTCGATGACTTAGGAACCTGTACACTGTGCCTAAAGTTCAAGTTAAACAGAGTTTCCAAGAATCGTATCAACTCCTTTATTAAAAGATTATACTCTACATTAGATAGGGAATCTGTACCTGCTGCTTTACCATTCCTACTTTTAGTTATACTTGAGCGAATCTCCTCTTTAGATATAGGAGTGTCGAGTATCTTACTGCTCATGGCTGATCGACTAGGGGGCTGTTACTTCCTCAACCAGGCCTTAATACACTCTATGTTGGGAGAGATTTCTTCTTTATATAAAGTAGAAAATAAGGACACTAGGCAGGCCTGCATATCCTGCTTTCCCGAACACAAACAACCCCTCTATCATTCACAACCAATTTAATAATTAAGCTCCTAGATCTATCTGTCTTGGCCTTCCAGGCCAACAGTGCACCAACCTGGCATTCCACTGCACTCTATATTTTTGATCTAAATGGACCCTATACTCTTGCCTCGCATCTTCAAGGACTCTCTGCAACCTTGCCTGGAAATCGGGGGACCTTGATCCTGCTCGGAGCAGGTCACCTTCCAATGAGCCCACTTTGTCTTCCAAAGCCTTTGATCTTAAACGTTCAACCTTATTTTGGACGTAGGACAAGCTAATATAGGCTTTGAACACAACCCATACGATGTCAAGTGAGGTAGATCCAAGATTGTCCTTAAAATAAGTCCAGCATGCCCACTTTAACATCTCCTTCATCTCAGGATTGGTGAGAATAGCTCTCCTTAGAGTCCATCTTGGTCTGGGAGATCTACAGTACCCAGCTAAAGAGAGAATGATTGGAGCATGGTCCAAAATGTGGACTGGGAGGATGTTTACAGACGTTACTGCTTCTATAATGGTCCGATCTGCAGATCTAACCTTGAGATGTGACCATGCTTTTTACTGTGGAAAGTGAAACCCTGACTGGATCCCATCATATACCTCCATATATCTAACAGACCCAGTCAAAATAACATATTTTGTAACGTCCGATGCACCCAGAGAGTGTTATCATAGCAGCCTCTATTCAATCTGTCCTGTACATCATCCAATAGGACAATAAAATCCCCCCAATTACAATAGGAGCTGTAGCTTCCATTAAGTTCCATTCAAAATTAGATAAATGAGAGGGGTTATCGATATTGGGACCATAAAAAGCAGCACAGACTAGCTCTGCCCCTCCACAGTCTAAAATGGATATCAACCACCTCCCAGATTTATCAAATTTGGAAGATTTAATAACACAAACTACTCATGGTTTGATTAATATAGCAACACCCCTACAGTGTGCAGACTGTTCTGAGACTTAGAAGCAATCTATTCAATGATAGTTTGAAAAAAAGGCTTTTCCTGCTAAGGGGTCTAAGTGAGTCTTCTGGATCAGACATATATGAGCTCTCCTCTCCTCTAGATACTTCATCACTAATCCCTGCCTACGCCTACACCTAAGCCTGTTAACGTTCCAAGAGAGAACTATTAACTCATTGACCCCCCCTCTTCTAAGATATCTGGCCTTAACACTATCCCAGACTAACGTGGTGAAGTAGTTAAGAACATTCTGGTAAGCTAGAGGACATTTTTTATGTTAATTTTTATTTTTACCCACTGCTCCCCACCTCATGCCCCTCCACCTAGCCTTCCTCCCACCCACCCCCTGTGCCCCACCCTCCCTCCCTTAGGGAACCCCCCAACTAATATAGGCATAAATCCTGGTGATCTCATTCCTCGGTAAAAAAGCAAAAACACAATATATCGGGCCCACCCTCTCACCTCACACCCCTGCCCCCTATTTACTAGCTCCTTTCCTGATTTCCTCAATCAACATATCAACTTCCTGAACTAAGCAGTGGATATACATGTGGTTATTCCACATTGTTCGAAGAGAGGCCGGGATCTTTAACTGAGCTTTAGCAGCAGATTTATTGTATTCCTCCATTCTTTTCCCCATCTTCCACTGCTTTAATGCGGTGGCATGGCAAACATTTGACCTTATTAAAAAATGAATAGGAACCTACAGAAAAGGAACCTTCTTTCAATGCTGAAGACAGAATGGCCTCTTTGGTGATATATGTGAGGAAGTTGATTAGAATTCTCCTTGGCTTCTGTCGCCTTGGGTTTCTCTTATAGGTGTTGTTGGACTTGGCCCTTCTGGCAGGTTCACCCCTAATCTTTTTACTTTTAGTATGTGATCTGTGTTAGTGATTTTTGGGTCTCTGCGCACTTTTTCCCTGTGTCCCAGAGTAAAGTGCGTGCGTGTAGTGAGGCTGGCCTGCCCTCCCATAGGAATGCATGGGGAATGTGTGTGTCCATGTTAGTTCCTGATGTGTGGGGAGTGCAGGCTCGAGTTTGGTATGTGCGAACTTGTGAGAGTGAATGCTGCGCAATGGTATGTGCAGCTTGTATGTGTCTAGTGGGGAAGTGCCACTTCTAGACATTGATGTGTGTGTACAGTGAGGGTGCTGGAGCATGATTGGCTGGAGCTGGCTGGCAAGTCTGGCTCCAGGAAGTCTGGAAGGGTCTGCCCAGGAGTGAGTGGAGAGATCAGCCTGAGTGATGTGAGGGAGGGCTGCACCTGGTTCCTGAATGGGGCTGGGCTTTCCCCACACAATGCTGGCTCCGCCCCCTGTGGTGCGTCTAACGACCCTAGCTTCCCTAGTGAATGAAAGGGGTGGTTGAGCCATCAAGGGTGCTCCAAAACCAGCTGCGACTGGATTCTCTCCCACCCTGCACCCTGAGGCAAAGGATTTACCTGTATAAAAAAGGGCTGTGTCCCCTTACAATTTGTTCTGTTCCAGGATCCTGCCAGAGAGGGTTGCTGCTGTTAATGGGGCCAGGAGGACCGCCACTTGGATTGTCTCCCTGCCTGGACACCCAGTGAGCTGGCTCTGGGCCCAGCCTTGCCCCCCCCCTGCCTGCCTAAGGACTTTGCTGGACTCTTTTGCCTCTATAGCGCCTGGGAGCGCTTTTCCTTGCCCCTGGCACCTGGGAGCGCTTTGTCCTGCTTTCAGCGCTTAAGAGCACTTTATTTGCAGAAGCCGGTGCCCACCCGGCATTGCCAGCAAAATCGAGGATTTCCTTACTAGCGCTACGGGAGCGCTTTATTGATAATTAACGCCGGTGCCCACCCGGCATTGCCCCGTGTTTTCACTGCCGCAGCCCAGGACAAAGAACTACCGGGATAAGCTACCCGGAAGAGCCACACCTCCATTGGTTGGCTGCGGGGGGCTCGTCCCGGTGAGCCGCGCTCCAATTGGCCAAGAGCTGCCGGTCAGGAGGGGCTCGTCTTGAGCCGTGCACGGATTGGTCCAGCGCTTGTGCCCCATCCGCGAAGGAGCCGCCATCGAGGAAGCGACGTCCGGAGTCAGGGACAGCCCCGCGACTGCCAGGCGCCCGCAGAGACACCACCGCAGGAGTCCCGGTGAGTGGAGCTCGAGTTGCAGTGGTGCAGTGTTCTAGTTGCGAGCCTGCGAGGCTCTCAAGAGGCTCCCGGGGCATTCCTGTGGCGACAGAGCGGCCCGAGAGGCAGCGGGCCACTCCAGCGTGCATTTGTAATTCGAGCCTAAGAGAGGCTCAAGGCGCCCCTTTGTATTTACGAGCCTGAGAGGCTCGAGGGGGCATCTTGGCAAACTCAAGTACCCCGAGAGGGACTCCAACTTCAGGGGCACATTTGTGACGAGCCCCGAGAGGCTCATCGCCCCTATTTGTTTTAGAGCCCCAGAGAGGCTCCTGAGTGCCATCCTGTGTTCTTGAGCCCACGAGGCTCCAACGTTGGCCCCATCATTGTTTGCACCAGTTGCCCATCATTTTGTGGGCAACTGCCACGTTTAGGCTTGTGTTCTTGGCTGCCTGCGAAGCCCTCCCTGACATTTGGACTAAGGGCATTTCAGCCCTTGCGAGGCCAGTTGGTTGAGGGACATTTCTAATGTTGTGCTATGTGCACCTTGCGCAATTTATGATTTACTTGCTTATGTGATCCCTTTGCTAAAAGTGACCTGCTTAGGTGATCGTTTTATGTTTCTTCCCCTTTGCTAAAAGTGACCTGCTTAGAGGATTGTTTTATGCTTCCTTCCCTTTGCTAAAAGTGACCTGCTTAGGTGATTGTTTTATGCTTCCTTCCCTTTGCTAAAAGTGACCTGCTTAGGTGAATGTGTTTTGATGCCTCATGTGCAATGTGTTTTATGCTTCTGTCCCTTTGCTAAATGTGACCTGCTTAGGTGATCGTTTCATGTTTCTTCCCCTTTGCTAAAAGTGACCTGCTTAGAGGATTGTTTTATGTTTCCTTCCCTTTGCTAAATGTGACATGCTTAGGTGATGGTGTTTTCCTTCTATAGGTCCTGAGAATAAGGTCCTAGTTCCCTGCGTGATTTTCCTAAAGTGGTTAGGGTTGCGTATGAGGTATTTACCCTTTACCAGGAATTCCTGGTTGTGTGCTACATGTACTATTTTAGTGCTACAGTCATTATATGCTTTATGTGCTGAATATTATTCCTACAACAAGTGCTAGTTCTAAAAGTACATACCCCTGACAGTGGTCCAGGTGGCCCTGTCCTGTACATAATCCCTTGTAAATTTTGCCCGTGCCTGTTGGCACATTGTAAAGTGTGTTTTGTTATCTACTGTGTTTTTGCTATAATGCAAAGGCTATTTTTGATATAACCTTGTGTGGAGTTTCCTTTGTGGTGGGATATGGGTGTTGTTGCTGAAGGGGGGGCGCACGCAGACGCTTTACACATCGCCTCCGAGATTAGCCTTGCTGCTCGCGTCACATTACCTAGAGGGTGAGCAGGGGTTATCTTGGTGTGTAACTCCCTTGCCCTGACCTTAGAGATGGTGATCCCTGACTGACTTTGGCGTGAGCCTTGGCCAGCCGGGGGTCCCGTCTCTAACAGGTGTCCAGGTGTACCGGCTGTATTTCAGAGGAGAGATCAATGTCTGACCAATTTTTTTAAAGCAGTGTCCTGCAGGAGTGAAATCACGAAAGCCTTGATATCCGAACCTTCCACATTCTCAGGGATATTGATGAGTCTAAGTGAGTAACTTCAAGACGTTCCAATTCCTCTCTCATCTCCCTGTTTTGACAGCTTAACCGGCTCACTTCTGCAGTAATCGTGTCTATAGTCTGCTTAATTGTAGATATCTCCTGCTCCAGGGCATTGGTCCTCATGGATACTTCATTGAGTTTCTGGGCTAAAGCAGCGCAGGAAGACTGTATTGTGACCTGGTTCTGCTCGGAGACTGAAAACCTGCCGTTCCTCTCCTCCTTGAATGCCAGAAGGACGTCTACCTATGATTCTGAGCCCGCCTCAGGAGGGAGGCTAGCAACTGGAGTTGACTGTGAAGACTCCTCCTATCCATCGTGGTTATCTTCCTCGTGTGCCTCAGAAACCTCCAAAGCCTGAAACCTATACGATGTAGAGATGGGAGTTAGAGTTACAGCACAAGGACCCTTTTCGTTGGCTGGCCTCGAGGTCTGGACCATCAGAAGGGAAGAATAAGGAGGGATCCCTGAATTGGTCCACCCAACGGCTCCATTCTGGAGGAGTTAAGAGCTCAAGTCGTTCCTTCTAAAGCAGCAGCCGGGGAGGCAAGAACCTTGTAAAAAAATTCAAAAAGGGGGGAACTTAACTTTAGATTGAACAGCCTTCTCCCTCTACCCTTACTCCTGGGGCTCTTACCTGTTGCTGTAGATGTAAGCGTTGCTTTCTCCATCTTCCCACCTGGACCCTTCTTTAGGTACTCGGCCCTTAGTCGCAATATTTATATCTATCACAGGCTGAAAAGAGTGTGAAGCTTCTAGCCCTGGAAGAGGCATAATAAGGACCCCCCCTAGTGCGGAGGGTGTATCTGCACACTTTCCCAATAGGTAGAGAGGGTCTACTCTGCGCGATCTTACCTTTCTCCATAGGCTGGAAGGCTGGCCCCCACTTGTTTCTTTAACCCCTCTGCACTTACACCTAAGGGGAGAAATTGAAAAAAACACCTACGTTTTAGTGGAGTAGGGGTAAGTATGCAAAGTCTGGCCTAAAGAATTGGTGTAAGTCTCCCCTTCCACTAATGGACAGACCTTATCGCGTTCCAGCTCAGGATATATCTTCCCCGAATCGTAGTCAGCAGAAAGCAGCCTCTCACTGCATGCAGCATTCCCTCACAGCGGGGGACCCGCAACCAGGCCAGCGGCGAGCCTAAAAAAATGGCTAGCGGCGAGTAGAAAAAAGAGTGAAAGAAGGAGCCCTCAAGGAAACCGTTACAATTGTGAGTGAAGGTGAGGCGGGGGGGAGGGGCCCTCCCAATGGACATTCAGACCGACCGAATACCTGCTTAGCTGGTGGCCGTCATGTTCCCCCTGGGGTAGTATTTTTTGTATATGTTTTATATGATTTAAAAGTTTGTAGTATGTGGTGCTGCGTTTATTTGTTTAAAAAAGTGATATTTGTGTGTTTGTGTTTTGATAGTCACCATGTATGGTGTTTATCTAACAGAATGGTTTGGGACACAATTTGAAGGTACCATCCATCACCAAAGTTTGACATTGGCTAAGCTTTACCAAGTTATCTGCTTTAGAGAGTATTAGGATTAATTTCTCATTATTTAGGTTGGTATGGCAAAGGAAAGGTTCCTCATTAAGTGTAATTGTTAACTGTTTAGGTATGTGTATATTTTGGTACCTTCTAGGGACAAGAAGAATATCTCTGGTGTTTTTTTTTTAATTGTGCAATTAAACATTTTAAAGTGGAGATAGATAGCAGTTGCCCTGTTATGTGTTCGGGGACTTTAGGTAGTATATCGTTAAGGATTTTGGTTGTGGGTTCCTGGGAGTTAATGTTTGCCTCTCTTATATCCTGCAATATATCTTGGCTGTAGGTGTGAACCATGTGATTTAGTAACTGCTTTCCTTTATGCAAAAGGATATTTGTTGCAGTTTCTGCCATTGTATCTGAAAGTAGTGTGCTTCTTTACTTGCTATTCGGGTACGTTTATATTTTTTATTAATTTCTGTAAACTTTTGTATATGTTTTTGCTAGTTTTTGACAGTTGTTCATTTCTGGCAGTTCATCAGTTTTTTACATTGTTTTTTTATCTTTTAGCAAGTCTATGTGAGGAGATACAAGTTGGAGGTTGTTTTAATGTTTATTTGTTATTTTAAGTTTTTAAGTTTCATAACATCTACGACTCTTGTTGGCCACTCACTTGGCATACAGCAAGAAAATTCTCAACTAAGAGAAATGACCACTGCACATCTATGAATCTTTCATTCTTCTTGGACTCCACAGCCCTATAGGCTCCCTGGTATTTGAAGCTACAATACCATGCAAGCTAGGCACTAGCCACTGTTAACATGCTCTAATGTGCCTGGAAAAATGAACAGCTCTTCTGAACATCATAATGCAGAGCATTTCAAATTCCATTCTTGATTTAAAACCTGTGGATAGATTGTGGGTTTCACTAGTAATTTTATTGGGAAATACGCTAACACCATAAGAGCGATTTTAATCAGTTGGTACACCATTCATAAACTTTCTTTAAACTGGCCTAAACCAATTCTTACCACTGTGTGACATGTATGTGAAAGATTGGGAGTGGGCCGTCTGTTTCTCCTATATTCCAGGAGGGTAGAGACCTCAGTATGTGAGCAAGAAGTTTCTCTTCCTTTAACCCTTTGTTGCCTGCTATGTAGCTTGGCAATGTCACAACCTGATGGCCTTAGAACCAGCCGTCTGCTTTTTGGCTTTGGAGATAAAAAGCCCTGAAGCTAGAACGATGAAAAAAGTGATGGGTCTTCATTGGATTGACTGAATTTGATATTTACCTGAGGTTGTAGAACAGGTTTATTTATTTATATTTTGTTACCTCTAGGTAATTCAATTCAATAAAAGATTTCTTCACTGGGCTGGTCATTAAGCCTGGGTGGAGTTTGCGGAGTTAACTCCACAAAGTAACAAAAAAACTCTGCAGTGCTACTCGGAGTTCTGTGAGCAGCAGAGTGCATTAGGGTCATGCCATTCGTAGTGATTTTGAGCACGGGGTGTTTATCCTGCACTGTAAAATCATCACAAATGGCACAATGCGCAGCGCAAGAGGGTTCAGCTTCCTTTTTGAGTGGCAGCTTTGTCAATGCGAATGGAAGGTTTCTCAACGCTAGTGGTTGCGACCTGTCAGGACCACTCACATTGAGGAATCCACCCGCCTGTGTTGAGAAATCTTGCCAGGATATAAATCTTCCTCTCTAGCCAACTAAACCTTGGCGAGCGCAAGCGGAAAAAATTCTCACTGGGAGGTGGATTTTCCTCGCTTGCTCACTCCAACTTGATGTTGACGAGCAGAAGCGAGGAAAAGAACTTTGTTCCATGGAGTGGAGCTTTTGGGAACTCTACGTGCTCTGCGGAGTGCATCAATGGAGCAGAGTTCACCACCATGGGTTACTGGGCATATCAGAAAGAGTTGAAAGCAAGATTTTTCCAAACCAATATGATATTCAAGAGTTTCCAAAGAGAAACATAACCCTTTACATTTTTGTGTACGCATGGGTTTGCTACAGTGGCAGTAAATGAGAGAAAATGATTCTTTTTCGTGGTCACTCACATTTTACATGGAATTTTATTAATGGTTTTTTGACTCTGCACAGTGAGGCACTGCTGTCCTGTGTCTAGTGTATGTGATCTGACCCCTAAAACATATACAAAGTAGCCAAATGCTAATTGGCTTATTTAACTTTTCTATAAGGCCCTAGTATATGCATATGCTGAAATACACCCATGCCATTAAAAGTTAAATGTTACCTGTGGACTGCAGCACTTATTGTGCCATTTACTAGTGTGACTATGAAAAACATGGCGACAGGCCTACCACTGTTGCCTGTACATAAATATGTGGTCCCAGTGTGAGAACCATTAAAGGAAAAAGAAAACATAAACCAAAATAGGAAAAGCAGTATTTAGTAAATTTGAAGATTCAATGTTAATCAATCGCATAGAGTCTGAAAACAATCCATGATTCATTATTTAACATAGGCAATCGAAAAAGTTCCACAATTTTATGGAGGACCAAAAACACACACAGTGCCCCTGGAAGGGAAGGGGTGGTGGTGGGAATAGTGTAGGTTCAGGGGAGGATAAGTGACATAACACTGGTCTATTAGACCCAATTTGTACACAAATATCAATGCGTGTTGGCTTCTAAATTCAGCCACATTCAACACATAAATGTTATTTTTACATCCATTTAGAAAAAGCCTCCAAATATAAAACCATCTAAATCAATATGACAGTATGGTTAATTGATGGGCAGGGTGGAAGATCGTCGACGTTTCGACCCCTCTGGATCTAAGTAAACGATGAGCACCTTAGGCTGGGGTCTTCCTCAGGACAAACATAAAAAGGGAGGGAGCAGGAAACCGTGACAAATTTGTCAACACGGTTTTGAAAACTTCATGGTGAATTATGGGCCATAGGCTCCAAACGAAGGAAGAGCACCGCTTATGGTAGAGGGGTTATCACTCCCATTAATCAAAGAAGAGAAAGGCCGCCAGAATTTGGTCGGCGTTAGATAAAAACCAAAGTAACCGCCTAAGTCGGTCTTGACACCAGTCAGAGTCGATCAGTTAAGCTCTGGCAGATAGGTGAAAGAGAGTCTATCAGCAAAGGGTCAGAGCACACATTAGCAATAAATCACAGAGCCTTCTCGGAAATACAATTATCAGCAATAACGGAAGCGGGGACCGCCTGAGTAAGTCTGGGCAAACGACAAAATCAGTCAGCATAGAAGTTTCATCTTTCCAAGAAAGTAGCCGCCTGGAAAGGTCGGAGCAAGCGTTCGAAGGCAAACGCTGAATCACGGTCGCATGGAAGTCGGTCGCATCATTGTTGATAATTGTATTTCCGAGAAGGCTCTGTGATTTATTGCTAATGTGTGCTCTGACCCTTTGCGGCGACGCTCTCTTTCACCTAGTCGCTGCCTTGCCTTACACTGCATCAAGGAGGCGTTCCATGGGCGTTGAGGTGGGTTTTCCCACGCAGCACCCATGGATTGTGACACTGTCCCAGATTTACTTAATCACGTAAACCTGGGGCAGCGCCAAAACCTTATGCCTCCCAGAGCAGGAATAACGAGGAGAAATATTTTTATTTCTCCTTGTTTTTTCCTGTTTCCATGTGTGTTGCATTCTGCAGCACACATAGAAAGAGAAAAACACCTCTCTGGATTGCTTTTGTGCCCCTTACTGCACAAAACTATCCTGCCTGCAATGGGGCCACCCTTGCAAGGGTGGCTATGTTGGCGCTAGGCAGCAAATTGTTAAGGGTGGGCGTAGTGGGCGTAGTGGGGCTCCGCGGAGCTACGCGGAGAGGGTGAGAAGCTACGCCCACTCCCGCACTCCGCGTAGCCCCACGACGCACCTCCCTCCCGCTCTCCCCCGCATACATTATTTAAGCTATTAGCCTTATTAAAACAATATTAAAGCACCTACCTTGTCCGGGGCTCGTCCGGGGCTCCCTCTTGAATAGCGTCCTTTTCCTGGATACCAATGCGCATGCGCGGGCGGCCGCGCATGCGCATTTCTCCCGAGAAATGCGCATGCGCGGCCGCCCGCGCATGCGCATTGGTATCCAGGAAAAGGACGCTATTCAAGAGGGAGCCCCGGACGAGCCCCGGACAAGGTAAGTGCTTCAATATTGTTTTAATAAGGCTAATTGCTCAAATATTGTATCTAGGGGAGGGCGGGAGGGAGGCGGGTGGTGGCCGACTCGGCTACGCACACGGAGTGGGCGTAGTGTTGCCGGCTACGCTGTCTACGCAAAATGCGTAGAAGGCAACACTACGCCTACTCCGTGGGCGTAGCCGAATCGGGCGCCCAGGGTTACAAATTGTACACCAGTGCAGGGGGAAAAGACAGGAATGTACCGTATATCATAAATATGGTGCATTCCTGCCCTTACACATTGGTGTAGGGCAGAGCAGCAAGAAAACTTACAGCGCTTCCCTATGCAAATTCCTCATATATGAGGCCTTGTGGGAATGACACAACTTCACCGGCCTTCTGTCACAAAGCATACATCATTGAAAGGTCCATTCCATGTCCTAGAGCAGGACACTTCTGTAGACTCCCCACTGAATCATTACTGGAATCTGGGTACCACCTCTGAATCATTATTAATAGCCGCAGACAATTTCTGAGCAATTTCCATATTTTAAACCTCAAAACAATACAGAAAGATACAAAAACAAATATACCCCAAACAAATGCTAAAATCTTAAAATATTTTGTTTAATTCACAATAGAATGTAGAAAAAGATTTCAGATGTTCAATGTTGCTTCTCTCTATGTATGTACTTTATACATTTAAATGTATTCACTTAAATATTATTTACATTTGTAAAACAGTTGTGGACCAACTGAGTAGGACTCATGGACCCCAGGTGTCCTCGAATCACATGTTAAGAATGACTGCATAGAGCACATTATTTTTTATCATCCTTCTCCACAATGGCAACTTTAGTGATGTGTTTAAGTTTTGGAGTCCTCATCCAATTAAGCATCAAGAGAGTCTCGCCTGGTA
This sequence comes from Lissotriton helveticus, assembly GCF_964261635.1. Lineage (NCBI taxonomy): Eukaryota > Metazoa > Chordata > Amphibia > Caudata > Salamandridae > Lissotriton > Lissotriton helveticus. The sequence continues at coordinate 565,610,458 of NC_136072.1, forward strand.
AATTTGAGCTCAATAAAAATAATTGTAAATTGTGCCCCCATGCCACTTAGTAGTTGCCCACAGAGGACAGGGGCCCTGCTTGGGGCCCCCATAGGCCAGACCACCATGAAAAGGCAATCGGAAAGGACATCCTAATCTTTACGGTGGTGCCTATGCAAGCACTGCCTCCATTGAAGGGATAGGATTGCGACTGCTGCCCAGACAGGATCCTTGATCCTGTTGGAGTTGGCAATCTTACCCCCCAACGGCTGCAGTCCGGCCATCTGTATGGCAATGGGTTGGTCGGACCGATGGTTTGGATGTCAGTGGGACCGCCACCAATGACCTTTCTGTGGCAACCCCAACGACATCCTAATGAGGTCATGTGTTCTATAGTACTTTACAGATTAAAATTGGATTGTCTAGTCCTTGAGTTGTCTTTTAACCTGTGACATTACTAGTGGTTTGCAATTTACTCTGGATACCTTTAATATTTAAAATTTTCTTTTGGTTAATTTCCAAAGCTTGTTTGTATATTAATCCGATTTGAATTTAGCTTATGAACTTCAATCACAGTTTCACAAGTTAAAGTCGTTAGCTTCCTTGAATTTTGAAAGATTGTGTAACTGAATTAATTCTACTTAGTGATAAGCATGTTTGTCAGAGTAAATTAGCAAATTAATTAGTTTCGTTTTTTTCCTTGAAGTCTTTGGTGCTGAGAGTAGAGTTAAGGCTTGTTAGCATCCTGAATCATGCTGAATAACTTTGTATTGAGGTACCTCTGGTTGAATTACTTATAAGAAACTCATAGATACATGTGCATGTATCTAGATGATGGTAAATAAAAATCTTAACTTGGTTCACCTTTCGGGCAAGATAGTTTGTGTTGAAGATTTGGCCTTCCTATCTGTGACTTACGTTTGATGAGTACAGAAAATCTGCTCTAAAGATTGAGGTAAGTACCCAGGCTCTTGCTGTTATGCCACGTTTTAATTGGCTAACAAGACTCTCGAGGAAATGGTGTGGTAATTGTAAAAACTTCATCCAAGACGTCCGCTGAGAGTTGATGATCTTATAAGACTCAGAAAGATCGCATCTCACAGATACACAACTCCAAGTGCCATCGAATTCTGGAAAATATTGTTTTCCGTAACTGAATTAAATCTGACAGCCAGATTAGACAATCTCTACTACCATATTTGCACCACCAATGACCATGCTTGTACCCTGTTGATACCTGAATGATTACTGGGATTATGTTCCCTGAGAAAAGCAGAATGGATAAAATACTCCCTCGCAACCTAAATAGCAGAAAAAATTCTGCTTTATGTTAAGTTTAAATGGACATTTAACAGTCACCATTGGAGTTATTACATCCATCATGACAATAATCAAGCAATTTGGAACTTGGCTAATTGGGCCATGCAGGTAAGATCTACCGGACAGTACACCCTGTTGAGCCTGCTTTACTCTGGCTCAGGTCCTGCAAAAAAAAGACCCACGGAAACACTCAGGGCTAAGTTGAGAGTTTGGTGGTCCGACTGCCAAAGGACCGCGTCCATGACCATTGGATTTCTTAGAGTCATCATAACAATAAGCAAGCAATTTGGAACCTGGATTATTGGGCCAAGCAGGTAAGATCTACATGACAGTACACCCTATTGAGCCTGCTTTATGCTTGCTCAGGTTCTGCTAAAAAAAGACCCACAGAAATACTCAGGGCTTGGTTGAGAGTTTAGTGGTCCGACTGCTGAAGTACTGCGTCCTTGATGGGTAGGAGACTGCAGAGCCTATGGCCTTCTGACCGCTGTACTACAAGTTTTCCGAGGGGTCGGTAGTGTGGCTGCAATGCTCTTGCAGCCGTGGGCAATGTATTTCAATATATTTTGATGCCTGTGTGTATATTCCAACTGCATATGTGTTAAATGCACACAAATGCATGATATGTGGAAAAATACCACCTACGCTCGGCTGACTTCTCAGAGATCGGAGTAGACGACGAAAACGAATTTGCTTGTTATCTGTGAGTGTATAACATTTATATATTTAAATACGCAGAGGTGCACCTGTGGTGATAAATGAGTTGTCAATACAGGATTGGATTTTTGGTAAAGCGCCACCAATGTCTGTGGATAAGGCATTTGACTATTCCAATTATTATTACTATCACTTTTTCGTTTTTGCGTGTTCTTTTTCCTTTTCTGCTCTTTTGTTGCATATAGGTGTCTGGGTGTATGGCTGCAGGCTTTCGCACTATATATCTGTTGAAAATTGTGGTATTGGCATCACATAACTATCTTAACCAGGGACACCAGTTATGTCCTTGATTAGGTTTTAAATAAAGTTGTGTTATCGATAGTCCTCTTTCTATGCACACCGTTTGGTATGCAAGCTCGTGGCAACTCCGTAGATGCAGTAAAATACACATTATACGCATCCACAAACATAGCGACTTTCTTAGATCAAGGTGTAGTTTTTAAATTTTTTTTATTATGTTCGATTTGTAGAAAATTGCGCGTTAGGACAGCACGAGTCGGGTGGGTGGGGCACTACTCCTATGTTGATGACGGACGTTTAAATTACGTCCCGTCATGCAAAGCCGACGCTCGGCTGACTTCTCAGAGATCGGAGTAGACGACGAAAACGGAGTATGTTGTAAGGTAAGGGCTAGTGTGAGAATGAGTTATAGTGAGAACGCTGGTTTATAACATATGGAGTAAAAGTTGTGTTCTACTCTGCAGACAGTGCAGTTGTTGCAGATACAGGTCTCGTGTGGTGCGCGACTACATTTTGGAAGTAAGTAGTTGGTTTATGTCAGGCGATAAAGGCTTTGGGCTATCGACAGTACTGGATACATTTACGCTTATTTCTTCTTCTTTTCTTCTTCTTTTTTCATTGCAGAAAGAGTTTTGTTCAGTAACGTACTTTAGGTACAACTTCTTGGTGAAAAGTACGCTATTGTTTTTTTACATACGTTTTTTGGTGCTGGTCACATGGATGTCACGTGTCAATAGGAAGCATACGTTGGGTGCGCTAATCAAGAAATCTAATGGCATGTATAGGGAACACCACAGTAGTATCACTATAGTGCTTGAGTTGCCAGTAGGCTTGGACAATGTTAGATATTATTAGTTGCATGAAATCTAGAAGTAGAGTGTTCACACAGCATGCGATGCATGAACACAATGTTGGGAATGTGATGAAACATGTTTCGTTTCAGTTTGTTTTGTTGTCTTACATGATATATCTCTCCCACACAGTAATTCCCCTGACGAAGATGCTCTGGCATCGAAATGCATTGGGAGTCGTCGCAAGTCTTGATATAACTGTTGTATCACATGTGTATGATGTTGATAATTTGTTTTGAAGAATCACATTATATCGCATTATATTTTCAATGAAAATCAATTGTGAATATGTTTGCAAAATGCTAACAAAAAGCAAAAAATAATGAAAAATCAGAATAAGCATATAATTTTTAAATACAAAAGTAAAGAGAACAAGACGTTTTTGAACATGGAATTTGTTTGTGTCTGTGTATTAAGATTTTGAAGATACATATGGTTTAGTAAAGGTTCAATCACAGATACATATGATTACTTTTTTTTTAAAAAGTGGGTAAGGAACTTTGGCACTTGAGCCAATTCGAACAGTGCATTCCTGCAAGGGACATAGTTGTGTCTGATCTTGCAGAAAAATACCACCTACCCATTGCCGGAGTCCTACCCATATGTTGGCAGTCCCACAAATGTGTACATTTCACCAAAGCACCTACCTGTATTTTGCTGAAGATGGGGTTGTATCCCTCAGGGTGAAGATGCTCCTCTTTAGGGGGCCTGGAGAAAGAGATACATGTCTGAATCTGCTGGGAAGAACAGGATAGGGGTGAGTATGCACCCCAATTCCTTAGTTTCTGATGACATTTAAGTGGCAGTCCAACCGCCATGGTCGGCTCATCAGTAAGTCAACTCGTAATATTGGCGGCGCCGTTGCACCTCTGAACCACCCAATGTAAGCTGCCTTCCCCCGACATGCGATGCAGGAGGTCGGCAATGGTCTGGCTGTGCTGGCGATCCAGCCGCGGTCTTCACAAAGCCAATCTGCCCAACTCGTAAAACAGCGGACAACATACCGCCTCCGCACTGTCAGGACCACCAAAGTTGTAATAAGGCCCTTAGTAAGACTTTTCACTTGATCTACCTGCTCTCTATAACATTCCCTTTATTTGTAATTGCTTCCACTGAAAGGATGCTTTTCTTTTTCTGATCTTGGTTTGGAGTCAACCCTAAATGCTTTATTTACATTGCTTTTTGATTTGTTGTGTCCTTGCACATCCAGCCTAGTATGATTATTAGAACAGGTCTAAGGCTTTGATCATGCTACCTTAGGGTGAAAAAATGATATTTTAATTAGTTCTTTGGTTTGACCCTGTGTGTAACCCAGAAAAAGGGTTTGGGTTAGCCTAATCAATGCATTACGTTAGCTATAAAGTACCCCCTGACTAACATTATAAGAAATTGCAAATCACAACTGAATTCCTTTATAGTGTTTTTTGAACTTCCAGTAGACTTGCAATATCTTTATCATGTACGCCAGGGAGTCCTTTCTCCCATAAAATCCATGGTCACACTATCACCTTTCCCACAACCCACTTAAATCCTTGGTGTTTCACATGAAAGAGTGGGTGTGTTTGCAAATATGAAGAGTAAAAATGAAACTTCTAGTGCTAAAATAAACACAAAAAAACTGTTAGATATTTGTTGCAAACAGTTATTAGAAATAGTTCAATACAAGTCAGTTTAAAAAAAAAAAAGCTGCAGTAGCTCTGAATGCGTAGGAACATGCAGAAAGATTCTAGGTATTCTAATCAAAGGAGTGCAAAAAAATCCCCATATTCTGTCTGCTTGCCATTGTAAGCTATTAAAATAGAACAGATGAAAGCCAACCTTTCCCTTTCTCTTGCTTTAAACAGCTGCTTAAATTGCACTTCCTGACCTGACCTGCCTTTCACTCGGCTGTAATAATTTATAATAGTGGAGTTCTGATGTCTTTTCTTTCTAATTGGTGACTGAATGCGTCACACAGGGATTACCGAATGCCATGTATTATAAAGTCTTACATCACTCTCGTCATTCAGTCTTCCAGGAATAATTTTGGTAGATAAGATGTAGGAATTGAATGAGTAAGGGATTTGAAGAAAGCATTAATCAATCAAACAAAACATAGGCATTGAAAGTTTTGTGAAAATGGTGGCAGCAACCCTCCCTTGCAAAGGTTGGTTGACCCAGTGGTGAATAATATTTTTGAACGAATTGAAAAAGCTGACACAATTTTTAATACGTTTATAAAATAATCTCAGATTTATTAGTCCACACTCTATGAAATAGCATCACAAACTGCACGTAGCCATTATTCAGTACATCAAATGTACGACTTGAATAAGTGAGGTACCGTCTCTGCTTGGCTACTTGGAAAGACTACTAAAGAAAGAGAAGGATAATCTTTGTGAGGGATCTGTCACAGAAAATGTTGATGATGAACTGGAATAATACAATGAATGGAAATGATTGATTATGAAAATAAATACCCTGCCATGGGCTTCATGTTGCTTCGATAATTTCAAATTCAATGAAATTACTTGCGCCTCAGCTCAAATTTTATTTAAATGTGGATACATTTTATTAATGGAAATTATAATATGACAGAGGGATTAGAAGTGACATGGGCACATGTAGTTGTTTTAGAATGTGATGGAACCAAATGACAAGAAAATATTGTTTATGAGATTTGATAGCCTTCTGCCACACACAGAGAGCTTTTCACACACCGTGCACTGTGCTGCCTTGGGTCAAATGGCCTACACTTACCTTTCGTCATTTATTGCTTGTCTCCATCCTTCTAGAAAGACGATCTAACACTGCTGATCAGTGGTTCCCCAAGAACAAAAATGAGGCAAATTCACCACAAAAGACAGCAAACAGACTTGGCTCACTGAACCAGTGCCGGATTAAACCCAGTGGGGGCCCTAGGCAGTCAACGTTTCGAGGCCCCCTTTGAAAATTATCTCCTAAAACCCAATGCACCGGATGTTTGTACAAACTGACAACTTCCAGAAGATGAGCTTTTAAGAGACAAACTATTATATGAATCTGATGTCTCCGGTTTATGTATTTTAAGTTGTATTTTGATGCATTGTTGCGGGCCCCTAAAAGGAGTGGGCCCATAGGTCGGTGCCTACTTTGCCTGTTTGGAAATCCGGAACTGTACAGAACCTCCAGGTTAATGTCATCTTCCAGTGAATAGCTGAAATCCTCTGCTACATGAAAGATAACCAAACGCCAACCATCTCCCACAATCTTACACCCTTAGGTCACAGGAACTCTTGACTTTATTGCTGTCATTCATCAACTAACTCTTCATATGCCTCTGACTGCACTCCTATCGGAATTCTTGTCTCATTGCCTAGACATCGTCGGCTAAGGGAAAGCTAAGAGATATCCTGTTTGTGCCTGGCAGTGGTCAAGGGTAATTACAAATCCTGCTGATTAAATGCAACTATGTAGTCATATATGCAGCACACAGATCTGAACGTATCACTTTTAATACCCATGATGTTGATGTAGTTCATCCTGACCACGACCCACATCATAAATGCATCACAAGACTACTAAATATCATAATATAGTCAGTCAAACCATAAAAGGAAAGTTGAGAATATCTACAGTTCCATAAGGCCACTCCGGTTGCAACTGACTTTCAAACGTCTAGAACCTTTTTCTGCCTTCTCTTCATTTGGCCAAAAGGTTATTCATGTTGCATCCCATCTCACAGACTCCCAGGTTCAATTCCCAGATGTTCAACGTCAACAGAGTAATCTTCCTCTTTCCCCCATTGTAAGACAAAATCTTCCGCAGTGTCACACTCTGACACAGAGCAAGGTCTGGTTGGCTTAGTGGACTAATCCATTCACTGCAGGGGCCTGTGTTTGACCTCATGGTCACATTTTAAAATCCTGATGGGTCTACTCAGCCTCTCATCCTTTCTGAGGTCGATAAAATGAGTACCATTGAGTTGGGTAACAATAAACATCTGTTATTTAGCACCAAGATACCACGTTGGGGGTGAGCATGTGCTTTACAAATACATGTTATGTTATTTCACTTCTCACTCACATTAGGGCAACATTCTGTACCACATCTGCACGATGACAAGGAACCTCATCTGCTACTTTCCTTGTTCCTTTAATTGACTTCATACAACAACAGATACTTGAATGGCACTCTGGGATCAGCCTAGATGGCTTAACTCCTTAACATTCCATCAGCACTATGTTCTTGTGCTTCCTCCGAGATAGTGATGGAGCAAGGTTTCATACGTAAAGAAACTTGCTCGTATTCAATCCTCTCGAAATAACATGTAACTTATTAATCAACATGTTTTGTATTTACTAATAAATGCATTACACAACATTTTAGTATCTAGGGGAAGCTTACCTATCTGCTTTTACTAACAGTAACCCAAGTGTCCTAATATGGCCGCCGAAAACGCGGGAATCTTTCTGCGCATGCGTCTGCTACACCTACGTAGTGTGACGTATCTATGCTTTTGGTAGGTATTCTTTGCAGCTGCGCACTAGTGCCAAAGATGGTCGCTTCATGCTTCACATTCTAATGCACATCCTCTTCTCAAACTAAACTTTGTATGTTCTGCTTAACTACTAATGCTACAGTTAAAGTAAACTAATGGGGTTAGAGTAGAAATAAGTGGTATATAGTGCATTAATTTATTTTCGTATTCTTACATGTTTTTTCTTTGATTTTATTATTAGCTTGTATTTGGGCCTGACGGGTGTCGCAAATTCCATTTTAAAAAGGCTGGGTCTGCGCAGATGATCACAGGAAACCTTGAAGCCACTGACATTGAATTACAGCCAAAATCCTGACTTACTCGCAATGTTCCTGGGAACCTGACCGTGTGACCCCAGGAGAAGAAGAAATATGGACTGTATTTAATACTTTGTATATGATTTAAAGCAAATATTGCTGGGTGGAATAAAAGCATGGGAAAGTAAATTATGGGTGGGAACTTGATCAACTATATCGAATAGAAATGATCTCATACTAATATGGTGTGATGACCTTTCCTCACTTTTCTGACCAATCAAATAAGGGAAAATACACATTTGGGGGGGTGGTACATGTCCCTGGAAATGGTATAACTGGAATTGGAATTGGAATTGGAAGTGGATTTCTAAAGCGCGTAGCTACCCGTGGGCATCCCTGCGCTGGACTTGTCAGATTGTGTCTGTGATCGGAGTGACCTAGGGGAATAGCCAAGTTTCCAATAGTTTGCGGAATGCTAGTAGATTGGTTTCCCTCCGGATGTTGAGGGGTAGGGAGTTCCACAGCCTAGGGGCATTATATGAAACCAAGGTAGGCTTAGTTAGTTAGATTGTCCGACTTGTCACAGACCTGTCACGGACCCAACGTATGCTGAAGGAGAATTGAGAGCAGAGTGCTAGTCAAGCACTTTGACAGAAGAATCAGGAGTTTGCTGAGGGAGAAGAATCAATCTACCCAGTCGGGGTCCAAGAGTAGCCATAGAGAGGGGTGTGAAGCTGGTGTTGCACTTAGCGGAGGTTGCCTGCCCTGTCCTGCACCTGTCCTGTCCTGTTGGCACCTGATTAGTCAGGAGCCTTTTTCTTGTCCCAGCCCATGGCCAGGATTGGTCCTCGCACCATTCTAGGTAAATATAATCTGTTTTCACCCTTCCCAGGTACCAATGTCTAAATGTATTTTCCTATAGTCCTGCAAGATTTATGATTTAATAGTTATTTTCTTACTTGCAAAGTCCCTAATCTCATTGTTGTGGCAACGGACTCACAAGATATTGCATAGATAAAGTGTTTAAAACTTCCCTGAGGTTGTGGTTATTTATTGATGAAGTTGAAATGCCATACTACCTATTATTCTAACACCTTGATCCTAATTTACTTTTGTGGTTAGAATAAAGTGACAAGGAATTGGTAAATTATGGTGTACAGTTATAAATTATAATCACTGATAGGCAGAAAGGGAAATAATCTGAGATTACCAGTTCAGGATGTGTAAATGTAATGGGCCCAGGTGAGTATCAGTAAATTGAAAAATACCCTGAGCTGGTAATCCCGCGCCATTGATAGCAACCTCACCTTCAGGACCCACAGTGTATGCTCGATAAAGATCACTTTAGTGCCAGATACTACTGCTCAAAAAAGTGGCATCATTCCCCCAGAAGCTGACCTCAGAACATTAGCGTAGCAAGTATGACAAGGGCCTTAATGAAAGCAAAAACAGGGCCCTTCTAGTACAATACAGCCACCATAATGGTGCAGTGGGCCCCTTCCAGCTCTGAGCTCCAGTCACTGAACCTGGTGCAAATCTGACAGCTACACTCCTGCCAGAAAATGACCAGGGTGGTGCTGGTGCCATCTCTACGTGAAGAGCTACTGCTCTTCTGCTCAGTGTCCATTGGATCCACCTAACATCAATAAGTAGTATATCATAGATCCGAATGTCTTTGAAGGTATGACAGTGTCATACTGGTGCTCAGAAATCTCCGCTGGCTTTTTCTATCTCCATGCATCAATTTCAAGGAAAGCTGTGTTGCCTGAAAGACAGTAAAATCCAATTCACTATCATGCCTTGGGACTGCCAATAAAACATCGAGAGGAAAGCACAAGACGTGCACCACTGTCATCACCAGTTACAAGACTGTAAACCAAGAAATGCAAGGAAAAGAGAAGACACATGGGCTTCTGTTGATAGGATCCTAGAGTGTGGAAATCCATCCCGGTAAACAAATATTCAGCTGGATAACTCTTCTCCCAGAACGTGTTAAAGACTCACCTGGTCAAGCAAACTTTGGGAGAAAATGTGGCATTACAGCCAGACCTGCATCGACTCAACACCCTATGATTGTGGGCAAATGACAGTCTCTCCATGTGACCTTGTATAATGAAGCTGATGCGCATGTCAAGGGCTCAATACCTGTGGGTCAAGATTGTGCCATACAAAACCGCGAAAAAGTCCCCTTTTTGCAGTATGAACACCCAAGCACACGATCCACTGGAAAATATGCCACTCTTTCCGGTCATCCCGTGGCTTGTATTGTCCCACCCTCATCATCCTCACCCCTCTCCTTCAAATACAATTGCCCCGCCTCCCCCACTTCCTCTTGTGCAACCTTAACACCTGTCTCCAAATTGCAATACTCCTTCTGTGCACTACTTAGCTCCCCTGTACCCCTCCTTTGAAATGCTGCACCCCCAGCCGCCCCTTTACCTGCCTATATGAAGCGCACACTTTCACATTTCCAACTTCCGTACTAAACACTCTCTCTGGTGAAGTACTTTTTTGTTTTGTAGCTCGGCGTGTACCCCCATGGAAATCACATATGTACAAACATACATCTAATCGAACAAAAGGTGATTACTCGTTGTGATGTGAACACCCTCTGACTATCTGATGCAATAGTAGTGCATGTGAGATGTGATGGAAACGAGGTGTTTGCAAGAAATAATGGAGGCATTGAGTAGATTTGCCACTTGTTCTACGCCGATTCACAATGAAATGTCATGCTGCCAGTGAGGGACTAGAATACTCGGTGGAAGCCCAAAGTGATATAATTCTGTGAGAAAGATATGGAATTAAAAGATATGATGGAAGCAAAGAATGAATACAAGATTTGATAAAGGCCCTGAGAGATTATTAAAGCTATCACACTAAATCAATATCATGCCCATCATTCAACCCTTCCCTCTAATGCTGCTACTACATATCTTCTGTAAACAGTGATTTCCTTACTGCCATGCCATTCTGTCAATGTTAAGTGATGTTCTCTGTAGACTACGCCGCTTGATGTTCTATATCAGTGCTCGGTGCTATATTAAACTGTTAAATACAATTTGATTTAATTGGCATATGGAATGATTATAAGATGTGGTCCAAGTGATAAATGAAATAAATATAAAACCTAATGGAAAAATAGTTTTTTAGCTAAAGGAGTGAATCCTGGGTTACTTTACCCGGAAACATTGAGGTTGATCTACAGGAAAAATCATCTTCTCTTCTGGGACTCGTGCAGAGCTGAGCTGTTGCAGAGCTTGTATCGCTGAGAAGAACTAGATTGGAAAGTCAATGAATTACCAATGGTGGAAGCTGGTGTAGGGATTAAAAATTGTGTCCAGGTGGTTTATGGAGGAAGATGGAAAGTTGAGCTGAGTAGAACTTGTCATACCTAATGTGACAGGAAATTACTTATTGTTATTGAATGGAATTCCAATGCAGTAGACTTTTACCAGTGATAGGAAAGCATGCAAAGTGAATGAATGAATGAAAGAAACAAGAATTAGATAACATGCAGCTACTCCTAGGAACGTCCTTGTGCTCAGCTCACAGGTGGCTAAACAAGAATTTGAAGGACCTTGTGCGAACAGTCAGGTTTTCAGTCTTTTTCTGAACATGGAGAAAGATTCCACAGAGCGAAGCTCAAGAGGGAGCTTATTCCATAATGAAGATTCCATATAGGAAAAGGCCCGCCCCCTGCTCTGGCGCGGTGAATCTTGGGAATTTTAGCCCATTGGCTGCTGGGTGATCGCAGGTTCCTAGTGGGGAGGTAGAAGCTAATTCTGGCCATCAGGGAACCTGCACCTGTGAGGTGATGCACTTTGTGGACTAGGAACATCACTTTAAACATGTTCCTCTTTCTCACTGGAAGCCAGTGGAGGGCGAGAAGGTGTGGGGGTGGCACATGCATTTGCGAAGGAAGATTAAGAAGAATGCAGGTGAAAAAGCAGGGTCCATAAGTTCTAGACCTGTTCTAGAGTCAGACTCTGATGGTTTTTTTTTTGCAACATGAAAGTGTAATGGAGAGAAAAGTTGTTAGGAGACCAATCAACTAGCCAACAATTGTTTTGGATACATAATAACCGATCGACAGCTACATAAGGTTGCTTAGATTTATTACAAAGTCAAAAATAATTAAACATAACTCAACACAAGGGTGTAGAAATAAGGGGGATTTGCATAAAGCAAATCTGCATATCCAATTTAGTCTATGCAGAATAAACTTGATGATTAGATCAAGGAGTAGGATACAGAAGATCCGGAAGCATGAGTCCAAATTTCCCTGAATCGGGGGTTGGTGAGGGGAAAAATTATTAAATCTATCCCTACTCTAACACTAAGGTGTCATCCCTACTTAAGCATTTTCAGAAAGAGTAAAAGGTGTCAGCACATGGAGTCTTTCTAAGACGTCTCTCCACGATCATGTTGTTGCAGAAAGCTATCAAATACAGATATTGTTCTAAGATGCTCTCTCTCTCTCTGAAAACAAGAAAGAAGTGTGCACTATCTCTAAATTAAAAAACTAGTTATCCACAGGTAGCATTCCCATGGTGCAATGCGAATCACACCATCTGTTCTGGGTACAATCCTGAAGGTATTTTTCCACTGTGTCTTCATACAATTTGTCCTTGGTTCCCAGGCCTTCTCTCAGTGAGGCACAACGACCTTTCTTTATTGACTCAGTCCACACGATTGTAACTTCTTCTCTCCCTCCCTAACTAATAAAACAAAAACATTATTCTATCTAACAAGAGCACTTCTTCACCTGCAACACAAAACGTGAGAAAGAACAGATTTCACAGCACACATGAAATTCAAACTGTTAACTCTAAAGGCAGAGTTTTCAGAGACTTGTACTTGGGGCCTCCAAATTTCAGCTAACATGAAAAAAAAGCATCATGGAAGCTTTTCAAATACATTTAACACTAAAGCATTTTTGACTAATAAATTTACCTATGTATGAAGTAAGATGATTAATATCAATCAATCAATCAATAGAATTTGTATAGCACGCTACACACCCGTTAGGGTCTCAAGGCGCTGGGGGGGGTCGCTACTGCTCGAACACATTAATACTTGAATATTTGTCAGTGCACGACACAACTTTTTCACATTACTGTTTTCTGCTAGTTACATTAATTTTCTACGTTAATTCTCCATGCTAATTGTCAATGTCCTAAAATACATCTCGTTTCCTTGTTAATACATTTCACAATTCTAACACTTCACGTTAATGCAACAAAGGATTATATGAGGGTGTACTCTGTGTGTGATTATGATGCACGCCTACAACTTACATAAGATCCCTACCCAATCACTGGCTGCCATGTTCTGGAACACCTGAAGTCAACTCATCAGGTAGTTAGGTAGCCTCAGATACAAGGCATTTACATAGTTCAACATTGATGTCATGAGTGCTTGTGCGACCTATTTCCTGGCAGAAAACAAGAGGGCGTGCAGAAATTAGAAGGCTGAGCACACCATAGCAGGAGGCTACCACAACATTAATTTGTGGTTGAAAAAATAGACAACTATCAAATTTGACACCAAGATTCTTGAATACTTCCCCCTAGGGATCTGGTGGGGGGGGGGCACTGTTTGACCAGAAGATCTGCCATATCGATGAGAAATTTTGACCAAAGACCAGAATGTTGGTTTTGTCTGCATTGCTCTTTAGTTGATTGATGGTCATTGCTAGACTTGGCCCGTTTTGCAGGGTTATCCCTAAACGTTTTGCTTCTTCCTCCTATTTTTTCCTGACCTGGTTTGTTGTCGGCTATAGGACTCTGGGCACTTTACCACCGCTAATCAGTGCTAAATTGCATAAGTTCTCTGTGTAAATTGTTATTACAATTGGTTCTCCCTGATTGGTATATTGGATTTTCTGGTGAATCCCTAGTAAAGGGCATTGAGTGTGCCAGGGCCTGTAAATCAAAGGCTAATAGTGGGCCTGCACACTGATTGTGCCACCCTCATGAAAAGTCCTGAAAAGGTATCTCAGACCTGCCACTGCAGTGTCTTTGCGCAGCTTTAAACTGCCATGTTGACCTGGCAAGTGCTGCCACTCACCAGGCCCTAGCTTTCCCTTTTAATACATGTAAGGCACCCCTATGGTAGGCCCAGGGCACCCCCATGGGCAGGGTGCAGTGTATGTGAAAGGCAGAACATGTACTGTGTGTGTGACATGTCCAGATAGTTAAATACTGCCAATTTCGTTTTTCACTATTGAATGGCTATCTGTCACGTAGGATAAAATAGGCAATACTTTGTAACATCTTTCAAGTATAACTTCACATTGGGACAAGATAGAGTAATAAAGTTTAGACTCTCTAAACTCAGGATTTAATAACACATCTTTTAGCAAAGATGTTTTTTAAATGAGGTGTTTGAAAATGCCCCTTTTAGAAAGTAGGCATTTTCTTGTTTAACCATTCTATGTGCATTTGCCTGTTTGGAGTGACAGGGGTTGGGTATGTGCATTCGCTGTAGAAGGCCACTGGGGGTTGAGGTGTGCCTGGCCCTTCCTGAATGGCTCAGCTGAATTCGGCTAGGCTGCATCATTTAGAGCAGTGGGGGGAGATGTCCTTGCACCTGAATGGGGCCTGCCTCCCTTTAATAATGCTGTCTTCACCCCCTGTGGTCATACTACACCAGTGAGGACATAACTGGTTTGGATTGGGCTCAAAGACCCTTGCACAAGGAGAACAAAGACAAAATGTGATATATACGTAGTGGACCTTAAACCCTAGAACTCTAGATCACCTCTGGACTCAAGAGGAACCTTTACCAAGGACAAGAGCTGAATAGCTGTGAGGAGGAGTAGTGCCCCTTTGCTGCTGTGTGCTGTGTGGGGTTGGCCTGCAGTTACTGTTTCTGCCCAGGAGAGGACAAAGACTGGAACTTTGCTGTGAGCCTGCTTGAAGCAGAATCTCCAAGGGCCTGTCTGTGCTGGCCTCCTGTTCTGAAGTCCCAGGGTCACAAAGACTTCACAACCCCCAGCTCCCCCAAACTATTTTGCTGAGAGTTATGACCTGCCAGGAGGTGCCTATTACAGTTTTGGGACACTAGAGGTTGTTGGTGCTGCTGTTGGGAGCAGGAAGAAACTTAGGAGAAGTAAGAAAACTTGCCTCTGATGCCATCAGTGATGCAGCTGTGATGCAGCAACATGTACCGAGGCCAGAGGCACCGCTCATGAAGTGCACAACATACCGCCCGATCTGCACCTCATCTCCAACGCCCATCGATGCCTTCCGATGCTTGCAGTTATCAGCATTTCCCGATGCCAGCGCTCAACTTACTCGCCAACTTTGCAACGTCAACAGAACAGACACCTCAATACCAACCCAACCATCTTCCCCTGTCCTGAATTCAACACATCGCCTCCTCGAGGACACGAGGCCTCGCCTCCCCCGTGGCAGCCAGGGAGCCGGCCCTGACCTTGTCAGTGACGCCTCACCTCCATGATGCTGTGCCTCATCATGGACTTTGTTTCCAAGGTACTGTTTGTTTGGGGGTTTGTGTGACTCCGTGCCTGACAACATGCTCCTCGCGGTTGGTACCATACTTTGAATTTATTGCTGTTATGGTGTCGCAATAGCCCCAGGCGGAGCTATTTGTTTTCTACAAGCTTTATTTTTGTAATAACTGTTCTTAAGTCATATTTCATTACCTGTTGGTTTTTGTCTTCTTGAGTTTAGATAAAGATACTTTATTTTTCTAAACTGGTGTGGTGTCCATTTGTGGTGTTAAAACTGTATTACTGTGAGTTTTGAGTACAAATACTTTAAACATTGGCTTTGGGATAAGCCTGTCTGCTCTTGCCAAGCTACCCAGGAGGGTGAGCAATGGATATCTAAAGTGTATATCCCCCTTAACCTGACTAGAAGCAAGGGTCCCTACTTGGACAACTAGAGACCCCCATTGCTAATTGTCATCCAGTGAAATACAATAGTTATACAGTGATGTAAGGATAGACAGTAATTCATTAGAACAAACAAAAGTTCTCCTTGCATTCTGGAGGGTAAGTGCATTCTTCGTTTGCAACTCTATCTCAACCCGATAATAGAGACAGTTATTGATGGCTTGAGTTTAAGGTTGTCATTGATGATGTTTTTTACCCGGCAGCTTATCCATTGAATACCCAGAGTGCGTTTAGATTGATTATCCCTTTGGGAAAAGATCAGTGTCATCCCCCTCCATGAGAGGAAGACACCTTTACTTTACTACTCCTAAATGCCTTTTGTGAATACCGAAAGTCGAAAATTTAGGATTTTTCTCAGTTTAGGAGTAGTAAAGTTAGGAATCCTAACTTTAGCACTCCTAAATGCCTTCTGTGAATACTGAAAGTCATAAAGTTTGGAGTTTTCTCAGTTTAGGAGTAGTAAAGTTAGGAATCCTCTCACCTTTTACATGGCTGAACGCAGGGAGAGTTGAAGCCACGTTTCCTTCTCATGGCATATTCCACCCTCTGGATAGTGTCACCAGCAGTATGCCTGGAAGGCATTGGCGCAGTAACGGTGCAGTGGGCCCTAATGCAATTAATGAAAATGGGCCCTCCTTTCCTGACTTAGGTAGTAAAATACAGCCAGAATTTGAGTACAAAGATCCCTCAGACAGTGGCGGCACATCTGCTATGGCTGAGGAGCATCACCCCACTGCTTTTAAGCAGTGTGACGAAGAAACATAAAATGATAATAACTTTAAGTTTTTATCATTTTATGCTTCGTGCTGCTTTGCAGGAATGTGGGCGGGCGGGCTGTGGTGCTCTCAGAACAGTGCAGGGGAGGAGTGGTTTGCCCACTTCTAAGTGCACAGTGACTGTTTGGTCGGTCCTCTTGGGTTGCCCAAATCAGCCATGCACACTTAACCCGTTCTCCATGCAGGCTGCTTTACAGCCTGTGTGGAGAACAAGGCCAGGCCCCCATTCCCTGGTTGAGCATCATACCAGGATGCTCAAAACCAATCACAATGCTGCACTACAGTATTGTGAATGGTCGTGGGAGGCTGTGTGCTTACCAATCACAATGCTGCATTGCAGTGTTGTGATTGGTCAGTGGGGCCTACTACCTGTTTCTCGAGTTCCACGATGAGAGCAGGAGCAGAAAAGCAGTACCCGGCACAAAGGTAAGTTTATTTTTTAAAATTTTTATATGCTCTACCTCCCACCCACGCATGACAACCCCACGCAAGACAAACCGTGCGACCCACCTCACCACCCAGGAGCCATGCCAGCCGCCACTGCCCTCAGACCTATGGGTCCCGGTGTCACTGTAATATCAATTGAATTGTCTCTGTTGGAACAGTAGAACTAGCCCTCCAAGAACTTGGATGACTTCTGAAAACGTCCTCCATCTTTGTTAAAGGTGAAATATTTTATACACAATATTTTTCCAAGCATCTTAGTTTGTAGGCAAACCAATCATTGTGACATTGAGGGTCCGATTCACACCCGCAGTCATGATGGGGGCCCGCACCTGTGGCAGGACCTCTGCATTGTATTTTCTCATTGCGGAGGTCCTGCCAAGAGTGCCCCCCCCCTCCCACCATGACTGTGGGATCTCCATCACAAGTGTGGGGCCCTTTGTGTATCGGGCCCTAAGTTTTCAAAAATGCCTATCTTAAACAAAGTAAATACCCAGTGATTATAAGATGTGACCAAAGTGAAATACTTAGGGAAAAGCCGACTGTTTATAAGATGTGATGTTTGATAAATTATAATATGATGCTTAGAAGCAGTGAGGAATCATAAAATATGGCGAGTGTCCAGAGTAACGATATGAAGTGGCGAAAGCCCAGACCGAATAAACTATGGGAGGACATTGCCTTGTGTTTAAAAAAGGTTATGAAATCTTTGAGGTTCTATATAATGATGGACATGTTGAGTGATTTTAGAGTTAAGTTGATTACAGAATTAATTTGGTGGCATTGCAACCTAAAGCTCCCCCAGCGGAACAAATCCACCATCACTGCAGAGCTCCACCGAAGCATGGTAATGCCATTAGTTGCTCTTGTTCGGATGCATTCAATCTCCCTCTAGGGATCTGTATGAAGGGCAGCATTGGATATCAAAAAGCAGCGCTGGCAAATATCTATCCATCCATTCATCCATCTATCCGTCCATTCTCTTTCCTGAAGCCCCTGTGGTGCCTGTGGCAAAATAACCACGGGGAGCCAGGGAAAATGACAGAGGCACCTGATGGAACAAAAACGACCTCCAACGGTTCCAGCCTGCTGTGGAAATGCCTGTTGGAATAAATTGGCAACCGGCCCTGGCTCTGTGTTATCTCCCTAGATACGCTCTGGTGGCCTCCAGTTTGACTCCAGCTTGACATGTATTAAATTTTTTTTCAAGCATGAATATTAATCCAAAAATTTCAGCAACTTATACTGAAGGTCACTGAATGGATATGCAGTTACTGTCTCAAATTAAATTCAGACAAAACACAGGTCATGCTAAGGAGAGCACGGACTACTGGCCCACCAGTTACTGTTGGCCAACCAATCATAGAATATGTGTCAACTCCGAAGTGATGTTTAACTAAAAACTTCCCAGGACTCTGCTCTCATCTGCTCCTGCTCTTACCAACTTCAGAGGGTTGGTGAGGTGGCACAGGATGGCACAATCAGTGATTCAGGCCCTGGTGACCCCTTTAAAACCCATGCCCTGGGTACCACTGGTGCCACTTACTAGGGACGTATAAGGGGTTTGAAGTCCTTGCCAATTGGGGTTGCATCATATTTAGGGAGAGAGCACTGACACTGGGTCCTGGTTAACAGGCTCCAGTGCATTTTCAGAGTAAAAATCCAGCAGCTAGTAGTCTAAATGGGTGCAAATAGTGGGGGAACCTGCAAAAAGCCTGATTTCCTACAATAACCATACAAGGAACTTGTCTCCATAAATATATTGCCAAATATAGTCCATCTGCTGTGATATTAAAAAATTGATAATCTGGTAATAATGGCTGTGCCTCCATGGGAAGTTAATACCATATAATTGGTTACAAGCTGTTTAGAATACAATGCAAAGCATAGTTGATATGTAAATATAAATAACCAAAAATAGGTGAGTAGTGCATAACCAGTGAATGAAAAAAGAATTTCATCAGAGGGTTCAAGGACAGTGCTTAAAATTCTCCTCAGAGAAGGCGGGCCTATGGTGGGGTGTCATAATGTGCGTAATCCAATATTGAAAGAAATAAAGCAAACGTATTACCAAATATAATGGCAAAGAGTCTCAAGAGACGGTTCCCACCTTCCGAAGAGACATCATAGTGAAGAGAAGAGTAAACGGCGCAAGGAAAAAAAGCCAAGCCCTCGAAAGTCTGCCGGAGCAGCTCGGGAGACTGGAGGCCATCTTGCGTGGTGTCAGACCCTGCCCTGTCAGGAACCTGTTGAAAAATGTTTGCTGGTCTTTGTGCTGCTCTGTCCTTCCTTTTCCGCCATGAAACATTTATGTGTGTGTGTGTTCTTTAAAGAGAGAAAATTAGCATAAAATAACATATCTGCCAGTACACTTAAATCATGACCTCTATTAAGCCCTGCTTTTCTTGACTGTACCTAGACCTGAGACGAAATGTTTTTTTGCTACGCTTCGATGCCTTCCTAAAACACCTACTGGTTAAAAAAAACTCCTTTTTATTTACCTTTGCATTAATTCTAATCTGAAGTGCTTTGAGCGCCTCTAAAACCATCTATAAATTCGGATTATGAGAAAGACGGTTCTGTTTCCACTGCGCCATCAATCCATGAAGGAACACTGAGCTAAGGTGGGCGGCTGGGGGACGCCATCTTTCAAGCCATTAAGCGGGAGCTCAGAAACAAGGAAATAACACGTTAGAAGTTTAGTGCGCGCAGCTGCGGCCCCACTTGAAAGAAATCCGAGGATTTTGGCAGGCTCATGCTTTTTTTGTCAAACAGCGGTGATAAATGTATGTTCACTGCTGGCAGAGAAAAATGAGAGCGTTATTAACATTTACAGAGATTACTCATTGCCTCTGACAAGGAGGTTTAAGTTACCGTGGATTTGTGAAATCTCTCAATAGGCTCACTTCCATAAAGAGTTGATAGTCTTTTGTCAACCAGGGGCTTGCAATTACGTGTAGCCTAATTATGAGTCAGGTGGAGCAATATCCCTGGGAGGATTCTGTCAGGCCTTATTCCAAGTTGCCCAGTGTTCCTACTCCTGGGATTACTAGGTGCTAAAACATTGGGCCCAGTTCTACAGGGTGAGCATCCAAACTTTCTAAAAACCACTAAACATAAGAGGTGATCCAAGGCTGTTGACCCGGTACCGGTGCCATCTCTTCTTGCAGCACGGAGGGAAAATGCAACGCTCCCCCCAATAACCCCTCATTGTGCCCTACCCCAAAGACCCTTCCCAATCCACGACACCCACACCTGTTCAGAAGGTGGTAAATGGGAGCAGCGAAGTCCATGGAATTGGGATAAACATGCAGAAAACAATCTAATAACCGTGGGTCTCAATGTTTATTTCTGTTCAGGACTACAACTCCCGATTTCATAATGCAAAGGTTGGAATTGAGAATGTGCTGGAACCAAAAAATGGCTATCTATAAGATCTCACAATGGCCAGAGCAGACTCAACTGATGGACAAGGCACAATTTAAATGAAAGAACTTCCTAAAATCTGTTTGTTGAAATGAGCAAAGAATTCACAAAACAAAAGACCATGCAACATAATGTGGATATTACAGTATTGAGTTGACAAAACCTGCAAGTAATGACACATTTGGTGGCTTTAACTCTTGTTTTTAAAAGGCCTGTAGAGTGAAAACCCAATGCAAGCAAGGACAGAAATTAACATATAATATAATAGGCCATGTTTAGCACACATGTGATGATAACATTAATGTAAATGTAGATACATTGTGGATTTCTAGTGTACTTAAAGTTCATTATGCTTAGTCAAGTTGACTGCTCACATGACTGACAGGTTACTAAAGTACTAATAGTAGAAATATGCTAGAGAGAAACCATTTTCCCAAAGTTTCACAATCCACAGCTACCCACATTGGAAAAAGGGTCTGTTTTCACTGGAAAAATTTGATGTGCCCAGGTTGTGATTTTCCGTTTTTTTCTTGTCACAGGCACTAGGCCTACCCACACAAGTGAGGTGTCATTGATACCGGAAGACATGTGAAAGCAGAGAATAGTAGAACATTTGCTATTACCAATTGGATTTTACAGCATATGTGCCTTCTAAATGTGAGCCAGTGTGTCTGAAACAAAACATTTTGAAAAATACCCTCTATATCATATGACATTACAGGTACCTACAAATTCAGAGCTGTCCAAATAATCACTGCTCCTAAGCTCAATATCCTGTGCCCATTTCAGAAATACAAAGGTTTCCTTGATACTCATTCTACCCTCTACACATTTCACAGTTTAAATTGTTTATACTCAGTGCACAATGAAAAATACTGTATGAGGCAGCTCAGTTGCTGGCTCTGGGTACCTTGGGTTCTTGGAGAATCTACATGCCATATATAACCCCACAACCAGAAGGGCCTAGTGGATGTAATGGTATATTGCTTTTTTAAAGAAGTCATCTTGGCAATAAATTACAGATGAAAACCTTGTCACAATTGGCTTTTTCCTACTCATTTTCAATATTTCTTTATTCCAACAGTTAATTTCTTTGAAAAAACCTTGAGGGATCTACATATATACCCCTTGCTGAATTCAGAATTCTGTCTACTTTTCAAAAATGTATAGCTTTCCTGAATCACCCATTGTGATAAAAAATAGGTTTTTTATTCAGCTCTGCATGTTCCTGAAAGCTGGCAATTTGGTGATTTTAGCACAGCAAACCATTTGTTGATGCCTTTTTTTTAGAAGAAAAAAACAAATACTCTTATCCAGAGCACTTTTTTCCTACTTTCCCCCAAAACTCAAAATGTTGATGTATACTGCCTATTTTCTCAGTCCCCCCTCAGGTAATCCACAAACCGTGGGTATCTTTAGAATCCACAGGGTGTTTAAAAGAGAGAACACAACATTAGGTGGCTACCTTATGTAGAAAAAAGCTATGGAGTCCAAAGCATAAACTATCCCAAATAAGGGGTCAACACTGGGTTGTGGGGGAATTGGGGGCAAGTCCAGCAGCTAAGGAGTTAAGGGCCAGAGCTGTGTTCTTATATTATTTTGTTGCTGAGTCTGTTTCAAAAATTTGAAGCAAAAAGGAGTAAGAGCAAAAATAAGAATACACTATATGGTAGTGTATGGATGGTTAAGATGTGCATGAATACAATGTGGCCTTTGTGGGAAGTGATTTGATGTCTTGCATGTGGGGAAGGTGTAATTATGCCTGGATACAGGAGAGAAATGTGAGAAAAGATACACTTCTCCCGTAGTAGTCCAAGAACCAGGTATTGCAGACCTCATCACCTGCCATAAGCTTGATGCACTCTTCATCACAGAAACATGGTTGACCACATCACCTGTCATAAGAATGAAGCCCTTTTCATCACACATACTAAGATGTACCCCATCCTCATATGTTCTCGACATCCTTCTTCTCACAATCTACAGCATTCATCATGTGGGCCACACATATAGGAAGGGAGGAGGCCTTGCTGACATCCATAAGACCTCCTGTTTCTGCACCATCAGCAAGCAAGTAACACTACATTTCATGGAGGTGCTACCACTCTCTGCAACTCAGACTGCCTTTTTCTAACTCATCTACAGGCCTCCTGGGCAGCATAAGGACTTCATTGATAAATCTGCAGAGCTCCTCCCCACCTCTTCCATTCAATATGCTCACACCATCTTGGGTGACTTTGACTTCCCAGATAACACAAGAAAATAAAAACAAGAGACACCCTCTTCAACCACATTGATATACTCAACGTATAAAAGCATATAACACAAACAATGCACTCCATAGGCCTCAACCTAGTCTTCTCGGCGGGCGGACCTAGCCAAGCCCAAAGATGGCCACTTCATGAGCGAGCTCCTTCGGTCACATACCCATCCTTGTAGAATTTATCCTGCACCCAGGATGACTCAAGAGAAAGAGATCCCTTGTAGAACCACATCGGACCACTGAGACTGCGAGCGGAGACCGGTGCCGCGGCAAGAAACAACCTGGGGGTGCCGGAGAAAGGGCACACCTGAGCGGCGTATGTGAAGCCCAGGATCAGAGGACACAGAGACCGCACTTGGCAGAAGTTGTCCTGCGGTGCTGTGCTGCCGATCCTTGCTGTTTTTTAAGTAACAAGGGGGACCCAACAGATAGCTAAGCACCATGGGTATAACAACGTTATAGTGAACAAAACGGTTCTTAGCTCATTTCCAAATCAACAGCAAAATTGTTGTATAGAAACACAATGGAAAACTATACACGTTTATAAAATTTCCAAACCCAGCCGGGAAAGGATTTTATTTTATAAAGAAACAATGTTCAATTCAGTAATCAAATTCGTAATCACAAGACACAAGCCTGTGTCGTACATGAAAAGAGGGAAACAGAAAGATAGCATAAGGGTGAAAGGGGTGTCTATCAGGCAAAGAGCGAGAGCAAAGACAGGGTACTGTATTCAAGTAAAGAATCAATCACAGTATCTCCTGGAGTGGAACATAAACAATCTTATTGGTCAATGTTCATAACCATAAACCCACTCATGGGTGTCGACGTTTCGATCCCTATTGCTCGAAAGGTTACATGGGATCATCATCAGGACATTTTTAATGAACAAAACATGCCTGATTGTAAAAGACGCCAAGAAGCGAAATCAAACAAGGCGGTATCTTCGAAGGAACCGAAGCCAGCGGTGAGTCAGGATACTTTCACCGTGTCGGTCGTTTCAACACGCGGCAGTGGCGCTTAGGTTAGGAAATAGCCGGAATATATTTGGCTAAAATAAAATAACATTTACGTGTAGGTATCACTGACCATACAACTGGGGTCCCATCAATGGGGATTTGGACGTCAGTCCTGATGGGGACTCGTCTTCACGTTGCTCCTCGGTCGGTGCCCGATGCAAGTCCTTGCATCGGGCACCGACCGAGGAGCAACGTGAAGACGAGTCCCCATCAGGACTGACGTCCAAATCCCCATTGATGGGACCCCAGTTGTATGGTCAGTGATACCTACACGTAAATGTTATTTTATTTTAGCCAAATATATTCCGCTGGCTTCGGTTCCTTCGAAGATACCGCCTTGTTTGATTTCGCTTCTTGGCGTCTTTTACAATCAGGCATGTTTTGTTCATTAAAAATGTCCTGATGATGATCCCATGTAACCTTTCGAGCAATAGGGATCGAAACGTCGACACCCATGAGTGGGTTTATGGTTATGAACATTGACCAATAAGATTGTTTATGTTCCACTCCAGGAGATACTGTGATTGATTCTTTACTTGAATACAGTACCCTGTCTTTGCTCTCGCTCTTTGCCTGATAGACACCCCTTTCACCCTTATGCTATCTTTCTGTTTCCCTCTTTTCATGTACGACACAGGCTTGTGTCTTGTGATTACGAATTTGATTACTGAATTGAACATTGTTTCTTTATAAAATAAAATCCTTTCCCGGCTGGGTTTGGAAATTTTATAAACGTGTATAGTTTTCCATTGTGTTTCTATACAACAATTTTGCTGTTGATTTGGAAATGAGCTAAGAACCGTTTTGTTCACTATAACGCCGATCCTTGCTGTGGCTGACGTAGGGCCGTTGAGTGAGCGCAAATTCTCTGGGAGGTCGGCGCACTTAAGAAAAACAGAAAAGGGGACAATACACCCACACAAGACTGATGTGGCACGGTGGGGGCCCGGGGACATCACTATTAGTGTTGGCAACTCGGAGCCACGGAGAAACAGACGGCAGGCGCCGAACCGGGTCTTGTGCTGATATTAGCTCCAAAAATATGGCATTGTGGAACATAAAGGTTAGTCCCAGAGCGGAGAGAGTTTGTGGGGGAACCAGAAAGGCCTCAATGCGCAAAAGAGATTAAAGTGAGGCGCGCACTGAAACAGCGGACAGAGGGGAAGTCTACGAGAGAGAAGAGGTGCACTGGGGTGCAGGCCATAACTAAACACTGCACACAAGTCAAATATTCATTGCCATCCTGCTGGGGACCACATTGCTGCACCACTGTTGGTGCTTCACCTACGTTCACTGGGAGAGGCAGACCTACTAAGCAGATATCGGCTTGTGATTGCATGCTGCGGCCATAACACTCAGGAGAGCAAGCCAAGTCATACTGTGGCTGGTGACGGTCCATTCTGTTGCCCATCTTTAAATTCCTAGTGCGCCACAGAGAGCGTGGTCAGAAGTACATAGAGCTGCGAAAGTAATGCAAGAGGTCGCCCAGGGAACAAACTGGTAAGGAGCTGAGCACCAATCGGAGTGGGGAACGGCACTGGGGTCCTGCCATGACGGGGCTAAGGAAGCAACGGAGCAGAACAATATTTGCCGCGATATTGCAGAGCTGCTGTGGGGTTGGACTACAAGTGCATCACTGCCTGTCGCACAGCAAGATACCTACAGAACGGCGTACAGGAGTAACAGCTTTACTGAGGGGAAGACGGCGGAGGCGTATATGGGTGCTGCACCCATGTGTGAAGAGCACCTCTGAAAGGGCTGCTTCTACCACGGACAAAGACCGGTGTAAGAGATCAAAAACAATGGCGCAATTTGAATTTCAACACAGACAGGCAAGAGGACGCACCGCCCAATGCAGTATACAGGGGATCTTGGGGTAAACGGACAGAAGTAAATCAAAGTTACAATTTGAACTAACTAAAAGGGCAACTGAGGGGGGGTCAGGAGGACCACCAACCTACACAGGGCACAGCGCCACCTGCGGGCGCCGACACTCCTGGAGATGTGCCCTCAATGACCGCGGTGATACAGGCCACTCTAACAAATATAGATGGGAAGATAGACACCCTGACGTACAGGGTAGTCAGGATGTCTGATCAGCTAGACAGACACACGGAGATCATAGACATGACCGAAAGAAGACTCTCTGATGCTGAAAATGCGCACCAACACATGGATCAGCGACAGGGTAAGATGGATAAAACCCTAACGGCCCTCATGGCGAGGGCTGAAGACTCTAAAGCACGCTCAAGACGTAACAACCTTCGCCTCATGAGCATTGCACAGTCAACAAACACTGGACCGATGGAAAAATATATCGAAGGACTGCCAATGACACTGATGGGAAGGGACACTTTCACTGATGTTTTCATTGTCAAACGGGCGCACAGATCACTGGCCCCTACGCCTCCACCAGGTGCCAGACCAAGGCTGATCATCTGGTGATGCGGTACTAAGGAAATCCAGAGAGATGGGTAGTCTAAAGCATGAAGGTATGGACATTTCCATCTACCCGACTTCACACAGCAAGTACAGGAAGCTAGAAAGAAGTTCCTGCCAGTAAAAAAGAAGCTACGTGACCAGAACATTCCGTATGCAATGATCTATCCAGCATGATTACAGATAACGAACGGTGGCAAGTCAACCGTGTATAATGAACCAAAGGACATGCTCAAGTTCCTACAGAAGAAAGGTATACAGGCCCCCCCTGGAGAAGGTCCCCGAGAGGGGGCCCAGATGAGCAACAGAACACCTCCGATGTCGAAACACAGACTCGCTCCGGCAGTGGCGCCTGTGGAGGGTGGGGAGATGCAGTGTTCCAGAACATGCCTAAGACACTAACCGCACAGATCAGTGCAATATCTGACGCTTGGTTCCAACATCCCCTTGCATGATCATATGCTAAATGTTTAATTGTTGAGCTGATAAACAATAAGGGCACTAGCGATAGCAATAAGTTGGGCAGCCAATAGGCTAAGTTATTCAAAACAGGTCACTGGGTGCACAATCTTTATAGTTTCGTGTTGTGACCATCCGTGCGATTGATATCGCCGGGGTATGCCAGCTGGCAGCTCCCGCCACCTTGTGTGCACCACACCAAGTTCTGGATCCCAGAGTGGGAGGGGGAGGGGAGTTATCTAGTTTATTGGGGATTGTCTTCGCCGCAGTTAAGGGGTGGGCGAAGTGGGTGGGGGAAGGGGGGGTGAAAACTTGAAAACACTGGCCAGCATCAATGTAGAGGTTATTTTTTTGCACAGCAGAGACAACTACACAAAGCACTGGCGAGACAGATTCACGGCCAATGACGCACATGGATAGACATACACATCATATTAGATCATTGACATTCCTGTCACAGAATGTCATGGGTCTTCATATTCCGCAGAGAATGTGCATGGTCCTGGCGTACCTGGATTGACATAAGGTGAACATTGTTTGTCTACAAGAAACACATCTTACAGAAATTACAGAGAAGACAATAGGTGTAAGATGGGCCTCATATTGAATGTCATCTTCCTAATCCACCTATGCTAGAGGAGTAAAGCTCCTTGTTAGACGTGGCACCCCATTTACCCGAAATGGCTCTCTTAAGGACAACCAGGGGCGATATGTCATAGTACAGGGTAACTTTGGAGGTACTGCCTTTACCATAGTTACAACATATGGCCCTAATACTGATAAAACCCTCTTCTTTACTCAAATATGGGCAACATTATGAGATCTACCACCCACTCTCATTATATGGGGTGGGGACTTCAACACATGCATGGATCCTGCACTAGATAGGTCAACTGGTAACAAACATTATTGTAGGAAGGTGGGGAAGGCGCTTAGAGAAAGTATGGCAGAATGTGTAATGACTGATCTGTGGCGATTTAGGCACCCAGACCGCAGGGAGGGCACTTTTACATCCACGGTACATAATACGTGGTCGAGAATGGATTACTGGCTAGCTACACAAGAAGTCTGCACGTGGACAACACTGATAGATCACATGCCTAGGACACTGTCATACTGCACGCCTGTTCGCCTAATGCTCGCTGTCCCAACAAACACCCTGCACCAATTTACATGGCGCTTACAACAGGGAGCACTTCTTGGCCAGGTATTCCAATCTGAGCTTCACCAGGCTATAGTAGACTATTTCAGTCTCAATGCAGGGTCCATTAGCAGCGCAAAAACACTTCGGGAGGCATTCAAGGTTACAATAAGGGGACACTGCATAGGGAAGTATTCAGGCATTTTGAAAGAAGTACAGCGGCAATTACTAATGAAAGAGAGGAAAATCCAACAGTTAGAGACAGAATTTGCAGCCACTCGGAACCCCACGATTCTGGTGGATATCAGGCAGAAGGTTGACACTTCTCATGCATTCGCAGATGATAAGATGAAGTATATGTCACACAGATATACTGCCTGTAACTATGGGGAGAGGGGAAGAACAGGAAGGGCGCTTTCATATAGATTATGGCCTCCACATCAGGCTACATATATCACACAAATAACAAACACGCAAGGCCAACTTACATATGATACCCCATCGATTCTAAACTGCTTTGCGGAATACTATTGCCAACTATACTCCACACAATCGACTGTGTCCCCCCCTGAGATATGTGAATATTTAGACAACATTGCATTGGCATGGCTATCAAATGATCATCAGGAATACTTCTGTCATCACATTACAAAAGATGAGGTTAGAGAAGCAATCAACTCTCTTCCCAATAATAAAGTTCCAGGGGTCGTTGGGCTACCTGAAGAATTCTATAAAGAGTTCCGAGATTTATTGATCCCTCATTTAGCCGAAATGTATGAAGAAGCTTATGGGGAAGGCTTGCTCCCAGCCTCAATGCAAGCAGGGCTCCTAATTACTCACCCAAAGCCAGGCAAGGACCCAAGTGCGAATCCTACCGCCCACTATCTTAATTAAATATAGACGCTAACATGTTAATCAGAATTATCGCAACACGGATATAACCCTTATTGCAAAATCTCATATTACCGGATCAGGCAGGGTTCCTACCGACTAGATCCACTACCCAAAACATCAGGACTGTCTTTGCAATGTTCCACCAGGTAAACACTGATCTGCCAGCAGGTGCAGCCTTATTGGATGTGGCGAAGGCATTCGATTCAGTGGAGTGGGTATATATGTTTCTGGTGTTGAGCAGGATGGGATTCCAGAACCCTTTCTGCGCTGGATTGCTCTACCATACGCAGAACCTAGCGTGTGCATTAGAATAAATAATACCACATCTGACCCAATCAATGTGAGTCGCTGAATTAGACAGGGGTGCCCGCTGTCGCTGCTTCTTTTCACAATAGCATTAGAACCTATAGCATGCAAAATACGTCAACGGAACGCCAAATCTGCTCTTCAATTCCGGCAGCGACCAATTGTCATATCATTATATGCCAACGATAGGGTCCTATATAGCCGTCGCCCTGACACGAATATCAATCCACTTATTAGGGAATACATTAAGTTTGAAGGCTTTTCAAGACTTGGGGGGTCATTATGATGTTGGGCGGATTACCTCCGCCAGGCTGGCGGTGGCCACCACCGGCTTGGCGGAGGAAATACGCCCGACATCCATGTCCTGATTCCCCCCCGCCAGATTAGGATGGCGGAGGGGACTGCGGCGGACGGAAAGACCGTCCGCCGCTTTGCCACCACAGTCGCCCTGCAATATTAATGTTATGTATTTTAATAAATATGTTATATGTGTGTTATATATGTTTTTGTATGTATAAGAATTGTTTGTATGTTTATTATATGTTTTAAAATGTTAGTAGTCATTCATTTGTTTTATAGAATTTAACATTTTCAGTTCTTTAGCGGGTTGTAGGTTCATAGGGGAAGAGGGTGGGAAGGAGTTTATTATACACAATTTATTGAATATTATTAGTAGTTGATATTTGTTTTTTATTGAAATTTTGCATTTTTAGTCCTGTAGCAGGTTGTGGATTTAGAGGGAAAGGGGGTGGAAGTAATTTAATTATATTACATGCATTGAATAATTTGTATTTATTGATATGTGTTTAATTGAGATGTTATAGTTTTAAATGTGTAAATTATTTTATTATTAAAAATTTTTAAATTAGTTGTTAATTAATTTTAATTAATTAATTTGCAATTAATTATGGTAATTGTGTAATTAATTTTAGGTTTGTGTTGTGGTATTTATAGGTGAACATTGTGGGAAGTAATTTATTTTTAATAGATGAATTAATAACGAGCTGTTAA